>NC_049236.1:19528249-20195116 GCF_011100685.1 Canis lupus familiaris
AAATAAAAGCATAGTCAAGCTGAGGAACAGTGAAGAAAGCCATCTTGCTGAGTTCAAGGGGAAACAAAAAATGAAATTGGAAAGGTACAGTAAAATTAGATAAACTAAAAGTCCTAACAGATTACAGAACCTGGAATTTATGTCCAAATGTTACTATAGCAGAGACTCTTGGAGAGCTTTATAAATACATGGTCTTGCCCTAGAAGGAAAAAAAAACTCTTAGAGATTTTAAAAGGCTGAAGTAGAAATATGTATCTAAGCAAAGCTCCCAGGTGGTTCTCAAGACAGCCAGATTCAGCAGCCACTGCTTAAGGTAATAATCAACTGTCAACTTTTTGAAAATGGGAGCGACTGAAATGCAGGCATCGGTGAACTTTTTGGTTACAAGCTTGAATGATTAAAATCTGTATTTTCATTTATAATTTTCTATTTCTCTTTATTCATATTATTTCCCTCAGAGACCTACTTCAGAGAATCTATGAATCTGCCTACATACATCTATAAAAACCTCATTCTCATAATAATCTCACCTTAACACATAAACAATCATTTTCTGTTTGGTTGCTTTGTTAACAATTTGAGGATGGCTCAGTCAGTTAAACACCCCACTTTTGATTTTGGCTCAGGTCATGATCTCATGGATCATGGGATTGAGCCCTGCATCAGGCTCCTGGTTCAATGAGGAGTCTGCTAGAAGATTTTCTCCCTCTGCCGTCCCACCACTGGCATATGCACGAGCACTCTTTCTCTCTAAAATAAATAAATTTCTAAAAAAGAAAAGAAAAAGATGAGCCTGATATACTGGAGGCAAGGTCATAATAGAATTAGGCGGGTGTGGTACTATGCAACAAGTATGAAATGATAAGGACCTGACTTAAGATGGTAATAGTAAGAATGAAAATAGAGATCAGAGCCTTATGGTTGTTAACACTTCTAGAAGAAATCACAGAAAATGTCCTTTGCAACCTTAGAGTACACAAAGATTTCTTTAGTAGAGAGGGAGGAAAAAAGCTTGAAACATAGGGTAAAAAATGATAAACTGGGTTTCGTCAAGATTAAAAACTTCTACTCTTTTTTTTTAAACTTCTACTCTTTGAAAGCAATCATTTGTACAATGAAAAAGTATGTCAAAACTTGAAGCAAGTACAATACACATAACTAGCAAAGCATGATATAGAAATACACAAAGAACTCTTAAAACTCAATAAGATAAACAGACCAGTTGTTTAAACGGGTAAAAACTCTGAACTTACACTTCAAATATACCAATGACCAATGAGTTTCTGAAAAGATGCACATCACTGGTTACAAGAGAAATACAAATTAAAACCACAATGTGATACCACTACACACCCACTAGAATGGCTAAATAAAAAAGATTGAGAATATAAATGTTCAACTGAAACGCTTGTAGACTGCTAACAGAAACATAAAATGGTACAACTACTTTGGAACTAGTTTGGCCAATTTCTTATAAAGTAAAGCATACATTCATACCATGACTCCACAACTGCAATGTTACATGTTACAAAAAATAAAAATAAAAATCTCCACAGAAAGCATTCTACACATAATGGGGTTCTAAAAGACACAGGAGCCCATGTTAAAAGTTTAGAAAATTTGAGCCTCAAAAAAACTAATAAGTAATTCATTGAAACTTAAAAAAAAAATAAACAAGCTCTGGAATTATATCTAGGTTCAAATTCTAACTCTATCACATATTAATTGTGCGAACTAGGGCAAGGAAATTACCCTTGCCAATTGCTCGGTTTCCTCATTTGTGAAACAGGGAGAATGATTTATACACCATAAGGTTCTTGTAAGAATTCCATTAGTTCTTACAAGAACTAATGCATGTCAAAAGCACTAAAGGACATAAGGAGCATTAAATGTTAGTCATTATTACTGTAAGTTTTGGAATTCTAACTCTTTCCATTCAGAAGCTGTTAATAGTAAGCAAGAGTACTTGAGACATGGTAGACAATTCAAAGAGGCTTATGGGACATTTGTTAATCTTCTCTGGCAGTTTATCTTCAATGTAATCAAGAGTTAATGGATAGAGGGGCACATGGGTGGCTCAGTCTGTTGAGCATCTGACTCCTGGTTTCAGCATGGGTCATGATCTCAGGGTCGTGAGATGGAGCCCTGTCTGGGGCTCCTTGCTCAGCAGGCAGCCTACTTGAGTTTCTCTCTCTCTCTCCCTCTCTCTCTCTCTGCCCTTCCTCCAACTTGTATGCACTCTCTCTCTCTCTCTCTCTCTCAAATAAATAAATAAATAAATCTTTTTTTAAAAGTTAATTGATATATCTTAAACAAATCTGACACCTGGAAACTATGATATAGAATTTCAGTAGGTAAACCAGAGGGAGATGTTTTGCATTACACAAAGCCAATAGGTTGATTTTAATAAATAAAAACATTCAATATGTAATTCACTCTACAAATATTAATTTGCCCATAACTTATGCAGGAACATCTGGGTACAAATCAAGATAGAACTGACATTGCAGATGCTTTAAATGCAAAAATTGGAGGTTTACATGGGCAATCCATGCTAAAAGAATTTCCAAATTAGCCTCTGTAAGGTGCTGAAATATGCAGCACCTTGAAATACAAGTTTTCAACCCAAACAGAATCATTTATTTAAAAAAAATAATATTAATAGTAATAATTACTTATTAATCAGCTATCATGAGTGGTTATTATTTACTAAGTTATGTTCTAAGCTTTTTATATGAATTAACATTTTAAGCCCTATAAAAATCTTATGTGGTAGGTATTATTATCTTCATTTTATCAATGATTGAAATTTAATGAATATATTAAAACATATGAGTTCTTTATAATATTAAAAAAATTTTAAAGACTAAATGTGTCACCACTGGAAGCAGATTTTACATCATCTCTTGGGATCTCAGGAGGAAACAACCATTTATCTTGCCTTTCCTATAGGAACTATATTTCCATGTTTACCAAGTAACTCTGTGACAATTAAGATCTCGTCTTTTCAGAAAAATTTTAGTAACAAATGTTAAAAGAATGACATATTAGAAAATTATCATTTTTCAACCCCTAATATTTTAACTGATTAAATGATCATCAAAGGGTGCTTACACCTATAAGGAAAACGTTGAGGGGGGTAAAGACTATTTACCAGGTTCCAACTATATCTATTTTACTTTCAAGTCATAAGGGTAAAAAAGTATGTAACTTTCAATGAAGAGGATCACTACTGATTAATCTTTTTATTTTTTTAAAGATTTTATTTATTCATGAGAGACACTGAGAGAGAAGCAGAGACACAGGCAGAGGGAGAAGCAAGGGGAGCCTGATGTGGGACTCGATCCCAGGACTCTGGATCACGCCATGAGCCAAAGGCAGATGCTCAACCACTGAGCCACCCAGGCAACCCCCTACTGATTAATCTTAGGTCACTAACAGTGGGACAATCAAACATAAAGTGAATTCTCATATGATGCAGCATACATTCCCCTATATTATACATCTCCAATAAAATAATCTCATCATAAATGTTCAACCTGAATATAATCAATGTTGCATTTAACTTGCAGTTTAAAAAAAATAATAACTTGCAGTTTATAGAATATATAGAAGATAGAACAAATTAAACAATCCTGCAAGAAGGTGATCAAGCATAAAAGGTCAAACATTCTATAGGGACACTGATCCAGTTTTATAAAAAAGTTAAAAGCAACAAGAGAAAATTAAACAATGAGACTCTTGGGATTAAAGGAAATATAATGACCTAACAACCAAATACAATCTATAAACCTTTCTTAGATCCTTGTTTTAATAAGCCTACTGTAAAAAGATGTGGAACAATTGGGGAAATTTGAATATGGACTAGGTATTAGCCTATATTAAGCAATTATCAATAATTCTGTTAAATGTAACAACGGTTTTAATGGCTATGTAAGAAATTGTTCTTAATTGCATTAAGTATTTTGGGGTACAATATCATGAGGTCTACAATTTGAAATGTTCCAAGCCTCACCCTCAAATAAATGAAACAAAGAGAAGAAAAAAGTTAATAATTTCTTAAATCTATCGAATGGGTATATTAGTGTTCATTGTACTATTCTCTCAAATTCTGTTTGCCTGAAAAAGTTCACAATAGATATAAATAAGGGTAGTTTTAATTATTAGTAACCTTTTCCTTGCTTCATTAAGTTCCAAGTTAAAAAATTCCTCTAAATATTCTAGTACACAGATACAGGAATTATCTGAATCTATTATAGCCAAAATTGTGGTGCACAGAATGGAAAAACCACATAAGCTACATCCTTTCAGAATTTTATCTTAATGAAGGTTATTTATATCAATGTGTACCATAAATCCACTTTCAAGCTTCAAAAAAGCATCCTGGCAACAAAAATGCTAACTGACCAAAATATATTTAACAAATAAGCAATAGATGTTAATTAATAATTATTAATAGTAATTATTTTTATGTTTTTATATAAAGTTTTTCCAGTTCCAACAATGGTAAATAAAAATTTTCCAACTAACACTTGACTAGAAAAACATTTTCTACTGAAATAAAGTAGAAAATGATCATGTAACTTACTAATTTATCAATTAATACTCATTAAAAAGAAATAACTAAAGCCTATTTTCAAAGAATAATTCACAAAGTCACAACACCAAAACCTAATTATACAGAGATTTGGTGATAGTTAAGACTGTAAATTACATTTTATAAAATATTAGTAACTTCCACTGAACATGGAGCCTGCCTGGCACTCTTTCACCCTCTCTCTGCCTCCCCCTCTGCTCCTCTCCACACCTCATTCACCCATGTGCTCTCTCTCTCTCTCTCTCTCTCTAATAAATAAATAAAACCTTTATTTAAAAATTCCAATGGTATTTTTCACAGAAATAAAACAAAAAATTCTAAAATTTGTACAGAACCACAAAAGACTGCAAATAATCAAAATATCCCAAAAAAGAACAAAGCTGAAGGCATCATGCTCCCTGGTTTCAAACTATAAGACAGAGCTATAGTAATCAAAATAGTATGGTATTAGCATAAAAACAGACACATAAGTGTATGATAGCTTTCAAACACCAAATTTAAAGTGTTCAGTTTTAAAAGCAGAAGTCTTTCCACCATAGCTATTGTAGTACTACAAGAGTTTTAAAGCATCTGAGTAAATACATTTTACTAAGAAGCAGAATTCAATACACAAAATTTATCAATTATGAATTAGGAAGTGAGATCTATAATCCTTGGAAGTCCCCAAGATTCTTTTAGAAAGTCTGCAAGGTCAAAACGTTCCATAATATATTTTCATCGTGCTGACATTTGCAATCATGGTACAAAAGCAATGTTGGGTAAAGCTGCTGGTACCTTAGCACAAATAAAGGCAGAGGCACCAAACTGTAGTAGTAGTCACTGGTTTCTTCACTGCCATGTACTTACAGTAAAAGGCCAGTATCAATTACAGATGTTCTTGATGAAGCAGTAAAATTAATTAATCTTAAACCTTGAGTACACATGGTTTTAATATTCTGTATGACAAGATGAGAAATATGCATACAGCACATCTTTGTATTGTATTGTATTTTTTTGTATTGTATTTTAAACCGTGTCAACACTTAGTAGATCTGAATCATAAGCAACTATTTCCCAAATAACTAAGGCATGATGATAAAAAATCATGCATGAAAAAAAAAATCATGCATGAGTTAAAAGTCATTCAAAGTTCAAGACAGATCAATGGGCTCTTTATACTCTTCATAAAAGAGTATGAAAAGATTACGGATAAGTTTCAGATTCCATTTTGCAACCAATATTTAAGAAACTATCACTTGTCAAATTTTGGTGTAATATTGAAAACTATCTGCAATTATATATAAAGCTATTAAAGTAATCCTCCCTTTTCGGACTACATATATATGTGAGGCCAGATTTTATACATATACTTCAATCAAATCATCACATCATAACAGATTACCTGCAGAAGCAGATATGAAAATGCAGGTGTCTTCTTAAGTTAGATATCAAAGAGATTTGCAAAAATGGTATGATGGTAGTTCTCAACCAAAGACAATTTTGTCCCTCAAGGGACATTTGGCAAAGTCTAGAGCTATTTCTGGTTGTATACAACTGGAGAAAATGCTATTATCATCTAGTGGGTAGAGGCCAAAGATGCTGCTAAATATCCTACAATGCACATGACAGCCCCACACAACCAAGAATTATCTAGCCCAAAATGTCCAAGGTTCCAAATCTAAGAGACCACGAGGGAAAAGAATATCACTCTTCTCACTCAATTTTTTTTTTTTGAGGCACAGGGAAGGAGGAACATAGCTTTTTTTTTTTTTTTTTTTAAATAAAAGTGTTATTCATATTAACCTGTGGTGGTTTATTATAATTTTAAATGAATCATAAACATTTTAAAAATTTCTTCATTGTAATTTGCAATAAATATCAATAGGTTAACCCACATTAAAGTTCTCTGAGGTCTTCAATAATTTTTAACAGTGTAAAGAGTTGAAACCACAAAGTTTGAGAATCACTCAATTAGAAGAAAAGTGTAACTAATCAAGTACACTGGGGAATATAAGAGGCATTAAAAGGACTCTAAAAGAACATAAACTCATTTCAAGAGTATAATAGATGACCAAAACAAAGAACCTCTATAAAACAAAACGGTTACAAAGAAAAAAGTTATAATAGACCTAGAATGTCATTCTTTCCTTAAAACAAAAACAAAATGAAAAGCACCATTTCTTACCCTGACTATGAGGACTTGCTGGACTAAAAGATGGCTGATACAAATCTTTGGTTGGCGTTGGATAAGCTTCTTTCCCTTGGCGCTGACTCATCTTTCCTGGTGTCAGAAGTTGAGATTCGTCACTGTTTGCTACCACAGCTCAAGGAAAGAAGGAAAAAAGAATTAGTATTTATGTTATGGATTTACATAATGGCATAGTTAATAACATAGAATAATGATTGAAATAGCCTCAATAGTTATATTCATTTTACCAAGTCTGTACTTTAATAAATTTGCACAATTGCTTTGTTTTCTTTTAATTGTAGTTTGCCATCAATCCAAGAGAAACTGACAGGTATGCATGAGTCAAATTACACAAAATAAAGACATTATAAAAATGAAAATACATAGTCAACTGATAGTGAAAGGTACTCCAAGGTTACTATGAACTTTTCATTGTGCTATTAACTCTTTATATTTGCCCATAAAGCAGTAAGAGACAAGTCATTTCATAAAAGAAATACAAATGGTCAATAAACATCTGAAGGTAGCCAACCTTCATTAGTAATCAGAAAAAATTAGTAGCAGTATAAAATACTTACATTCACTAAAATTTCTACTCTAATTTCTAATTTTCATGAAAAGTAGGTATAATTTCTGTTTTAGAGATAGGAAAACTTGACGTTCATTCAGAGACTGTCTTGCCTAATAAGTGATAGAGGTACAATGCCTAACTCAGGAGCATTTGGTTCCAAAGTCTAATCTCTTAAAAGCCTGCTGCCCTAGTAATTAATTTAAATCGTGTTTAAGGCTGTTATTCACCTATTTGGCCAGGCTACTAATAAAGAAGAGCAATGCCCAGTTGCAGAGAGGACAGAAAAGAGATACAGATTCAATGAAGAACAGGGCAAATTGTGACCAAATCTACAGTGCCCTAGAATCTCCATGTCCTTTCATTTTTTTTTTAATCTTTTTTTTTAATTTTTATTTATTTATGATAGTCACACACAGAGAGAGAGGCAGAGACATAGGCAGAGGGAGAAGCAGGCTCCATGCACCGGGAGCCCGATGTGGGATTCGATCCCGGGTCTCCAGGATTGCGCCCTGGGCCAAAGGCAGGCGCTAAACCGCTGCGCCACCCAGGGATCCCCCATGTCCTTTCAATATGTGTTTCTGTGCTTTCCGCCTACAAAAGCTTTAGCTTTATTTGGGGAAGTATGATTCTGTCTTCACTACAGATTTAATTTTTAACTTAACCAGAATTTCATGTTCACATTGTTATCACCTTATCTTTTAAATCAATTGCTTTAAATTCAAATTGTCTTCCATTGTGCTAAAGTTTAAGAATTATATTTTAGCTCTGTAAATTTCAATGTAAAAATTCAAAAAAACTTTCACTTAACATCCAAGCAAAGTTAAAAATTTTATGCTCCCGTTAAGTCCATAAAAAAAGAATCTATACTCTCCTGAATGTGTATTTCTTCCTGAACTAAATTCATATGTCCAATTGCCTGCCCTATAATAACTGCTACTATTTAATAGGCACCTTAAATTTATCCAGAGCTTAATTCTTGATTCTTTCTATTCTCCAAACCAGCCTCTCATGCATTTTATTTAGTGGAATTACTAACTCTCCTCCCCACCATTCTCAAGCCAAAAACCTTAAGATATATATTCTTCTATATTTCCTCTTTCTTTCACACTTCACATCCAATTCATCTGTAAGATTTTTGTAGTCTACTTTCAAAATTTAACCAGAATCCTTTTACTTCTACTTCCACTACTATCACCCTGTTCTAAGTCACCATTACTCTTCCACTGGATCACAGCAACAGATTTTTACCTAGTCTCCAGACTTTCTCTCTTGCTCCTTGAGTAGAATTAGAAACCTGCTACCCTATGACCCAGCAATTGCACTGCGGGGGATTTACCCCAAAGATACAGATGCAGTGAAACGCCGGGACACCTGCACCCCAATGTTTATAGCAGCAATGTCCACAATAGCCAGACTGTGGAAGGAACCTCGGTGTCCATCAAAAGATGATGGATAGAGAAGATGTGGTCTATGTATACAACGGAATATTACTCAGCCATTAGAAACGACAAGTACCCACCATTTGCTTCGACGTGGATGGAACTAGAGGGTATTATGCTGAGTGAAGCAAGTCAATCAGAGAAGGACAAACGTTATATGGTCTCATTCATTTGTGGAATATAAAAAATAGTGAAAGGGAATAAAGGGGAAAGGAGACAAAATGAGTGGGAAATATCAGTGAGGGAGACATAACATGAGAGACTCCTAACTCTGGGAAACGAACAAGGGATGGTGGAAAGGGAGGTGGGCGGGGGGTGAGGGTGACTGGGTGACGGGCACTGAGGGGGGCACTTGACGGGATGAGCACTGGGTGTTATGCTATATGTTGGCAAACTGAACTCCAATAAAAAATAAATAAATTTTTAAAAATAGAAAAAAAAGAATTAGAAACATGAACAATCTGAAAATCATGAATCAGATTTGCACCACGCAGAAATATCCTTAATGGCTTTCCATTATATTTGCATTAAATTCCATGGCATAAGAACTCAAAAGTGGCTGGCCCCCCCTTACCTCTCCAGCCTCATTTTCTATTACTATCCTCTTTAGTCACTTGGCTTCTAGCTCTAATGGCCTTCTTGCCATTTTGCCCCCGTCTCTGGGTCTTTATATCTCTGGTTCCCTCTACCTGGTTCTGAACACCCCAGATGTTCACATTATTGACCCCCTCATCATTTGTTGTCTGTGTTCAAATGTTATCTCTTCAGAAAAGCTCTTCATGGTGCCTGTGATTAGTAAGTTCTTAATTTTAATATAATACAATTTATAAAATTTTTTGAATAGTGTGCACTCTGCCACAATAATACTCTATCACTTTATCGAACTTGATTTTCCTTGTAGCTCTTATCACAATCTGAAATTGTATCATTTGTTTGTTTATTTTTTGACTTTTCCACTAGACCACAAGTTCTACAAGAGAAGGGAATTTTGTCTGCCTTGTATTTCCATAAATCCTCAAGTCCTGGTATGGTTCCAACATAGCAAAGGTGTTCAATAGAATCGTGCAGAAGGAACCCATCAACAAAATTTTATATTTTTATGAAACTTCATTACCATAAAGTAAATGGCAGCTCCTTTGGTTACAAAATTTAAGATCCATTTAATTCCTAAAAATTGGAGCATCTGGGTGGCTCAGTGCTTGAGCGTCTGTCTGCCTTTGGCTCAGGCCACAATCCTGGGGTGTTGGAGTACCGCATCAGGCTCCCTGCAGGAAGCCTGCTTCTCCCTCTGCCTATGTCTCTGCCTCTCTTTCTCTGTGTCTCTCATGAATAAGTAAATAAAATATTTTTTTAAAAATTCCTAAAAATTGTTAAATTAAAAATGTATGGTACTAACGTAGGAAGAAACAAACTGACCCTAAAGAACATAACAGAGAGCTCTCATTATCAAATTCATGCATATGCTGAGCCTAGATAAACAAAAGAGGTAGGGACAAAAAAGACCACTCATTAATGATGCTAGGAAAATGGAGTATGGGAAAATTAGATCCTAACCCTTATATCATGCACAAAGAATAGTTTTATGAAAATTAAAGACATAAATATAAAAAAGCAAAACTTAAAACCTTTTAGAAAAAATATAAAAAGAGTATCTTTATAAACATGGAGTAGGGAATAATTCCTTTAAAAGATACAGCAAAGCACTAACCAAAGAAGAACTGATAAATTCTACTTTATATTTGCCTTTAATCAAAAGGAACCATAAAAAGTTAAAAAGGAAAATCGGATATTTGCAACATATATAATTAACAAAGGGGTGGTATCCAGAATATGTTAAAAAAAAAATAATACAACCCTATAAATCAATTGGAAAAACACTGACAATTCAATAGGAAAATTTAGGGATACATCAAAAAGAATAAAATACCTAGGAATACATTTAACCAAGGAGGTTAAAGGCCTGTATAGTGAAAACTATATGATAGTGATAAAAGAAACTGAAGAAGACACAATGAATGTAGAGACATTCCAGGCTCATGGATTAGAATAATTAATATTGTTAAAATGTCCATACTACCTAAAGCAACCTACAGATTCAATGCAATCCAATTGCAATTTTGAATCAATCAAAATTCCAATGGAAGGGCGTCTGGGTGGTTCAGTCAGTTAAGTGTCCAACTCTTGGTTTAGGCTCAGGTCATGAGATAGAGCCCCTCCTAGGGCTCCTGGCTAGCTTGGGATTCTTTCCCCACTTCCTCTCCCTCTACCCTCTGCTCTTCCCCTGGCTCATATGCAGGCTCTCTAAAATAAATAAATAAAATCTTTAAAAATTTTTTATTTTAACTCCAATAGCATTTTTCACAGACATAAAACAAAAAATTCTAAAATTTGTATGGAACCACAAAAGACTTTGAATAATCAAAATAATCTTGAAAAAGAAGAAGTGGAAGGCATCATGCTCCCTGGTTTCAAACTATAAATCAGAGCTAATCAAAATGATAATCAAATAATCAAAACAGTATGGTACTGGCATAAAAACTGACACATAAAAAAAAAAAACTGACACATAAATCAACAGAAAAAAATAGAGGGTCCAAAAATACACCCATGAATATATGGTCAAATTAATTTATGACAAAGAAGCCAAGAATGTATAATGGGGAAAAGGGTTGTCTCTTCAATAAATGGTGCTGGGGAAACTGGACAGCCACATGCAAAAGAATGAAACTGGAGCACTATCTTACATCATCTTCAAAAATTAACTCAAAACAGATCAAAGACTTGAATATAAGACCTGAAGCCTTAAAACTCCTAAAAGAAAACACAGGTAGCAAGATCCTTGACATAAGATTTGTTGATGGTTTTTTGGATCTGACACCAAAAGCGGAGGCAACAAAAGCAAAAAATAAACAACAGGACTACATCAAACCAAAAAGCTTCTGCACTGCAAAGGAAACCAGCAACCTACTAAAGGGAGAAAATATTTGCAAGTCATATAACTGATAAGGAGTTAATGTCCAAAATACACCAAGAGCTCGTATAACTCATCAACAAAAAACAATTTGACTTAAAAATGGTCAGGAGGTCTGAATAAACACTTTTCCAAAGAAATAATGGCCAACAGGTACATGAAAAGATGCTAAACACCACTAATCACCAAGGAAATACAAATCAAAACCATAATAAGCTTTCCTCTCACACCTATCAGAACAACTATTATCAAAAAAGAAAGGAAATAACAAGTGTTGGCAAAGATATGGAGAAACCTGACTACCTATGCACAGTTGGTGGGAATGTAAATTATTGTAGCCACTATGGAAACAGTATGGAGGATTCTAGGAAAGTCAAAAATAGAAACATATAATCCAGCAATTCAACTTCAGCATATTTTTCTGAAGAAAGTGAAAACGCAAATTTGAAAAGATATATGCACCCCTATGTTCACCACAGCATGTTATTATTTACCATAGCCAAGTGTCCACTGACAAATGAATGGAATATTACTCAGCCATAAAGAATGAAATTTGCCATTTGTAACATGGGTGGACTCTGAGGGCACCATGCTAAGTAAATTAAGTCTAACAGAGAAAGACAAATACATATGTTCCAAGTCCAAAAACCACGTTCACAGATACAGAGAACAGACTGGTGCTTGCCAGAGGTGGGGGGTTAGTGAGTAGGCAAAATGGGCAAAGGGAATTAAAGGTTACAAACTTTCAATTATAGAATAAATAAGTGATGTGAATGTGACATACAGCATGGTAATTATAGTTAATACTATACTGCATATTTGAAGGTTGCTAAGAAGATAAATCTAGAAGCTCTCATCATAAGAAAAAAATTCTGTATCTATGTATGATGGTGGATGTTAATGAGATTTACTGTGGTGATCATTTTGCAAAACATACAAATATTGAATCATCATTATATAACTGAAACTAATATAAATTTGTATGTAAATTGTATCTTAATACAAAACATTTTCAGTTAAAGAAAAAGAAAAATTTGGGGGAGGGAAGGGTAGGCTTGAATATTGAGTTCGTAGAAGAAAATGAAAAAGGCCAATATATATATGAAAAGATACAGAAAAACACAATTCAAGATCACAATGAAACAAATATTTTAAACTCAGTAAAACTGACAAAAATTAGTCTGATAAGAGCAAATGCTGATAAGGATGGGAAACAATGAGACATTTTATGCACTGCTGCTGGAGAATAAACTGATATAAGTACTTTGAAAACAACATAGAAAAAAAAAGAAAACAACATAGAACTACCTTATTAAAACTGAATTTCAGCATACCCTATGGACCCAACAATTTCCCTTTTAGCTTTATACCTAGAAATAATACTCATATGCATTTACCAAGAGAAAATAAGAACGTTCATAAGAGCAAAATCAAAACAACTTAAATATTCATCAACTGAAAATAAGATAGATTGTGATATACACGTAGAATAGCATACAGCACTGAAAAGGATCGATCTATAACTATACCCCAAAACATGGTTGAATCTTGAAAATATAATATTAGCTACAAAAAACAAGTCCTAAAATATGACACATAGCATGATATCAGTCATAAAATTAACTAAGCAAAACTTGGTGACACATATGGAATTTTAAAATATCAAAAAATAATTTTTTAAAAAAGCAAAAGACAAAAAATACAAACTTATCATCACCTCTTAGAGGCATACACAGGGATAGAGGAGAGAAAAAGCACATATTCGAACATGAGGGATTCTAAAGATTCAAGTTCTGAAGTGGTAGCTTCAATACATACTCACTGGATGATTATGCTTTAGGATTTACATATGCCACATATATTCTTTTGTAGTATGAGGCATTTTAGGCTAATTTAAAAACCATTATGATAAGAACAACTAGTACATTAAAGTATACTTCAGTATTCCATCACTAAGATACAGGTATCTCTCTATCTTGAATAACTTCACTATATAAAGAAGGAAATAGTCTGCAAAGTGTAAATTTAGTTCTACTCATCTCTTTCTTTTTTTTTTTTTTTTTTTTTTTTTTTTTTTTACTCATCTCTTTCTAACTCCTTACTATTTATGATTCTGATAATCTTGAAATGAGGGAGTTTATAGAAATAGCAATAGAGTAACTATATTTAGAAAACATTTAGAATGTTTTCCTATTTATTCTCTTACCCCATTCACAAACATTAACAACTATACAGACAAGAGGATCTGTCTAATATAAGAATCATTTTGATGTCTTACATCACTTGTACAATCTTAGACTATTTGAATGTAAGCTCAAGGGCATTCACCTTTTTATCTGTATTGGCCTAAAAATGACAATAAACACGTGCTAAATGACTAGGTAGATTTTTGACAAATCAATCACTGCAGGACTCCAGCGTAGTTTCTGACACAATTGCCTCACCTATTACAGACAGCATCACAGTGCCCTCTTCTGGTTCTACTTTATAGTGGAAATAACGTTAAGCTATTCATATTGTATTATCTTAAGTACAGGAGAAACTAAACATGCTGGAATAATTAATATTAACATACCAATTGTAACTTCTAAGGAGAATATGATTCTATAACTACCATCTTACTTTGTGAAGTCAACTCATCAACAGAAAAATATGAAGAATTTTCCAAGCTTCATAGTGTGGTATTTGCCCTTAATCTAAGAAAGCTAAAATAAAGGATTAAAATCATAAATAATCTCTAAATAAATCCTAAGACTCCCCTTTTAAGAATTTAAAGAACGGTGTAAATTTAAAGAATTTAAATATGTTTGTATGTATCATTATAGTTTTTTCTCATTCAGTACAGATCCCACTATTAATGAAATCACTTTTCACTCTAAAAGATATGTGATCTCTAGTAATTATATAGCTTCAGCCTTTTAATAGTTGGTAGAGTACAATATAAACTCATCTCTAATATAAAATCACATTTTCTTAGTTGTGTATGCAGGAAATATGTAACCACAATAAATCTCTTCTATTCCAAGTAGAAATTAAAGATCTCCATTTATGAAATCCAATTTGTACAACAGAACCATTGTAATTGGCATTAAAAATTCAATTCTAGGGGCACCTGGGTGGCTCAGTGGTTGAGTGTCTACCTTTGGCTCAGGTCATGATCCCAGGGTCCTGGGATCAAATCCTGCGTTAGGCTCTCTGTGGGGAGCCTGCTTCTCCCTCTGCCTGTGTCTCTGCCTCTCTATTTAAATGAATAAATAAATAAATAAAACCTTAAAAAAAATTCTATTCTATTTGTCAGTTCAGCATCACCAATCAGTTTGTCTGAGTCAACATCTAAAAATATGAGGTAACTAAAGTAATTGCTAAATCCACTGAAAATATCTGCCAGGTATCGCAAGTAAGGCTGACAAGAAAACATAAAAATGTTTTGATATCTGTACACTTTTTCAGCTTTTAAAATTTCTATGATTCTAATAATGCTGGTTGTATAGTAAACAATATATTTAAAATACTGTGAATTGTTGCAATTAAGAACTTTAAAAAGGATTTTGTCAAAAAGATTTTATTTTTACTTTTAAGTAATCTCTATACCCAACACAAGGCTCGAACTTACAACTCCAAAATCAAGAACTACATATGCTCTACTGACTGAAGCTGTCAGGTGCCCCTTTAAAAAGAATTTTTGCATATTGAGTTGTCTCAATTTTTGAAAAAATCACATACATACTATAATCAGTATTAGAGACAAATAACAACAAATCCATACCAAAGAATTTTACAACTAGAAGAATGCTTCCCATTATCTTGCTCAGTCCCTTTGTTTAACCAATGGGGGGGGGGGGGGGGTAAAAAAAAGAGCTCCAGCGCAGTGAGCTGACTTGCAGAGGTCATATAAACTGTTTAAGGAATAAATACTAAAACTTTCTACATCAATATAATTTCTGCATTGCTCTTCAATAAAGTTTAAATCTTTGTCTGATCTATGACACAATAATATTTTGATTATTTGGTTAGATTTTAAATCAGCAAACTGATGATTTCATTGATGTTTTAAAATGGAGAGAACACACTGGGCTAGTAACCAATTCTAACTCCTTAGTCATTTAAATTCTTAGCTTCAGGCTCTTTATCTACAAAGTTAATACTTAATTAGATAATATCTGAGGTTCCTTTCACCTCAGTAATTCCATGATTTTTCATACAAAAGTTGCCTCTCTAATAATGCTCTGAAATTATCTAGTAATGGCTATAAAAACCCTGCTAAACTATAGTGATCCTTAAGGGCAGGGCACATGTTGTACTCATTGTATATCGCTCCTCAAAGCTAGCAATGTCTGGTAAAAAACACCTTTTTTCTCCAGACATAAATTTAATGGGTATATTTTCTAAATCTCTAAGATGAAACATGTTTCACTATGAAATCTCCAAAGTACAAATAGATAATTTGGTTATGAAACATATTTATTTATTTATTTATTTATTTATTTATTTATTTATTTAATGATAGTCACACACACAGAGAGAGAGAGAGAGAGAGAGAGAGAGAGGCAGAGACACAGGCAGAGGGAGAAGCAGGCCCCATGCACCGGGAGCCCGACGTGGGATTCGATCCCGGGTCTCCAGGATTGCGCCCTGGGCCAAAGGCAGGCGCCAAACCGCTGCGCCACCCAGGGATCCCTTGAAACCTATTTATTATGTAAAGATGGGGGGGGCGCCCAAAACAGTATTTCTCATTTTCAAATGGCAGTGAATTTCTTGTACCATGTCCAGTCTCAAAGAAGTCTGATCTATGCTTTATGATAATTGTAGAAAGGAATGCTATGAAGAGGTCTTGAATTATGAATTAGTTAGTTGGCTAAGTAAATAATCCACCTTTAGACAATCAAGAAGTAAATATCCAAACACTACCAATCTCAGATGGGCACTGAAAGACCATTTATATTCTTTACTTAGTATTTCAGTGCCTGGAAAGAAAAGAAAAAGACTTAATAATCAATAGAGAAATAACATATGCCTTTTATAATTATACAGCAAAACATTATAACTCCAAATATGCCATTCAAACTTTGGCTACTTACTTGATGGCCCAAGGACATCTTTGCTATCACCAAGAAGCTTTAAATGCAGGGTAATTGAGCAGCAAACAAATACAATCCAAACCAGGAAGAAGCAAAATGCATCAGGATTGAAGCAGCAGTGAAACAAAAGGACAAGGAAAATAAGCATTAGTTTATAAGTAGAAAGCACATGCACAACAATCTTAGTAATCATAGTTCACAAGGACTATCCTCTGCCACACATAAAAAGATCTTGGCTTAAGCATTATCAAATATTTAAGTTTTGGAAAATAAAGGCGGAAAGACCAGAATGAAATCAACTAAGTATTTTTGTTTTAAAAATTGTTCAAGTCAAAAATTACTTTCAATTTAAACTCAAGATATGGGTTAGGAGTGGTAAAATTATTTAGAAATGTAAGGGACAGCCCAAAGTTGTTCATTCTTTAAATTTAAATGGTTATAAATCTATAACACCCATGCACTATTAAATATTAGTTATGCATGCCATGAAAGCACTTAACACTACATAGAAATTCAGTCTATAAAAAGAAAGGAACATTTACTGAGTGCTTATTATATGCCAAGCATTGTGCAAAGAGCTTTTACAAAGACATCAACAAAGTAGAACAATTTTTTTTCTCAAATGGCAAAAAAAAAAAAACAGAGCAATATGGGTTAGAATGATAAATTTTATTGTCAGATAAAATTTTCTTAAGACCCACTTAATATGGAGTGTTATCACGTGGAGCTACTGGTCTTTAAGAAGGAAGATCTAATCCTGAAATGAAGATCTTGAAATCAACACAAAGAAATAAGACTACTGACCTTTTGTCCAGTTACTATTTTAACATACAACATTATGCTAAACGTTGCCTATAGACAAGTGTTTTGATTTCCTTTGGTAGAAACAGAATCCTCAGCTTTCCTTCATTTCAAATACCAAGTACAGCAACATTAAAACTGAAGTAACAACAAAAATTTAAAATTCCCACTGATTATATTATTGAATGAAGGAATCTTAAATATCTGTGACCAAAAAGAAAGGTAGCAGTTGTTTGCTTTGCCTCCTAGGGAAAAAATCTTGGCCCTGTTGCTTCCTTAATGCTTGAAATTGTATTCTAATTCCTTTATGGCATTTGGCTCTAGTCATTTTTCCATAGTTGCCCATTATTCTATAAACTGAATTCAGCTTCAAAGATAAACTAAAAAAAATACAGCTGTAATGACAAAGAACTAATTGTGTTTAAGTCCTTATTACTGATGGCCATATTACCACAACGAGCAAGCATGCGGGAAAAGATTAAAGTATTTGTGGTAGGAAATCCCTATGAAGGCCCCAGGGATCCCCCTGTCTTCGTGTATAATCCCTTTTCTTTGAGCATATTCTGGGCTCACTGAATCACTTCTAATGAATAGAATATAGCAGAAGTGAATCAACGTCACTTCCAAGATTAGACTGTAAAGACTATGACCTGCATCTTATTTATAGCCCCTTGCTAGCTCTTACATCACCCTGGGAAAAGTCAACTACAGAGTCCTGAGGCAGTCTTGTAGACGGGCCCATGAAGTGAAGGAATGATGTCTGGCAACAAGCATCACTTGAGTTTGTTGGGTAAACATATCTCCTGCCTTGGGTCTTCTTGCCCTCCCATCTACCCAGTCAAGCTTTTGGATGAGACTGCAGCAAACCCCCCTGCCCCCAAGTGGCTTGAATACAACCACATGAGAGATTTTTGAACCAGGGACACCTAGTAAACTGTTCTTGAATTCTTGACCCAGAGAAATTATAAAATAATAAATGCTTGCTGTTTTATACCACTTAATTTTCAGATGATTTGTTATATACCAATAAATAACTAGTATGATACTGGAAAACAGAAAAGAAGTTAGGAAAATGACAGAGTCAACCATGGTCAACTTGACAAATATTCGACAGACATTCTCTAAAAATCTTTCTGTATTGATATGAATAATTACTAATTTTCCTAGATCTACCAGAAAATCTGAATTTCTTGAAGGAGAGCAATGGTTCTAACCATATATGCATAGTTGGGACTATTTAATTTCACAAGGCCAGTCATTTATGAAGGCTTTCTAGTTGATCTTCTATTTAGAGTAAATAATTAAGTTCACTTTCATTGTACATAATTCTCAAATTTTGTTAATTAACAGCATTATGTCAACTTCTTTGCAGCTGTACTTCTTGCCTGTTTGCTCCCAGAAAACAATCTCTACCATATACAGTAACTTCTGATATTTGTTTCAAATTATGCTTCAACATTATCTTAAGTATATTTATCATATAAATCTGATTCTATTAGACTAATTTTTTCATATTGAGATAATAAAGAATCAAAACAAACACTGTCTATTCCTATCATTCATCCATCCAACCAAATATTTATGAATACCTATTATATAGACAGGTATCATTTTAGGCACCAAGGGATATAGGAGTGAACAAAAAAAGATAACAATTTTGTCCTTTGTGGTATTATGTTCCAGTGGGAGAAATGAAAAATAACATACTAAACAAGTAAAAATTTGTTGCATATTATATAGTATAGTTACTAAGGAAAAAATCAGCAGAGAACGAGGTTTTATAAAATGTTAAGGAAGAGGGAGTTATAATTTAAGATAGGGTGACCTAAGAAGGCTTCACTACAGAACTGACTGAATAAAATGAGGGAATTTATTATAAGGACATAAAGGGGAAGAATATTCTAGGCAAAGGGAGGAACATGTATAGAGTGGTGGATTGGGATGGAAGCAAGTCTGGAGGGCTTGGAGGACAGTAAAAAGTCCAGAGAGGCTGGAATACAACACAAATAGTAAAGTAGTAGGAAATGAAGTCAAAGAAATAAATAAATGGGTGCCAGAATGTGTAGGACCTAGTCAGGATTTTGGCTTTATTCTGAATGAGATGGGGTGCCACTGGATTTCTGAGAAAAGGAGTGACATAATCTGAAAACGTTTTAACAGGATTATTCTGGATGCTGAGTGGAGAATGGACTAGAGGGACAGGAGTATAACCAGTCAGAAGTTACTGTAATAACGTAGGGGGAGAAATGAAGGAGACTTGGACCAAGGTAAGAGGTGAGGGGGAGAGGAAATAGTTGAGTTCTGAATATATTTTGAAGGTAGCACCAGCAGGATTTCCAAACAGACGAAATATGAAGTTTATTTATTTTAAAGAAAAATCAAAATGATGTTAAGTGTTGGGGTCTGAGCATGGAACTGTCATTGTCTGAGATGGAAAGGATATTGAGGAGGTTAATTTATTGAAAGAAAAATAGAAGTGTTAAGTTTGAGACAGGTTAGATTTGAAATATCTACTAGACATCCAAGTCAAAATGTCAAGTAGGCAACTGGATCTATAAACTTGTACAGAGAAAGGTTCAGGTTTGTAAGAAACAGTATAAATTATGATATGTGTGAGAGTTAGGGTATATGAACCTGAACAGCTAATCACAAGAGACCAAAAAATGCAACAGAATAAAAGAACAGGCACCAGAAAACAGACATTATAATGGAACAGCAGAACTAAGAATTAAGCTGAAACACTCCAGTGAAAGTGGAAATATAACAAGAAGTAAGATTTCAGAAACCTTCCCCAGAAAATTGTGGATACAAAGGCATTAAACTGGGATCCAAGTGAAATGATCCTCCCAGAGCTGCCTGTAAGTGATGCCAATGGGGAATGGGACAGGGATAACTGAAGATTACATATTAATTTTACTAAGTAACTTATATCACTGAAGTCTTGTGTGCCTGTTAGATCGCATACACTACACTACTTACGTTTATTGCTTTTAGGACCTGGGCCTACTTGGCACAGTTCTATCTTGTACAACACATGAATAAAGACAATGTAAAATTATTGATGTGAAATATCTACACAAGTATCTTAGATATTTAAAAAAATAAAAAGCTAGGGGATCCCTGGGTGGCGCAGCCGTTTGGCGCCTGCCTTTGGCCCAGGGCGCGATCCTGGAGACCCGGGATCGAATCCCATATCAGGCTCCCGGTGCATGGAGCCTGCTTCTCCCTCTGCCTGTGTCTCTGCCTCTCTCTCTCTGTGTGACTATCATAAGTAAATAAATAAAAAAAAAATAAAAAAAAATAAAAATAAAAATAAAAATAAAAAGCTAGTCAACTCTTTTTGGCTTTTGTTAGAGAACCAAAATACTAGTAGAAACTCAAAGAATCCAGGAAATTTTCCTCAGCTTATTCAAAGAAGACCATTAAGGATATGATGCAAACATTACCTCTAATTGAATAACATCATATTTATCATTATCCCTTCAACGACGTCCACAACGTCATTTCAACAATTTCTTTATCGTATAAACAGTTTCTCTATTTTGGCAGAAAGTATGGGCTGAAAATGGTAAAATAATAGTAACACACCTAGAGTTTTTCTATTTGTTATTAATTAGTATACTATCAACTACTTTAACTAAAAGCAGGAAGTATAGCTTAAATCTTTACTGATTTTAGTCTACAAATCTCAGGAAAAGAGCATTATGCAAAAATGGGACTTTACTTAATGTACTTCTAAATATTTGCCGTGCTATCTAAAATTAGCATAAAACTTGCCATCTTTCAGAAGTATAAAGGAATAGGTAGAAATTCATAATCACACCCTATATCCTGGGAAACCCCTTAGGCCCAAGCAACTCAGGACAGATGGCCACCTTATAACACAGAAACCATCTCATAAGAGTTATAGCTTGATTCCATTGCCTTAAGCACAGCACCTCCCTTTTACATACATATTGATTTAAGTCATCTTTTGAGCTTAAGCCAAAGTACAAAAAGCTTATTAAGCATTGATACAATTTGAAAATAAAGTTTCAAGCAAGTTGCACCTCTTCCCCCCACAAAAGTTGATCAAGTTGTACTCATAGAATCAATCCTTCTGCAGCTGGCTCTCAGAAGCCACAATTTGGAAGGAAGATTATATAAAACATCCCAGGAGCACTCTCTTTAGTGTTATCTTTGGCCCTCAGAGTAGTAGTCTTTAGTGAAAAGATCTAAAACATAGTTGAGATTTGTTTGTTCTTTCTACAGGAGTCCTCTCTCTATACTCAACTGAACTTTTCATATTCCTGCATCAACTGCAAAGCACACATTGTGTACATTTTATCCCTGAGTTTTACAGGAGATATTTTACGGAAATATTTTTCTAGGAACTAGAGCTTATCACTGTTGGATAGAGAATATTAACTGGCCTGCCAGGCAGTTATTTTAAAATAACCTAATCAGACTTTTGATCCAGCAAATGTACTTCTAGGAATGTATACTAAGGTGATCATCCAAAATATTAAAAGAGGCATCCACAGATATTTATCACATCATTTACAGTAATCTAAAATAACAATCTACTATTAAATAATATTCATATAATTAAATACTATGTAGCCATTAAAGATTTTTTATTCATTGTTCATTATACATTGACTTTTAAAAATAGGTTATAAAAGTTTGTATGACTCTACTTTTATAAAATTTCATATGTAAGACAAATACACATGAACAAACTTAGTAAAGAGGCCACCAGACTATTAAAAGTGGTTGCCTCTAGAAGGTAGAATTTTATTTATTACATTCTTCTGTATTGTTTAATATGCCCCCACTGGTATGCATGATTTTTACAGTAAAAAAAAAAAAATCTATTTACATTTTGGAAAAAATGTAAATTTTTAAAGTGATCTTTTCAATCTATGTTACTTAGTATAATGACATAACCATCTATGATAAAATAGAGTCAAAATATATTTTAGGAATCCAACTCAAAATCCTGAAAAAATACAAAAATGTTAACATTTCAAACATAGCACTATATATTACTCACTGTCTCTTGAACTTCAGCAACTTCTGAATATGGCAAGATCTAAAAAAAAAATAAATTTTCTCAGGAGTGATTTAATGTCAAACACTTGAATCTGAATTTAGAGAGCACCACAGTGTATCAAATGAATTAAGTGGTGCATTAATCTTTTAAGAAGTAGCAAAAAAAAAAAAAAAGGCAATAATATGTTTACACTGGAAACTCAATTCTTTAAAACAACAACAACACAAAAACCTCTGAGGAGAAGTTCCCATCAATCTGCCAGTCTGTGAAGTTGTCTCGGGCATAGTCTGAGGCTTCTTCACAGTTCTTATCCTCCCTGCATGTATTTAATTCTATCAGCCATTTCCCTACGTAAACTTTCTCCTCTGTTTCTAAAGTACTCGACTCCTCTGGCTTCCCTTCTCCTGTTTTCCTGGCTCCACTTTGTCTTCTCTTCTAGTAAGTGAATGGCCACAAGCAATGTTCAGCCCTCAACTACTTGTTTTTCTCTACCTGCTCCTTCCCTGCAGACTGTGCTCATGCTCAAATCTTATCTATGAACTTTATTCAGATGACTTCCAAGCTTCTCCTTTAGATCCACCCTATCTCTAAAACTTCACCCCAAAACATTGCCACTTGCATGGTTCAGACATTACGGCAAATTAACTTCTGGTTCTAAAAGTCTATAAACAAAGGAAGGGCTGGCTCTAAGCTGGTTTTAGAAAAGCATCTTTAAGTCAAAAACAGCACTCTGTAGTTTCCCTCAGTAACCAGTTTCCATGCCAATTTGCTGGAGTTTTTAAACAGTAGCATCTTATTTTCACTGAGACCTAAACCCTCGAGTCATCTGAGACTCTTCCCCCACCCCCAACATCTCAAGAAGTCATTAAGTTTAGATGATTTTTACTTAGACAATGTCTACCTCATATCTGGACCTTTCTTTCAATTCCCATTAATACTATTACCTAGGCCAGATTCACATCACCTCATTTCTCATCTCCCTTTCAATAGATGTCCCTGCACTAAGTCAGTCGCATCTCATTCATTCATTTACTACGCTAGGTACTGGAATTCAAAAACATAAAGACATGGTCCCTACGCCAACAAGATTGGAGACTATATGTACTGTATAGTAATTTATGTGACATTAAGGTAAGTTATCTCCAATCTACCCAATATTACTCAATTCTTCAAGCTGGCCCCATCATTAGCATATTACTGAACTCTGAGATTTTCTTCTGAATACATAATTATAAATGTTACAATTTTCCAGAATAATTTTGAGGCTTAATAATGATTTACGTGAGTGTACTTTATAGGCTTTTTAAAAAGCAGTATGTAGACATACGGCATAATTACTTAGTAGTGCAACAAATGACAAAGACTAAGAAAAAAACCAACATCTTAATTTATCAAGTTAATTCCATAAACTATCACATTCACCATTTTACTCCTCCACTTAAAAACATTTGATAGTACCCATTCTTTAGAAAATAAGCCCCAAATCCTAACATTTAAATTGTCTACAGCAGGGATCCCTGGGTGGCGCAGCGGTTTAGTGCCTGCCTTTGGCCCAGGGCGCGATCCTGGAGACCTGGGATCGAATCCCACATCGGGCTCCCGGTGCATGGAGCCTGCTTCTCCCTCTGCCTGTGTCTCTGCCTCTCTCTCTCTCTCTCTCACTGTGTGCCTATCATAAAAATAAAATAAAAAATAAAAATAAATAAATAGTCTACAGCATTGACTGTCTACAGCATTCATGCCACAGAGGTGTTCTGATGCCCCATAAGATAGCTTTGCAACTCTAAAATTCCACTTACCTTAATTCTCTGTCTAGTAAAATTGATTATGCTCAGTGAGCTGCAATTTTTTCCCTTTGTTTTTGCTTCCCTGTTCAATAGCTTGAAAGTTCCCTGACCTTGAAGGCTCAAGTCAAATTGCCAATTCTGCTACCACAGTTCAAGCTAAAACTCTGATTTCCTAACATCAGTTCTCTGGTAATACATAATTAGTCATCTCATAGTATTTTCTCTATTGCTATCACAAATAAGTAAAAAAATGAATTTTTATTTAACTTTTCCCTAATTTTACAATGGTCTAGTACAGTGCTATCAAATAGAACTCCCTGTGATGATGGAAATGGTGTATATCTATACTATCCAATACAGCAGCTACTAGCTACGCATAGCTGTTAAATTATTGAAATGTGGCTAGTGAAACCTGAGGAGTTGGATTTATTTAATTTAAATGTAAATTAGCCGTAAGTGCCTACACTATAAAACATTTCAAGTCTAGCCAAACTTACCTCTCCCCAGCTCAACCTAACCGACCACTCTTTAGGATTTGCCACCACTGATCACTCCTTTTCTCAAAACTCTTTCTCCTTCCCCAATTTCCAAGCTATTTTCTCTCCCTTATTCCCTTCTCCTTGCTTGGCTCCCCTCTTCCCCTTCTGCCTCTGCCCCCCAGGTTGCATCCTAGAATATCTTTTGTATCCATTCAACATGTTTTCCCCAGATGATTCCGTTGACTTAACTTTTAAACGGGCTCTATTCACTAACAACTCCTCAAATTAGTTGTCCACCTTAACTCTTCTGAGCTCCAGCTTCTTAAAGGTCTCCCAATCATCCTCCTGCTGCACTCCTTCTTATCTCAGATAAAAAATCACATCTTTGGTGAGGGATTTCCTGGCCTCCCACACCAGGTATCACAGAGGGATACTACATGTGTTGTCACTGCATTCATCTCTTCTCAGGCAGAACTGTAGGGGATTGCCCACAGAGTTCCATGTGGAACAGTTCCACGGACAGTGCCCTTGCACTGCACCATCATGTTCCTTTCTGAGGAAGTGAAAAACTCAACCCCAACTCACCTTCCCCCCAACCTCAACACGTACAGCCTAACCATTATAGACGACTAACAGAGCTGCAAGCTCCACACTGGCTCTTATCCTTTAGGATTCTGTTCAAAAGTACCTTCAACAGGGGCGCTTGGGAGGCTCAGTCAGTTAAGTGTCTGACTCTTGATTTCGGCTCAGATCATTTCAGGGTCCTGAGATGGAGCCCTACGTGGGCTCCACAGTGGGCTCCACACTGGGTGTGGAGCCTGCTTAAGATTCTTTCTCTCCCTCTGCCCCACCCCCTAGTCTAAAAAAAATAAAGTAACTTCACCAGAAGACTTCCATAGTATTCCCAGAAAATAGCAACAGCCCCTGTATTCTGACATTCTCTAGAATGAATGTAAAGTGTATTCATATTTTCTTCCACTATTAGTCTCTGACTATCATATGCCAAAATTCCTTTGTTAGGAATTCCCTTTTTTCTTAAATAATTTTGTCCTTCATAAATAACACTGTTACAGATTCACCACCTGTTTTTCATAATGGAGCTTCTGGTAATGGTGGTCTCTTGGCATGATGAAAACAACTTCCTCCATCAAGGACTTCATATACAAGGGAAGTTCAAAATCGATTATGTCAGCTGTAACTATGGTTAATACACCTGGTGAGACAGCTGGTGAGGTATGTGGTTATGAAATAAGAAAAAAGTGAACTATCCATTAAAAGAACTAAATCCACATGACCTCGGCCTTTGGATTCATCAATATTCTCCTCTATATCTGACCTAACCATCCTTAGTCACTTGATAACCACAACAGAAACCATGTAATCACATCACAATCATGCCAGGTTAGATATGACAACTGATTATAGGAGACAGCTCATATACATCAATATTTCAGTGTATGATGCTTAATCTTATGACCTACTTAAATAACTTTGCTTTTCAGTCTGAAATAAAAGTTTATTTGGAATTTCATTTTAGCCAATTCCTTACATAGATATATAAGCCCACATTCTATATTGAATCATGCCTAGGATCTGAATTAAGACATAAGGACTGTATAACAAATAATTTCTTTCCTTCTAGAGTTCTATTTCTGACAAATTACTGATTAGCATATTATGTTGTTAAGTATCAAGCCACAAGAAAGACTGCTAATAATATTATGGAAGCGTCAACTTCCATGACTCATAATTATATCTACCACACATAAAACTGCAATTAGCAACTGTACTTCATGTCTCAGCAACTATATACTGCCTAAATGCCAAAATATTCACCCGAGATAGAAAAATCAAAATTAGTTAAAGGAGAACAAGGTTTGAGTTAAATACAATAGATCACGTATCACATACTTTTCAAAGTATACATATATTAGGTAATGCACATAAAATTTTTAAAAGGCTGGGTATGACATAGATCAATTTATAATATAAAAACACTAGCCTTTACATTCAATGACAAGAATAACAAAGTATGAGTGTATTTAAATCCTAACATGGACCGCTGATTAGCTATGTGATCTTAGAAAAATTACTAATTCCTTCAGAGTCTCAGTTTCTTCAGAAACAGAGTAATATCTTCCCCCCAGTACATTGGAGGAGATTAATGAGAAAGTGTATGAGACACAGAGCCAAGATCAGAACATATAGTAAGTTTGCAAAAATAAGAGTTTTTTTCTCTATATACTAATAAAGTAACCCAAAAATGCAAAGTGCAAATTCTAAAAATCTAGAGAAAAAAAGCAAAACCCAAAAGGGACGTATTTTCTGATCAGCTAACACCACCCTATGGGTGTTAATTTTCTTCTACTTAGATTACACAACTCCACGCTAACTTGTTCCCTGGGCTAACTGCCTCTATTTCTATAGTTCTCAACTTTGGCTGTGCATTAAAATTATCAAGAAGACTTTTAAAAAGTACTGATGTCTGTATCTCACCCTCTCACATTCTAATTCAATTGAACAGGGGTACCTACAACCTGAGCAATGGACTTTTTCAAGACCCCTCAGAGATAGCTCTACAATGTTCAGCTAGTTGTCCCTGCAATATTCCATAATTCTGCCAAGATCACTTTCCCAAATCACAACACTAAACAGGTTGTTTCTTGGCTCCAAAAAAAAAAATAAGAAAAAATTCAGAGGTTTGACATTACCTTAAAAACAAAAATTCCAGGGCAGCCCCAGGGGCTTAGCGGTTTAGCACTGCCTTCGGCATGGGGTGTGATCCTGGAGACCCAGGATCGAGTCCCACATCAGGTTCCCTACATGAAGCCTGCTTCTCCCTCTGCCTGTGTCTCTGCCTATCTATCTCTCTGCCTGTCATGAATAAATAAACAAAATCTTAAAAAAAAAAAATTCCAACCTGTATATTCTGATTGTAACTTGGTTGAGATGCAGTATAGAAAAATAATTAAAGCTTGGCCTACGGAGCCAAAATGTATCCCAGTTCTGCCACTTACTAGCTATATGACCCTGAGACACTTAACTGTATTCTCTGCTAGTAAATGAGGGTTGTAATACTATCTCATAGGTTTGTTAGAAAATTACGTAAGTTTACATGCAAAGCACCTGAAATAGCTTCTAGCATTTGACAGAAATTTACCAAATGTTAGTTGCTATTCATTTCTTGTAGTTTTACTTTCTACCAATTACCCTAAGCAGCAAACAATAATGCCTGTGAGAACTAAAACCAAGTACAAGGTACCATGTGCATAAATGTGCTCTGTGAAGGTAGGTTAATTTTCTAAACTCAATAGATGTTTGACCAAAAGTATAATTAAACTTTATGTGTATCCACACACGCAAATTCATTTCCCCTCTCATGCATTTTTTTTTTTTTTTGCACCATTGCTGTTGTTTTCACTATATTAAACTTAATAAGGTGACTTGTGAAGTAGTCTTAAGTTAATGAAAACCTACTAAGGTGATCAGAGGTCTGGATAAAAATCCCTTAATTGCTCTCTTAAATAGCCGAACAAGTGGAAATTTTCTTGAACCTATAATTAAATTTTATCTTCATGTATCTCTAACATGCTAAAATTCTAATCCTTCACATTCTAATCTGAGGTTTGATGGACTTTCACTTTATTTTCTACAAAAACAAGAAGAAATTTAAGATTCTTAATGGACATAATCTTAATTAAGAGTTAAATGTAGAGGGGTGCCTGGGTGGCTCAGTCGGTTAAGAGTCTGCCTTTGGCTCAGGTCATGATCCTGGGGTTCTGGGAAAGAGCCCTACATGGGCTCCCTGCTCAGAAGTGAGTCTGCTTCTCCCTCTACCCTTCCCCCTGGTTGTAGACTCATGCTCTCTCTCAAATAAATGAATAAAATCTTTTTTTTTTTTTTTTAAATAGAGTTAAGCGTAGAGCAGTGGCTTTAATGGTATTCTGCTTATAAAAGCACCTGCATGTCTTAAGGCTTAAGAGAAACAGCAAGTAAAAATGTTCTTGAAAAATCTTCAATCTATACTTTTATATGGATATTAAATAACAAAATTTTGAAGGCAGTTTTCCTCAAGTCTACTTTAGCAAAACAAATAGCTTTCTATTGAATAAATGGCAATCTATTTACTTGGGAGTTATGTGAGTTCTACTTTTGATTTTTACACTATGGGCATGTCACAGCTGCCACATATCTTAATAGGAATGAACTGTTAAACAGTCCTACTGTTCTTTCTGCCACCACCTCAGTCATTCTACATATAGAGAATGCAAAGCCAAAAAGAAAGTTACTGATTTCTTATACAAATGAAAACTGAGTTATTTGCTAGTGAAATAACTAATACTGTCTCTGAACCTACCCTTAAAGTTGGATGGATAGCAAGCAACCTTAGATCAGAAAGACAGTACAGTACCACCCACACATGGAGGAAAGGGGTAAGGGTAAGAGGGAAAGTTGTAAGTCATCTTTCTGTGCCCTTTTTTCTCAGTAATACTGGACAGATCATTGCCCATCCTGTCTTCACTACCAGGATAGAACATGATTTATTACCAACTAGAAAACATTAAACACAGTTCTAAACACTTTATTTTTAAACTGTAGGTGGCTCAGTAGGTTAAACATCCAACCTTGATCTCAGCTTAGGTCTTGAACTCAGGTTTGTGAGTTCAAGCCTCATGTCGGGCTCCACTACTTAAAAATAAATAAATAAATTAGAATTAGGACTGCACGTGTGTCCAGTTGTGGTATGCAAAAAACTATAAGCACAGGCAAAGAGGTTGACCCCTATCTCTCACTACCCTTGTCCCCAAATGAACTAAGTGATTACAACTAGGGAGGCAGCTTGTGGCTGTGAGCTATGCCCAGAGAAGATATACAGAAAAGTTCTCTAAGAAACAGAATATATTGGTTGGAGAACAAATGAAAAATGATGAAGCAATGATTTTAACAAGAGATTCTCTTCTCTAAGACATATATTCCCTTTATCAAACCAAAAGAGTCTCCAGGCTCTTTCCATTCTTAGGACAGTATCAATCAGACAAAGCAATTAATATTCCCAAAAGAATATTATTTACAAGGAAGCATAAACTCATAAAAATAATTAATATCCTGGGATCCCTGGGTGGCGCAGCAGTTTGGTGCCTGCCTTTGGCCCAGGGCGCGATCCTGGAGACCTGGGATCAAGTCCCACGTCGGGCTCCCGGTGCATGGAGCCTGCTTCTCCCTCTACCTGTGTCTCTGCCTCTCTCTCTATCTGTGTGACTATCATAAATAAATAAAAATTAAAATAATAATAATAATAATAATAATAAATATCCTAAGGAGTCCAAATACTATGAAATAAAATAAAGTGAAGCATCTCAGCTAGAGAGAAAATTAGTGAGCCAAACCCACTGAAAACTTAAAATAACCATAATAAATATGCTCAAAAAGGTATGAGAGACTACTGTAAAAAATGAAGTATGACCAAACATTCACATGAATGAATGAAAACAATAATACTGGGTATAAAATATTATGATTAAACAAAGTATATAGCAGGTTTGAACAGCAAGACAAATAAAATAGCAGGAAGAGTGATGAAGGAATTCAATAAGAGGGGATACTGAAAAGATGGAAAACATGAGAGATAAAAGAGAAGCAAAAGTGCCACATCCCCCAAACAGGAGAGCCCTAAAGAGGACATGATGGATTCTACAAACCAACAAAATAATAAATCTTAAAAATTTTTGAAAATTACACAAAATGGATGAATTTCTAGAAAAATAAAAAAGGCCATTAACACTTCACCAACTCTCACCTGCAGACATACATACACAAAACCACAGGCCTAACTGTATAAGGATTGGAAAGAAATAAACTATTATTTGCAGATGATGTGAATCAGACAAAATATTATAACTCGCAAAGACAAAATAAGTATGCATTCAACTAGTATCTGTAAATGTCAAAATGAAAACAGAAACAAAATAAAAACAAAAACTCCTTGAAAGATACAGATCATAATAATGCTAGGTACAATTTTGTAATAAAGTTTTATCTTGATCATCACTCCCTCATTCCTGAAGGGAAGGCCCTATCACTTCTTCTTTTTACCCTGCCTCCATCTCCATCACTTTCTGGATCCCTCTTTTCATATTAGGAAGTTGTAAATTATTCTTCCTTAAAATGTTAGTTGATAATGGCTTCACTGAGGAATTTGCAAACTTTTGGTCTCCAGATCCCTTCACTATCCCAGAAATTACTGAAGACTCCAAAGAGCTGCTATTTAAAGTGGATTATACCTACTGATATTTGCCCTATTGTAAATTAAAAATGGAAATTCACTATCTCAGCCAGGTGGTTAAAGTCAACATCGGAAATGACAAGTCAGGTTAATAGTATATACCTTTGACAATGATGTGACAAAATGGCATTTCACCTTTGTGGTCTCCTCCCCAAACCCATAAGGACCAGTCTAATCAGAGAAAAACAGACAAATTTCAATTGAGGGACATTGTGCAAAATATCTAACCAGTACTCCGCAAAATTGTCAAGCTCATCAGAAACAAGGAAATCATAGCCAAAAGGACCCGAAGGAGACATGACTACTAAATGTAATGTGCTATTCCATATGGGATTCTGAATAGAAAAGGACAATATGTAAAAACTAAAGAAATCTGAATCAAGTATGGACTTTAGTTAAAAATGTATCAACCTAGATTCATTAATTATATCAAATATACCATAAATTAGTTAGTAAAGGAAAATTGAGTGCAAAGTACATGGGAACTCTATAACTTTTCTCTATGCCAAAACTATTCTAAAAAATAAATTTTGAGGGCAGCCCCGGTGGCGCAGCGGTTTAGCGCCGCCTGCAGCCCAGGGCATGATCCTGGAGACCCTGGATCGAGTCCCACGTCAGGCTCTCTGCATGGAGCCTGCTTCTCCCTCTGCCTGTGTCTCTGCCTCTCTCTCTCTCTCTCTGCATCTCTATGAATAAATAAAGAAAATCTTTAAAAATAAATAAATAAATAAATAAATAAATAAATAAATAAATAAATAAATAAATTTTGAGTAAAAAAACACTGCTTAGGAAAAAAATTAAGCTAAGAAAACTTGAAAACACAGCACATACTCTTATTAGCCAGCAGACCGACATCATCATTTCATACAGTCTCTGGAAAAGTACACTGTACACTCATGAAAGAATGAGAAAAAGGGCAAATAACATCAAATACCATTATATTACTATTAAAAAATTTTTTTTTTTACCTCACAGACTCTCTGAAAGGGTCTTGAGGAATTACATAGTCCTGTAAACATACTTGGAAAAGCTCTGCAAGCATAATGGAAATACAAAATATTTCTGGCTTAGAAGTACTGTGCTGATGTACTGTGTAAATCACTGGCTATTTTTCTTTTTCAAAACTAACTCTTTTTCCATCTCTTTTAGAGTTTATTAGAGTTTGTTATATATCTGCAAATTTTTTACATTATATTATTCAAGTTTCTAATAAGAACATTTAACAAGTCAAAAAAAGAAGCTACAATAAGACAGAATCTAAGTACCCATACGATACGAAATAACTAAGTGATATTTTCCCACTTGGGAAATTCAAACATTACAAATATTTATTTAAGTACTATTAACTTGTAATATTCATAAGTTAAAGAAGATAAAGTATATAAGATATACTTGTAAAATTGTTTTATCCTTTTAAAAAATGTCTCCCTTTAGTAGAAAGTTCAGTAAAGTTGTAAAATGCAAAAAGATTAATGGTCTAGAAGACAAAATATAGGCAGGTTAGTTTTGGTAAAAGGAAGCTTTCACAACTAGTCACAGTTATTCTCTCCAGCCCTCATTTTTGTAAGCTAGTTAGGATATTAATTTATATAACCCTTAGTAAATTAACATATCTAGGCTATGATCATCAATGGCTGCTATTATCACAAGAAGGCAGACAGATATTATATGCCTCCTAATAATAATACCCAACACTCTCAATGAAGTATACTTGTCAAAAAAAATTGAACCTGAATCTGAGCAAGCCTCTAACTCTAATGATCAACTTGCAAGAAACATAAGTGACTAAGGAACATACTAAATAATCACCATGGGGGAAAATCCAGATGATGAGAAATTCTACAAGACAAACTACTTTATTTATTCACTTCAATAAACTGAAAAGAAAAAATTAAAAACAGATGCAAGACAGATTTAAAAGATTAAAAAGACCTCAATGACTTATCAACCAAGGCCAACAAAGATTACAAAATTAATATTTATAAGACAATCAGGGAAGTTTAAGCATTGACAAAAGAATTACTCATTTTTAGGATACTAATGGTATTTATGGTTCAAGTTTAAAGAAAAATCTTAATATTTTAGAGATATTGACTGAAATATCTACAAAAAAAAAAAAATGGGATAAGAAGGTAGGACTGCAGATAATAGAAGACCGACCTGAACTGATAATTGCTGAAGGCAAGTGACAGGTACATGATGATTCACTACACTAGTCCATCTTTTGAAAAACACATTTGAAATTTTCCATAATAAAAAGCTCAAGAAAGATAACATCATTCTTAAATGTGATTAAAATATAAATTCTTAGAGTTACCAAGCAGCTATTAGAGCTACTTTAATATGACAGAATCAGTATGTAGGTAACAAATTGGTGACTAAAATTCCTAGTTAATACTTTATGTAAGAAGATCTCTGCAACCTAAGAATTTACACAACTGAGGACCTCAATCTAACTGGCACTTCCGCAGGTTAAGATGTTCCACTAGACCAAATACTGGATCACCCAGCTGTAGGGCCCACTCCCCTAGACTGGGATGCACCAGGGGTTATTACTATGACTACGGTAGGCAGAAGAATGGCCTCCCATCCTGGTCCTGTGAATGTTACCTCGCATGGTAAAAGGGAGTTTGCAGATGTGATTAAGTTAAGGACCTTGAGATAGGGCAGTTATCCTGAAGCACATGAGAGGGCCCAACATAATCCCCAGTGTCTTTAAAAGAGGGAGGCAAGAAGATCAAAATGAGCAGTGGAAGATGTGACCAGAAAAGAGGTGATGGGAGGAGTAAAAGGACATAAGCTAATGCATGAATGCAACTTTTAAACACTGATAAGGAAATAAGTTCTCCTCTCAGAGGCTCCAGAAGGAACACATCATCTTGCTTTTAGATTTCTTATATCCAGAACTATAAGATAATAAATTTGTGGTTTAAGCTACCAAATTTCTGTTAACTTGTTACAGCGGCAATAGGAAACTAGTCTAATGACAACAGTGAAATTTAACAGAGAAGCCTTTTCAAGTTCAAACATAATGATTTAAGCGGTCTTTGACACTCTATGTTATCTATCATATGTTCAATTCAGAGTCTGGATGATGAGCTGCTGGGGGATACTATAGATAGAATTCTTACATTAGGTAAATCATTAGACTAAATAAATGATCTCTAAGTTTCCTACAAAAGTGAAGGATGAAAAGTAGTCAAAGGACTTGGACATTTTCAAAAGGCTTTAATTTCCTTCTTCCCCCTTTGTTAAAGGGAAAGAAAAGAGAACAGCCTCTCTCAAGTATTTAAACATTTGCAAAACACATAACAAGCTGGTCTTAAAGGACAAATATTAGATAAGAGAATGTGCCAAATTTGGTGACCCTCAAACTCTGAGGTCCATTTATTATAGATTAGACAAGAGACTTCACAGTCCTTCTCCATCCATTCCTGCTTTCCATGGAGGGAGTATCTAATAAGAACAAAAAAGTGCCATTATACAAGAATATTTTGGAATGATAAGAAATTAGCATATGGATAATTTATAATTAGACTTGAACGCATACATGTCTCAAAGACCAATTATTAGGAAATTTGTATACTAAAATACTGTTGCTAACAAAATTATCACTAAGAACACAAAACTAATCAAATCCATAACAACGAAGTTAAGCTAATAATATTTATAAAAGGAAGAAGAATTCCAACATTTAAAACTCTGATCCACTCAAAATAATACTTGATGCTACCAAACACTGGGGCAATTCCATTAACTTGCATGCCCAAATATACAAGCTATACAATGTTGCCAAATATTATATATAGTAGTCACAGTTCTTAGATTAGGATTTAAAGCTCTCAGTAAAGTCTAATAACATACCAACTTTACTTTATGAATACCAAAGCACAGTAATCCTGAAAAACTCATCTAGTTTAAGTGTGTAAAAAGAAAAGTTTCGGGAAGTTGGATAATCTCTAGGCCCATTAGGAAGATATTCATTTATTACATTCTAAGAATTACTGAACTAAATCATCTTTGCATTCCTTCCATTTCAGAAATCCTTGATTCGAAGTACCCAATTTACATTAGCATCTTAAGAAAGATTACCTCAAGTGAGAAGATTCATACTTATTTTAAAAACTGTATTCTTTTCTGAAAAGTCATTTATATAAAACATTTTTAATACAACAAAAGATTTTTACCTGTAATAGACTTATAAAGAAAGTTTCTTCTGGCAACAGAAATAATATATAAGATATTCAAAAGATATAATGACTTTCCTTAAGGTAAAAAACATTCAACTTTTTTAATCTAAAAAAATATTTCATATAGTCTACCTCAATCTATTAATAAAAATTTAACTCAAGCTTTTCTTAGTGGTTAATTTCTAAATCTAAGTTCTGGACTTTTACAAAATATCAAAAGACACATATTAAATATATATTTGTGTCCTAAAATAGATTAGTTCCAGGTACAGAGATTCAATCCATATTTTTCAGTATTTACTGCTTAAGACAAAACTACCACAAAAATTGAACTATACACAAGTAGAATGACGAATGAGTCAAAGAATTTTTTAAAAATCGAGAAAGTAGGGTTGTGTGGGTGGCTTTGTCAAGTTAAATGTCTGACTTTTGATTTCAGCTTAGGTCTTGATCTCAGGGTCATGACTTCAAGCCCCAGGTTGGGCTCCACATTGGGTGTGGAGCCTACTTAAAAGAGGAATAGAAAAAGTAATCCTCTATGGAAAAAGAATATTATTTTTTTTAAAGAATTTATTTATTTATTCATGAGAGACAGAGAGTGAGAGAGAGAGGCAGAGACACAGGAAGAGGGAGAAGCAAGCTCCATGCAGAGAGCCCAAAGAAGGACTCGATCCTGGGACTGCGGGATCACACCCTGAGCCAAAAGCAGTCTCTCAACCACTGAGCCACCCAGGCGTTCCAGAAGAATATTAAATCAATGGACACTAATAGTCATACTGAGTCCAAGCTTTCACAACCTTACATCCAGACCACTATAATACTCTCTTAATATCTTTTACTCTTCCTAATCATTTTATATCTTGCTTCCAGATTCATCTATCTACATAAAATACTCAATGACATACCATGACTTACACAATCAAGTTTAAAATCCTGGGTCTGGTACTCAAAACTTTCTACAATTTTGGTCTCTCTCTGACTCATAAATTATTATTCCTGTAAATAACACTACTTTGCAATATACCTTAATCTTTCTAATTCATTTGTCCCTTAGAAAAAAAACCCCATAAGCAATTAATTCTCCCATTTAGCTTTGCCTCTTTTTATTCTCCCTTCCTAGAATGCTCTCCTTGCTCATTTTCAATCCTATGTTCACCATTTACCTGTGCTAGTCAAAGTTTACATTCTCTTTAAGAAAACTTTTCTAACTACCCCCAGTGTATAACAACCACCCACTTTTCACAGCTTGTAAACTATGCCTTGTTTATGTCCATCATTTAACTCTCAGTAAATCAGGCAGCCCGGGTGGCTCAGCGGTTTAGCACCTGCCTTCAGCTCAGGGCCTGATCCTGGAGACTCGGGATCGAGTTCCATGTCAGGCTCCATACATAGAGCTTTCTCTCTCTCTCTCTATCTCTGTCTGTCTCTCATGAATAAATAAATAAAATCTTAAAAAAAAAAAACACTCAGTAAATCTGTTACTGCCTTAGCTATCCATCTAGCTAGTTTCTCCAAAATAAACCTAATTCAGACAGACTATTTTGTATTACCTCTTGGCATCCCTTTCACCAAGCACAGTAATTTGTACCCCAAGGCTACATTCAAAAAAAAGTTTAATAATATTTTAAAAACTAGTGCATTTTATTATTTTTTAAAACACTACCAACTCATACTGACATACCGCTTCATATTTTCAAAGAAATTTCTGGTTTCTCTAGATCATACTGTCTCTATCAAGTAGAATGAATAATCTTACCCATATATTTTTTTATCGAAGCAGAATGCCTCAATATTCTACGAAGAAAAACTGAGATTCTGGGAAAGTATAACACCCACATTACTGAGTAGCCTACAGCTTTTTTCAATGTATTTTATTACGTCTCCTGCCTTCTAATTATTTTTTTTGGAGAGAAGACTTAATACAGCTAGTTATATCAACAATAAGAATACCAGCTTTTATTTATTGGCTATTTATAAAGTCTGTGGCTTTGTAATAGGTACTTTACAGATATATGATCTCAAAACTCAAAACAATTGTGGAAGATAGATACTACTATTATCTTTATATAATAGATGAGGAAACTGAAAACCTGGAGAATTTAATTAATTACCCAGATCATACAACCAAGCAACAGAGCTTAGACTGTAACATGTAGCTGAAGGTCTACAAAGCCCATGTTCTTACCCACTTCTAGACCTAAATAGTAACTAGCTTAGACTGTGCAGTTCAAAGGTGATATTTTATAAATAAGTAACTCAAAAGTAGATCTCAAGATTAGTTTCAAATATAGAATATTTCAGTAGTTCAACTGGAATTACTGGTATTATTCTCTCTAAAATAAGTTACAATATTTCACAAAAGAAAATTAATGAACAAGAAAAAGAAAACTGTTCTCACTGCTTTTTAAATATCTTGTTCCAATCTCTATATCAACAGGATTTGGAATAAAAAAGGGAATAAAACGTTATTAATATAGCACAGGTATTCTGGTATAGAATTTAATACCATTGGGGTGCCTGGGTAGCTCAGTCGGTTAAGTGTCTGCCTTGGCTCAAGGTCATGATCCTGGAGTCGGGGATCAAGCCTGCATTGGGATGGGGGGTGGGGGTGGGCCCCTGCTCAGCGGGGAGTCTGCTTCTCCGGCTCCCTTTGCTCCTCCCTACTCCTGCTTGCGATCTCTCTCTCTCTCTCTCTCTCTCTCTCACAAAGTCTTAAATTTACTATTTAGGGTACAAGTTTAAAAGGTAACAGCAAATTTTAAGCAATTCTATTCAGAAAGACAGGCACAGAGTCAACACATTAGTGGCAAAGTACTGAGACACCCCTTAAGCTGTGAAGTCTTAGAGAAGATAATTAACCTCCAGTTCAGAGCCCTTCTCTCTTTCTATAAAAGTGAGAATAAACAAATATCTACCTTTAGTGGCTGTTGTGAGGACAGTCTGACAAAGTATACACTTAGAGAATAGCAATTGTTGTTATCACAGGCATTTTCTTTATTATCAATAAGAAATTAAAACTATTTCAGGTAAAAGAGTTAAGAAAATCTATTAACTTTAAATAAGATATTTAAGGCAAAGTAAACATGTTCTAAGACAAAGCTTTAATTTTAATTTTTTGCTGAAATCATAGTGAAAATAAAATAACCTACCATCAGTTTTCCTTTTATAATCGTTGTGACAATAACCTTCTTAAGCCAAATTACTTCTATGCCCATTTTGTTTTCTATTAACAAGTTATTTTAAAGTTTAACTTTTTTTGACCCTTTAAGAAACTTAAACAAGCTTGAGCCAGAAATTCAGAAAAGGCTGGAATAAGTTAACACAAGCAAACAAAATTGCATTTTGCTATCAGTCGTTAGACTACTCCTACATTTCAGTCTAAATGAAGAAGACTTTTACGAAGTTAAAATTTACAAACAACTCAATATAATTCCATAGCAATATGAAACATAGAAAAGTTGGCTTCTGCATTCCCAAAGAATTTACTACCCCAAGGGTTGGGATCAAGTTAATACAAGTAAGCAGAGGGGGAAGACAGGAAGGAACTATCAGAAAACTGACTGGGTTCTGTTTCAACAAGTGTTAAATTTATCTGTTTTTTTCATATCAGGAGAGGCGATAAATAATTATTTTTAATGTCTTTTTTAAAGTTTGTTTTAAATACATTTTTTGAATAAAATGAATGAAGTATTTGAATAAAATCAAACACTTCACAGCTGTAGATGATAGTTCCTTATTACACTGTATTTGAACCACTTACCGAAGTTTGATCGGGTTCTCCATCTGCCAAACCTGCATCCATAGTGAAAGAAGGTAAGTTTATGCTTCTCTTTCCATTAATGTCCAGCCATCCTGTAAATTTGGAAATCCTAGAAGAAGAAAAAAAATCATACGTATTAGGATTAGTATAAAACTGTGATAAATGGAAAATAAAGCAGTAAGCCTACTGGGAAGGAGAAATCATCCTAGGCTGAGGTTTTTGGGAAATCCAATAATGGAGAAAACAAATTTTGACATGTGCTTTAAAGAATGCTTTCAGGTTCAGAGAAAAACGAAAGAAGAAAAAATATATCTATATACCAACTGAAGAATAGCAAGAACAAGTTACAGATATGATGAGATTGTTCAAAGTTTAAAAAGATGTTTAAATCTATTTACAATTAAGGAAATAAAATGTTCTTTTTTTCATGATCACATTGGCAAAAACTAAAAAGTGTGCTAATATTGCTAACTGGCAAGAATGAAGGAAAACAGGCATTCTCATACACTTTTGTGAGAGGAATATAGATCATAACAATTTTTGGAAGGGCAATTTAAAATATGCACACTTTAATCCAGTAATTGCAAGGCTAATAATTATGCCATATGTGTTTATACAAATACACAAAGATAAATAAACATATTCAACAAAGTAAAGATATAAAAAAACTGGAACAACCTTAATGTCAATTATTAGGAGTTTGTTTATATTATACTATAGACATACAATAGAATATTGTGCAGGAATTTCTAAAAATTAGGCAGGTTTTTACAGACTCATTATGTATTTTCTTTATATATAAACTAGAAAGAAGGTCACATTAGGTGAAAAAGGCAAATTACAGAACACTATATATAAAATACTGTTTTTCTGTTTCCCCATTTTTACAATGAGTATGTATCACTTTTATAGCTCTTTTTATTTCAAAAAGTCTTAGAAGCATGTCTTTATTACAAATTTTTTTCTTCTGAATTTCAACTAACAAAATCTCCAAGCTGAATTCATATAATAACTTTATATATTCAAAAGTCTCTAATAACCTCTTTAATAATCCTTCCTTAAAAGCGCCAACAAAACCAAAATCAGTAAGACAGCAGAATTATGATCATTTCTTGAAGTTCCAAAAACATTTTCTTGTTTTAGCAAGTATAAAAGGCTGCACTGAAGTATAAATGCTGATATTAATACTTTTTAATTGGGCTTTGGAGGGCTATTATTTGGTTTCTTTGATATAACCAATACACAATTAGCCTAAGCTAAGTGGACTTTCAATTTATAAACCTTAGGTATACTTCTTCACTATACGTATTACAATGCATTGTAATTATTTGTTCTCATGATCTACTCTTCAGGGACAAAGACTGCATTCTACTCATTTATCTACCCAGTGCTAGTTCACTGTACATACTTAGTAAACATTTATTGCAATGAATTGTCACCTCAATTGCCTATATGAATAATAATCCAAAACAGATACAAAAATTATTTATGTCTATAAGATGCACACTAAAATTCATATTTGAAAATTGACAGACATTATCCTAGAAATTGACAATACTAAAAATAAAACACCCATAGGAAGCTTCAACTCCAAAAGTATTTTACCAATTTTTTTCATCCTATCCATTCCATTTTAAGGGTTCATTTCCTATGCTATATTGAATAAAAGGTCAAGAGCAAGCATTGTTCCTGACCGTAGGGGGAAAGTTTTCAGCTTTTCACCACTGAATATGATGTTAGCTGTGGACTTCTCATATATGGCTTTTGTTATACTGAGGCACATTCCCTCTATATCTACATTGTTGAGATGAAAGGATGTTGAACTTTGTCAAATGCCTTTTCTGCATCTATGGAAATTTTTTTATACTGTAGTTTATTTATTTTTTATTTTGAAAGGCTTTATTATGAGAGGCACGGAGACAGAGCCAGAGACACTGGCAGAGGAAGAAAGGCTCCCCGCGAGGAACTCCAGGACTCCGGATCAGTACCTGAGCGGAAGGCAGACGTTCAAGTCATCCCTCACTCGTTATTTTTTAGTACTCGTTAAGGTGTCACTTATGTTAACACGTCCTCATGAATTTCTGAGCTGTTACCATGTGAACTTGGGCTTTAACCATTTCGGAAAAGGAGAGCAGTCGTCACGCTTTCACCGCAACTGACAGCACTCCCCTCTCTGCGCCGTCGCCTCCACCACTGTCCTCGTCCCCGGTATTTCAAGCCCCTAGCGCGGGCGCCCAGGGTAGGCCCGGGGGGACTGAGCTCCTCCCGGGAGTATGCCCCGCGCTGTCGGAGGAGCTATACTGTAGTTTATTAATATGGCATACCACAATGACTAATTTGTGGATGCTGAACCATCCTTGCAGTGCTGAAATAAACCCACTTGATCATAGTGTATGATCCTTTTGATGCATTGTTTAATTCAGTTTTGCTAATATTTTTTTCAAGATTTTTACATCTATGTTCCTCAGGGATACTGGCCTGTAATTTTCTTTTCTTGTGGAATCCTTGCCTAGTTTGGTATCAGGGTAATGCTGGCCTTGCAAAAGGAATTAAGAGGAGTTTTCTCCTCTGTTATGTTTTGGAAGAGTTTGAGAAGGACTGATATTAATTCTTCTTTAAATGTTTGGTAGAATATACAAGTGAAGCCATATAATCTTGGACTCTTGCTTGTAGGAAGTTTTTACTGCTGATTCGATCTCTTTACTAGTAATTGATGTTTGGATGTTCTATTCATCATGATTTAGTCTGGATAGCTTATATATTTCTAGGAATTTGTCCATTTCTTCTAGATTGTCCAATTTGTTGGCATATGATTATAATTGTTCATGGTAGTCTCTTATGATCCTTTGTATTTCTGTGGTATCAGTTGTAGTATCTCCTTTTTGATTTCTGATTTTGAGTCCTTTTTCTCTTTAGTAAGTTTAGGTAAAGGTTTGCCAATTTTGTTTATCTTTCCAAAGAACCAGCTCTTAGTTTCATTGATCTTTTCTACTGTCTTTTTAGTCTCCATTTCATTATTTCTGCTCTAATCTTTGCTATTTCCTTCCTTCTACTAACTTTGGGGTTAGTTTGTTCTTTTTATATTACCTCAAGGTGTAAAGTTAGGTTGTTTGAGACTTTTCTTGTTTCTTGAGATAGGCATTTATCACTATGAACTTCTCTCTTAGGATGGCTTTTGAAGTATCCCACAAATTGATAGATTTCCATTTTTGTCTTGAGGTATTTTTTTTCTCTTTTGATTTCTTGACTCATACGGTTGCATGTTATCTAATCTCCACAAATTTGTAAATTTTCCAGTTTTCCTCGTGTAATTCTAGTTTCTAACCACTATAGTAAAAGTAATGCTTGATATGATTTCAATACTCTTAAATTAAGACTTGTTTTGTAGCTTAACATATATGATCTACTCTGGAGAATGTTCCATGTGTCCTTGAGAAGACTGTGCATTCTGTTGGTTTGGGATGGAATGTTCTGATTATGTCTATTAATTCCATCTGGTCTGACACGTTATTTAAGGGTGGTGTTTTCCTGTTGCTTTTCTGTCTGGACCATCTATCCATTATATCGGGGTATTAATGTCCCTTATTATTATTGTATTGCTGTCTTCTTCAGGTCTTGTTAATACTTGCTTTATATATTTAAATGTTCTGATGTTGGTGTATAAATATTTACAAATGTTACATCCTCCTGTTGGATTGATCTCATTATCATTATATGATGCCCATCTTTATCTTATTACAGTTTTTGTTTTAAAGTCTATTTTGTTTGACATAAGTATAGCTACTCCAGCTTTCTCTTAGTTTCCATTTGTATGAAATATCTTTCCATCCCTCCCCTTTCAAACTTTGTGTGTCCTAACATCTCAAGTGAGGCTCTTTTGGCAGATGGGTCTTGTTTTTCGTTGTTGTTGTTATTGATGTTTTATCTATTCAGTCCAATCAGATTTAAAATAGTAATTTTTAAAAATAATTATCAATAAGTATGTGCTTACTGCCATTTTGTTCATTGCTTTCTGGCTATTTTCATAATTCCTCTCCATTCCTCTCTTCTTCTCTTACTCTCTTCCTTTGTGGTTTGGTGACGTTCTCCAATGGTATGATTATATTCCTTTCTCTTCATCTTTTGTGCATTTACTATAGGTTTTTATTATGTGGTTGTCATGAAGCTTACATATAACAACTGCTAACTATAGCAGTCTATTTTAAGTTGATAACTTAAGTTTGATCCCACAGTAAAGCTTATTACTTTTACTCTGTCCCGCACCTCCACTCTCTCATATTTAAAAATTTAAAACTATGAGACTGGATGAGAGTTCCTGAGTTATTTGTGCAGACAGAAAAAAGGACCAAGTTCAGATCCCTGGGGTACTTCAATATTAGAGGATCAATATTTATAGAATGAATGAGTCTCAATTATTGCTTTTCAATTTGCAAAATTACCCCCATTTAATTACTGATATGGAGAACAAAGGCAAAAGAAAAATACTAAACTTCCTTACAAATTACAGCTTACAGACAAGTCCTTGAGACAGGCAGAATGACCTTCCTCAAGAAGCTTAAGGGCTTCAATGTTAACATCTTACCAGAGGCAAAAGGCAACCTTAGCTTGACATTAGCCCAGGTTAATGTTCAGAATCCTATAAAAAAATCCCTTTGAAAACTTCCTTTATCTTTATGAGCTGCCCTCCACCCCCACCCCAAGATATAGTTAACAATCCTCTAAACATGGCCCACTGATATCATCTGAAGGGTCTCATGAGGAAGGTTTTACTAACCAGTAGTAAATGGCCTTTTCCTAACAAACAGCTAGCCTCTCAAGGTACCGAAAACCTTGCTTCCAAATTTCTTAAACTTACACTATCCCTAACCTTCTTCCAACTTGAAAGTTTATTTATTTATTTTTTTAATATTTTATTTATTTATTCATTGAGACAGAGAGAGAGAGAGGCAGAGACACAGGCAGAGGGAGAAGCAGGCATCATACAGAGAGCCTGACGTGGGACTTGATCCAGGGTCTCCAGGATCACGCCCTGGGCTGCAGGCGGCGCTAAACTGCTGCGCCACCGGGGCTGCCCCCAACTTGAAAGTTTATAATCAGCCATTCCTTACAACCCCGGTGCAGCAGCTCTTTCTGCCAAAGGACCTATCTCCATGCTTTAATAAAATCACCTTTTTGCACCAAAAGTGTCTCAAGAACTCAATTGGCCATCAGCTCCAGACCTAACATTCCAAAACTACATCAATTTAAACATCTTTTGATTTTCACTCCTGAAAAATGGGGGAAATTACTGTGCTTATACCTTAAGCCTCTAACCAATCACCCTCTCCCTCCAGGATTTTTTGGTTATATATGTTTAGTTGTAGTCTTTGGCTTCAAGAAAATATCAAAAACTTGTTTCTTGACCTATTAGCAATGTCTCTCTCAGCTTCCTATTATCAAAGGTAAGGAATTTAGGGCATTATCCTTAATTTTCTTTCTTTTCTGCTTCCTGCTACCTCTATTAAATTAGTCATGTTATGATTCGACTTTTTTACTGTATCTTCTTTGCCTTTTGTATGTTAATTCAGTCTTTACAAAATGTAATTGATGTGAAATGTTGGGGTTCAAGAGCAAACTGGTCACAGAAGAATTCTTGAGATGTCTTAGGTACAAAAAGGGTGGTTTTACTAAAGCACAGGGATAGGATCTGTGGGCAGGAAGAGCTGCTGCACTAGGGTTGTGAGGAGTGGCTGATTATATACTTGGGAGTTGGGGGAGGTAAGGAAAAAGGGAGGTGTCCAAAAGGACTGTGATTTGCTAAAGAAGACAGGATACTGGAGGCTCAGCAATTATCAAGCTAAGGCTGTTTTTCCCTCTAGCAGAGCATTAACATTAAGATAGTTGGATGTTTCCTGGAGGAATGTCACACACATCCCACCCAGGAGTGGGATGGAGGGGAGGCTGTGAGGTGTCAGCTTGTGCTTTGTCCTCAACTTGCCTTCTGCTCCCTCATCAAAATGATAATCTACGAATTAAAAAGTTTATTTCTGGGGCACCTGGGTGGCTCAGTTAGTTAAGCATTTGCCTTCAGCTCAAGGTCATAATCTCAGGGTCCTGGGATGGAGCCCTACATTGGGCTCCATGCTCAGGGGGGAGTCAGCTTCTCCCTCTCTCTCTGCCGCTCTCTGTGCTTGTGCTCTCTCTCTCTCTGATAAATATCTTTTTTTAAAGTTTATTTCTTAAAGTCAAAATGGTAATTAAATACAAACTTAATGACAGTTGGCCCTAGGGAGCAGGCTTGAGAAAAAAGGCACTTTTTCTGCCATTTAAAAAAATTTTTAAACAGTTTGTTACTTCTCTGATCAAAAAAGTCTAATAAAATTTTTGTAAAAGAATACAATGTGTCATAATCCTAAAGACTCCTTTCTCCACATTTCACTAAAGCTAGGCGGGCATCCAAATTTAAACATAATTACAAGTCAAATGCAAAGTTTAAAGAAGACTCTGTTCCCTCTTTTGTTCCTTTTGTTATCAGTACTCTAGTCATTGTTTGGGAAATCAGTGCCTCACTGTCTACATTAAAAGTTTCTAGAAAAAGTAATTTTTATAATAATTTTTCTCTACTTTGGGCATAAATTGCTAATTCAGTCACAGAGAAAAGGAAGGAGCAACTACTAAACAAGGCTAACATCTTTAACACATGTCATTTAATCTTTCTTTTTTTTTAAAAGATTTTGTATCTTTATTTGAGAGAGACAGAGAGAACACAGAGGGAGCTGAAGGCAGAGGGAGAGATAAGTAGACCCCCACTGAACAGGGAGCCTGGTGAAAGGCTCCATCCCAGGACCCTGGGATCCTTACCAGAGCCTAAGGCAGAAACTTAGCCCATTGAACCCTCTAGGTGCCCCTATCAGGGTTTCTCAATAGTTATTGGTATACCAACTTCATAACTTTTGCCAGTACTACCAGCATCCAGTTAATTTTTTTTTACCCATATTTGTTTTAAATTTAATTAACCTTATTAAAAAATCCATAAATTTACCGATTTGAGTCACAAGTTCCATTTTTTTCTAATACACATAATATATATAACTCTAAAAAGTTAATATGCTCATCAATGTACCAGTTAAAGTCCTCTCACATCACCATACCAAAAATCCTAAGACCTTGACACAGACTTTTGATCTCTTTGTCCATTCTCAGGGCATTCACTTTCCCTGCCCAATGTAGCATGGTAAGACAAAAAGAATATTAGTAAACTTCAAGTCCACATTTCTATTAAGAACTAGCTGCGGACCTTTAGACAAACTACTTTACTTCTATCTCTGGAACTCAGTTCCCTCATAAGGAAGACTGTGAAGTTAAAATGGCCATTACTAAGACTCCTGACAACTCTTAATATTCTACAACATGACAGCCAGTGGTTTTACCACTTGTCTAAATATCGCTGACATAATCACTGCTATGCAACTTACAAGAACTGCAACAAACCAATAAAACATAGTACAGGGGCAGCCTGGGTGGCTCAATGGTTTAGCGCCACCATCAGTCCAGGGCATGATCCCAGAGACCTGGGATCAAGTCCGGCGTTGGGCTCCCTGAATGGAGCCTGCTTCTTCCTCTGCCTGTGTCTCTGCCTCTGTGTGTGTGTGTGTCTCTATGAATGAATAAATAAAAATCTTTAAAAAATTTTTTTAAATAGTACAGTTTTCTAAGTTTTTTTTCAAATTTCGTGAAAGCCTTTTTAACCTACATTTTTAAAAAATCAGTTCAAGTGAGTATTCAAAGCAATATTTATACATCTTAAATATTTTATTACTACTGAAATACACCCACACACAATCACACCCCTCCAGCCTTTGAATGGAAAGGCATTTTCATTGAGCACAGATGTGCATATTATAGTTGAGGACCATTCTTATTTAAGCCACAGCTATGATACATCATGAGATCTCTAGTGTTAGTTCTATAAATGAAGTAAAACTTAAAAATACATGTACAACTATCAATTTAGAGAATTCTCTCAAATGTTTACAATTACCTTTCCCACCTTTTCTAGTTATCTAGTTATCTTAGCCATTCCAAGTCCCAAGAAAGCCATGTGCATAGGTCCAATAGATGCCTATTAGAAAGAGTGGGTTACAATACAGGAGCACTCTGCGCTTAGGAAATCCTAAATTTTTTAAAGATTTTATTTATTTATTCATGAGACACACAGAGAGAGAGAGAGAGAGAGAGAGAGGCAGAGACACAGGCAGAGGGAGAAGCAGGCTCCATGCAGGGAGCCCAATGTGGGACTCAATCCTAGGACTCCAGGATCACGCTCTGAACCAAAGGAAGACACTCAAACACTGAGCCACCCAGGCATTCCAGAAATCCATATTTTTTATGATGGGAACAAATATGCCTGCCGTTTCCTTGGAAGGAAAACACTATCTCTGTCTATGAAGACTATACAATTCAAAATCATCCTTGAAAAGATAGTCCAGAACAAAGCACAGTTAGTGCTTTACTTGCAAGATATGCAGAAACAGAAAACATCAATAGAGAATTGTCTTCTAAAGTTTGTTCATCACTGTCTACTTTACTACTATCCAATACAATACCCTGTTAACGTTTCACCTTGTATTATCTAGCCATCCATGAACAAAAAATAGCTTTAAGATAGAGATCTTGAATTCATTAAAAAAATTTCAGCTACTCAGGGGAAAAATGGAGGAAAAAAAAGGAAGGAAAACAGTTTCATTTTGCCTGCATCATCCATTCCCCTAGGCCAGCATTGCTCAGTACCAAGAGGGAATTCCCTAGATAGAAAGAGTTCCTCTTGCCAGAAAAGGGAGAGCAAAGTCAACTATCAGCTTTCCCAGTCTTTCTAGGCACTGCACAAGGGACCTACTTTCATTTCACCCCAAGTAGAGACTGGCGAAGCTGAAACATATAGGCATGGCTAGGAACATGGAAGAAAAACAAGGGCTACCATTAGCAGCCATATAGTGGGAACAATGACAGTTCCCAGTAACCTGCTCTGCAGAGGGCACTGGAAACTTTATCCATTGATAAAAACAACAGCCAAGGCACCTGGATGGCTCGTCAGTTAGGCGTCCAATTTTTTATGTCAGCTCAAGTCTGATCTCAGGGTCATGAGGTCAAGCCCCGCACTGGGCTTTAAACTGGGTGTGGAGCCTATTTAAAAAAAATAAAAGACAAGAAAAGACCAAACCAGACCAAAGCCAGCACAGACATCTCCATATTTCACTAGCTTTTTGCCCAACAGGTATTTGAGTTCACAGACACCAGCTGCCTGAGTCTCCCACATATATTCCTTCCTCTCACCTGCCCCCTTGAGTCTGGGAATTACCCCAGCAGCCAGTCCAGGCATCTGTGGCTGCTGAGTTCAAAATACCAGCCTAGAATCTCATAGCTGACCTCCACTGATATGCATATGCTCAGCTGAGCCCATCCAGTTGTGTACTTGCATGCCACTGACCTGACGTCTGGTACCAGCTTCCATCGTCACATGCATATACATGCACATTTTGGGAAAGACTGCAACCAAAGAGGAGAAGAAGAGCACACCAACAGCCAAGGCTATCATAGCTTCTTGTGGGTCCAGATCAGGCCCTATCTTCTGTCACTGGCCTGTACTACTGAAGCACTTGCAGCTAGCCCCTTGAGCTGTGTACTTGCACATGCTGGCCCAACCTCATCACTGTCCTCCACTGCCATGCAACTCATAGCAAGGTACAGCAAGTACAACAATGCACACCTACAGCCAAGGCCCTGCAGCTGTCTACATGCCCTCAGCCCCACCATTACATGTGTGTTTGCAACCACACGTGCCAGTAGCTGCACCTGTAACTGGTCTTTGCAGTGGAGTATGTGAACATCACAAGTTCCAGCCACTACCACTGCTTGCCCTGGACCCTAACTCCTGAACCTGGAGGTGCTGAAGACCTCAACAGTCCTCAAAGATGCTGCAGATCCTCCACAATGCTAGACAAAAAAATACACATTTGTTGAAGCTGTGGACCTCAATGGCTTTAACCAATGAGCCACAATAGCCACTGAGGACCCAGTGCTGCCACATGCCCCTTCATTGGTACCCTGTACCACTAGACTCAGGGATACAACATACTCTAGCATGCCCCACCTGTAGATGAATGTCTTCCCTTACTGAAATCAGTCAATAGTCAAAAGGGGTGACTGATTCTTCAAATGCACAGACACAAAGCTACAAGGCTCACAAAATATCAAGAAAACATAGCTCAAAGGAATATAGTAAACCTCCAAAATAACTAACCCTAAAGAAATGGAGATCCAGAAATTGCCAAAAAAAGTATTCAAAGTAATCATTCTGAAGATGCTCAAACAGCTACAAAAGAACACAGGAAAACAATTTAACAATACCAGAAAAATAATACAAGAAGATGAAAAGTTCAGCAAAGAGACAGAAAACAAAAGAACAAATTTTGGAACTGAAGAATACGATAAGTAATCTGAAAAATTCAACAAGGAAAAGAAATAATCAGTGAGCTTGAAAACAAATCTTTTGAAATTAACCAGTCAGAAAAATAAATAAATAAAAAGGCATGCAGAAATCTATGGGTCTTGTAAGACAACACTAAGAAAAGCAAGGTATACATTATCGGAGTCCACAAAAGAGAAATAGGAGAGAATAGAGTAGAAAGTTCATTTACAGAAATAGTGCTGAGAACTTCTCAAACTTGGGAGATAGATGTATCTGGACATCAGAGTTCATGAAGCTAATAGATCACCCACATTTTCAATCCAATTTTCCAAAACACATTCTAATAAAAATGGCTTAAAATCAAAGAGAATTTTAAAAGAGCAAGAGAAGACAAATTCTTACATATAAGGGAACCCCCATGTTTATCAGTGGATTTATCTGCAGAGATCTTGCAGGTCAGAAGAGAACAGTGTGATATATTTAAAAGGAAAGAAATTGCCAACCAAGAATGTTTTACCCAGCACGGTTGTCCTTCAGAAATGAAAGCAAGATGAAGACCTTCCCAAACAAAGGCTGAGGAAGTTCTTCAGCACTAGACTTGCCTTACAAGAAATGCTCAAAGGAGTTCTTAAAGCTGAAGCTAAAGGACACTAACTAGTAACATGAAAACTTACGAAAACAAATAGCACATTGGTAAAGGCAAGTAAACAGTCTAATCCAGAATACTCTAATACTGGAATATAGTGGTGTGTTAACTCTAGTAGAAAGGTTGAAAGACATAAACAAAGCTATAATAATTTGTAAGTTGATATACAATATAAAAAGATGTAAATTGTGACATCAAAGACACAAAGTGTGAAGGAGAGGAATGAAAGAGCAGTTTGTTTGTTTGGCTTTTATGAGACCAAAGTTAAGTTGTGATCAGCTTAAAATAGACTGTTATATCCATAAGACATTTCAAAATAACCAAAAACAGGGGAACCAAAATCAAAAACTTAAAGTATACACAAAATAAAGAGAAGGTAATCAAAGTGTACCACTACAGAAAATCATCAATTCAAAAAGAAAGAAAACAAGAGATGAAGAAAGGAGCAAAAAAACCATAAAACAGACAGAAAACAGTAAGACAACAATAGTAAGTCCTTACCTATCATTAATTACTTTAAATATAAATAGATCAAACACTCCAATGAAAAAGCATAGAATGGCTGAATAGATTTAAAAAAAAAAAAAAAATGGGGATCCCTGGGTGGCGCAGCGGTTTGGCGCCTGCCTTTGGCCCAGGGCGCGATCCTGGAGACCCGGGATCGAATCCCACGTCGGGCTCCCAGTGCATGGAGCCTGCTTCTCCCTCTGCCTGTGTCTCTGCCTCTCTCTCTCTCTCTCTCTCTCTATCATAAATAAATAAAAATTTAAAAAATAAAAATAAAAAAATAAAAAAAAATAAAAAATGACCCAACTAAATGCTGCTACAAGAGACTCATTTCAGCTTCAAGGAAACACATAAGCTCAAGGAGAAGGGATGGAAAAACATTTCACGCAAATGGAAACAAAAAGAGAGCAGGGGTAGCTATAGTCATACCAGACAGAATAGACTTGAAGTAAAAAATGGTAACAAGAGACAAAAAAAGGTCATTATATAATAAAAAGGGGTCATCATGAGGATATAACAATTATAAATATATATGCACCCACCACTGAAGAAACTAAATGTATTAAGCAAATACCAACAGATCTGAAGAGATAACAAGGAGCAATACAACAATAGGAAGGGACCTCAAAACCCCACTATCAATACAACAATAGGAAGGGACCTCAAAACCCCACTATGGATAAATCACCAAGAAAAAAAAAATCAATAAGGAAACACTACAGAAGAAATGGACCTAACAGACATATACAGAACATTCCACCCAACAGCAATAGGATTCACATTTTCCTCAAGTGCACATGGTATATTCTCCAGGATAAATTATATGTTCGGTTACAAAACAAGTCTTAGCAAATTTTAAAGAACTGAAATCATGGTACTATCTCTTCTAATCACAAAAGTATGAAACTGAAATCAATAATAAGAAAAGTGGAAAATTCACAAATATGTGGAATAAACAACACATTGCTGAACAACCAAAGAGTCAAAGAGGAATAGAGAAACAAAGAAATATCTTGAAATAAATGAAAATGTAAATACAACATACCAAAATGTATGGGATGCAGCAAAAAAGAAGTTTATAGAGATAAATGCTTAAATTAAGAAAAAGGAAAGATCTCAAATAACCTAACTTTACCTTCAAAGAATGAAAAAAAAACAAGAACTAAGCCCAAAGTTAGCAGAAGGAAGAAGCTAAAGATCAGAGATGAAATCATAAGAGACTATGAGGAACAATTATACATCAACAAATCGAACAACCTTTAAGAAATGGACCAATTCCTAGAAGCATACAATCTACCAAGTCCAAATCATAAAGAAATAAAAAAATCTGAGCAGACCAAATAACAAGGAGAATGAATCAATAATCAAACACCCCCAATAAAGGAAAGCTTAGGACCAGATGCCTATATGGGTAAATTCTACCCAATTTTTAAAGAATTAACACCAATTCTTCTCAAACTCTTCCAAAAAACTGAAGAGAAGGGAACACTTCCAAACTCATTTAATGTGGTTAGAATTATCCTGATACCAAAGATAAAGATACTACAAGAAAACACGCTAATATCCTGATGACTATAAACACAAAAATCCTCAACAAACTAATCCTCAACAAAGTAAACAGAATTCAATAGTACATTAAGCAGATCATACACAATCATCAAATAGGATTTTTCCCTAGTATTCAAGGATATGCAAAACAATAAATGTGAAATGTTGCATTACTAAAATGAAGGACAAAAATCATCATCTCAATAGCAACAGAAAAAGCATTTAGCAAAATTGAATATCCTTTCATAATTACTTGAAAAAAAATAAAAGCTCAACAAATTGGTTATAAAAGGTACACATCGCAACATAAAGGTCACATACGAAAAACCAAGAGCTAACATATTCGGTAGTGAAAGACTGAAAGCTTTCCTTACAAGATCAGAAAAAAGACAAGGGTATTCATTCTCACGACTTCTATTCGACATAGTATTGGAAGTCCCAGCTAGAGCAAGAAAAAGAAATAAAAGGCATCCAAATTGGAAAATAAAAAGTGTCTTTGTCGGCTGATAACATAATCCTGTATACAGAAAATCCTAAACACTCTATAGTGTTTAATAAACAAAGTCAGTAAAATTGCAGGATAGAAAAGTCAATCTACAAAAATCAGCTGGATTTCTATAGTTCAATAAACTATCTGAAAAAGAAACGAAGAAAGCAATCCCATTTACAATAGCATCAAAAAGAACAAATGCTTAAGAATAATTTTTTTTTTTAAAGAATTGGCTTTATTTTTTTCAAGTGAGCTCTATGTCAAAAGTGGTGCATGAATTCATGACCCCAAAGTTAAGAGTCATATATGCTCTACTGACTGAGCCAGCCACGCACCCCATTTAGGAATAAACCAAGGAAGTGAAAGCTCTAAATACTGAACACTATAAGACGCCAAAGAAAGAAATCAAACAAGACACAAAAAAGGTAGACATTTCATGTTCAAGGATCAGAAGACAATGTTGTATATGTCCATACTATCCAAAATCATCATTGATTCAATGCAATCCCTACCATTATTTCAAAGGCACATTTCACAAAAATAGAAAAACAATCCCAAAATTTATATGGAAATACAAAAGACCCCAAATAGTCAAAACAATCTTCAGAGGGAAGATCAAAGTTTGGAGGTACCAAATTCCTCTTTTCAAATTATATTACAAAGCAACAGTAATCAAAACAATATGGTCCTGGCATAAAAATGGGTACAGACCAATGGAACAGAACAGAGAACTCAGCAATAAATTCACACGTATATGGTCAACTAACATTGGACAAGAGAGCCAAAAATACTCAGTGGGGAAAGAATAGTTCTTTCAGTAAATGATGAAGGGAAAACTGGAGTCAAAAGAATGAGGGGATCCCTGGGTGGCTCGGCGGTTTGGCGCCTCCCTTTGGCCTGGGGCGCGATCCTGGAGTCCTGGGATCGAGTCCCGCGTCCGGCTCCCGGCATGGAGCCTGCTTCTGCCTCTGCCTGTGTCTCTGCCTCTCTCTCTCTGTCTATCATGAATAAATAAATACATATTTAAAAAGAAAAAAAAGAATGAAACTGGATCCCTATCGTACACCAGACACTCAACTTAATGGATAAAGGACTTAAACATTTAACACCTGAAACCAAATAACTCCTAGAAGAAAACAAAAGGGAAAAGCTCCCCAACATTAGTCTTGGTATTATTTTTGGATATGTATCAAAAACACAAGCAACAAAAGCAAAAATAAACAAGTTGGACTAAATGAAACTAAAAAGCTTCTGCATAACAAAAGAAACAATATGAAGGACAATCTACAAAATGAGAGAAAGTATTGTGAATCAGCTGTCTGATAAAGGATTAATAGCCAAAATATATAAGGAACTCATACAACTTGATAGCAAAAAAAAAAAAAAAAGTGATTTAAAGATGGGTGGAGCACTTGAATAGACGTTTTTCTAAAAAGACATACAAATGACCAACAACTACATTAAAAGGTGTTCAACATCACTAATCACAGAGGAAATGGAAACCACAATGATACATCATCTCACACCTGTTAGAATGGCTATTATTTAAAAAAGAGAGAGAGAGAGATATCAAATGTTGGTGAAGATATGCAGAAATGGGAACCCTTGGGATCCCTGGGTGGCGCAGCGGTTTAGCGCCTGCCTTTGGCCCAGGGCGCGATCCTGGAGACCCGGGATCGGGCTCCCGGTGCATGGAGCCTGCTTCTCCCTCTGCCTGTGTCTCTGCCTCTCTCTCTCTCTCACTGCATGCCTATCATAAATAAATAAAAAAATTAAAAAAAAAAATGGGAACCCTTGTACACTGCTGCCAGGAATATAAACTATTACGGCCACTATTGAAAACAGTATGGAGATTCCTCAGAAAGTTAAAAAATAGGACTACCAGATGATCCAGCAATTCCATTACTGGGTATTTACCTGAAGGAAACAAAATCATTATCTTGGAAGAGATATCCCATGTTCACTGTAGCATTGCTCCCATGTTCACACAGCATTATTCACAATAGCCAAGACATGGAAACAATCTAAATGTACATCAACAGATGACTAGAAAATGTGGTATCTGTAGTGTGTGTGGTATGTGTGTGTAGAAAAAAATATATTTATAAAATAAAATTATTCAGCCATTAAAAAAAAGAAATCCTGATATTTGCAACATGGATGGAACTTGACGGCTTTCCCATATTGTGTATGTGAAAGCTGCTATGACAGCAGAGCTTCAATGTTCTTATCACAACAACACAACAAAATGGCAATTATGTGAGATTAAGGATGCCTTTAACACATAATTGTAGTAAACATTCTGCAGCATATACATGTATCAAATCATCACATTGTATACCTTAAACTTACACAATGTAGTATGTCATTTATTTCTTAAGGCTGGAGGGAAAAGGCATTGTTTGCTTATTTTTGAAACCTCAGTTTCTTGCACAGTACCTGGCATATTGCAAGCACTGAAAAAATAATTCACTAAATGAATAATGGAATCAAAGAAAAACCTTCTTCACAAGTAATTAAGCTACATGGTTTAAATCATTCAGTCACTTAAGGGTATAAACAAAAGGTAGAGGAAAAACAAGTATAAAACAAAGCAGTCTTCACGGGCATCTAATAATTGATCATGGCAAATCTATAAAGGCTGAAAGGTTTGGGTTCAGCCAAGAAATGTTAATACTGCATTATAAGATTAAATATTATGTCACCCTAGAAACTATAGCAGTCTGATGGATTTTTTTAACTTGTACACATTTACTTCCCCTTCCTGTAATAACATGTACCCTGATCTTCCCTTGAAAAAAGCAACCCTCCACCAACATATACAATCTTGCTTGGTACCATGCTATCTCCTAGCAAAGAATAAGCAATAACCCAAACCAAGTCAATCAGTCCCGATCTGACTCTTTGAGATATGTGAATCATGAGCAGGGTGATCACATGAATGGAAAAACAATTAGATAACTATCTAGCTTAAGGAAGGCTCCACAAAGACTATCCATTGCTTCCTGCTCTCTAGATCCCTGGAGCCGCTTAAAAGTGTCTGTTCTTTCTAAAACTCGGTTTTTCAACTTTTATTTCAAGAAGATGAGCTTATCATTCTGGTATATTATTTAAGTTAGCCAAAGCCTCCTACTGCTTGAACCAAAGGACCCTAAATGGACGTACTTCAGCCATGTACAACTAAAATAAGCAACCCTTGAATAACAAAGTCAACTTCAAATGAATCAACAAGTGATAAGAATGTCACACCTGAAACATAAAACACCATACACGCTATCAAAAAAAAAAAAAAAAAGTAACAGTAGTATAATATCCACCTATGTGTTTCTGCCTATGTGTTTTAATTCCATTAATAAGGTCTGTCATATAAACATCATCAAGATCAGGTTTTGATCAGAATGATAAGGAGAAAAAACCATGTTTAATCAAAAATGTGATCTCTACCTCAATTTCAGTTCAGTCTTACAACGCAAAATGCTTCCTCTGGAGCTCTTGCTTCTTATTTTCTCATCCCCTATCAAATGAAGGATTTGTGGTCAACTGTATGATTAGTATTAAGAGGAGAAACATATCTAAAAATATCTATTTGAGCAGCTGACGGACAGTTCCATTTGTCTGACTGATCTTATAATCTACGCAGTCTTTCAGTCTTTCAGAAGTAAATAACCGGAGTGGAAACAAAGTGTATGACCAATCTTCCTAAGGCCCTCGACCATAATCAACCCAACTCAACAATGAAAGGGGGAAGCTGTAACTCCACTTCTATCTCATTATCTATCTGGTTTCTAAAATTCTAAGCTGTGTCAAGAGCAAAGCTTAGACATATCTTTCAAAGGATAAAAGTGATTTCCATAGGAAGAAAAAATACACACATATTTCTACCATAGCCTAGGACCTATATAATTCACAAGAACAAGTTAATTAAAATGCAAAATCAAGGCTCATCAACACCTCTCAATATGTGAGAAGTAAAGAAAAAAGGATACATAATAAGCAAGATAAAATCCCCAAGGACCAAAAAAAAAAAAAAAAAAAAAAAAGTGAGGGAGAGAGACAAATGAAACAAAATAATGACAAAAATCGATACATAATTGAATGTTACATTTATTTTTTCTCCTATTATTTTTATTCTAAAGTAAAGCAGTTTAAAAAAAAATGAAAGCATCTGGGCACTATTTTGAAACCACAAATAGTATTCATTTTTTTACTTCCATTTACATGTAGTTAAGCTAAATTAAATGCAATCTGTATCTAACATTTTTCTTCAATTCAACATGTTCCCACTTAGACATCCTTTAGTTTTGGCAACTGCCATTAGTGTTTCTCAAATATTCATGCAAAAGACTGCTTTAGGCAAAGCTATTTTGTTAGAGAGAGACAGGAGAAGGGGGGAAAAACTCATGATTTTAAAGTAACTGGAAAGGGTTACAATTTCCTTTCCCAACCAATTTCATATTTGGTATTTAAACACTTGGCTTCGGACTGAGTGACTCAGGGATTGAGTGGCTGCCTTCAGCTCAGGGCATGATCCCAGATCTGGGGATCAGTCCCCCTGCAACCTCATCGGGCTCCCTGCGGGGAGCCTGCTTCTCCCTCTACCTGCGTCTCTGCCCCCCTCTCTCTCTCATGAATAAATAAATAAAATCTAAAACAAATAAACACTTGGCTTCTGACACACACTTTTGCTACTGTAGACTTTATATTTACTGACCTTCCTCAAAATCACATAGATGGACCACTAACACTCAGTGTTGCTCACTACCAATGATTCTGAGGAAAAGGAAGAAGAACATCAGCTGCTGTCCAGTTCCTTCTGGCCAGCTGAAAGCACTTAGGATCCTCCTTAAAACAAACAATATCTTCCCTGGAAAATAAGCACAAAGCCCTGTTGGTGGTAACATTTTGAAAACATTAACTAGCATAACATACCAACAAAACATAAACAAAACAAGTAAATGAAAACAAAAATCACCATGTACACAAACACAAGCAGTGAGGGCAAGAGACTTTTTTTATATTTTCAAAATGATTTTGGGTTAGGAAATTTATACTACCTCCAAAACTTACTATAAAAATAAAACAAAGGGGCATGATATTGACATACCATAATATACCAGTGGAACAAAACAGAAAGTCGTGAAATGGACCTCACATCCATGGTCAATTAATTTGCAACAGAAGTGCCAAGAAAACACAGTAAAAAGCAAAATATTTTAAATAAAAACTTCATTAAAAGAAAAAAAAAAAACCCTGACTCTTATACTAAACACAAAAATTAACAAAATGAATCACAGAATAGAAAAGCCAACATAAATATTTCAATATAAAATTTACAGAATAAAATAGGAGAGAAAATCTTCACAAATTTGGAGTAGGCAAAATTTCTTAGGAGACTAAAAAACACAAGCCATAAAAGAAAAATCTGGCATGCTAGAATCAATAAAAATTAAAAGGTTCTCTTCAAATTAAAAAGGTAAGCCACAGACTAGAAGAAAACACACATAATACATACATTTGACAAAGAACTAGGATCCAGAATATATGAAGAACTCTTAAAAGTCAATAATAAGAAAAAGCAAAAGTTTTTAAACAGACAAAAGATTTAAACAATTTACAAAAAAAATTATAATACAAATGACCAATGAATCCATGAAAAGATGCTTAATATACCACTGGTCATCAGTAAAATGCAAATGAAAAACCACAGTGAGATATTACTACACAACCACTAGAAAACGCTAAAATTTTTTAAACTGTTGACAAGGAAGAGAAGCAACTGGAACTCTCACATAATGTTGCTGGAAATGGATAACATTAGAACCATTCCTAGGTATTTCCCACTTCCAGGGAAATGGAAATATGTCCACATGAAGACTTGCATATGCATTTTTCATGGCAATGTTATTTGTAATAGCCAAGTCAGATATCTACCAACAGGTGAATGAATAGAATAAACAAATTGTACTACATTTAATACATACATAAAATGCAATACTATCCAGCAATAAAAAGGAACAGTCTCAAAAACAGGCTGTGCAAAAGCCACACAGAGTACATATTCTATGATTTCATTTATATGAAATTCTAGAACAGACAAAAAACAATGTGTAGCAGATAGAGCTCAGATTAGCTGTTGCCTGAAGAAGAGCTAAGACAGTGGGAGAGTGGAGAAGGGAAAATATTAAGTGGGAAGAGAGCACAAGGGGTTTTGGGCACTGATAAAAATGTTCTATATCTTGATCATAGTAATAGTTACATGGGTCAAAATGCATCAAATTATTGGGCAGTTTGGGTGGCTCAGCGGTGTAGCGCCGCCTTCAGCCCAGGGCGTGATCCTGGAGACCTGGGATCGAGTCCCATGTCGGGCTTCCTGCATGGAGCCTGCTTCTCCCTCTGCCTGTGTCTCTGCCTCTCTCTCAGTCTCTATGTCTCTCATGAATAAATAAATAAAATTTAAAAAAATTCTTTTAAATGCATCAAATTATATACATAAAATGGGTGCATTTTATTCCATGCAAATTGTATCAAAATAGTGTTTGGTTTGTTTTTTTCTTAACATGCTGTTGGTAGGTTAAGTGATAGAGGACAAGAAAGGAAAGACTACAGAAATAGATTAGCAGAATGATGTAAAAAAGAAATTTTTTTAATTGATAGGAAAAGTTCAAATTCTAGCACAGCTAAAACTAGGAATGTAACGGAAATTATTTAATTTAATCTGTGAATGCACATAACTCCTAGGATAGATGCAAAAATTAAATGGGATAGTTAACACTATACCTGGTACACATCACAGAAACAACTCAGATTGGTTGACTCTGTATCTATCCATGTTAAGTGTTACGGTAAAATCAAGAAAATAAGTAAGGTACATGGAGTAAACCATCAATGAACTTTTAGAGGAAATAATTTTAGATGCTAATTTTAAAAGGAGAAAAGGAAGGAGGACATTGCTGGTGGAGGGAATGGTAATCTGTAGAAGAACGGAGGCGGCAAGGAGCAAGTTGCATGCAGGAGATGGAAAAATTAGCATGCCTGTGGCAGCAAGTCCATATACGGGAATAGAAAAAAAAAAAAAAAAAGCAGGGTAACCTTCCCATCCGACATAAATATTCATTTCAATTTTACAGTAGGATCCAGAATAGTAACTTCATCAGTTGATGCTATGACACAACACAAATAAACTCAATTTTACAAGAAAAATAAATTTGACTATTTAAAATAAGAAAAAAGAAAAAGTTCTGTCTTTCTGTTGAAAAAATATGAATGATTACACTCATCACCTTCAGTCTCTTGGAGGTTAGCCATAGTTCCTTCTCTAAAGAAAAAATAATTATTAAAATATAATTATAGCAAAGCAACATATGGACTTGCTGTGCAGCTGTCATTGTACTCCTAAAATTATGAAAGCTCCACTTTCCAGAATCTAAAATCGGTAAGTGATCACTTTGAAAAACAAGATATAAAATATCTCCTCAAAAGTACTAATCAGCTACAACAAAAATGATCTCATGGCATGCTACTTAATGTAAGAATACCAGAGTTCCATTTCAAGACACCTGAAGTGACCAAGATCAGGATTCTTGAGCATTTATAACTTTGAAGTGTCATTACATGTATGCATTTAAATGTGTTTAATAAAAGAATGTAGGATTAGTATTCAAACTAACTTAAATCCTTATTAAGTAAGATTTTACATGTTCAGCAAAGTAACTCCTTTCTACATTTTATACATAAAACAGTTAAGTGTCATTTCAATGTTTTAATTCTGGGAAGAGACAGTCAAGATTGCTAATTTAGTTCCCAGAATGACAGAAATGTACAGAAATACAGAAACAGAATGAGATGCACAATGAAAGAAGAAATATTAAAGGGCAATAATACTGACTTTTAAACAGATTAGCAGCAATATAGCTATGGTGAGAACCACCAAACTACAGTATTAAATTAACTCGTCTCTTGTTGAGGAAGGACGTAAAGTAGGGACAGTCAGCTAACACAAGGTTTCATCTGCTCCGTTTACACCAAAGCCCATATCCAATTAGATGCCTTGGCTCAGAGTAGAACATGTAGAGACTAAAGAATCTACCTTTGCTTTCTTGGGTCTACGTGATATACAAAAATGTAATACCTGAAATAATTATGAATGCATAAAAAATTATTAATGTGTTATGTCATTCAGAATCATGATTTTCCCTTTAAATTTCCTTTGATTTGATTTTATACTGTAAAATACTTTTCAAAGCATTTCCTATATATATATGTGTGTGTGTGTGTGTATATATATATATATATATATACACACTAAAAAAAGAAAATTATTTTAAGAAACATAAATTAGGGGAAAAATGTTTTTAACAGTATGATTAGCAATAAAATATTAGTTAAGACCTGCCACTGTGTTTCTGGTTTTTGTTGAAAGATTTTAGGAGGCCGATACTGCTAAAAATCATTCTTGATAAAATGAGGATTGTGAAACTTTTTAAGTCAAGCACCTTCAAAATGACTAAAAAGATCTGACAACAAGACAACGGACCCTTTAATAAGTATACTTCAAAGGCTTTATCACTGTAAATAAATGTATTTTATGTAGTGGTGGGAAATTTGCCCATGGTGCATCTGGATTACTGAGATTAAACATTGAGGAAAAAGTCCAAAATTTAAAAGGATACAAAAGTCTCTTATAAAAAGCCCTAAGACCTACCATTAGGTAAGTGGAAGGGGGTAAAAAGTGGCCTGAATCTCCTGCTGAGGGTATAAAGTATCTTTTTGGTTACCGATCTTAGAAACATGCCACCCAACAGTGAGCTATATAGAAAAAAAGAATACATGCACAAAAAAGTAAATTTAAATTAAAGCTCTTCCTGGGCAAGCCATTGTTGGAGTCACTAGTTTTCTTAATGATTCTTATTTATACCATTTTGCGGTTTGCCTTACTAAAATCCTATTTGAGGGAAAAAACCTTAAATTTTAAAAAAGAATTTAAGCAAAATATCAGAAGGGCAGAGAAATTTAAAATGTATAAAAGTGACAAGAAAATACTAGAAAAATAAAAGCTAAAGATGAAGTACACAAAATATTAATGGACAAACACACTATGGACAAAAAATAAGCAACTAAAAACAGGTTAAAATTAAAAGGAAATGAAATCAGCAACCTAAGACACTAAAAGCAGAGAAACAAAAACTACAAAAACTACCTTTTAATCAACATAATAATAACACAAGAATGCTAATTTAAGAACTGAACACATTCACTCAAAAAAAATTTTTAAAGATTTATTTATTCATGAGGGACGCAGAGAGAAAGAGGCAGAGACACAAGCAAAGGGAGAAGCAGGCTCCTCGCAAGGAGCCCCATGTGGGACTCGATCCCAGATCCTGGGATTACGCCCTGAGCCGAAGCAGACACCCAACTACTGAGCCACCCAGGCGTCCCACAGTCAAATATTCTTTAAACTAAGGGGCCCTGGGGTGGCATCCAACCCAGTTGGATGGTGAGCATCCAGCTGGTGGTTTCCGATTGGGTCATGGAATAGAGCCCCATGTCAGGCTCCAAGCTCAGCAAGGAATCTGCTGGAGATTCTCTCCTTCTGCCCCTCTGCACCCACCTTTAAAAATAAATAAATAAATAAATAAATCTTAAAAAGAAAAGATTTCTTACACTAAGACTGCTTTGCTTTCTCAAGTGTTTCCTGAAAACAACACAGCTCCTAGCCTTATACCAATGACTCCTATTCCCAACACTCTGGCTTTTATAAGACACTTTTGCGAGAAGATGACAAATTCCTTAAAGAATGCTGAACAGTAAGCATGATGATTGGGTGTTCATACTGTTGTGTGACATGTGCCTCCCTCAAACTTTGTTACCACCTTGGCACATTACCCATCTGATATGCAGAAAAAAAGAATACTGAGCAGGCTATGAGTTCCATTTGTCTTAATCTGACACTAGTACTTAGTGGGTACAACCATAGACCCACCTATAACCTACATCCCCCCAAAAAATGGTATAAATTTTTAGTGCAAAAACTTAATCAGTTCTGAGAAAGACTTTTGTTTCTGTTTTGCTTTGGTCTGTACTACTCTAAAAGCACCAGGTACACCTACTAAGTGAGTACACTAGTAAATAATGGGATACCATTTTTTTGAATCTTGTTTCTAACATGCTTCCTCCCTGAACTACTGTATTTTTTAATTGGCAAGAACTTCTCCCATGCAGTGGTCACAGGTGGGTTAAAATAATCACTTTTCATTTAAAATTTAAGGAAATGTCTACCCTTTGAAATCTTAGCATTCCTAAACAAATTTTAGACCTATTACAAACCTTCAAGTCAACCACTCACCATCTCTAAATTTTACAGATGAAGAAACTAAAAACAGAAGGGCTTAAGTGACTTGTCCAATATCATGAAGCCAAAAGAAACCAGAACCCAAGTCCCTTAAGTACCAGTCAAACATTCTAAGAACAAAATATAAAGTAAAAGGAAGGAATTATTAGGATATAGCCGTTTAGATTTAGGATGTACTGGTTGGTGAAAAGACTGCAAAACAGTATATTATACTACTAGTGGGTTGTTTTGTTTTGTTTTGTTAAGAATTATACATACAAGTACCCATACAAGGCATAGGAAGTAGGGAGAAATGATACTGTGTAGACGAATAATACCAAACTGCTAGGGCAGCCCGGGTGGCTCAGCGGTTTAGCGCCACCTTCAGCCCAGGGTGTGATCCTGGAGACCTGGGATCCAGTCCACGTCGGGCTCGCTCCCTGCATGGAGCCTGCTTCTCCCTCTGCCTGGGTCTCTGCCTCTCTCTCTCTCTCTCTCTCATGAATAAATAAATAAAATCTTAAAAAAAAAAAAACTGCTAATTTAGTGGGCTATCTTAGACATATAAAGTCAGGACTAGTAGCGGTAGAAACTATGAGTTTCTGTAGCTGCTGAATTTTATAGTTGACACGTGTTGATGCAATCACCTAATTTTGTCTTATAAGAAAAATGTAGGGCACTTGGCTGGCTCAGTCAGTACAGCATGCAACTCCTGATCTTGGGGTTGTGAGTTGGTTTGGGAATGGAGCCTACTTAAAATTAAAAAAAAAAAAAAAAAGTTAGACACATAAATTTACCCTGAAAACAAAATGCATCTTAAAATGGTTTAAGTCTTAATCTCCCTCTCTCCCTGCCTCTCCTCCACCCCATTTCTGTGTTAGAAATGCAATAATTTAAATGCACGCACACATACACGCACACTCCAAAGATATTACTCATGCAACTGAGGTTCACCTTCAAATTATCTTAATTTGTCTTCACATTAAATGTGGTCTTCCTTAAGAATGGCATAACATTAATATGTTAGAATAATTCCAACAACTTAAGATAGCTTAAGTGAAAGGCTGAATTATAAAATTCATTTAAAGACAGTTTCCTTTAGATTCACAGTAGTAATAAAAAGTGAATTGATGCATTTGTAATGAGTAAGAGTATTTGTCATCAAAAAAATATTTTTATATAAATGCACACTGCAAAAGCGGTTTTAATCATGTTAAAAAACATCATTCTTGGTGGGCTAATACATCTCCCCCAAGCCCCCCACACAAAGTTTAACTAACAATTGTAGTCCTCACAAGATGGTAAAGGCAATGATAAGCTTCAGCTCATTACTCCATGTAAATTATGAATTTCAGAATCAGTAAGTCCAAATGATAATATTTTATTATAGTTCTCCACAGACTATTATGCTATCCCTCAAGGTTATTTATGGTGTCTCTCAAAGTTATTTTATTTCCCATAACTGTGGAATATTAACTATCTGTCCAAAGAGTAAGGGATGCCTTAAATAGGTAAATTATATTTCCTTCTTTTTCAATCTGTTGACACTGATGCCCACCCTTGTAATTCCACTACAATTACACAAAGATCATTTATTGACAAGTTTAATGCTTACTTTGCCACACTCTTATTCAAAACTCCCTCCTGACCTTCTAATAGTCCCTCAAACCAATCCTGTTTTGGTTCTTTCACTAGCTCCCTTCACTCTCTCTGGACTTTGAAGTGTCAGGGTTTCATTCCATTGGAGCCTCTTCTCTCTTACTTTCAACTACCACTTTCATGCAGTAACCCCCTATCCATATTACTAGCATAGAACTCTCTCCTACATTCAAATCCACATGTTTAATGATCTGCAGAAGTTCAAAAACTCTTAGGATGCATCAGAACCATATGGAGGGCTTGCTCAAAAACAGATTTCTGAGCCCCATCTCCAAAGTTTTTGATTCAGTAGGTTTGAGCAGAAACCTAAGAATCTGTGTTTCTAATTAGTTCCCAGGTGACACATACTTTGAGAATCACTGGCCTACATGATTCTCCTTTAAGATAAATTACAGATATCTTAATTTCAACACAACCTAATGGGCCTTCCAGCATCTACCCTGGCTACCTCAAAACCATTCTTCACACAGCATCCAGAGTGATAATTACGTACCTGATCTTTTCATAATCCTTTGTTTAAAATATTCTAATGGTTTCCAAGGGATTTTAAGACAAAAACCAAAATCTTTAACATGATCTATTAAGCCTTATATGACCCAACCTTGGTCTACTGCCCCACACTGCTATCATTCTTTTTTTTTTTTTTTTAAACACTCTGGCCACACCACTCTTTCAGTTCCTAGCAAAAGCCAAGTTCCTTGCTGTTCCAGGATATTCAAACAAAATGTTCTGCCAGAAATATTCTTTTTTCCCTCAGCTCAAGTCACCTTCCTTGGCTCCCCTCCCCCACTAGGTCAGCAAATTCTCATATTGCCCTATATTTCTTGCTCTTAGCACTCCCCACATGATAATTACACAGTGAATTGTGCAAGTGGTAGTCTACTGTCTATTCCCCACCTTCAAACACACAAGCTCAAAGAGGTCACATATCTATTTAGTTCCCACTGAATTTTTAGCCTCCTGCATAGTGACCCACACTCAAATATGTTAAATTAATGGTTTTATAACATTAAATTATTTTGAAACCACAGAAGGAAAAGTATTATTAAGAAGGAAATTGAAGCATTTTTTTACTATCCTCTAATACCTACAAATGAGGAAGCTTCATTACATTCCCCTATTTGGAAATTTAACTAAAGAAAAATAACACCTTCAAAAGGTAAAATGAAATCTTCCTATCACAAGTTCCTGTGCAACAAGACATATAGATTATTATTAACTGCACTAATAAAGTGCTGATACCAAAATGTTATCCACTAATATATAAGTGTATAAGGCAGCCTAAGGTAATTCTTGCACGAAAATTAATTTACACATTAACCTGCATCAAAGAGTACATCCAGGCTTAGCAAAAGTAGTTTTGCTATGTAAGTGGGATGGGGATAGCTGTTGTGGATAATCACAAGTTACATAATATTAATGTAACCAAGAACTAAATGACTTTAGAAACAAATGTTCTATAGATTCTCAACTCCTTTAAAATGGAAAGTATCTGCTGTCTGTAATTTATTCATCAACTCTTTTTCTCTGATGTGCATGCTAAGTCAGCATACCACTAATCTAAGTGGCCAACAGAACACATATATTATGATGTAACCTTAATATAGAATTTATAGCCAAATAAAGCTTAACTCCATTCAGAAGAGTTGTTTTTAGAGGCTATTTTAAGTTGTCATCACACAAAACAATTTTGGGACTTCCTTTTTCTAATCATTTCCTTAACTACCTTGCAAGTGACATTAGGATATCACCCTTTGGTCTGCTTATTTTTAACTAAAAATGGCATTCCTCATTTTGATCCCTAATTAATGAGACTTGGCTCAGAATGACTTCCCACTTTTTCCATAGATCAAATTCATTTCCAAAAGATGTCATCTGCCACCATAGAATGTAGATTTTAAAAATGAGGGAGCATCTGGGTGGCTTGGTTGGTTAAGCATCCGACTCTTAATTTCTACTTCGGTCATGATCTCGGGGTTATGAGATCGAGTCCCACACTAGGCTCTGTGTTGGGCATGGAGCCTGCTTGAAATTCTCTCTCTCCTTCCCTCTGCCCCCTCCCTCTCTTAAAAAAAAGCCATGAGACTGAGCAAACTGAGGAAACACAGAAATATTAGTTCCAAAAGTATTTTTGAGCAACAGTGAGACAATGTCATTGCTGAAATAAATTCAAGATAACTTTGAACACATCAATCATTTCTTAAACATGTAAGTTCTAGTAAATTTAATAATTGGTCCCGTTTCTACTTTGAGCATGATTCATGGACAGGCTTGATCCATGACTTCTGGTTTTCCTGAATAACAGATGCAGTAAAACATAAGCACATTTACTATAAACTAAAGATTAAGAAACAAAACAAGTTTTAGGAAAAAAAAATCTGGTGGTCTACTATAAAAATATGGCTTGTGGAGGTAATATGGTCTACTAAATAGAATGTGAATATAAAATGAGATAGGCCACAGTTCAACTTCTTGCTTGGTCCCTTAGTAGCTACATGACTAAGTTATTTGAACATGGAATCTGTACAGCACGAATAATGTCATTGGTAAAATGAGAATAATACCATCTTCTGAGCTATTTTAGGGATTATATTATATAGTATATTGTCCGATTGGAATTCTAGCCCCTGACTCTTCAAGGACTCCTCAAAAAACCTAAGAGGCTATCTGGTCCAAGCTCTCCATTTTACTAAGACCCATGAGATTAAATGGTTTGCCAAGGTCACACAGCTACTTAGTAGGAAAGACAATACTTTTGGCAGGTTTCTTATTCTCTCAGTGCATCTGTTTACTAAATCACTTGGTGTTTGTAATGTTATGTCCCAAGCTTGTGACAGAGGGTCTCAAAGAGGGTTTCTGAGACAGTAATAAACCAAGACCACTTAAACAACAGTGCTTACAAATATGATACTGGTAATCGCACATTAATAATTTAGTCCTACATATTAAATGTCTCTCTTGGATTTTAAGTCTTTGCTCTTAAAGTTAGGTATTTCAAATTACTGCTAAAATGACTTGATTATTAAAACATAAATTTTCAGTTTCCTTGAAAGGTTCTTTTCTAAGAAAAATATGAACCTTGTCTTAAATCAGGATACTAGGGGAAAAAAATGGTGTTTCTCATTTTTTAAGGATAGTAAACAGTTATAACAAACCAAAAGAGTTACCTACTTTCCTAAAAGTAAAATTAACGCCCATACTTAAGCTAAGAGTTCTTTCTCAAGGATCAAAGCTTAAAACGCAAGCTCTAAAATTAATTCAAGACAATCTCAAAGAATTTTATATTGACTTTCTTACTCAATCCCAAGAGCAGTTTCTTCATATTTTGAATCAAACTAAGAATGGCTTTCAATATGGGACATTAAAAAAAAAAGAGTATCTGAGTGCCTAACTCTGGAGTAGATGCTTCTGGGTTTTGAATTCTGGGTATAAATTACCACAATCAAAGTATTCATCCTCTTTAATTTATCATGTGCGTAACCAAGACACATAATTACACTTCTGCATGCCAATTGAAAAAGGACCTATGACACAATTTTTAATACTTCAAGAGTGATTACCAAAAATGTGGAACTATGGAGATAACTTATTAATATGACAATGAAAAAATTCTTAAGAGAATTCTAAAAAAACATATTTTCTGAATTTAATTAAAATCATAATTTGCGGGCAGCCTGGGTGGCTCAGCGGCTTAGCGCCACCTTTCAGCTCAGGTGGTGATTCTGGAGTCCCGGGATCGAGTCCCACATTGGGCTCCCTGCATGGAGCCTGCTTCTCCCTCTGCCTGTCTCTGCCTCTCTCTCTCTCATGAATAAATAAATATAATAAAATCTTTTTTAAAAATCATAATTAGAGTCGCAAAATGTATTACTGATTAATTTTAACTTTTAAGTTTGAAGAGGCTAATTACGACTACCATGAATTAAGAAGCCCCAAAGATAACGAAATAAAACAAAACTCTACTCATTAAAATACTCAATATGTTAAGTAATCAACCTTCAAATGAATCTCTATTTTTCCTCTATTTTCTTTGTCAATAATGACTATTATTTTTAATTCCTACGGCATGGTAATTAAATTCTTGGGAAAATGAAGATATAAAAACCATAATTTCCCAAACAATCAAACCTTGAGTTTCACAGAATATAAGAAAAGTTCACGGGGCAACCCCAGTGGCGCAGCGGTTTAGCACCGCCTGCAGCCCAGGGATCCTGGAGACCCGGGATCGAGTCCCACATCGGGCCCCTGCATGGAGCCTGCTTCTCTCTCTGCCTGTGTCTCTGCCTCTCTCTCTCTCTCTCTGTGTCTCTATGAATAAATAAATAAAATCTAAAAAAAATAAAAAATAAAATAAAAAAATAAAAAAAAAAATAAGAAAAGTTCACTAATCAGTAAATATATACCTATTGCATTAACGGAATACTTGTAACATTGATTTCCTCTGTATTAGGCAAATAAAGAAACTATCCCAGAATCAATTTATTTTCTAAGCTACTTTAAATTTCAATTAAGAATTTACTAGATAGGTCCTATAATATCTTAAATAATCAGGCCAAATCTGGGGGGTTTAATAAGCCTTCCAAACCACAACCCTTCTGACAGGATTTCAACTACAAAGTAGTCAGCATTTCTTAAATCTGGATTGCAAAAACTTCTGATTGCAGGAGGATTATAACTCTAATCATAGACACACATTCCAGCAGTAAAAATCAGAGCTAAAGAAGAATTACAAAGTCTCTTGAGAGAAGACCTAACAAGATTAATGGGGAAATGCTGCATCACCATAGAAGAGAGGGGAAAGAAACAGATAAATTTACCTGCCCAGAATAATTTACAATTAATCAATGTGGTACCTAAAGATTCAGGAAAGGAGAATGGGAAATAACAAAGAAAACAAACAGGTCAAAGAAATTGTATAAGAATGCTGGGAAATTTTTATGAATATAAAATGAAAGGAGATGAAAACTAAGGCCTTCGGTGAACCAGCTAGGCAATTCAAAGATTTAAAGATTGTAAGGTAGAAAAGGAGGAAAAGAGAAAAATATCAGTAACTGCTGAACCAAAGTAGCTGTAACAAAGCAGAGAAATAAAAAAGAATAGTATCTCACCAACTAGAAACAGTTAAACCAAAAATAAAACAAGTAAAGATATCTCAATAATTGAAATATTACAAGAGCCACATGACAAAGTTAATATGCCATTCTCTGGAGCAAAGTCACTATTTTATGTACAATTCTAAATGGTCTTACTCAGTTTCCAAGTAGCAAAGTAGAAATGGCAAAAGAATCGTAATGACATGTGCAAACTGGGATAGATGACAACAGAAGAGTAATCAGAAAAACTAAAAAGGAAACAAGAATTCAAAAAGAGTACAAGTTTCAGGATTAACTGGCATAAAGATACAAACACCTATATAAATCAATACTTTAGGAACATCACTGTATTTTAACAGTATTATGGTCCTAATTCCTATGAATCAGCCTACATTTTAAAAACAGCTCAAAAAATGAATTAAAAAAATATTTAAATAGCTCTATATATCTTAGGTTTAAGAAGAAGTTAAAAAAGGACTCTAACATAAAATGATAGACTATATATAAAATTTCCTTACAGTTATTCCAACTATCTCATTGAAATAAAAACAATTCACACAAAAAGAAAGAAAACCATAAGAACAAATAAATTTAAAGCTGGAGGCAGGGGCAGAGTGTGTGTGCCTATTTATATACATATACACCGATACACACACACACACACACACATATATGGCTTGATATAACAAGCAGAAAAAACTACATATTTATTATACCCTCTAAGTGATGATAAAGGGTGGGAATCCATATGTCTGACAGGACCCCAAAGAGGCATGACTGCAAACTAAATGATACAGCAAAGAGTGAAAAGAGTAGGGCCAAAAATAGAACTAAATACTACTTGACTTTATAAAGAACTACATTACCCATCATCTCCTATCTCCATCTCCAAGGGGCACCTAAACAAGTGACATTTGCCCCCAGGCAAAAACATACTCTGCTTTTCCCTAAGAAAAATGAATGACTAGAAGACTAAAATCGGATGCGGGCAAAGTAATACTCTTTTCCTCTGGCATTTAGAGGGCCCACAGGCTGGAAGCTAGCTCCTCTCCCTTTTACAATAAAACAATGTTTGCTAACAGATAGGCCCTGCCCTGTACTACCTAACGCTAGCCCCTTAAGTGCTGTGTACAGCTCCTATTCAAAGGAAAAACTAGTAGGGACAACAGTCCAAGGAATAGGGTGAGAGAGAGGGGGAGACCCAGATCAGAAACTTCTAAAACATGAACGGACAACCAGAAAACACCAGGCATGTAAGGAAAACTAAGCCTGAAAAATAATACTTACAAAAACAAACACAGAAAGTGACCAGAGTGGGAAAAAAGGTAATTGAGGAAACACAAGATAATATCTTTTAAAAATCTATTTTACGTATTCTAACACTAAAGACAGTATTAGAACAGAGATGAATGATACAGGAAAAGAAAAAGAGAACAAGAAAATTCATAGATTACCTGCCCCCCAAAATCAACCAAAACAAGTGGAGGGGGGAAATCCCCAGAACACAGAGCAAAGAGAATCAAAAAATATGAAAAGTAAAATCAGACAAAGAGGATCAATCCAAGAGAGAAAACATCTACTCAAATATCTGCCCACTTAAGGACAAATGGACCAAGTGAAGGGAGAAGGATCTCAAAGACGTAATGGATAAGAATTTCCCGGAGTTAGAAGAATCTCACTTAGACAATAAAACCAACTGACTGCCTAGAACAAATAACCAAAACAAAAAATAAAAACCTTTATTCAGACAGAATGAAAAACAGATTATCTTCAAACACACACACACACACACACACACACACACACACACACACAAAACTGAATTAGATGCCACAGGGCTTCTAATCAGCATCCCTGTGGGCTAGAAGACAACCAAGCAATGCTTTCAGAGTTCTAAAAGAAAACTTTTTGAGACCTACAAAACTGTGCCCAGCCAAGCCATCAGTCAAACAGAATGAAGACAACTTGTGCAGACAATAATTCAGAAAGTTTGCCTCTCAAATACCTTTCTCAGGAAGTTATTTTAAGACTCCAGAAAAAAAGATCAAATAAATTTAGAAAAAGATCTATAGTAGAATGGATTCAATTCAAGGGTATAGCAAACGGAGTTCCCAGAGGAGACTTAAAAGCAGCTAGTCCAAACTGAGACAGAACTAAAGGCGACTCCAGAAAAATAAGGAACACAACATAAAGTGCACTATGCTTAAGAGTTGGGGGGAAGGGGAACTATGATAAAGGCATAGAATACAAGTAAAAGGGCGAGTAGAAATACCAAGAAAACAGGAAGTCATGCCGAATTTTTTTTAATTCAATGGCTAGATTTTGAGTTAAGTAAATAAAATCCACTAGACCTCGATGTTATTAAGGGCATGTTTCTTCAGGTGGCCCAAGGGCTGCTTAAAAGAATCTGCAGACATCAAGCTGGGCATACTACCCCGCCCAGCATAACTAATGTTGACATAGTCATAATATTGAAACCAATTATTGGTTTTCATCATTTAGAGAGAACTAGTGGACATGACAGCCGGGGTTAAGAATAGGGGCAGGGGAAAGGGTGTACTGTGTTTAGGCAACAAAAAGTTTGGAAGGAAAAGGAAAGAAAGAAAAAGAATGGAAAATTCAAATAACATCTAAATTGATAAATAGATGGATAGATCAACGTTCAATAGAAAGCAGTGTGTTTCACAAAAACAACAGAACTTCCTTTGTTGCATATTCACGAACAAACCTCCTCCATAAACTCCACCCATCTTCTAAGAGGAGAAACCATTTTTTAAATAAAAATAACGGTCCTCCAGCTTAAAATAATATCTTTCAGGTTAACTCAATTTTTAAGGCAGTAGTTCTCTATCAAGGGCAGTCCTTCCCCACCCCACCCCCGCCCCCCAAGAGGACATTTAACAATGTCTGGAGACATTTTTGGTTGCATAATTAAGAGAAAGTACTACAGATATCTAATGGATAAAGGACCAGGATGCTGCTGTACATTCCACAATGCAGAGTACAGTCACTTATAGCAAAGAATTATACAGCCCAAAATGTCAATAGTGCCAAGTTGGAGAAAACCCCCTTTAAAGGAACGCCTTTTGCTCAGGGATGTCTGGGTGGCTCAGGGGTTGAACCATCTGCCTTCAGGCCCCACCTCATCCCCTGTTGGTACGCATATTCTGGGGCGCTCAACTACCTCTCCTAGGCAGCCCATGCTTACAGTAATTTTACACAATTAAAATTTCTCATTAAAGTTGCAACCTGTTGTGGGTACTCCTCTTTGGTATGTAGCTCTCTTCTACATGGGAATTCAAAGTCGCTAGTTCCTTCCATCCTGTAAGTGCCCTAGGTTCCTTGGACTGTAAAAAGAAGCTGGAGAAAGAACACCTGCTTTTCTGTCCCCTCTACCCAGAAGTGACAACACATCATTTCCATCCACAGTCCACTCATGAAAATCGGTCACATACATGGCCCCATTTCGATGCATGCAGGGATGACAAGGATAGAGGAAAGAATGACAGAAGGGCACTCCTGGCTGAGCAACCACTTGCCAGCCTTCATCATACTACACCAAGAGGGAACATAAAATTTTGGTGGGCACTGAGCTGAATCCGCCACACCCACCCTCTCCCCAACCATTACAGCCTGGTCTCTCCCTTCACAACAGTAGTCTCACAACAAGCTTGTCGGCTCCCACTCTGTTAACATCTATTTCTTTCACCAGGATTATGTGAGATCCTCTAGATCTCTTTCATACTACATAAGAACCACAGGAAACTCACAGGATGCATCTCTGGGCCCCACTCTGCCTCAATACACCATCTTCTCCCCCCTATAGGCATCTGATGTCAGCACCAGACCAGGTACTGGGCAATAAGCTAATACGTGGCTGTGCAGGCTGTGAACTTCGGCAGTCTAGCTTCAGAGCCTGTGCTATTCTGCTTCTTTAGATTTCTATAATAATAGGTAGTAAGAGAGTACTTTCGGGATCATTTTATAAAAAACATCTGTATCTTGCAAAAACATAGTCTAGGAACTATTAAAATTCCCCACTATGATGCACAGCACTATTTTTCTTTACTTCTGGATTGCTGATTTTAAATGTTATTATAGTCGAAATAACAGGCAAAATTATATAAGTAAATCAGAGCTGATCTTCAGAATTCCCTCACCCTACTCTGTACCTACTCTGTCTTACTCTTAGAAAGCATGGATTTTAAAAATTTTAAGAAGTCACCTTAAAATACTATATCTATTATGTTCTTATATTTCCAGTTTAGTCTGGAATTTCCTCATGAGACAGTGGCAATTGAACGCCTAAAGAATTTTCTGCTTTTCTATAAATATTTTCAAGATTTAAAAAATAGGATGTCAGTTAAATACATGTGAAATTCAAAAAAAATTGCAGCAATAGGCATCTTATTACAAAGTATATTTTCATCAAATCATACAGTCGAAGCAGACTCAGAAAGATCATGAAGATCAAGACTTGTCACAAGGGGCAAATGCAAATAAACTACACAAAGCAGTATAATGTGGTAGTTAAAAGGACAGGCTCTTAAATCAAAGCTCAGGTTAAACTTCGAATTCAAATCCTTCCGGTAGGCTCAACACCTGCTTCTTAGCGTGCCTGTGACTTAGGTTTAATCCAAATCCTGGCTCCACTATCTACCACTTAATCTCTCAGTGCCTGAGGTTTAAAACAGGAAAAAAGAGGGGTGCCTGGGTGGCTCAGTGGGTTGAGTGTCCACCTTTGGCCCAGGTCATGATTCCAGGGTCCTGGGATTGAGCCCCATGTCGGGCTCCAAGCTTAGCAAGGAGGCTGCTTCTCCCTCTCCCTCTACCTCTCCTTCCCCTCCTCCTTTCAAATAAATAAAACCTTTAAAAAATTAAAAAAGGAAAAAAATAATCTGATGGGGAGGGGATGCTCATTGTGAGGACTAAATATGATGACATGGCAAATACTTCTAAAATAGGAACTGGTACATAGTTTGTTTTTTGTTTTGTTTTTTTTTTAAAGATGAAGTTTATTTTTTTACTTTTTTATTTTTTTAAAGATTTTATTTATTTATTCATAGAGACACATAGAGAGAGAGAGAGAGAGAGAGGCAGAGACACAGACAGAGGGAGAAGTAGGCTCCATGCAGCGAGCCCCATGTGGGACTTGATCCCAGGTCTCCAGGATCACACCCTGGGCTGCAGGCGGCGCTAAACCGCTGCACCACCGGGGCTGCCCAGGAACTGGTACATAGTAATCAACACATATTAGCTATTATTATCATGACTAACACCACCTACTAAGACACCTTCAGGAGCTATGCCAATCTCCTTCTGAATCTATCACGTTTTTAACAACCCTAATCAAAAAGTTTCGCCTTTTTTATCTGAACAGTCTTCAAGCTCTAAACCATTTCCTCTTTTTTTCAGCTTTTTGTGAACATGGAAGATGATAGATAACTGGCTTCTTTATCTTTTAAGACTCAGGACTCTTTTTAGCCTTTTTTTTTTTTCTTTTTAGCTTTTTAATAATAAAATTCTCTTCCAAATATTATACACAAGACAGACTGCTCCACGGATTATAAACACTACAAAGAGTTCATAAAGTATGATGAAATATTGAGATTCATAAAAGAACAAACAGCCACTGAAGCAAAAACCTTAGATAAAGAAATGATGCAGAAGTCTTATCAGCCTGCTCAAAAAATACTGAATTCTAAATAAAGCACAGCAGGTAGGGATCCTCCACAGTTTATAGTCACTCGAATTATTAAAAACATATAGTGGATACTTTGGGTATTTTTTTTTTCCTTAATAGCAGGAAAATCCTGTTTCTTCAAAAACAATGAATAGATGGCATGATAGGCATGGGCAATTTCTTCAAAAACAAATTCTATAGAAAAGAAAGGCCTAAAGGCTCAGACTTTCAGCCATACACGCCCCCTACTTAAAGCTTTAAATATCTGAGGCATCTAGTATTTTTTGTAGTCTTTAACATTAAAGCAAAACAAGCTTCATTTGCATCAGAAAACATTATGCTTGAAAAAAAATTAAGCATTTAAAATTTTGATACTTACAAATTTAAAGGTATTTTAAAGGGTCAACTTAAAGGTCAAGTAGATATTAGAGTTCATAATTTACCAAAATATTTTTTTAATAATCTAAAGACAAAAATCTATTTTTTTTGAGAGAGAGAGAGAGCACGCGCGAGCGAGCTCACCTGTGTGTGCACATAGAGCAAGCAAGGTGGGGAGGGGCAGAGGAAGAGGGAGAGGGAGAGAGAGAATCCAAGCAGGCTCCACATCCAGCAGAGCCCAATGTGGGGCTCAATCCAAGGACCCTGAGATCATGACCTGAGCAAAATCAAGAGTCAGATGTTTAACCGACTGAGCCACCCAGGTGCCCCTGACAAAGATCTTTTTTAAACAATTTAATGTAAAGTTCTCCTATGTGTTAGATATTGATATAGGCACTTCCACATACATTATGTAGCTTCATTCTCCCAACAACCATATGGGATGATTATCCTCCTTTTACAAATGAGGAAACTAAGGCCCAGCAATTTGCCTAAAGGCACTTGCTTGTATGAGATTTAATCAGAAACCACATTCAAACTTTCTGACCCTCCAGTTTGATGTTCTTGATTGCACTATACCACTGCCACTTCCACAACTCAAATACTTCACAACTAGTTCTTATTCAGGATACCAATCTTTTCAGCTGGCAGAGGCAAGAGTTGTAAGGGGAGAAGAGAAATTATTCATAATGTCATCAAAAAACCTCACTGTGCTTATTAATCCCACATGATTACCCCGTCCAATGTAAATGCTTTCGTTCATGCTCTCTATCCCCTTAAAAGCACCACTCATCTTCAGATACACAGCTTTCAGCAAAACCTGACTCAAGAATTACTTCTCCTAGGGGCCCCTGGGTGGCTCAGGTCATGATCCTGAAGTCCTGAGATCAAGCTCCCCATTGGTCTCCCTGCTCAGCGGAGAGTCGGGTTCTTCTTCCTCACCCTCCCCATCCCTGTTCGCGCGCTCTCTCTCTCTCTCTCTCTCCCTCAAATAAATAAAATCTTAAAAAAAAAAAAAAAAAAACAATTACTTCCCCTAAAAAATTTTCCCAATTAGGAACTGCTCCCTCCCTACCAATCCAACATCCTTCCTTATCTCACTCCTTGTATCTATTCTGGACTACATTATCACACACTCTTCTGTCCTCCTGTCATATACCTGGAACTACATTTTTTTCATTCAGTAACTATTAAGCGTTTGAAGAGTCAATGGTGAACAACAACAACAAAAAGATCATTGCTAAAAAAAAAAAAAAAGATCATTGCTATCATAGACGATTTAACATGATTTGCATCTCTTAAAAAGGTAAAAATAACATGAAGGTATAAGAGTGTGATGTTCTACGATAAAGGATTCCTTCCCAACAAGGTCTCTGAAGAAAGCCTTCTCCTTTGCATACTTGATAACATTTTTCAGGGAGGAAAAATTCCTTCTATCCTGTCTCCCATGTGAGACCTTTAACTTCATGCCTTCAAAGAAATATGAGGAAGTGAGAAACCAAAGTAGAAGGACAGACAGATCTAGGGCACCTAGGTGGCTCAGTTGGTTGAGCATCTGCCTTGGGCTCAGGTCATGATCCCAAGGTCCTGGGACTGAGCCCCACATTGAGGCATTAGGCTCTCTGCTTGGCAGGGAGTCTGTTTCTCCTTTTCCTTCTGCCTGCTGCTCCCCTTGCTAATACTCTGTCAAATAAATAAAATCTTAAAAAGAAAGAAAAAAATCTAAAAATCTTTCAATTTCACACACTAATGTGAAATCTACATCTACACCCTAGTCCAAATATCCCTTCCTGAGTCTCATCCACGAGAAAATACTTTAGACACAATTGGTCCAGTTAAGCCACAACCTGTCCAGCCACATCCATTAACGCATATTCAGAGACTTCAAGTTGCATTTATGGATTACACGTACATCATATTCATAAGAATAAGCCTTCTACTTTTGAATCCCCTGCTGCTCCAAGATCATTGCCATAAATGTGTTCATCTTTATATATTATATCCAAATATAATACTTCAGGTATTGCTATTAGGGAAAGAATTTTCCACAAAATCAGAAAACTACATCTAAGTATCAATCCCTTATTTTGTCACTCATGCTCCAAGTAATCTGCTCTTGAAGGATTATTTATAAACCAAAACACGCTTAAATGTACTTAGAGCAGTGGCTAAAGAAATTCTGTAATTTGTCTTTTAACAAGACTGATCCTTTTGTAATGCAGATTTGGTGAAATCGTCATCGTATCTTTTTTTTTTCTTAAATCAAAACTAAAACATAACTTCATCACACAGAATTGTGTATTTATCCCCACCAGTATACGGGCTTTCAATTTAAAAATGAACAAAGAAACGAGATCTTGCCAAATTCCCCAGTGCCATACATGTGCTGCTGTAAGAAATATATTTGCCTCTAACATGTAAGGATACTCTAACTGAAAAGGGACAACAGCGCGCTTCCCAGATCGGATACTATATTAATATGCAACAAGAGAGAAATAAACCATGACCATTTTTAATTAAACAACCATCTCTAAGCAGCTGTGTACAACGCGCTGTGGCTCAAACGGCTCGCGTGGAATTTGGAATTCGACCGCAACAACCTAATCTCCATAATTAAAGACCTAAAAGGTAGTTCTTGTGTTTCATCTATTCCCTCTCCCGGTACTTTGAGCAGGTACACTGTAGTCGTTCCACACACCGTTGCTATAAAAAAAGGGGGAGGCGGGGGAGATGGAGGGCAAGAAGGACTTGAAACCAGCTGTATTCCTATAAAGGAGAAACTGCATATCCTTATTCTCCTTTCCCCCCAACCTGATTTTATAAAACTAGCATGATCTCGTTTTCACCGCAAGACGGGTTCTAGCTCCAGCAAAGCATTAAAAACTGAACCACAGTCCCGCCGCAGGACAACTTCAAAGGACACCTGATGGAATGAGGAAGATCTAACGGGCAATTCACCCGAGTCCCTTTACCACCCTTGCTTTCCTTGGAGTTCTAAAGGAGGCAAAAAAACCCCAAAACAAACAAAAAACAAAAACAAAAAAACCAACAAACAACAACTTTTAAACGATTATCTGCAAAGATCTAAAGCTGGTACTAACTGGAGGCTAAGTTACAACGATGACAACAACTTTTAAACGATTATCTGCAAAGACCTAAATAAAGTTGGCACTAATTTGAGGCTAAGTTAAAATGATGACAACTTATTTTTTTATAACAACAACTTTTAAACGATTATCTGCAAAGACCTAAAGTTGGCACTAATTTGAGGCTAAGACGATGACAACAACTTTTTTTTTTTTTTTTTTTTGATAACAACTTTTAAAAGATTATCTGCAAAGACCTAAGGCTGGCACTAATTGGAGGCTACGTTTCAGGGAAAGTTCAAAAAAAAAAAAAAAAAAAAAAAAAAAAAACGAACAGTCCTACCCTACGAAGGGTATTCTCGTAAGGAGAAGTCACTCGGGACCTGCAGCACTAGAAAGGCAAAAAACTTCATTAATTCCAATGCAAATATGCTCGACACCATCATCAGGTGGGTAACTCTCCCCATCTGTTTAAGGAGGAGAGCAGATCCTCTGTCATTTCCGACAAGGAAAGGAGAGGAGGGAGGGGAGGGGAGGAGACGGGAGGGGAGAAGAGAAGGGGAGGGGAGTGGAGGGGAGAAGAGGAGGGGAGCGGAGAAGAGGGGAACGGAGAGGAGCATAGAGGAGGGGAGGGAGGAGAGGGGAGCGGAGGGGAGAAAAGAGGAGGGGAGCGGAGAGGAGGGGAGGAGCGGAGGGGAGAAGAGAGAAGAGGAGGGGAGAGGAGGGGAAGGGACGGGAGACGTGGGGAGAGGAGGGGAGGGGAGGGGAGGGAAGCAGCGGGAGGAGAGGGGAGGAGAGGGGAGCGGAGGGGAGCGGAGGGGAGAGGAGGCCAGCGCCCTCCCGCCGCGTCCCGCCTGCCGCGGCGCCCAGGGCCCGGCTCTCCGCCCGGCCCCGAGCCCCGCGGCCCCGCAAGGGCGGCTGCGCGACAGCCCGGCGTCCCCGAGAGCCCCGGGAGCCCCGGGAGCCCCGGGAGCCCCGGGAGCCCCCGTCCGCCGGGCGCGGGGCGGACGACACACACACTCACCGGAGCGGAGCCCCCGGGGAGGCGCGGAGGCGGGGTGCCGGGGCCCTGCCCGCGCCCGGCGGACCCCAACTCCCTCCGGCGGCTGTGGCGGGCGGCGGCTGGGGCGCGGCGCTGCCGGCTCTGCCGCGAGGGGCCGGGAAGCCCGAGCCCGCGCTGCCCCCGTCCGCCGATCCCGCCGACCCCGGCTGCGGCCACAGCCGCGGACACAACTACCGCTGCAGGCGCTCGCACGACCGCTCCCGCCGCCGCCCGGCCCCGAGCGCGTCGCGCCCTAATGCTGTCATCCGCCGCGTCGCCGCCGCTCCGGGCGCCTGGGGCCGCCGCGAGCCTTCCCGTCCGAGCGCCCGCCCCCCGCAGGCCACGCCCCCGCAGGCCACGCCCCCGCTCGCGGGCTCCAGCCCAGCCCCACCTTCCCGTCACGTGCCCGCGCGCGGAGGAGGCGGCGGCGGCGGCGGCGCCCCCCTGCGGGCCGGGCCGGGCCGGGCGGCGGCGGCGCGGGAGCAGCTGTCTGCGCCGCGGGATTGCCTGCGACCTGCGTGGGGAGGCCTCCTGGACCCGCCTCACAGGGCCCCGCCTAATCCGAGGAGACTGCACCGCGCGGCGCCTGGGCAGGGCTCGGGATCCCACGACCGCGCCGTGAGGCCGGAAGGCCCGGAGGCCCGGAGGCCCCAGAGGCCTAGAGACCCAGGGGCTTAGAGACCCGCAGGCATGGAGGCCCAGAGACCCGGAGGCACAGAGGCCAGGAGACCCAGAGGCTTAGAGACCCCGAGGCCGGGAGACCCAGAGACCCAGAGACCTACAGACCCGGAGGCACAGAGGCCCGGAGACCCCGAGGCTTAGAGACCTGCAGGCATGGAGGCCCATAGACCCGGAGGCCAGGAGACCCAGAGGCCTAGAGACCGGGAGACCCAGAGGCCCAGAGACCCGGAGGCCGGGAGACCCCGAGGCTTAGAGACCCGCAGGCATGGAGGCCCATAGACCCGGAGGCCAGGAGACCCAGAGGCCTAGAGACCGGGAGACCCAGAGGCCCAGAGACCCGGAGGCCGGGAGACCCCGAGGCTTAGAGACCCGCAGGCATGGAGGCCCAAAGACCTGGAGGCCAGGAGACCCAGAGGCCTAGAGACCTGGAGGCACAGAGACCCGGCCTGGAGGCCCGGAGACCCAGGGGCTGGAAGGCACGGAGGCCAGGAAACCCAGAGGCCTAGAGACCCAGAGGCCTACAGACCCGGAGGCACAGAGACAGAGACCCAGAGGCCTAGAGACCCAGAGGCCAGGAGACCCAGAGGCCTACAGACCCAGAGGCACAGAGGCCTGGAGACTTGGACGCACAGAGACCCGGAGACCCAGAGGCAGGCCTAGAGACCCAAAGGCCGGGAGACCTAGAGGCCTAGAGGCCTAGAGACCCAAAGGCCGGGAGACCCAGAGGCCTAGAGACCCGGAGGCCAGGAGACCCAGAGGCTTAGAGACCCTCAAGCATGGAGGCCCAGAGACCCGGAGACGGGGCGGGGACCCGGAGGCCGAATGCCCAGAGACTCAGAGGCCTAGAGACTCGGAGGCACGGAGGCACGCGCATGTCACCCGCGTGTCAAAAAGGCATCATGGTGTCTGGCTTAAAAAGCAGTAACTAATTGTTCCGATTTCTAGTAGCACGTTAATTGTGGCGTTTAATTTACTGTTTTCCTCATTAGAGGTTTTTAGTTTTGAGGAAGCGATGCTGCGTTTCAGTCACGCTGGGATGAAAATAGCCTAGCAAACTTATTTTTGTTCCTAGTCGCCTTCAGCATCCTTCGTGCCAGTTCTACAGTCATTAAGTTTTACAACGTGTTAGGTTGGTGGCAGTTTAAACAGATACACAGGATTTTGGCAATCTGTTCCATTTTTAAAATAAAGATTAGTGCTTTTTCCTTTTTCCTTTTTTTTTCTTTTTTTCCCTAAGTACCTTAACTTTTGGACATACCTTCTGCCTTCCTTTTTAACCAGAACTCTTCCCCCCCACACACCCCCACCCCCCGCGGTGATGAGAAGAAAAGTATGTGCTGGTCACCAGAGGAAAAGCAAAGATCATAAACCCTGCCAACAAAGCACATGAGAAAGCTTTCCCGGTTTGTAAGTCATTTTTCCTTCCAGACCAGGACTTAGGGTTTTTTGTTTTTGTTTTTGTTTTTTTTTTTTTTAATTTTTATTTATTTATGATAGTCACAGAGAGAGAGAGAGAGGCAGAGACACAGGCAGAGGGAGAAGCAGACTCCATGCACCGGGAGCCTGACGTGGGATTCGATCCCGGGTCTCCAGGATCGCGCCCTGGGCCAAAGGCAGGCGCTAAACCACTGCGCCACCCAGGGATCCCAGGACTTAGGGTTTTTGCTTAAGCAAATCTTATGCACTCATTATGTTTACTTAACATGACATCAAAAAAAAAAAAAAGAAAAAAAAAGCTATTCTGATCAGCTGGATACTTTGAAATGAATAAGCAGTAGAGTTTGGCCTATACGATCAGTATTATTAATGTATTTCATGGACACACTCAGACATCATGGACTTTGAGACTCACTCATTATTTCATGTTACTCTAAACAGAAAAACACTGCCAATTAAGCTATGCCACCCCACTGATTTTTTTTTAGGATACATCTTGAAATCAGAGATGTTACAATGTGAAAAACAAGGAGTCTTGGAATCTGAGCGATATGATAATGAGCAGGTGTTCCAGGGAGGAAAAGATTCAACAGATTCTGTTCTGAAGTATGAGATACTGTACCAGTAGTTCAGATAAATACGAGACATCTGTTATTCTGTGAGTGACACTATTTGAGCAAAGCCAGTAACTTTGGAGTTTTTCAACAGATTGAAACGTGTCTCCTACTTTCTAGAACAGTATTTTTTATGCTGACTTAAAAATCAATTTCATTTTTTAATGAAATAGGCTAGAATGGAATAGAAGATAAAGGTCAGAGGTCATATCTAGTGTGGACAAGAAATTGCTTTGTGAAATTTTGGTTTCCTTTGCGGGGAAGGGTAAGAGTGTGTCCTACGTTTTCATTTAAACTGTTCCTTAGGGATCCCTGGGTGGCGCAGCGGTTTGGCGCCTGCCTTTGGCCCAGGGCGCGATCCTGGAGACCCAGGATCGAATCCCACATCGGGCTCCCGGTGCATGGAGCCTGCTTCTCCCTCTGCCTGTGTCTCTGCCTCTCTCTCTCTCTCTCTCTCTCTCTCTCTCTCTCTGTGACTATCATAAATAAATAAAAGTTAAAAAAATTTAAAAAAAAAAAAATAAAATAAACTGTTCCTTATTGTGAGTTGCAATCAAATATTCAATCAAATAGATTTGAAAAAGAATGTTCTAAAAGCACAAATAACATACTAAATCTATGCTCTGCGCTCTGTTTCTCTGGTGCTTTTCCTTTCCTTTGGGAACTAAAACTAAAGATTAGAAAAAGAAGGCAAATTCCTTGACAATCCTTTCCTGCCTCAGCCCAAATTTCTTAATTTGGCTGTTGAGAAAATAAATGGTCTTTCATTGTCCTTGTTCTGGAAGCAAGGTAGTCGAGGTTATAGATTTTGCTAAGTATCTATAATTGTTTGACTAGATAAATTATTCTCTTCATTACAAGTTCTGAGAAAAGTAGAGAGTTGAACTATATACTGTTGAACCAATGTTATTCAACTGTTTTGTTTTGTTTTTTTCTTTTTTTTCCCCAGGGGATGATACATTTGAAACAAATAGCCATTGTGTACTCAGGGTTATGCAAATTCTTGTCAGACTAGCTGTAACTTCTATGAACCACCCTCAAAAAAGAAAAAAAAATCAGAATGCAAGTTCATGAAAGTGAAGATATGGGGCAACAAATGTGAGTATATCTTTTGTAATCATCTGTATTTTAACTTTTGCTAATAATAGCTGCTTGCCATGAATGGTGATTTTGACATACCTCACATACCTACTATGATTGCAACTAAAAAAAAAAAATGTGTCAATACAATAAAATTCAGAAATACATACTTTTCAGATCTTTTCAAATCTAATATTCTATGATTCCAGGAAATGATCATTCAATCTAGCATTTGTGATATAATCCCAACATAAACAGAAACTGTAATATGTGATCCTGTACTGTAATTGAGAAATATCCTGTAACTCCCATCTGCTATGTTGAGATACCCTACAAGTTTGCTATTCTTAAATGATTTTAAGAATAACATTTTTGGGGGCACCTGGATGGTTCAGTGGTTGGGAGTCTGTCTGCCTTTGGCTCAGGTTGTGATCCCTGTGGGGAGCCTGCTTCTCCCTCTGCCTGTGTCTCTGCCTTTCTCTGTGTGTCCCTGATGAATAAATAAATAAAATCTTTTTTAAAAAAAGAATAACATTTTTCAACAAAACTTTTTATTATAATTATCCAATTTTAACTCCAATGAGAATCTCTCATGCCTAGTGTTTAACTAATTATACATTTCTGAGAATAAGACGTTCTTTTTCCAAATGAGTTAAAGCACTCACAGACATGATGATTTTCCCCACAGAATATGTATCAGCACTGACCTAGAATGAGAGATAGGTTTGATGTTGATTTTTATTTTACCTTTAGCCTAGCTGGTTAGACATTTATGTTGTCAAAGATTGCTGATGAGGATTTTAGGCTAACATCCTTATTTTCTCAGAGAGATTTAAGAGCAACCTCAAACATGAATAAGGTATTCAACAGATCTTTGAAGACTGTGGTAGATTGTATTATTACTCTCAGCCATATAACTTGATCTAGTCAATGGTTTATAAGCCACATGTTAACGACTTTAAATTTGAGGGCAGCCCAGGTGGCTCAGCAGTTTAGAGCACTGCCTTCAGTCCAGGGCCTAATCCTGGAGACCTAGGATCAAGTCCCATGTCAGGCTCCTTGCATGGAGCCTGCTTCTCCTTCTGCCTGTGTCTCTGCCTCTCTCTCTGTGTGTCTCTCATGAATAAATAAATAAAATTAAAAAAAAAAAATAAAAGTTTAAAAAAATAAAATAAAATAAATTTGAGTGTAACATCAAATTTGGTGTCAATCTCTTAGTCGTGTGCTGCCGGCCGTGAGAAAGACATGTTCCAAATAGGGTATCGGAATGAGAAAATACATGGAGCAGACCTGAAACTGAACTTCACCCTGGAGCAATACAGCAGCAGTTAACCTGCAGCTACTAACATGATATGAGAGTAAACTGTAAATATTTATTGTTGTAAATCATAGAGATTTTGAAATTATTATTTAGTATAATCTCACTAATCAGCTGAAATGAATGTAAACCAACAGATTAGTGGTTCAAACGCTAAATGCATTGTAGAACAATGATATTCTTCTATTTAATAAAATAAAATTATAGACATCTATAAAATAATCACCTAGATATTTGGTAAGCACTCGACTAAAAATTTCTATTAAAAAGTAGTCTGTTGGGATCCCTGGGTGGCGCAGCGGTTTGGCGCCTGTCTTTGCCCCAGGGCGTGATCCTGGAGACCCGGGATCGAATCCCACATCGGGCTCCCGGTGCATGGAGCCTGCTTCTCCCTCTGCCTTGTGTGTCTCTGCCTCTCTCTCTCTCACTGTGTGCCTATCATAAATAAATTTAAAAAAATTAAAAAAAAAAAGTAGTCTGTTTATAAAATATATAGATTTAGGAAGCCTGGGTGGCTCAGCGATTGGGCATCTGCCTTCAGCTCAGAACGTGATCCTGGAGACCTGGGATCGAGTCCCACATCAGGCTCCCTGCATGGAGCCTGCTTCTTCCTCCGCCTGTGTCTCTGCCTCTCTCTATGTGTCTCTCATGAATAAATAAATAAATAAATAAATCTTTAAAAATATAGAGAGAGATTTGCTTGCAGAGTATTTACATATAAATACAGGGCTCCATCCCATGACCCTGAGATCATGACTTTAGCCAAAACCAAGAGCTGGATGCTTTAACTGACTGAGCCACCCAGCCACCCTGAGCACCTCACATTTAAAAAAAAAAAACAACAACAACCACAGAAGAAAATGACACACCATTAGTGAGAATCAGTGATAGCAGAAACATGTTCAAAAGGACTTCAGATACTGAAATTACCAGGCATAGACTATAAAATAACTATATAAAATGTGAATAAAAGTCAACCTTGAAAATATATACAGAGAACAAGTATGTACAAAGAGTAACTAAAGATAAAGTGGACACATTTAATAGTCTATTTGACATAGCAGAAGTACAGTTTAGTGAACTGGGAGACAGAGATGAAGAAATTGCCCAAATGCAATAGAAAAAAAGAAAATTAAATGAAAAATATGAAAAAGACTTTAAGTGACATGGAAGACATGTGAGAAAGTCTAAAATAAAAGCAGTACTCCAAAAGACAAGAAAAGAGAAAATGTGGCAGAAGCAGGCTTAGACAAGGTAATGATTGAAAACTTTCCAGAACTGATCAAAGACTCCAACTCACAGACTTAGGAAGTCCCCCAAATCCCAAGTAAGTTAAAGAATAATAAATCTACACTTATATACATCATAGTAAAACTATAAAACACCAAAAAATAAATAAATAAAAGAAAACCTTAAAAGTAGAAGAAAAAAATAGATTAACCTCAAAGTGTCTAGTAACTGACTTTTTTCAGTAACAACAGAATCAGAAGACAGTGGATAACGTCTTCAGTGGGCTAACAGAACATGGCTATAGGCCCAGAACTCAATGCCCATTGAAGAGATCTTTTGAAATGAAGCCAAAATGAAGGTATTTTCAGGCAAGGCAAAGCAGAGTTTGCTGCTAATAATGATTCTTTATCAGATTTTCTTTCTTCAGAAAAAAATGAAATGACTCAAATAAAAGGTCTTAAGAGTTAAGACTAAAGGAAGAGCTTTGAAAGTGCTAAATATTTGCATGAATCTAAAAACCACTGACTATGCCAAACAGAATTGTTAAAATTATTTAATATTTTTAAAAGAAAAAAATATTTTTAAAAGAAAAAATAGCAATCACTCATATTCCTGACATCAGAATAAGTCCAGTCTCACTTTTACCAACTATTAAACAGACCTTATCAGATCCAAGTATTTTATGCATTTGTATTATTATCTCCATCTAGTATATGCCCTTAAAAGCAAAAATACTAAACATTTTCATTTATTTTTTTCCTCTTGTCCACATAGGAAAATTGTATTAATGTTTTATTGGTATTCTCTTTTTAAATGACTGTACTGAAATAGCATCTTAAATGTTTTTCTTCGTGACATTTTCTATTTCAAATTTGCATAATGTACCAATGAAGGTGATTTATTAATAATCAGACCAAGACATTAGCGTATATTTAGGAGCTCATGATGTGGATTAATAAAAGACAGAATTCTGTACTATTTTTCACACAACTGTGAAGCATTAATGAGCCCCACCATAGAAGTCTAAAAATGAAAGTTCATCATAACAAATTATATAATTATGTATTCACAGGTTGAGGACAATTAAGTTCTATTGAAAAGCTCTAACTACTCTTTCCGCTCACGTTGCCTATTCAAAATTATGTGCATGCTATGACTTTTAACACCGTCTCTGGAAATTGTTAGAAATCTATGCTCAGGCTGTGAGATTGACTCCTAAGCATAATTCAGCTCAGAGGGCATCCTGAACTCCAAATACATTTTTAAAGGAAGAGGAAGAACTCATTTCTTTGTGCTACTTGCCTAGACTACACGTTCCCAGTTGTAAATATGTTTTTCATTTCAATTTCAAGAGAGTGTATAAAAATCTGTTTATCACAATTATGGAAACATGAAAAGCATAGAACACATAATACCTTAAATTTCCAAATTTGTGATAATAACAATGCGAAAAAATTATACCTTACTTTTTTTATGAAAGCTTTACTTTCTTTTCCTCAACCACTTGGGATTATTCAAAACATACTTACTTCTATAATACTTTCTTGAGAAAACCAAATTTATTATTTCACTGAAGACTGTCCAAATGACTTGCGTTACTTTCTATTTTTTTACATTTATGAAATTATATATTGCTAGGATAGATTATTCCAGTTAGTTTTGTCTAATCTGTATTTATACATCTGTGAACTGACAGTTCAAAAGTAATTCAATTCATATAAACCAGACTGTACATTAATTCTTTCAATTTTAATAAGTTACCAGTTTTTACTGGGTCCAAGGCCTATCCTGTTTACAAAAAAAAATAAGTGTCAGTTACTCCACCTCTTTTTTGAAATGAATGGGAAGCTAGCAAGAGCCCTCACCCTATAAACTAACAGTGTTTCAAAACTGCCATTTGTGCTCTTCTCTGCTGGGAATGAAGGTGCCATACATACAACATCATCAGATAGCAGCTATCTACCCACCCCACCCAGCAAGGACAAGTGCTACCTTGATGCCTTTTGTCAAATCTCCTAGGTATTTATGATCTTTCTCACTCCTCCAGAACACTGGAGCCCAGAGGTGACAAGGTGAAGAAGGAAGGCACCTACCCTATATTCCAGTAGTATCTGTCCAAAGCATTCTTGTCAGGTTCATTTCCTCTGTGCTAGGTCCTGTTGATACTCTCCCCTAGTTGTTTTCAGTCAGTTCCTATGGGAGCCTAACTTGTGCTGATCTATATGCACAGGCAGTTGAGACCAGACTCTCAATCCCATTCCCCCCTGGTTTCCTTTAACCTTGATCTCTGTAATACCTTCCTGAAATGTACAGCAGTTGGGATACATATATTTTTTATTTTTAAATATTAACTCCTTTCCACAAATGGCCAAACACTTTGCCTGTTGTGGTGCCATATTGTGTTATTACTTCTAACTTTTTTTTGCTGTCAGCCAATAGTCTTGGACCTAACATTGTTTGCCTCCCTACCCCTCTGAAATTATTATAAAGGCAGTACATCATATGAATACAATGATCTAAACTAAGAACCAGGGAAATTCTAGAAGAAAATGACCCTTAAAAAAAAAATTCTCATGAATAAGGGACACAGAGAGGCAGAAACCTAGGAAGAGGGAGAAGCAGGCTCCCCACAGGGAGCCTGATGCAGGACTCAATCCCAGGACAACCGGGATCACGCCCTGAGCCAAAGGTGAGACACTTAACCACTGAGCCACTCAGGTGCCCCTAGAAGAAAATGACTTTTATGTAATAAATAAAGGCAAGAAAAAAAAAGGGGAGAGCACTATTATGTAATAAAATAGGCTCATCAGACATATCAACCAAATGGAATATATTGACCTCTTTTAGATTCCGTTTTCAAACCACTTTTATAAACAGACATTAATGAGACAATCATGGAAATACTAATACTGATTGGATATTACATGATATCAGGAAATTTTTAATCATCTTAGGCATGATAATGATATGTGATTGGGTTCTGTTTTTTTTTAATGTCTCACTTCTAAGAGATAGATACATACTGTATAATTGGGCCCTACTTTAAGGGGGAAAAAAAACAACCTTCAAATGATGTCACTTTCTTTTCTCTACCTGTAGGTCAAATCCATGGGAATGTATTCTACAACTACTGCTTGTTATTTTCTACCCTTAAGATAGTAATCATTTCCTCTTTATCATGTCTCTATTTTTTTAAGATTTTATTTATTTACTTGAGGGAGAGAGAAGCAGACTCTCTGCTGAGCAGGGAACCCGACGTGGGCCTCAATCCCAGGACCTGAGCTGAATGCTTAACCAACTGAGTTATCCACCCAAGTGCCCCATGTCTATGGTTATTTTTGGCAAAAGTATTCAAATCAAAAGCAACTCATGCTATCTGGTATTTGCTCCAGACCTCTATTAAATTACTGTGAAAGACCAAATATCATAAGACCTGTGTAAATAAATCTAATTAAGCACATTAACATGTTCAAATTTATATAAAGCATTCTGCAAATACAGATTACTCTAGCTAGAGATGCTAAGAAGCAGATGTACTGATCTCCTTGGCATTCACATGATTCAGCTACAAATAGAATTTGAACAGATTCCAAAAGCACAATTGTCAAATTCATAAAAAGTAGCAAAAAAAAAAAAAAAAAAGTCAAGTGAAAGCTTAGGCTTGCCTTGAGAGCACTGACTTTTCTGGGGGAAAAAAGTTAAAAGTATTCTGTTAATGTTTTATTTCTTATGTGCTAATATTTAACAAGAACTAAGTACTTTCATTTTATGCAGAGATGTTCCCATTAGGTTAACAATGATAATCCAGAAACTGTTATGAGTAAGTATTACTATTAAGCCCAACAGAAATCTCAAAATCAATTTAATCAAGGGGCACCTGAGTGGTTCAGTTAGGTGAGCAGCCGACTCTTAATTTAGCCCAGGTCACATACTCAGGGTGCTGGGATCAAGCCCCACGTTGGGCTCTGCACTCTGAAGGGAATCTGCTTGAGGATTTTCTCTTCTTTCCTTCTGCCCCTCTCATGCACGTGCTTTTTCTCTCTTTATAATAAATAAATCTTTAAAAACAAATTTATTTATTTATTTATTTATTTTATTTATGATAGTCACACAGAGAGAGAGAGAGAGAGAGAGAGAGAGGCAGAGACACAGGCAGAGGGAGAAGCAGGCTCCATGCACCGGGAGCCCGACGTGGGATTCAATCCCGGGTCTCCAGGATCGCGCCCTGGGCCAAAGGCAGGCGCCAAACCGCTGCGCCACCCAGGGATCCCTAAAAACAAATTTAATCAATATTACAAAGTTCATCAGTAAAAATTTAGGTCACTGAAGTAGTACAGTGTAGTGGGATTGAGCTCCAATTCTAGCATCAAGATACATAATGTTAACCCTGTCATTTACTAGCTGTGAGACCTCACCAAGGCTCTTTCCTCATCTGTAAAGTGGAGTTTAAAAAAATATTTTTTTTATTTTTCAGTGTTGTGATAAGAATTAAAGAACTCAAAGAAAACAAGAGAAAACCTCAAGAAACAAACTATTATGATTACTATCTTTGGGGAATATTACATCATATGCAATATTACTAACTATATTTTCATTTTACTTGATTGTAAAAGAATTACACACAGAGTATATACTCTACCAATCTTCCATTGATAGAAAGACTTTGTGGCAACTGGCCTAATTCTGAGAATTGTAGAAGATACATAGGTGGACATAACCTCAGGCCCTGGAAATAGATTTATTTAAGAATCTCTACAATCCCCAATTCATTTTTTAAAAAAATATTTATTTATTTATTCATGAGAGAGTCAGAGGCTGAGGCAGACACAGGCAGAGGATAAAGCAGGCTCCATGCAGGGATCCTGAAGTGGAACTCAATCTCAGATCCCAGAATCACGACCTGACCCAAAGGCAGATGCTCAACCACTGAGCCACTCAAGCGTCCCTACAGTCCCCAATTCAAATATCAGGTTTCACATGTGATGTGAGAATGAAAGCCATTTCTTTAACAACCAGGGGGTAAATTCGATTTGAGTTGTACTTGCCGTTCAAGTAAGACTTAAAACAGACATTAGAGTGTTGCAATACATGAAGTCAACACTCTAAGCGAGTCCTCTCTTGCCAAACTTCTTTATGATAAATCATAATAAAATTTATCTCTAAGCACAATGTGGTAATGCATACATTTTTTTATTCTTCTGCCCTTACAATGTCATTTAGTAATCCAACACACCTTCATTATGATATTCAGTAAATGTAAAAATTGACTTTGGAATCTTTGAGAGCTATTAGTTGCGAAGATATAGTGGATTCGAGTTAAACATTTTGGGCTAGAATAATTTTTTTTTTAAAGATTTTATTTATTGGGGCAACCCGGGTGGCTCAGTGGTTGAGCATCTGCTTTAGCTCAGCGTGTGATCTTGGAGTTCTGGGATCGAGTCCCACGTCGGGCTCCCTGCATGGAGCCTGCTTCTCCCTCTGCCTGTGTCTCTGCCTCTCTCTGTGTGTCTCTCATGAATAAATAAATAAAATCTTTTTTTTAAGATAAATACAATCTTATTTTAAGATAAATAAAATTTTTTAAGATAAAATCTTTTTTTTTCAAGATTTTATTTATTTATTCATGAGAGACACAGAAAAAGAGAAAGGTAGAGACACAGGCAGAGGAAGAAGCAGGCTCCATGCAGGGAGCCCGACGTGGGACTCGATCCAGGGACCCCAGGGTCACGACCTGAGCCAAAAGCAGATGCTCAACCACTGAGCCACCCAAGGGCCCCTGGGCTAGAATAATTATAGGTAATGTAGTATATTTTTTGTATAGCATCTTTCATGTTATTGGATTAATGCTCAATTACTGATGCTTAGACTGATAATTAATGATATGGCAGTCTCATTCCTATTTTATAAACTTATAACCAGGAAGTAATTTGTATGACATTATTTTGATGCCATGCATATGCCCATTTCCTTTTCAAACATAAACCATGAGGGTTTTGGGGGGTTTTTTTTAATTAATTAATTTATTTATTCATGAGAGACCAAGATAGAGGGAGGCAGAGATGCAGGCCAAGGGAGAAGCAGGCCCCATGCAGATAGCTTGACATGGGACTCAGTCCTGGGTCTCCAGGATCACACCCTGGGCTGAAGGCAGACACTAAACTGCTGAGCCACCCAGGGATCCCCAAACCTCATGTTTTAACACTTGTTGAAAACCCTTGCACGAGTCTATAATTTCAATAAGAATTGCAAAATAATTTTAATACCATCATTTATTCTATATTCTGACTGTTTTGTTTTGTTTTGTTTTTTCAGTAAAATAGAGCTTTCCTTTGTCCCTAGAACTATTTGGTTACCTTAAAATATGTTTCATACAGGAAAGGAAAAATAAATAATTCCTTACTTTTAGTTAGTAATTTTCAGAGTTAAAGATAATTTGGAGACCAATGAGGAAATCTGAATTTGGGTTTTAGATAAGATGAAAATTCATTGACCTGGAAAGGTAGAGATTGTTAATTTTTAAAAAAGTAAATATATTGTAAAACAACACTAAGTATGAAATCATTTTGGTTAAAAATACATATATATATTTATATGTATCTGTAGGATAAATAAAGGCATGGAAAGATATACAATGAGCTGTTAACAGTGCTAATAGATGGGAAATATGGTTGTTTTTATTTTTCTAGTTTACTTATATATAGTTTCCAACTTTCTACCATGCATCTACTGCTTTCATAGTAACAAAAGTTTATTTTTTTAATTTTTATTCATTTATTTTTAAATGACTTTTTTTTTTAAGATTCTATTTATTTATTTAACAGAGAGAGAGAGCATGAGCAGGAAGGAGAGGCAGAGTTAGAGGGAGAAGCAGGCTCCCCACCGAGAAGGGAGCCTGACAATGGGGCCTTTGCCCAGGATCCTGGGATCATGACCTTTGCCAAAGGCAGATGTGTAACAACTGAGGCACTCAGTCATCCCCCAGAAGTTTTTTTTTTTTTTTTTTTTTTTAAAGAAAATTACTATCTCCTACTGAGCCTACATATAGCTTCTGAGTCAGCATCAACATGAGACTGTAAACATTCTAGCATGAAGGATTGCCAGGACACCAACCAATGTGGTCACTTCTTTAAAGCCTCTCTGCTTGCAGATTGCCTTGGCCTTTGCATCATAGGCCTACCTCAGCACTGGATCCATGGAGCCTTTGCACTGTAGCAGTCTTCAGGAATTGGCAACATAGATATGTGCCTCTGTTGGCCTTGGGCAGAAACACTTCTTTTTTAGGTCATCACATTAGTTTTCCAACTACCTTTCTGACTCTTCCTCATTCTCTTCTGCAAGTTTATCTTTCTCTACTATTTATTTATTACTCCAAAATTTCATACTCAGCCCTCTTTTCTTTTCATTCTTCTTCCTAGAAAAGAGAGGAGACCTTGGATCTTGTGTTCTCATTCTTTTTAATTTAGTATGTATCTCCAGCCTAATCCTCTCTCCTAAGCAACATAAGCACTAATTATTGTACTCCCTACTTAGACATTTATATGTTTATGAATTTATATATTTACATGTTTAGGTGCTCCCTACCTGGCGCTTATAATATGAATCTGCTACTTTCAGAACTTTAGGGAAGAGTAACTTCCATTTTTATTTCTGTCACCTTCCATAAGCAGAAAGACTTATTTCATTTAATTGGTGATTGAAAAAGAAAATAAGACCCAGCCTCTTTCTTGCCATATTTTTCAAATCTACCTACCCACAACATATTATGCTCTGTTTTGTTTCTTATTCTGTGTAATAAACTAAACACACATGCATCAGAGCCTACACTTGCCTTCTTTAGGCCTGAGTCCTGAACCTCATTCTTTCTACTGTTGACTTCACTGAGTGTGGAGAGCAGTGATTCTGCCCAAATTTATCTGTTCTGCAGGCCCAAAATTTCCTTTTATTATGCCATATCTCATTTGGACTTGGAAAGAAGTATTGAAAAGCCTGGTTAGTGGCCGTACATTGAAGTTATATTGCCCAAGCAGCTATATCAATAAGAACGCAGCTTTTCAATCTTTCCCTATCTGGCTCCCTAGCAATTGGTTCTGAATTCAGAAGAGAGTTAAGGCATATAAGCAGCCGTCACTGCCTAAGCCCCATTATTGATAGAACAACTTTATCCAAAAATGGTTGTTTAATGAGATCCTAGGTCCGATAAAAGGAATGGAAAATGAAATTTTGGCAGTCTAACAAGAGAATAAAAGATCCCAGAATAAAATGATAGCAATTATCAGAGAATCAGCAAAATGGGAATTTGTTCATTTATACCTGAATGCCTACTGTGTGTTAGGCATTGCTCCAAGGAGAGGTTTAAAGAGTTAGAATACTTTATTTTTTTTTTTTTTTTTTTAATTTTTTTTATTTATTTATGATTGTCACACAGAGAGAAAGAGAGAGAGGCAGAGACATAGGCAGAGGGAGAAGCAGGCTCCATGCACCGGAAGCCCGATGTGGGATTCGATCCCAGGTCTCCAGGATCGCGCCCTGGGCCAAAGGCAGGCGCCAAACCGCTGCGCCACCCAGGGATCCCGAGTTAGAATACTTTAAACGAAAGTTACCTGATAATCTATGGGGGGCCTGGGTGGCTTAGTTGGTTAAGCGTCCAACTTTTGGTTTTAGCTCAGGTTATGATCTCATGTTGTTACGCTTCAGAGCTCTGCAGGCACCTTCTACTTCTACTTAAAGATTCTCTTCTTCAAGTGCCCCTCCCCTGATTTGTGGCCTCTCTCTCTTAAATAAATCTTTTATTTTTTTTTAAGTTACCTGTACTCTAATTTAACTGAGTTTTGAATCTTTATTATAATCAACAATGAAGGAATGATTTTTAAATTTTTTTATTTATTTACTTATGATAGTCACGGAGAGAGAGAGAGGCAGAGACACAGGCAGAGGGAGAAGCAGGCTCCATGCACTGGGAGCCTGATATGGGATTCGATCCTGGGTCTCCAGGATCGTGCCCTGGGCCAAAGGCAGGCGCCAAACCGCTGCGCCACCCAGGGATCCCGAAGGAATGATTTATATTCAAAGCTGATATGATTGATTCAATATAACACTTGAATGCTTCTTGTTTATCAAACAGTTCCCATACCATATCCAATTGAATCATCAAAATAACTCCATGAAGTAGAACAAAATAGTCTGTTATGCTGCAGTTGAAAAAAAAAAAAAGTCAATTATTTGAACAGTGATTTCTTTTTTTTTTTTTAAAGATTTTATTTATTTATGCATGAGAGACAGATAGAAAGAGAGGCAGAGACACAGGCAGAGGGAGACGCAAGCTCCATGCTGGGAACCGACATGGGACTCGATCACAGGTCTCCAGGATCACACCCTGGGCCGAAGGCGGCACTAAACTGCTGAACCACCCGGGCTGCCCGAGATTTATTTCTTATTCCAAAATGTTGGCTCTGGCTGCAGTGAACTGTCTTCCATGTGATGACATGATAATCTAGGCTCTTTCAACTGTTATGCCCAAGATTGGGAATCCGAGAAACCACCAAGGAGCTGGCACCGATGCAAGTACATGAGGGTTTATTTACAAACTCAAGCTTGGGTCCAAGTATACTCTATACAGCAGAGCAGGGACTTGGACCCCGAAGTGGGTTACAGCTGGGTTTTTTTTTGGGCTGGTCTAGGGGATTTTCAGAAGGGGTGGAGGAATTTTTTTTTTTTTTCCATTCCAATATGGGGGAAAGGGTAGGGGAGTTTCTTAAGATCTGATGTGGGATTCTCTGCCGAGGGCATTCTGAGCTTTATTGTCTTTCCGATATGGGATTCTCTGCCTAGGACAATCTGCAGTTTTTCCTATAAAGTTCAGTTCTTATTCCAGGGACCTAAGATGGCTATACTTGTGCTAATGCTAAACTTGAGGTGGAATGGCCTGAATTTTTCTCAGCCTCCACACAACCTTGTGGTTACACCATCTTCATATGAGTCTTTGTTCCATGATTGCCCCAGTAGGAGAAGAACTGGGGAATTTCATATTGGTCCTTCATGGCCTCATCCAGAAACTGACACATGTATAGGAATTTAGTTCTATACAACTGAGAATGCTCATAGTCTCTTCTGCAATTTTAATGTGTTTTCCTATACATCATGCTGTTTCTGAAGTAGTTAGTTGCCCCCTGCTGGGCATATAATTATAAAATTCTTAAAGGTAGGTATGTCTCAGATTGCATGTAATGACAAACTTCTGAGATGCATTAAACTTTTTCTTTTTCTTTTTTTTTAAAGATTTTATTTATTCATGAGAGACACACAGAGAGAGGCAGAGACATAGGCAGAGGGAGAAGCAGACCCTCTGCAGAAAGCCTGATGCAGGACTCCAGCCCAAGACCCGGGATCACGCCCTGAAGGGAATGCTCAACCACTGAGCCACCCAGGCATCCTGAATTAAACTTTTTCATCAAATGAATTCACAGTGGATTTCCAGTGTTCAGTTGAGATATGTAAGTTAACCCAGAGCTCTTAAATACAATCTTCTTTCTATAATATACATTTCATATTTTATATCTTTTCAAGTCCTTTTTAAAACCATGTAGAGATAAATTATCAAGTTAAGAGGGAAAAATAGCACTTGTTCAAGTGTTTTAAAAACTATTTTTACCTGTCTCTGCTTCCTTACTCTGGCTAATATTGGACAAGGCACTTTAACTTCTTGATATCTATTTCCTCATCTGAATATGAATATGACATGCACTATAAACTACATATTTAAAGTATAATTTGATAAGTTTGAATCATATATTCAACTATGTACTACTGCTAGTGTGGTTCAAGATAGCTCAAGATAGTGAATACATTTATCATTCCCAAAAGTTTATTATTTTTATTTTCTTTAAGATTTTATTTATTTGAGAGATACAGAGCAAGCACAAGTGGGCAGAGGGGCAAAGGGAGAGGGAGAGAGAATCCCAAGCAGACTCTTTACTGAGCAGGGAGCCTGACCCAGGGCTGGATCCCACAACTCTGAGGTCATGACCTTAGCTGAAATCAAGAGCCAGAGGCTTCACCAACTGAGCCACCCAAGCACCCCATTCCCAAAAGTTTTTTCGTGCCACTTTGTATTTCTTCTTTCTGTCTCCTGCTCCTCCCAGCCCTCCTTATCCTCCAGTAACCACTATTGTGCTGTCATTATAGATTAGTTTGTATCTTCCAGAGAAAAACAGAAATTTTAAGCTCACTAGTTTATTTATTTATTTTTTAAATTTATTTTTATTTATTTATGATAGTCATACAGAGAGAGAGAGAGGCAGAGACACAGGCAGAGGGAGAAGCAGGCTCCATGCACTGGGAGCCCGACGTGGGATTCGATCCCGGGTCTCCAGGATCGCGCCCTGGGCCAAAAGCAGGCGCCAAACCGCTGCGCCACCCAGGGATCCCTAAGCTCACTAGTTTAAAGACTGAAATGAGGTATGGGAAAGCTTAAATTCTTTTTAAATATAAAAACTTTTTTTGACGGGCAGCCCCAGTGGCCCAGCAGTTTAGTGCCACCTTCTGCTCCAGGTGTGATCCTGGAGTCCCAGGATCAATCAAGTCCCACGTCAGGCTCCCTGCATGAAACCTGCTTCTCCCTCTGCCTGTGTGTCTGTCTCTGTCTCTCTGTCTCTTGTGAATAAATAAATAAAATCTTCTTAAAAAAAATAATAAAAACTTTTTTTGAGATTCCCTATCCTGAAGCCTGAGGCAACCGTGTAATCCAATTGTTAAAAGCTTTAACTTTTTTTTAAGTTTTTAAAAATATTTTACACTGACCATGTAGCCAGTGTAATCTTAAGATAACCATTTTAGAAATTTTATGTGAGAATTATAATAATTCACTGTGCTAGCCATGGTATCCATATAACTCTAATTCATATCCTTTTCTTAAGCACCCCTTTGGTTTTCCTTCTTCATAACTCTTTCCCCAAGTGTCACAGTTTTTCTTTCTTTGTAATTCCCTCCCTACCAAACATATGACCTGACAGTCTCATTTCACCTTTATGATTCAACAAATAACTTGCCCAAAGTAAAGTGAGTGATAGTCACTCTACCAAAGTAGAATGAGTGGTGGTGACAGATACCATGGAAATAGAGGTAACTGAAGAAACTAGTGTTTTGGTGTGATAAATGTTCTTTAATAGTTTTCTCCTTTATATTCAGACTTTTGTTGCTCTTTCTGAGCTGTTGAGCTCTGCCAGGTGCTTACTTGATAAAATCCTCTCTCCACAACAGAAATTAATTGAGCTCCTCTTATCGGCTTAGCCCAATCTAGTGTCCAGGGCAAGTTCTGCCTTTCCAGAGGAGAAATACTGTATCTGGGAATCCTTTTGTGTGCTTTATTCTATGAAGTTTTAACATTACATTTGGCGTTGCATCATTAGTCTTGAGAAATTATATGGATTGGCAGATAGACCCTAAGGGAACTCCCAGTGATCTCTATCTACATATTAATGCTCCTACCTCCAAATATAGATTGTTAACCTAAAAAATAAAAGTCGTTTATTTTACCAGCAAACATGGATTTATTCAGGAAGAACAGAGAATTGCAATTCAGGATAAGCAAGTTACAGCAACATTATTGGCAAGTCTACCAAAGGGAAGGATTTATTTTATGGAAAAGGAAGAAGTTTGCAGGGGTTGTTTTGCACAAAACATTGGGAAAAAGTAGGAGTCTAGGATAATGAAAGTTTCTCATTGGCTGAGTTGCAGGGGGAGCTAATTCCTTGTAGCAGATGCAGTGTACATCTTTCCTTCTTGGGGCCTGTAACTGATGATTCTTTCCTGTTGAGGATTCTTTTTTTAGGGGTCTGTAATTGACAATTCTTCCTATAATTGACATTGAGGGTATGGCTTCCCATTCCAGCTCCCCCTTCTATTATACCAGGTTCACTTTAGTGAGGTTTCCCCTTATTAATTTTTACAAGGTGAAGCCTATAAATTGCTTCTAACCAATAGAATATGGCAAAGGTAGTAAGATATTACTCCCATAACTATATTACATTATATCATAGGTGTGGTAGGATACATCACTCTCCTCATTAATGCTACATTATGTAAGAATCCATCTTGTTAGCAGAATTGTTCTTTCCCACTTCCCCGCTGGCTTTGATGAAGCAAGCTGTTATGTTGTGACTACCTACAGAAAGGACCATGTGGCAAGAAACCCAGGTGGCCTCTAAAAGCTGAAGACACTGGCTGACAGCCAGCAAAAGACCTCTGAAGCTCTTATTCCTACAGCTGCAAGGAAATGAATTCTGTCAAAAATCTGAGGGAGTCTGGAAGAAGATTCTTCTTCACTTGAGCCTCCAGATGGGAACACAGCCCAGCCAATACATTCAGTGTAGCCTGGAGGGACCCCAAAGTGGAAATCCCAAATAAGCTGTGCCTGGGCTCTTAACCCACAGAAACAGATATAATAAAGGGTGTTATTTTAGGCCACTAAATTTATGGGATTGTTACACATAAATAGAAAAATATACAGATTTTGGTACCTAGAAGTGGGGTGCTATTGTAACAAATACCTAAAAGTGTGTCTGTGGTTAGAAGCTGGAAGAATGTTGAACAGTGTGATAAAGCCTAAATTGCCATGACCAGATTATCAGTAGAAATGTGGAACTGAGGACATTACCAGAAGGAAGTGAGGAACATGTTATTGGAAACTAGAGGAAAGGGAATCATAGTGGCAGACAGCTTAGCCTTAGTGGCAGACAAATTTGTCTCCTGCCGTTATGTTGAAAGCAGAACTTGTAAGTGATGAACTTACTATATAGTTAAGATTCCCAAGCAAAGTGTTGAAGGTTACAACTGGCTTATTCTTCCTACTTATAGTAAAATTCAAGAAAAGAGACAATTTAAGGGAAGAACTGTTAAACAAAAAGGAATCGGGACTTGATGATTTTGAAAATCTTCATCCTCCCTAGATAGTAAAAATACTAATACTAGGAGATGGGTCCTGAACACTGAAAAAAGCTTGCCCTAGAAAAAGTGCCCAGAGAGTAGTAACTCCACAACCATTTTTTTAAAACCTTAAATAGATCGAAGGTCAAGGTGCTTAATCACACAAAGGGCTATTTCAGGAGATTGAGGGTGTGCCTCAGATCTTCTCAATCAAACCATTGGGCCTCTAAGAAGTTTAAAGGTGCTATTCCTCAGCCCTAGGCTCTCAGCAGGAGCCAAAGATAGAGATGAGATTATTTTGAAACAAACTGTAGATTGTGCGTCTTTGTCTAAATGAGGAGTAACCCTCATTGAAATACTTGAAGACCCACCAAGTTCTTGAGGAATTTATTTCTGCAGAAACAGTGCCAGCTTGGAATGAGAAAGAGTGTAAAACAAAAGGAAGCTGTCAGACATCCCTCCCCCATTTTATTGGCAGGAAATAGGCAGATAAACCTGCTCATCTGTGAACACATGCTACCTTCCATAAAAAAGGAAGGATGACTCAGAGGGCTGAACCAAGAACCCAGGGGGCAGAGCCAAGGGCCTTGCAGGATGATCCCCAAGCTGAAGAACCTAATTAAGGAACATTCACCCAGTTGTATTTCAGAATGCTATGGACTGAGCAACTTACCTTTCATTTTACCTTTTTTTAACCTTAATTTCCCCCATTTGAGCTTGAATGTCTCTAACTGTCATACTGAATCTGTACCACCATCTGAACGTTGGGTATAGTAGAGGCAGACAACTTGTTCCTTTAGTTTTTCAGGTCCATAGGTGAAGAGTAATTGTACCCAGGAACTATTATTTTCTGAGTCCACTCAAAACTGGCAGCCTTCCAAGCTACCCCAAGTGTTGTATATGATGGTTCTCTGTGTCTTTTTCTTGGGTAGTAGGATACTTCTCCCCTCATTCTCCCTTCCAGTTTCCCACTAGTACCTTCTAGGCTGAACCTAACTAGAAGCCAGTTGGCAAACAGATACTGGGAAATATGGTTCAACCTGGTCACGTCCTGTGATTCAGAGTGTAGAGCAGGGAAGAGTCTGGGAAGGATGGCTCTCAGAAAAAATAGGTTAATGACTACCACAGAGTCTGCACTTAAAATGCTGTTTGTACCTAGAAATCTGCTACAACTCAGCCCTAATTTGATCTGTTCTCTTATGAAAGATTAAACCCTCCTCCCCATTTCTATCCTGTTTTTGTCAGTATCCTTTTACATCTTAGGTCAGCATTTGCTTTTTTCCTTTATTGACTGTCTGATTGATAAGACCATTGCCTACCATCAAGACAAGTAATTGGACCATTTTTCCTTTTCATTATTGAATTCCCCCAATAGCAATAATAAATTGCTCCACTTTATAATGTCAAAACTTCCTTTCCACATTAACTATATTTTCCATTTTCCTTGTCCTTCATCTCTTTCACTATGCTGTAGCCATGTACAACTAGTTTGGGGAACTACAAACCATTTAATCTGGCATACAGATGCTCTTTCATCAAATTGATGCAGTTTCCAAGGGCTACTCCAATTTATATCAGGGAAACTCTTGCATATAAGAGACCAGATTTGGGGCTGGTTATGAAAATCTCATCCCTAAAGCCCTCTAAACATTATCTAATCTCTTCTTGGATCTCACCCCCACCATCAAGATCATAAAACTGAAACTCCTCTTCATTTTCTCTATCTATCCCGTATTTCACCATTTTCTACTCCTCTAAATCAAAATAAGCACCCCAGTTTCTTGAAGTCCACATTCTCTACTTGCATTCTAGTGAATGATACAGATTATGAGCTGACCACGTTGTGGAAGCCGAGAAAAATTAAGGCCATCCCACCTAAAGTTTAGCATTAGCACAAGTACAGCCATCTTAGGTCCCTGTGAATAAGAGCTGAACTTTAAGGGAAAAACTGCAGAATGTCCTCAATGTCCTCGGCAGGTAATCCCATATCAGAAAGACAACAGAGCCCACGCCCGTGGTAGAAAGTCCCATCTTAGAATTCTTCCATCCCTTCTGGAAATCCCCTAGACCAGCCTATAAAAAACCCAGCTGTAACCCACTTCGGGGTCCAAGTCCCTGCTCCGCTGTGTCGGGTATACTTGGACCCAAGCTCGAGCTTGCTAATAAACCCTCGTGTGCTTACATCAGTGTCAGCTCCTTGGTGGTTTCTCGGATTTGCAATCTTGGGCACAACAGCGTGATCACCTGATGACCTAACTATAGTGAAGTTAATTGTATTTTTCTTAACTAGAAAGGGTATACTTCAGAAGAACAGATCTAGGACCTCCACACCCAAATCCACACACATGACCTGAGCCACACCCTGACACTGCAACTAGTCAGGGTGATCTGTCACCGGTAAGCCCAATCCCAGTCTGTCTTCAAGAGGCTACCTTGAGGAGGGGGCGTGAGAACTCTGACCAAATAAAGCTAAAGTTTGGATCAGACATCAATAAAGCAGGGGATGCAGATAATCCTAACTTCACCTGACTTTCTGCTGCTTTGATCCAAGACAGATTTGAACAATTTCTGAACCAAAAATACATAGCCTCTTACACAAGGGAGCTACCCATTCCCTATCTTTTTCCTAAAAGTCCTAAAAAGACTGCCAAGGGTAGCAGTTCTTAAATATTTGGTCTCAGGATCCCTTTATGCTTTAAAAATTTATGGAGAATTCAAAAGAGCTTTTGTTTATATGGATTATATTTCTTGATGTTTACCGTGTTAGAAAATTTAAACCACGATTTTTAAAAATTTATTGATTCCTTTAAAAATTACAATAATAAACTCATTATATTTCAACATAAATAAACATATATTCCATAAAAATTAACTATTTTCCCAAATAATTTAGTGAAAAGAGTAGTATTGGTTTTACATTTTTTTGCACATCCCTTTATTTTTTTTAAATAATGATTTATTTTATTTATTTTTAAAGGTTTTATTTATTTATTCATGACAGACACACAGAGAGAGAGAGAGAGAGAGAGAGGCACAGGCACCGGCAGAGGGAGAAGCAGGCTCCATGCAGGGAGCCTGACATGGGACTCAATCCGGGGTCTCCAGGATCACACCCTGGGCTGAAGGCAGTGCTAAATCACTGAGCCACCTGGGCTGTCCCCTGCAAATCCCTTTAATGGCTGGCTTTATAGAGGACAGTTCAATTCTTTTTAAATTAAAATTTTTTAAAATTAATTTTAGATTTTATTTATATATTTTTTAGAGAGAGAGAGAGCATGGGGTCATAGGGGAGAGGAGAGCAGGAACAAGCAGACTTGGTGCTGAATGCGTAGCCCAACACTGGGCTCGATCCCACAACCCTGAGATGATGACCTACGCCAAAATCAAGAGTTGGATGCTTAACTCACTGAACTACCCAGGTGTATCCCCTTTTTCATTTTAATTGAAATATTATTGGGACACCTGGGTGACAGTGATCATCTGCCTTCGGCTCAGGGTGTGATCCCAGGATCTGGGATCAAGTCTCACATCAGGCTTCTTGCAGGGAGCCTGCTTCTCCCTCTGCCTATGTCTCTGCCTCTCTCTCCCTGTGTCTTTCATGAATAAATAAATAAAATCTTTTCAAAAATATTATTGACATGCAATATTAGTTTTATGTGTACAACATAGTGATTTGACAATTATATACATTACAAAATGCTCAGCACAATAACTATAGTTACTATCTCTCACCATACAAAGTATTACAATATTATTGACTATATTCTCTATGCTATACTTTTCATTTCTGTGACTTATTTATAACTGGAAGTTTGTGCCTTTTAATTTGCTTCTACTATTTCACCTATCCCCTCAACTCCTTCCCTTCTGGCACCACCAGTTGTTCGTTGCATTTTATGGGTCTGTTTTACTTTTTAGATTTTGTGTATAAGTAAAATCATATACCTGTCTTTCTCTGACTTCTTATACTTAGCATAAACCCCTCCATATCTACCCATGTTGTTGTGAAGGCAAGATTTCATTCTTTTTTATGGCTGAGTAGTAGACCATTGTGTACGTATATCACATCTTTATCCATTCATCTATTTATGGATGCTTAGGTTGCTTCCATATCTTGACTGTTGTAAATAGTGCTATAATAAGCATAGAGCTGCACATATATTTTTGAATTAGTGTTTTTATTTCTTAATGTAAATATCCAGAAGTGGAAATACTGGTTTGTATGGTATTTCTTTTTTTTTTTTTTTAAGATTTATTTATTTATTTATTTATTTGAGAGAATGGGAGAGAGAATGCACATCCAGGCACACATGAGTGGGGAGGGAGCAGTGGGAGAGGGAGAGAAGCAGACTCCCCTCTGAGGGAACCTGATAGGGAGTTGATCCCATGACACTGAGATCATGACCTGAGCCAAAATCAAGAGTTGGACACTTAACTGACTGTGCTACCCGGTACCCCTGGTATTTCTATTTTTAATATTTTGAGGTAACTATACTGTTATCCATAGTGGCTGCACCAATTTGCATTCCAGTCACAAATAGTATATAAGGGTTCGTTTTCTCCACATCTTTGCCAACGCTTGTCTCTTTGATCCTAGCCACTCAGACTGGTGTGAGGTGATAACTCACTGTGGTTTTGATATGTAATTCCCTGATGATTAGTGATGTTGACCATCCTTTCATATGTCTGTTGGCGATCTGCATGTTTTCTTCCTAAGAATGTCTATACAGATCCTCTACCCATTTTTAAATTGGATTGTTTTTATGCGTGTGTTGAGTTGTATGAGTTCTTTATTTTGGATATTAATCTCCTGTTGAATATATCATTTGCAGATATTTTCTTTTTCTTTTCTTTTTTTTTAAGATTTTATTTATTCGTGAGAGACACAGAGAGAGGCAGAGACACAGGCAGAGGGAGAAGCAAGCTCCATGCAGGGAGCCCTATGTGGGACTCAATCCGGAACTCCAGGATCATGCCCTGGGCCAAAGGCAGGTGCTCAACTGCTGAGCCACCCAGGTGTCCCTGAAGATATTTTCTTTCACTCAATAGGTTGCCTTTTCATTTTGTTGATCATTTCCTTCGCTGTGCAAAAGCTTTTCAGTTTAATGTAGTCCCATTTTTAAATTTTGCTTTTATTTCCCTTGCTTGAGGAGAGAGATCCAGAAAAATACTGCTAAATCCAATTTCTAAGAGTTTATTGCCTATGTTTTCTTTTAGGAGTTTTATGGTTTCAGGTCTTACATTTAGGTCTTCAATACATTTTGAGTTTATTTTTGTATATGGTATTAAAAAAATGGTCTTATTTCATTCTTTTGCATGTAACTGTCCAGTTTTCACATATCATTTATTGAAGATACTCTTTTCCTCACTGTATATTCTTGCCACCTTTACCATAAATTAGTAGACTATAAGCATGGATTTATTTCTGGGCTCTCTGTTCTGGTCTATTGATTTATGTGTCTATTTGCGCCAGTATCATACTGTTTTGATTAGTATAGCTTTGCAGTATAGTTTGGAATCTGAGCTTGTAATTCCTCCAGCTTTTGCTCTTCTTTTTCAAGATTGCTTTGGTTCAAAAAAAAAATAAAAAAGGAAAAAGATTGCTTTGGTTCCATACAGATTTTAGAATTATTTATTTTAGTTATATGAAAAAATAATATTGATATTTTGATAAGGATTGCATTGAATCTATAGATTGTTTTGGGTAATATTTTAACAATACTAATTATTCCAGTCCGTGAGCATGGTATATCTTATCATTAGTGTCATCTTCAATTTCTTTCACCAGTGCTTTATAACTTCCATAGTACAGATCTTTCACCTTCTTATTTTTTTCCCTAGGTATTTTATTCTTTTGATGCAATTGTAAATGGGATGATTTTCTTAATTTCTTTTTTCTGCTACTTTGTTATTAGTGTATAGAAATGCAACAGATTTATATACAATTCATTTTGCATCCTGCAACCTAAATACATTTATTTGTTCTAATAGTCCTTTGGTGGAGTCTTGAGGGTTCTCTACATACTGTATCATGTCATCTGCAGATATGACAGTTTTACATTTTCCTCCCCAATTTGGATGCCTTTTATTTCCTTTCCTTGTCTGATTTCTATGGCTAGGACTTCCAGTATTATTTTGAGTAAAAGCAGTGAGAGTGGGCATCCTTGTCTTGTTCCTGATCTTAGAGAAAACACTTTCAGCATTTCACCATTGAGTATGATGTTAGCTATGGGTTTGTCATATATGGCCTTTAATTCTGTTGAGGTATGTTCACTCTAAACCCACTTTATTGAGAGTTCTTATCATAAATGGATGTTAACTTTCGACGAATGTTTTTTCTATATCTATTGAGATGACCATATGATTTTTATCCTTTATTTTGTTAATGTGGTGTATCACATTGATCGTTTTGCTAATTTTGAGGCATCCTTGCATCCTCAGAATAAATCCCACTTGACATACTGAATGATCCTTTTGATCTATTTTTTAAGTTTTAATTTTAATTCAAGTTAATTAACATACTAATGTATTTTTTAATTCAGTTTGGTAATATTTTATTGAGGATTTTTGCATCTGCATTTACTAGGAATATTGGTTTGTAATTTTCTTTTTTTGTACTGTCCTTGGTTCTGGTAGAATGAATTTGGAAGCATTCCTTCCTCTTCTATTTTTTAGAATAGTTTGAGAAGAATAAGTACTAATGCTTCTTTATTTTTTTAAGTATATTTTATTTGTTTATTCAGGAGACACACAGAGAGAGAGGAAGAGACATAGGCAGAGGGAGAAACAAGCTCCCTGCAAGGAGCCTGATATGGGACTCGATCCTGGACCCCAGTATCATGCCCTAAGCCGAAGGCAGAGGCTCAACTTCAGAGCCCCTGAGGCATCCCCTAATTCTTCTTTAAATGTTTGGTAGAATTCACCTGTCAAGCTATCTGGTCCTGGGCTTTTGCTTGTTCAGAGTCTTTTTTTTTTTTTTTACCAACTCAATTTTATTACTAATAATTGGTCTGTTCAGATTTTCTATTTCTTCCTGATTCGGTCTTGGGATATTGTATGTTTCTAGGAGTTTATTTCTTCAAGGTTATCCAGTGTGTTGGCATATAACTTCTCATAGTTGTCTGTTATAATTGTTTATGTTTCTGTGATGTTGGTTATAACTTTTCTTTTGTTTCTGATTTTACTTATGTTATCCCTCTGTTTTTCTTGATGAATCTGGCTAAAAGTTTATCAATTTTGTTTATCTTTTCAAAGAACCAGTTCTTGGTTTCATTGATCATTTCTGTTGTTTTTTAGCTCTGTTTCATTGTTTCTGCTCTGATCTTTATTTAGTTAGAGCTTTCCACTAACTTTAGGCTTTGTTTTTCTTTTGGTAGTTCCTTTAGGTGTAAGGTAACTTGTTTATTTGGGATTGCCCATATCACTTCTGTTCCTGGAAAAAATTCTATGATCACTGTTCCTCTGGCATGTGTCCTAAAATTATAGCCTAGGCACTTTCAAAGCTTCTCTCCTGGATCTCAGACCTAGTGATACAGCATGCTGGTCCTTTAGGAGCCAAGACTCAGTTTTCTATAGTCCTCTGGCTCTTCTAGTGTTAAGCCCCACTGATTTTCATAGCTCATGGTTAAGTTCACTGATTTTCAAAGCCAGACATTGTGGGGGCTTGTCTTCCCAGGCAGGTGCCCGAGGCTGGGGTACTCATTGGGGAGCTTTATCCCTTGCTTCTCCACATCAGTAGGTTGCTGTACTAGTGGTTTGGTTCTTCGCCAAGTCTCTACCCTTCCTATTTTCTTGATATGGACTTCTCCTTATGACTTTACCTGTGGAAGATCCATTCTGCTAGTCTTCATGTCATTTTCAGAGTGAATTGCATTACATGTACTTGTTGCCTTCATGTGCCCATGTGAGGACATAAGCTCAGGATTCTCCTACTCTGCCACCTTCCCCTGCCTATTGGTGAGCTCTGCTTTCTGTAACACAAAATCATTCTTGTTCATACATCATGATTGTTACTATTTAAACAGGAGAGTATTGTTAGCATTAGTGGACATTTTATTTACAAAGGAAGCTACCTTCTGAGTAGGGTTGCCATAGAGCAAATTCAGGACAACTCAATTCTTCTATCTACTTCTGTATTCAATCTGTTCTGATATTTGTTTTGGTTGAAATAAATTTAAAAAATCCAGTCTCATACACATATGTAATTGGAAAAGGAAGGAACATTTTAATAGTTTTTTTAAAAGATAATTGTGAATATTCTTCTTTGATATCACACCACTGAAACCTACAAGTGACGGTTTCTTAAATGTGGAATCTGAAATCATATGAATGGACATTCATATACTGTAACATTAAAAGCTACTGATATATTATGGTGACAAATACTGTAAGTTGTTTTCATTGAAGTGACAGACTTCACTAAGTTTTGAGACAATGTCTGCCAAATACCCAAGTCTGAATAACCACTCTTTGTCATTCTTTTTTAAGTTTTATTTTATTTAAATTTAATTAATTAAGATATAGTGTATTATTAGTTTCAGAGGTAGACGTCAGTGATTCATCAGTTACATATAACCCCAGTGCTCATTACATCAAGTGCCCTCCTTAATACCCATCACTCAATTATTCCATCCCCTCGCCCACCTCCCCTCCAGCAACCCTCAATTTGTTTCCTGTAGTTAAGAGTCTCTTATGGTTTGTCTCCCTCTCTGATTTTGTCTTATTTTATTTTTCCCTCTTTTTCCCTATGATCCTCTGTTTTGTTTCTTAAATTCCACATATGAGTGAAATCATATGATAATTGTCTTCCTGGCTTATTTCACTTAGCATAATACCATCTAGTTCCATCCACATTGTTACAAATGATAAGATTTCAAATTTTTTTGATGGCTGAGTAGTATTCCATATGTATATATAACCATATGTGTATATATATACATATAATGTATACACATTGCATTTTCTTTATCCACTCATCTGTCGATGGACATATGGCTCTTTTCATAGTTTGGCTATTGTGGACATTGCTGCTATAAACATTGGGGTGCAGATGCCCCTTTGGGTCACTACATTTGTATCCTTTGGGTAAATACCTAGTAAAGCAATTGCTGAGTGGTGGGGTAGCTCTATTTTTAACTTTTTGATCTCCATACTGTTTTCCAGAATGGCTGTCCCAACTTGCATTCCCATTAACAGTATAAGAGGGTTCCTCTTTCTCTGCATTCATCCCAACTTTTGTTGTTTCCTGACTTGTTTATTTTAGCCATTCTGACTGGTGTGAAGTGGTATTTCATTGTGGTTTTGATCTGTATTTCTCTGATTCCCAGTGATGTTGAATATTTTTTCATGTCTGTAGGCCATTTGTATGTCTTTGAAGAAATGCCTGTTCATGTCTTCTGTCCATTTCTTTTTTTTTTTAAGATTTTATTTATTTATTCATGAGAAACATAGAGAGAGAGAGAGAATGGCAGAGACACAGGCAGAGGGAGAAGCAGGCTCCATGCAAGGAGCCCGATGTGGGACTCGATTCCCGGTCTGTCTCCAGGATCACACTCCGGGCTGCAGGCAGCACTAAACGGCTGCGCCACCACCACCGGGGCTGCCCCTTTCTGTCCATTTCTTAACTGGATTATTTGCTTTTGGGTATTGAGTTTGACAAGTTCTTTACAGATCTTGGATACTAGCCCTTTATCTGATAAGAGATTTGCTTATCAGAATCTTCTCCCATTCTGTAGTTGTCTTGGTTTTGTTGACTATTTCCTTTGATGTGCAAAAGTCCCAGGAGTTCATTTTGTCTGTCATTCTTTCAAGTAAAAGTGTTGTTCCATATAAAAAGTGGCTTGTTCAACTCACAACTGAATCACATAAATCCTTTTCCTCAGGACAACCATTGTGCCTTGGTATGCAGCAGGAATGCTTTGTGCTCTTTGTATCATAGATTTTTAAAAGACATTGAAAAAAAAATAAAATAAAAGACATTGAATCATCAGCAGTTCAGATTAAATAAAATTAGTAATCATTGCTATTTTATCAAGCATATTATTAAATGAAACTCTTTTTTTTTCTTGTGAGTATATAACAGTAACCAATTCAATGGCTATTAGTATAGGCTGGTATCACTGCCTTGATTTCTATTAATGTACCAGCAATTTTACTGTCCATTACCTTTGTATTATAGTACAAATGTCAACAACAGTTTGAAAGGCAAATTATGTCTTAGTATTATTTTGGAAATAGTTTTGACCTTGCAGATATTTTGAAAGGTTTTCAGGGCCCAAGGGGTCTACAGACCACATTTTGAGAACTGTTGGCCAAGAGCAAATCTTACTTGTAAGTGGTAGCAATCCATTTTTCACATAATTTGCATTCACCCACAATTTTTCACAACTCTGTGAAGAGTCTATGGTCTTTTAACCAATACTGGCCTAACTGTTCTCACTAACCTGCTTACTGGTAATCATGACCCATCATATGCTGTTCTGGTTCCAGCTTATTTCCTCATTTCTAACCCTCCATTTTTCTTGCCAAAATAAAGATTACTGGCCTTTATTTTTGTCTGCCGAATCAAACCCCACATTAATTTTCTAATGATTCCAATTCAATTCTTAGTTTCGTTGCCAGGAATCAACCTAGCCCTTCAGGGTAGAATTTTATTGTATGTATGTATGTGTTTAATGAATTAAATAAATTCATTGATTTTAAAATGAATTTTCTGCAAATCTACTATTTCACTTGCTAGAGAGATAGCTTTTGCTTTGGGCCTTAAAGAGTGACATGATTTGAACAGGTGAAACGAGATTGTACGTTTTTCAAAGTATAAGAAATAATAATAATTGTATTAAGGTAAAAAAGCACAGGTACTGCTTAGGAAAAGGCAAGACGGATGCAGATAAGAGTAATCAAAGACAAGCGCAGAAAGGTACTAAGGGGTCATCTCATGGAAGGTGTTGAATGCCTAAGAGTTCATTTAATAAGCAGTGGGGAGCTACCAGAGATGTTTCAGGAGAGGCAGAGGTAATGGGGTAAAACAGACTCAATAATCAAAGCATTATTTGTGTATGATTTATTTGGCAACTGCCGATGAAAAGAATTTGATGGAGAAAAGAGACTAGAGGCAAAAAAACCAGGTTGGAGGTCTGAACTAGGTTGATAGCCTTAGAAGTAGAGATGGGTGGAAATAGATTTTGAAAACAATGAAGTAAGATCAGTAAGTGGAGAAGTGGTTGTGAAAAAATGATTAGAGCTTCAAATATGAGTTACTGGGAGAATGATAATACTATTCACAGAAATCAGGAAGTCAGAAAAAGGAGCGGTTTGTGTGAGGCAAAATGATGAGTTCAGTTCTCTACCTATTAGGAATATAAGTAGTATATTCAAAGGGAACTAATTTTATACCCTTCAAGAACTGGAACCTAACAGGTATTAAAAGATTGTGGTTATTAGGCGTATAAGTAGCTATACTCAAGGGGGAACTAATTTTATAGCTCTTATGAGAACTGAAACCCAATATATTAGAATATTACAAGACGATAGTTATAGTTGGACTAGTTTTATGTTGTCTCTTTACAATATAAAGGAAAAAAATGCAGTTGGTATTTTAATTCCCTGTGGAGTTTCTTTCTAGACATCTGTAGCTTTCCTGTGGTCCATTTATCACAAAGATATCTCTAATAAAGTGATAAATATTTATTGAATGATTAGCTTGTGTTATTTATTATGCTAAATTTTATCAGTCCATCCTCATAACAACACTTAAAAAGTATTATCTGTATTTTCTTTTTTTTAAAATTTATTTTATTTTATTTATGATAGGCACACAGTGAGAGAGAGAGAGAGAGAGAGGCAGAGACACAGGCAGAGGGAGAAGCAGGCTCCATGCACTGGGAGCCCGACGTGGGACTCCATCCCGGGTCTCCAGGATCACGCCCTGGGCCAAAGGCAGGCGCTAAACCGCTGCGCCACCCAGGGATCCCCTATCTGTATTTTCATAAGAGAAATCAAGGTGCAAAGAGGTTAAGTCACTTTCTCAAGGTCAAGCAAGAAACGGAATGACATTTGAAACCAGGTTCTGTGTGATTTCAAAGTTCTTGTTTCTTCTACTTTATATGGCTAAAGTATTTACGTGCCTTTCTCCTTTTCCTTTTCAGAAAATGAAAAGGAAATAGTGCCTTTTAGCATGGACTATTGGTTTTTACTATACGATTGTATCCAGAGATACATTTAGTACCTGCTCAGGATATCTATATTAAGAAAGTCTTGTGCTTAAAAAGGCTTGACCCTTATTTCTTCCAGTTTTATTGAGATATATTTGACATGCAATGCCGTATAAGCTAAAGGTGTATAGCATAATGATTTCACTTAAAAATATTGTAAAATTATTACTGCAGTAAGTTTAATTGCCATCCATCATCTTATATAGATAAAATTGAAAAAGAAAGTTAAAAAAATTTTTTTTCTCTTGATGAGAACTCTTAGGATTTACTCTTTTTAACAACTTTTCCAGGGCAGCCTGGTGGCTCAGCGGTTTAGCCTCGCCTTCTTCAGCCTAGGGCGTGATCCTGGAGACCGGGGATCCAGTCCCATGTCGGGCTCCCTGTGTGGAGCCTGCTTCTCCCAATGCCTGTGTCTCTGCTCCCCCCCCTCCCCCCGTGTATTCTCATGAATAAATAAATAAAATCTTAAAAAAAAAAACTTTTCCATAAATCAGACAGCTATGTTGACTATCATCATCATGCTGTACATCACATCCCTAGTACTAATATAGCTTGTAATTAGATGTTTTTACCTTTTGACCTCCTTCCTTCAATTCCCTTCTCCTTATCCCCTACTTTGGTAACCACAGATCTGATCGATTTTTTTTTATGAGCTTTATTTATTTATATTTTTAAGTTTAATTTTTATTTGTAAAGATTCTGCATGTAAGTGAGATCTTATGGTGTTTATCTTAATCTGTCTTATTGCCTATAGCATACTGCCCTTAAGATCTACCCATGTTGTCCCAAATAGTAGGATTCCCTCATTTTTATGGATAAATAACATTCTGTTGTATTTATATATGTAATAACTTTTTTACTCTTTCATCCATTGATGGACACTTAAGTTGTTTCCATGTCTTGGCTATTGCAAATAATGCTATGATGAATATAGGGGTACAGATATCCTTTTGAATTTATCTTTTTGTTTCCTTTGGATATATTCCTCGAAGTGGAATTGCTGGGTCATATGGTATTTCTATTTTTAATTTCCTGTTTAAAATACTGTTTTCCACCTGTTTACAATTTCACTAACAGTGCACAAGGGTTCCCCTTTCTTTACATTCTTGCCAATGTCTGTTATTGCCTGTCTTTTTGATGATGGCTGTCCTAACTAGTTTGAGGTGATATCTAATTGTGGTTTTTTTTTTTGCATTTTTAATGACTAATGATGTTAAACGTCTTTTTTTATGTACTTGTTGGCCTTTTATATGTCTTCTTTGGAAAAATGTTCAGATTTTTTGCCTATTTTTAATTGGATTATTATTATTCTTACAGTTATTGAGTTGTATGAGTTCTTTATATATTTTGGATGTTAATCCCTTATCAGATAGATATATGGTTTGCAAATATTTTTTTCCCATTCTGTGGGTTGTCTTTTCATTTTGTTGGTTGTTCTTTTGCTGTGCAACAGCCTTTTGGTTTGATGTATTTCTACTTGTTAATTTTTTATTTTGTTGCTAGTACTTTGGATGCCATATCTGAAAAATTTTCACCAAGACCCCTGTAAAGGAGCTTTTTTCCTATATTTTCTTCTATGAGTTTTGACTTTAGGTCTTATTTTTAAGTTTTTAATCCATTTCTAGTTAATTTTTCTAAGTGGTATAAGATAAGGGTCTAGTTTCATTCTTTTACATGTGAATATCACATTTTCCCAGCAGTATTTATTGAAGAGACTTTCTTTCCTCCAGTGAGGGGCTCTCCTTGGGGCATCTACTTTCTTCACTGGAATGACAATTCTTATCCTTTATTTAAGTTTTAAAATGTAACTATAGTAAAGTCATTTGAAAAATAATAAAAAAAATAGGTAAGTTCCTTCTAAAGCCACTTTAAATTTAGACAGCAGAGAAGGCTCTTAATAGCAAGTCTGAGCATTCAAGTGTGGAGGTTTTCCTCTAGACAGAGGATGATGAGTTGGAAATTAATGATATAATTAGCTTCTCCCACAGGATGCAATGAGCAGGGATCCAAGAAAGATATGCCTGTGCTGTCTTTTACATGCACCACCTGGCACTTGGTGCTCAATGATACAAGTCCTTTCCCTTTTGCATTTTACAAAATACTTCCACACATCTCATTTCATTTTTGTATATATTAAAAAGAAAATTACAAGGAATGAACTGTTATTCTTATTGTATTGATACGTAGGAATCTTTATTCGTTGAGGCTGAGAATGATTGGATAATTCTGCAGTTGAATCCCTCTAACCTGAATGTTCTGGATTTGCTAAATTGATCATGTAGGAATTGATCATGTGTCCCTCTGGCCACTGAGCTGTGATGATGACAAAGTCTGATAGGAAAGGTCTTCTTGCCTACGGTCCAAACTGAGCACTTTACCACTTAAGTAAAGACCCATGACACTTTCTGTGTAACACCATGGACTTCCCTTGTGCAGTGGCTGAGGACACTATTGTTAGTCCCTTTATTCCTAGGGTTGAATGGGTAACATTTTGTATTGAAAAATATACCAGTTGTTTAATTTGACAGAGTTCTTTTTTTTTTTTTTTTTTTTTTTAATTTGACAGAGTTCTTAAAGTTTCCTGGAAAGTCTCAGACATGAAGTGGAGAAGGTGGAGTTTCTAGAACTGAGCATTTGTATAAGTTAAAAATAGCTTTGAAAGTATATCAGACATAAAGAAAAGTGAAGCATCATGTGATCATGTCACATGAAGGAGACCTGCATGCAAACAGCATAAAAGGAAGATAGAAGATAAGGTTAACTAGATATTCAAAGTTCAGATGATAGAGGAAACTGACAAGGAAGATTATAAATTTTGACTGTAATTTTTTTAAAAAGATTTTATTTATTTATTTGAAAGAGAAAGAACATGGGGGAGGGGTAGAGGGAGAGAGAGAAGCAGAGTCCCTGCTGAGCAGGGAGCCCGATATGGGGCTCAATCCCAGGATCCTTGGGATCATGACTTGGGCCAAAGGCAGATGCTTAACTGACTGAGCCACACAGGCGCCCCTGACTGTAATGTATTTAAGAAACATTTGACTACTAGACTACTAGAAGGAAAGAAATTATTGACAAGGAAAGTCCTATAACCTTATTTAAGACATGTTGTTATGCCTTTATTTCAGGCTCCTTCATTCTGTGAAAAGGGAAGGAAAGCATAATGACGGAGTAACTCAGGAGAACTGCACACCACATGTTCTCCAAAGGAGAGTAGGAGGAGTAACTGTCAGAACGCTACGGGTGATTGGGATGCCTCACTGGCTCTGTCATTAGAGCCTGTGACTCCGGGTCTCAGGATTGTGATTTTGAGCCCACGTGGGATATAGAGATTACTTAAATAAGAAAAAGAAAACTTTTTTTAAGAAGAAGAAGAAGAAAAAAAGAACAGAATGGGTGAATTGTTCTTCCCTCAACTAGTGTAGACACTAGGAAACTAAGAAAATTTCCTTATTACACTAAATTGAGACCTTTACAAAATCAGAATCCTGTATATCATAAGATAGTTAAATTAAGCCCCCTAATATATAATCACCTAGAAAAAAACACAGTGACATCCTGAGTAAGCTAGAATACCTACAAAACAAATTTAAATAGATCTGCATTGGATCCAATATCTATATATCATACCTAATGTCTATATTCTACTAGTGCATGTAATTAATATGTATAAATTCCCTACTATATGCCAGGCACTGAGGATACAGTGTTCATAAGACAGATATGATCCCTGACCTCATGGAACTTGCAGTCTCCTGGGGAAAATAGACATTATTACATAAACAATGCGTTCATTTTTACCTGTACAACTTTGCAAAAAATAAATATCTTTTGAGGTTTTACGCTAGGTGTGGAAGATACCAAAACCACCGTCCTCAAGAAAGTGAAAGTTGAGTCTACTTGATGGGAATGCATTACAATTGGTAAAACATCTCTAATTACTACTTTTAGTGCTGGGCATTTCCATAACCTTTTAACATGATTCAACTCAAATCCCCTTCTTGCTCAAATTCCCAACTCAATCCACTTGCACCTATTATAGAATACCATTCCTTGTTACCACGGAAGGCAAATCGAAAGAGCCTGTGGATTTTTCCACTGAACTATTTCTCTGTCATATTGAACTTCAGCTGAAATGAAACAGACCTATTTCGTTTCTGTTTCAGAAAACAGAAAGCTGCATTTTCTTTTATCTAAGGGTTTATGGAATTCACAAGATCTGAAAAGTCTGTTTTAGAAAATGGCACAGTGGAGAGCTGAACATAAAGACCCTGGTCCAATAGCTTTATGTCTAGCACTTGTTCTTATGTGTTAACAAGAGTTTTGGATTGTAAGAAATGAATTACCTCACATTTATTGTTTAGACTCTCTAAGGCAATATAACTAGAGGTAAGGGTAAGCACACTGCTCTCCCTCAAAAAACATCAGAGGGACTATTTCTGAGTCATCAGACAAATATAATAAGAACTTATCTCTTGAGTTCACTCCTCTAAAAACAGGAAGGTTTCAGAGCATATGGAGCATTTCAGTTTCTGGTCCCAATTTTGGAGCCATATAATCATTCATCACATCTATTAGCTGACAATCAACAGTACAAGAAATTCAAGTCTTGGGACGCTTGGGTGACTCAGTCCATTAAGCATCTGCCTTCAGCTCACATCATGATCCCAAGGTCCTAGAATCGAGTCCCACATCAAATCCCACATTGGGCTCCCTGCTCAGTGAGGAATCTGCTTCTCCCTCTCTCTCTGCTCCTCCCTCCCCCACTTGTACTCGCTCGCTTTCTCTCTCAAATAAATAAATAAATAAATAAATAAATAAATAAATAAAATCTTTAAAAAAAATCAAAATGTCAGCACTAGTAAATGTTTCACTAAGACTGCAGCAATTTGAGATATATTACCTTTGTGAAATAATTTTAATAGTAAATAACCTTTTAAAAATTCATTCTGGGCTCCTCCAAGAAAAGAAAAATATAAAACCCAAAATAGCATTTCCTAAAAGATTCTGTAGTGTTCCAAAATTGGAAATGTGTGTTTATTTTTTTTTAAGATTTTATTTATTTATTCATGAGAGACACAGGAGAGAGAGGCAGAGACGCAGGCAAAGGGAGAAGCAGGCTCCATGCAGGCAGCCCGATGTGGGACTCGATCCTGGGTCTCCAGGATCATGCCCCGGGCCCAAGGCGGCACTAAACCGCTGAGCCACCCGGGCTGCCCTGGAAATGTGTATTTAAATAAAATTTTTTAAATGATAACAACCATTCCATGGAATGCTTTTTTTTTTTTAATTGGTGATTTTTTTAAAAACAAAAACCAACAACTCTAATTTCAAGTCTTTCTTGATTTCTTTAGTATAAATACAACCACCATGAACAATACCGAGTTACTAACCTGAAATCACTAAAGTTAGAGTTAGAAGACATGTGCACAATCAGCTCTTAGGAGTCTGTGGGAGTGGGCTCCAGCACCCACTGACTGTGATCCGGGGAAAGATAAATATTAATTTATTTTCTGTTAAGGAGCCAAAGACTACATTTTTATCTGATATGGTTCCTAGAAAATCTAGTTTTTGGAATTATACCTAAGTTTGATTTTAATATTTTATCAAACTCAAGATTCCTTTTATAAATCTTTTCAATGTTGTACCGTTGATGTGATTTAGGTTTAAATGTGTCAATTTTCCCTAATGAGAAATACAAAGATGTAAATGTTTGTTAGCAAGACAGTGATATTAGAAAGATTTATGTTGCTCAACTTGGCAGTAATGTTTCTTTTCCATTGGATGAGGTAAATTTATATTTAAATTTATATTTATTTATGTCCACCAGATGGCAGACATTTCACAGCAACCTTACTAAAGGACATCTTCATTTTTGCAAGGCTGAGCAATAATTTTTGAAGATTCTAAAGGAAATTAAAAGCACTTTGATTAAACAAGAAATGCAGAAGCACATTTGCAACTTGGATGTACTCTCATTCCCCACCCCACCCCACCCCCCTCCTCCAGCCCACACTACTTCTTTGGGTTCCAGAAGGCATTATGTGACTGCGCTTTTCTGAAATATTTTTCATTATGGAAACATGTCAATTTGAACATGGTTAAAATTGAACTTTTCTTCTCCTTCACTTCTCTTTCACCCTTTCTTTCCAGCTGCTCATTTAAGAAACCTGGAAATCACCCTTGATAATTCCACTTTCCCTGCCTTTTCTATTGAATTCATCATCAATCCTACTGATTCTTATCTGTCATTTTTCCTTGGGATGATTGCCATAGTTTCCTAACCCATCTCCCTTCTCTTGTCCACACAACAGAAATAGCATTGTTTTAAAAATGTAAATCAGAACATGTTATTTTTTTCTTAAATCCTTCAGTGGCTTACATTAACTTGAAGAAATTTTTTTCTTTCAATGTTGATTTTTTTTTCCTTTTAAGGTAATTAGCTTCTTACTTATTAAAACAGTCTCAGGGCAGCCCTGGTGGCTCAGTGGTTTAGCGCCACCTTTGGCCCAGGGCGTGATCCTGGAGACCAGGGATCGAGTCCCATGTCGGGCTCCCTGCGTGGAGCCTGCTTCTCCCTCTCCCTGTGTCTCTGCCTCTCTCTCTCTCTCTCTCTCTGTGTCTTTCATGGATAAATAAATAAAATTTAAAAAAATAAAATAAAATAAAACAGTCTCAGAATAAACTAGTGAATGTGAGCAGATAAAAGGAAAAGCAATAAGCTCCAATAATTCCACTTGATGCAGCTACTTGGTTCTGTAGTATAGTGCGGGTGCTCTCAACAGAAAATATAAGTTGTTACTTTAGTGTCCCTAGGATCATAATGTACATGCCACCTACCATAGGCAGATCTTAGGATATTATTTTGAGGGTATGGAATTCTCCTGAGAGAAATTGTGAAGGGAACTTAGGAATGATGGTTAGATCAGAAAACAATAATATGGGGATCCCTGGGTGGCTCAGAGGTTTAGCGCCGCCTTCAGCCCAGAGCCTGATCCTGAAGACCCAGGATCGAGTCCCACGTCGGGCTCCCTGCATGGAGCCTGCTTCCCCCTCTGCCTGGGTCTCTGCCTCGCTCTCTCTCTCTCTCTCTGTCTCTCATAAATAAATTTAAAAAAAAGAGAAAACAATATTAAGAGCTTTTGACTAGAAAATGTTGAGATACATCTGCCTCAGTTCCTTGGGAGGATTCTTCACTGTTCCAGTTACCTATTGCTGTATAACAAACCACCTCAACTCAGTAGCCCAGGACAATAGTCTGTTTATTATTATCAACACTCATGGCTCTGAGGCTGACTAGTTTCAGTTAAGCCCAGCTTTCTGTGGTTGCAGTCAGACTGTGGCTGGAGCTGGAGTCATCTTGAGGCTTCTGCATCCACGTGTGTACAGGAGTAGGGGCTGTTGGCTGGGACCTCATCAAGGGCTTTTGGCCGGAACATGTACACATGTCCTTTCGATGTGGCTTAGGCTTCTTCACAATAATTGATCAGTGTGGGTGCATAAAGACTTAGCCATCTTAGCCCAACCTGGCACAGTGCAGAAGGGCCATTCTAGCTCTACAGTTCCCTGTAGCATCAGCCAAGGCTGTCACTGTGATGGCATCACAGCTCAACTTCTCTGTGTATTCTTGCTTCCTTCCCTTCCACAGTTGCTAGTCCTGTGGCTTTCCTTAATAAATATCATACACATTAACTTAGTCTTAGAGTTGGTTCCTGGGGAACCCAGTTTAAAACAACATGGAAACTATGAATTCAGTAGGGAAGGCTAGCTAGTGAGCACTAAATGAACCATAATCATATGAAGCCAGTCAGTGTCGGTGCCAGAATTTCCATTTGGGCACATTGGGAGCTGTATTCTGTTTTGTGTATGTGTGTGTGTTTGAGGATATTGGGATGGGGAAGGGGAACTCATTTTGTGGACATATTTTGAAGTTACTTACGTATAAGTACAATATGACTTCATTGTATATTTATTTGTGGGGCTTGTCTGGGCAGCTGATGGAGATAAAGGGATGAGAATAAAAGACCCTGCATACATATGCACATCCCCGCACTCCTTCTTTGCCACTCTTAGGATGACCATCTAAGGTTGGCTGAAAGAGTTGTGGAATTCTTCAGAAAGTCTTGTAAAGAATTGAGGCACTTAGCATTGTTGGTGGTGCTTTGTGGCCAAAGATGAGCAAGAGAATAATCATGGGGGCAGAATCAGAGATTGCAATGACATAGCTGATGGAGCGTACACAAACCGGTAACATTCACGGCTTAAATTAATATTGTCCTGTAGGAAATTCACTTGATGACTTTAAGAAGTTTGTTAGAGTCTGTTTGGGAATCAAGCAAAAAACTCAGAGCTTCAAAACTCATTCTCTCCCAAATATTAATATAATTTACTCCCTTTGTTTCCTTTAACTTTTTGTGAAGTATCACTTTCTCAAGTCTCTGCTTAAACTAGAACCTCTTTTGATGATAGATATTTTCTTATCTGTGGCCTGTAGAACAGAGATATCTAGCATGCAGGAAGAGGGAAGAATGGAGATTCCGAGGGAAGCAGAGGCCTCACTCCAGGATAGCGAGCCTTTTTTGATTTCCCATTGGTGCTTGCAGCCCTGGATCCTGTATCTCTGCTCTTTTTCCCCTTTTCATGTAACTCAGTTGGATCTCTATCAGTTGCCACCAAGATTTATTTATTTTTTATTTATTTTTAATTTTATTTATTTATTCATGAGAGACACAGAGAGAGAGGCAGAGACACAAGCAGAGGAAGAAGCAGGCTCCATGCCGGGAGCCCGACATGGGACTCAATCCCGGGACTCCAGGATCGTGCCCTGGGCCAAAGGCAGGCGCTAAACCTCTGAGCCACCCAGGGATCCCCTCTTTTTTCTCTTATAGAGAAGCAGACACTGCTCAGCAGCATAAAGGTATTTCTGTTAAAAGATTGAATCTAAGATGTTCAGAAAAGTATCAGTCTAATATTTCTCTTCCATTTGGGGACACTTGTAAAAACATAATCTTGGGGGACCTGGATGGTTCAGTTGGTTAAGCATCTGACCCTTGATTTCAGCTCAAGTCATAATCTCCTGTGTCATGAGATTGAGCCCTGCTTCCGGCTCTACCCTCAGTGGGGAGTCAGCTTGCAGAGTCTCTCCCTCTGCTTCCCCCCACCCCCAATTTGTGCACACACACCCTCTATCAAATAAGTAAATCTTTTTTTTTAAACCCATAATCCTGTACTGTTTCTCTTTTTTTTGTTGTTTTGTTTTTGTTTTTCGTTATTATAACTCTTTGTATACTTATACAGAGGGTCTTTTAAAGGGAGGCAGGCAGGCAGACTTGAGGAGACATTGCTTGCTATGTCCTCTGAAAAGGTCTCTACGACCTGCAACAGTCTGCAGGTCTGTTTATCTTAATAATTTGCTTCCTTAGTAATTATTTTTAAAATGACATCTCTACTTTTTAAAAGGTAATTAAATATTTGTGAGGTTTCTTTGTTAAGCCAGAAGAAGAGTTTTAGAATGTCTTTTTCCCTTTATGCACAAATGAAAAATATCTTTGACTCTTGGTTTCCTTATTCAAATAGGAATAACTGTCTCATTAACTGGGGGACCAGTCAAGGTTACAGTGCTTCCCAATTCAAACTTATCTTAATTGTTATCACCCATTTTCTTTTCATTAACTGATCCCTAGTATTAGGGGGAAGTACTTTAATTTCATAGATCTTTATATCCTGTTATTTCCCAAACAATATTAAAAGACAGTATTTCCTATTATTTCCCAAACAATATCAAAATATATAAAAAAGACTATTTTTATACTGTAGTATAAACTTACTGCTTATCAGGATTCTTAGGGGGCTGAGTCTGAGTGCTACTTGAAGAAAAACATAATTTGATTTTTGTAGTCTCTTAGAAAGGCATAAAACTCTCTATAAAATCATTTTGTCAAAAAATAAAATAAAATAAAATAATTTTGTCAGGAAATCAGACTTGCTTTTGGGTGCATATCCAAATGTTATTTATCTTATCTGGTGTACTTGAATGGTATCTTCTGAATTTTGGAGATCTGCTTGGTTCTAGGATTGTTTGTTTGAATACATAGTCCAGGCCTGGGCAATACTAAGAAAGGGGGGTAAGGTGTTGGTGAATTGGGGCCTTGTATCTTTGGTGAGATTAGTCAGAGGTATCCCTTAAATCAAGGCTGCCTAGGGTTTCTCAAATGCAGGCGTTGTTTTTGTTTTTGCCACATTTATCTAAAGAATGGATTTTGTCTTCTCATTTCTTTATTACCCTTGGTGCATACTGCGTCATCTACCTCTTAACATATTATCCATGCAATTAAAGCACAAAGCTTTTGTAACACATGTGGGGAAATCTTTGCACACTTACAAAGAGGTAATCTGATTTACAGACTAATTTCTTCATTTGCTTCTAGTCCATATAGGGAACTTTTCCTGATTTTTTAAGACATGAGATTTCTTTCCTTCAATTATTTTTCAGGTTGACTTTTGGGTTCAATTTTTTTTTTTTTTTTTAATTTTTATTTATTTATGATAGTCACAGAGAGAGAGAGAGAGGCAGAGACACAGGCAGAGGGAGAAGCAGGCTCCATGCACCGGGAGCCCGACGTGGGATTCGATCCCGGGTCTCCAGGATCGCGCCCTGGGCCAAAGGCAGGCGCCAAACCGCTGCGCCACCCAGGGATCCCGACTTTTGGGTTCAGAATGAAGTTCATTTCATGGCAGCTTGTAACATCTTGTATTTTTACACTTTAAGTCTCTTACTCATTGAAGCTTATTCTTAACCAGCCCCTCTTTTCCCCAGGCATGTGGGCTCCGACAATTCCCTTGATTTTTTCCCTTTTTTAAAAATAATTTCCCAAGGGTGCTGGGATGGCTCAGTTGGTTAAGGTCTGACTCTTGATTTCAGCTCAGGTCATGATCTCAGGGTTGTCAGATGGAGCACGCACAGCAGGGTGTCTGCTTAAGATTTTCTCCCTCTACTCACCAGTCCCCCCCACTCACACTCGTGCTTTCTCTCTCTCTCTCTCCCCCCCCCCAAATAAATAATCTTAAAAAAAAAAAAAGAAAGAATTCCCCAATTCTTGGGAGTTTCAAAGCCACCTAGCTAGTAAATAAAGAAGCCATAATTCAAAACCAGGCAGTTTCTTTCTAGAGCCTGGAGTCTTAGTCACTGTAGTATCTCTATTCAACTATGGACATGGGATGGGCATGAGGCAGAAGACTGAAGACAAGAGAGAGAGGTTCCAGTGCGGTTATTCCAAGCACCAGTTCAGGGATCCGCTTAAGAATAGGTCAGGTAATACAGCTGGGCTAGCTTTAAAAAAACAAAACCAAAGGCAGGGTGGGTACAGTTTTTGTTTTATCATTGTCTCAACCTCAATATCCATTCCAAATCTTCTTCGTACTTTCTTCTTGTAGACTTTGGGTCTACATGAAAGTAGAATTCTTTTTTTTTTTTTTTTTTTTTTTTTTTTGAAAGTAGAATTCTTAGAAAAAAATTTTTTTTCAAGTTCCCGAAGTAGAGCATGCTGATTGGTACCCTCCTCCCCAGCTAGGAACATACGGATGAGCAGGCGCTCATGCACACACACACATCCATTCTCTGTATGACAGATGCTGTAATTAACCCTTTAAGAACTACCAAAGTACAAATTTCTCTCATTTTCAGTTCTTTTCTTTCCAGGTCTTCCCAGTACTTGCTTATTTCTTCCAGTAATACTAACATACCTGTTCCAGTCACAGTTGCTGCATAAGAAACCACTTCCAATTTAGTGGAGTCAAACCACAATTATATTATGGTTTCTATGAATTAGGCTCACTAGTGACATGAGACCCTGACTGAAGTTGGAATAGTATATGTGGCATTCTAGAGCTACAAAACAAGAGTGTTCCAGCCAAAAGGATGGAAACTGCATCACCTTTAATGACCTAGCTAGCTTCAGTGTCTTTGATTATAAGCAAGTTACAAGCCTGCCCAGATCTGTTATTCCATTGCTTTTTTCCTCTCCATTGCATAAGATTGAGATGAAATCACAGTCCCAAAAGGAACCTCAAAAGTCACCTAGTCCAATCCTCTACTTCATGCAAGTGTTAATTACTCTCTGGAAAAAGGATTCTGTTATTTACATTGACTTTCTCCTCAAATTTCAATCTTTTTTTTTTTAAAAAATGTGAGTTCTAACAAATTTTATCCTTCATTTTATTTTTATTTATTTATGTATTTATTTGACAGAGTGAGAGAGCACAAGCACAGAGGGAGAGGAAGAAGCAGGCTTCCTGCTGAACAGAGAGCCAGGTCTGAGTTCAATCCCAGGACCCTGGGACCATGACCTGAGCTGAAGGCAGACTCAACAGACTGACCTACCCAGGTGCCCCAGCACTTCATTTTATTTTTAATAGTCATACATATTTTTGCAAAATTATTCAAGAAGTTTAATAATACAGTAATAATTACTTTTAAAGAATTAACAGTTTAAATGAAACAGAATAACTGTATACATAGTAAAAGGACAAGCATAGGCCCAGACTATGAGTAAGTGCTCAAGGAAAGGACAGTTTAAAGAATAGTCAGAAACCTCTACTTAACCCCACATGAGGGTGGGGTTCTCATGATGAGATAGTGCATGTGCTCCTTCTCTCTCTCCTTGAGCGCCTCAACTCCCAATATGAAGATACACATGAAGGCAACCATCCACAAACTATAGAACCTGCCAGCACCTTAATCTTGGAATTCCTAGCCTCTGGAACTGTGAAAAATAAATGTCCGTTATTTAAGCCACCCAATCTACAGTATCTTAGTGGTTTGAATTGACTGACACTAAGGAAATTGAATATTTGGGTTTAGAAATGCATTTTCCCATAGGAAACTTCATTTAAATAATGATTCATTTCTGAGGTAAGCCATTAACTGAATCCATAATGTAGTTGAAATATGAAATATTTCAAAATAAAAAGTTTAAACTATTATAATATCAGTTTTTATTTTTTATTTTATTTATTTTTAAGGTTTTATGTATTTATTTGACAGAGCACAAGCTGGGGGAGTGGCAGGCAGAGGCAGAGAGAAACAGGCTCCCTGCCGGGCAAGGAGCCATGTGGGGCTCAATCCCAGAACTCTGGGATCATGACAGTTGAACCAACTGAGCCACCCAGGTGCTCCTAATATTGGTTTTTAAATACAACAGGTAAATAAAGCATTTGTTTGTGTAGCAGGAGCCCTGGGTTCAGTCCTCGCTTCTGCTCTTCTCTGGCTGAATCTGACCAAATCATTTTACCTCTCTGTCCCTCAGTTTCTTTACTTGTAAAATGAAAGGGTAGGAAAAGTTCTGGAAAAAGTATGTTTTAAAAAAATTCCTTCCCATTCCACACCCACTAAAAGAAACTCAAAGAAGCAAACTAGAGAAGGAAACTTTATCCACACTGAAACTAAGAAATGCCCTAACTTCATACTACAAATTCTAAAGAACATTATCAACAACTTAGCAGAGAAGCCAGGCTATGATACATGGTTCTCTTGCTTCTGCACAAATGCAAACCATGTAGAGATTGAGGTTCCTCTAACTATTCATTTTTAGAAGAATGAGAGCTTCAAAGGATGGGTGGCCTTCAGGAAAAACAGCAAACTCCCTGCTTTGAGTCATTACCCTGCTAAAGATCTCCAGGAGACAATGGCATGTCCAGAAGTTCTATTTAGGGTGGATGGGAGGCTACAGATTGGTTAGAACAGGAGCCTTAAAGCTGATTTTGCAAAGCACTTTATATGACTGAGGATACATCAGAGTTCAATATTAAAGAGTTGGGGAGGAGACACCTCTAAAATTATGGGGCCAGTAATCCCTAGGTACCTTTCAACTCTGCCATTGCCAAAAATAATAGGATAGGAGGAGAAAACCTTCAATAAAGGAGAAATGCATTCCTTCTTAGAAACTACTCGAGGGATGCCTGGGGGGCTCAGTGGTTGAGCATCTGCCTTTGGCTCAGGGCGTGATCCTGGAGTCCTGGGATCGAGTCCCGCGTCAAGCTCTCTGCATGGAGCCTGCTTCTCCCTCTGCCTCTGTCTCTGCCTCTCTCTCTCAGTGTCTCTCATGAATAAATAAAGAAAATCTTAAATATATATATATATATATAAAATAAAATAAAGGTTGAACTCTATAAATGGTCTCTATGGCTCTTTTCAACTCTAATATTCTAAGACTTGGTGGATAAGAAATCTTTATCTTGAATATTGGTACTTAGCAAAATATAGATTTAAGTGAAAGTGAGTGAAGTGGTCAGTAAGGACTTCATAATGATTCTGAGGGGTGCTCCGAACAACTTTCAAATATATTAGATTCAAGTTTTCTGTGATCATTGATTTTACCCCCAATATTGAGACTCTGCTGCAGGAAGGTCAAGAGCATGATCCTCAAGGTTAGGCACATGGAGAGTAGTCTTTGAGTTTGTAAATGGAACAAAGAAAGTGGGAGTGAAATTTTTCTATGAGTGAGCCAAGATTTGGAAGCAGAAAGAAAGACAGGTTGAAAATGGTGTGTAGGAAGGACCTCTGCTAAAGCCAGATGTTAATCAGAGTAGCTGCAGAGATGAGAAGGCTCTTGAGGAGGACTCCTCCATATCCTATTGATGCTCACACCCTTGATGCCTTGCCACATGCTCCTCCGTGTCCTGGTCCTGGAGCCCCATCAGTCCTGCTTGCAGCCTGCCCACTGAGAACACAGAGTGATCCCGAAGGCAAGCTGGCTGAGCAGGCCGGGTGCTTCGACATATCCACCCGTGTGAAGGCCATGATGGATCCTGGAGCCAAGCTGCCCAGTCAGAGTTTAACCTGCTCTGGGTGGCCTGTAAGAATGTCTTCAGGGACTGCAGAGGTCCTTGGAGGATCTTCTCAATCATGGAGCAAAAGATGAACATTTCTGACCGGAAGTTGCAACTGCTTAAGAACTACTGGGAAAAAGAGTCTGAACTGAAATTCATCTGTACCACTGTCCTGCAGTTGTTGGACGAGTACTTAATAACCAATGCAACTAATTCAGAAAGGGAAGTCTATTATCTGAAAATGGAGTTTACTTCTAGTAACCCTTGTTGCACATAGTAACAATTGAAAACAAACTATAGATAATTCTGGAGAAGCTTTCCAAAAGGCATTCGACATAAACTAAAGAGATGGAACCCACACGCCAATCTATGTTGGGCTGACTCTTTTCTGTAGTCTACTGTGAGGTCCATAGTAACCCTGAGCGTGCCTGCACACTGGCTGAAACCACTTTTGTTGTTGCTTTACTGAACATAACATACAGTATCATATTAGTTTCAGGTGTGCAAATGATTTGACATTTGTATACATTACTCGGTGCTCACCACTATAGGCGTACTTTTAATCCCCTTACCCATTTTCCCCATCTCCCCACCTACTTCCTCTCTGGCAACTATTAGATTGTTCTCTGAATTTTTGCTCTGTTTTTTTTTTTCTCCTTTTTAGTTTGTTATTATATTGTATTTGTCTTTGTCTGTCTTATTACTTCACTTGGCATTTTACCCTCCAGGTCCATTTATCTATATTGTTGCAAATGGCAAGATGTAATTCTTTTTTTTTTTTTTTTAGCTGAATGATATTTCACACTACATCTTCTTATCCATCTATTGATGGACACTTGTGTTGCTTCCATATAGTGGCTACTGTAAATAATGATGTAAAGAACATAGGAGTGCATATATCCTTTTGAATTAGTGGATAAATACCCGATATTTAGTGAAATTACTGGATCATATGGAAATTCTATTTTTAATTTTTTAAGGCACCTGCAAACTGTTTTCCACAGGGACTGTACCGATTTGTGTTGTTGCCACCAACAGTGCAGTAGTGTTCCTTTTTCTCTTCGTCTTTGTCAACACTTGTTTCTTGTCTTTTTTATTCTAGTCATTCTGACGAGTGTAATGATACTGCATTGTGGTTTTGGTTTGCATTTCCCTGATGATTAGTAATGTTGAGCATCTTTTCATGTGTCTGTTGTCCATCTCTATGACCTTGGAAAAAATGTCTATATGAGTCCACTGCCCATTTTAATTGGATTGTTTGTTTTCTTTTTGGTGTTCAGTTGTATAAGCTCTTCATATATTTTGGATATGAACCCTTTCTTGGACATATCATTTACAAATATCTTCTCACATTCAGCAGATTACCTTGTCATTTTGTTGATGGTTTTCTTTGCTATGCAAAGGCTTTTAAGTTTGATATAGTTCCAATTGTTTATTTTTTTTATTTTATGTTTCTATGGCCAGTATTTTTTAAAGATTTTATTTATTTATTCATGACAGATGCAGAGAGAAGCAGAGGGAGAAGCAGGCTCCCTGCAGGGAGCCCGATGTGGGGCTCGATCCCGGATCCTGAGATCACACCCTGAGCCAAAGGCAGACGCTCAACTGCTGAGCCACCCAGGCATCCCTGTATGCACAATATTAAAGAAATTACTACCTATGTTTTTTTCTAGAAGTTTTATGGTTTCATGCCTCACATTTAGGTACTTAATCCATTTTAAATTTATTTTTGTGTATGGTATAAGAAACTGGTCCTGTTTTATTCTTTGGTATATAGCTGTCCGGATTTTCCAGCACCATTTATTGAAGATTCTGTGTTTTCCCCATTGTATATTCTTGCCTCCTTCATGGTAGATTAATTGACAATATAAGTGTGGGTTTATTTCTGAGCTCTCTATTCTGTTCTATTGATCTGTGTGTCTATTTTTGTGCCATGCCTAAGACCACTTTTGATGAAGCCATCACAGAACTTAATGCACTGAATGAAGACTCAAACAAAGCACCCTTATAATGCAGTAGCTTAGTGACAACCTAACATTGTGGACATTGGACAATGCAGAAGAAGAATGTGAGGTACAGAAGGGGCAGAAAACTAAATGTATTCAGGGTGTTATCCTTTTTTCCTTCAAGAAACCTTTCTACATGTCTCCATTCCTTGGATTTTCTTTTTTTTCTTTATTTAATTTTTCTTTATTTTTAAAAAAGATTTTATTTATTTATTTGAGAGAGAGCAAGAGAGAGCACAAGCAGAGGAGAGAGACAGAGGGAGAGCAGGGAACCCGACTTAGGGCTCCCTCCCAGGACCCTGAGATCATGACCTGAGCTGAAGGCAGACATCTAACCGACTGAGCCACCCAAGCGTGCCCCTTTATTATTTTTTTACAATTTTTTTTATTCACTTGAAAGAGAGCACGTGAGTGGGGGGAAGGAGGAACAGATGGAGAGGGAGAGAGAGAATCTCAAGCAGACTCCGTACCCAATGTGGAGCCAAATCCCATGGCCCCAAGGTCATGAGCCAGACACCAAGTCAGATGCTTAACCAACTGAGCCACTCACTCCACTTGGATTTTCTGTAGCAAAGAAATCCATTCATGTTTATGGAATCATCCATTTGATATTTCACAATGGATTACATTTCTTAGAGTAAGTGTTTTACCATAGATGTCTCGTAAGCCTTCTCTTCTTCAGATATAAAAGATTTGTGTTGAGTATCATGGGGAATATAGTGGATATTTAAAACTAGAAATAAAGGGGTGGGGGGAATGTAGGACAAAATCCCTCTAGAATAGGATTATAGAAGAGGTACTGAAGCAGACAGTTCCCCATGCTGGTCAACAGGTGGCATTAGAGTTGCTTGGATGCCTCCTGGAACAGAGGGTGGAAATGTTCAGGATCAAGGTAGGTTTTGGGTGAATGTGTGGGGAGGCAGTGTGATGGCTGTCTTTATTTATGTCTTATCTCTCTTTCTAAATTGTTTATTGCTTCAAGCTTGGAACATTTTCACATAAAACTAATAGTTGTGCTGAACTTTTCTGTGCTTTAGTTTTCTTCCTTTAAAATGGATATAACAGGGCAGCCCAGGTGTGGCTCAGTGGTTCAGCACTGCCTTTGGCCCAGGGCATACTGGAGACCCACTCCAGGAGTTCAGGTCTTAGAGTGGGACTTCTACCCAGATGCCTGTTTTCATGTCAGTTTTTCTTGAGAATGTTGCTCAGTCCTGGGCCCCAGCTAGGCCTTGACAACCTACCTATCCATTTCTTACCCTCTTATCCTGATATCCCAACCATCCACTGTCCCTTAGATGCTAGATGAGAGTCTTCCGCAAACACCATCCCTCAAGAACAACTATCACTGTCCTTTTGACAAAAATTTCTTTAGTCTAAAAGACAGTAGTAATCATCACATCTTCTCTTGGATATGGACCCAAATTAACTCTGCATTCCCCATACCACTTCAGACCCTATTGTTGGGATTTCTGACAGGCCAGCAAAAGGTGGCCAAGCTGCTGGGTTATCCTTCCCTTCCCTTGTCCATGCCCATTTCCACCTTCCATACTGGCTCAGAAAGCCTCACTCATGGCAATATGGAAATAAAATAGGATTTAGCTCTGTTTGAGTCTCACCTCTTCTACTTGGAGTTTATATCACTTTGTGCAAGCTGAAGCTCTCTGAGTGTCAATTTCCTCGTGTCAAGTCGTATTCTAAAAATGTAAAATAAATAAATAAATAAAATAATAAAAATGTTTATTTTGCAGGGTTGTGAGGATTAAATGAGATAAGGCATGGAAAAATACTTCATTTTGGAGTGGTACTTGTCCTGCCCATGACCAATTCTTGGATTAGAGATTAAAAATTATACCTTGTGGGCTCAAAGATGTTTTGTTTGGGCTTGTGTCAGGGGTCCCCAAGACCACCCCCAGATTTGATGATTCACTAAGAGGATATACAGGACTAAGCATATAGACATACTCAAAGGCTATGATTTATCATGAAAACGGATATGCAGCCAAATCAGCAAAGAAAAAGCACATGGGGTAAAGTCCAGGGTAAACCAGGCATAAGCTTTCAAGGGTCCTTTCCCATGGAGTCACACAGAATTTGCTTGGCTGCCCCAGCAATAAGTTAAGACAACACAGATAGAATGCTACACAGCAAGAAGCTTGTTAAAGACTCAGCTACCAAAAAAAAAAAAAAAAAGACTCAGCTACCTGGGTTTCTACTGGGAACTTGTCATGTAGGCAGCTCCTGCCAGGCATATACCAAAATTCCAGACTCTCAGAAGGAAAGCAGGTGCTTAGCATGAACCACATTGTACGAACAGCTCAGACACAGTGAGTCAGTCTTAACAATTTTGGGAATGGTGAGAACCCTCCTAAATTTCGAATTCCCACCAGCCATGGGTCAACGTGTAAGTAAGCTTTTCTAAGAATAAGCAGGTTGACCTGCCATATTAACCATTTTTGTACAGACAACAGAGGGTTTGCCCATATAGGGTTTTTTCTTTGTTTTCTCTCTCTCTCTCTCTCTTTAACTTAGTTGCCATCCTTCAAAAATTAAGAAATTTCACTGAGGATTTCCAGCTCCTTGTGAAAAGTCAGATAATGTGGCAACAATAGATCCATTTTCCCACATGGCAGCAATCATCAGTCCCCTTTAAATAAAACCCTTAAATTCACCCCCATCTCCTCCACCGTCAGTCTATCCCGCATTGAGTGCTGATTGCCATTTAATGTCATGTTTTTGTAACTGGCCATGAGCTGCTTGAACCAGGAGTGGCCAGTTGACCACAGTACAAAAGAACGAAGCAGGCCTGTGGAATACCACTGAGTTATGGTAATTAACAATATAGCAAAAGGGTCATCTTTATGAATTTCTGCTGTTGAAGTCCCAAGAAATGCCGTGAATCCAGGATCTGGCACTATTATGGCAATTACATGTGGGTATTCTTGGATTGGTATAACGACACTTTTATTGCAATATACTATAAACCCCTTTCATTTTAGTTAACCTGAATTAGTCTGTAGTCCTATCCACCCAAAGATTACTGACTGGAGTAGTAAAAACATAAAACATTGTATATATTGTAAATCAGTACCTTATAAATCAAAGTTATTGCTGTCATCATCACTTTCAATAATTGTTGGAATGGACTAAAATATGTCAACAGAAACAATATAACAAAGGAAATAGATCCAATGAATATTTGAGTAAGTTCTACATATCAATGTATTCACTTATTTACTAACTTAATGTTTACCAAATACCTCCTGTGTGACAATATAATACTATATAATAAAATAAAACTTCATCTGTATATTCCTAGCATCTAGAAAAGTACTAGGCATGGAGTTTGGATTGGATGTTTCCTGATTTCAAAAATAATATTTACTTATAAGGAGATCTAGTCACCTAAGGATGGAGATAATGAAAATCATTTTTTTCTGTTTAAAAAGGAAGAAATGTGGGGCACCTCGGTGACTCAGTGGTTGAGCTCTGGTCATGATCCTGGGATCGTGAGATCAAGTCCTGAATCAGGCTCCCCACAGAGAGCCTGCATCTCCCTCTGCCTATGTCTCTGTCTCTCTGGGTCTCTCATGAATAAATTCTTTTTTTTTTTTTTTTAAAGCTTTATTTTTTTTATATATTTTTTTTAATTTTTATTTATTTATGATAGTCACAGAGAGAGAGGCAGAGACACAGGCAGAGGGAGAAGCAGGCTCCATGCGCCGGGAGCCCGATGTGGGATTCGATCCCGGGTCTCCAGGATCGCGCCCTGGGCCAAAGGCAGGCGCCAAACCGCTGCGCCACCCAGGGATCCCTCATGAATAAATTCTTAAGAAAACAGGGGTGGGGGTGGAGAAATGCAAGTGATATTACTGTAGAATTATGCTGCATGTCACCTAACAAGATGGATGTTTGAAATGCTAAGTCCAGTTTTAAAATGCATTGAGGCAATTTAGAGGAGGAACTGCAACTACTCCAATGTATACTGAATGTTCTATTCTCCTAAAGGCAAAGAGTTAGAAAAATTCTTTACTCGCCTATCTGATAATTTTATTACTCAAAAAACTAAGGAAGCAATTAAAGAAACTTATGCTCTGGGCTTGACTTTAATAATAGTGAAGTATACAGAAGCTACAAGAAGATCAAGAAAAAAAGCAGCATCACATTAGAGTTGGACACAGTTGGAGTAGAGTCTGAGTTTGTTAGTATTCTTTTAGTTGTTAAGTGGCAAGAATCCAATTCAAATTGACTCAGGCAGGGGATCCCTGGGTGGCGCAGCGGTTTGGTGCCTGCCTTTGGCCCAGGGCGCGATCCTGGAGACCCGGAATCGAATCCCACGTCAGGCCCCTGGTGCATAGAGCCTGCTTCTCCCTCTGCCTATCTCTCTGCCTCTCTCTCTCTCTCTCTGTGTGACTGTCATAAATAAATTTAAAAAAAAATTAAAAAAAAAAAAACAAATTGACTCAGGCAGGGATCCCTGGGTGGCGCAGCGGTTTGGCGCCTGCCTTTGGCCCAGGGTGCGATCCTGGGGACTCGGGATCAAACCCCACGTGGGGCTCCCAGTGCATGGAGCCTGCTTCTCCCTCTGCCTATGTCTCTGCCTTTCTCTCTCTCTCTCTCTCTGTGTGACTATCATGAATAAATAAAAAATTAAAAAAAAAAACAAATTGACTCAGGCACATTTAGATACAGGTCTTCACAATAAATCATCAAGAATCAGTTTTTCTCTTTTGTTATTATTTGTTTTCCTGTCTGCGGGCTTCATTCTTTAAACGGTCACCTCTCATAGTGGCAAGATGAACTCCAATAGCTTATGTCCTTCAAGGTTAGCAGCCTCATTTGAAAGAGAGCATCTCCTCCCCCAAATTTTTCACCAAAGTATGGGATTTGAGAGTTATTTGACAGGCTTGTGTCATGGGCCCATCCCTAAACCAATTATGTGACCTGTGTGAGGGATGGGATTAGGAATATATCAGGCACATACTAAATCTGAAGCTGAGGGGCTAAAGTCAGTACTAATTGACTGAAAAGGAATAGTTCCACAAAGGAAAATTAAGGTGCTACTGCAGGGATTACAGGTGCTGGGGGCTCATTCAATGATTTACTGAGTGCTACTATATGTAGGCTTATTTTAGATTTCAGATACATAATGGTGAATAATAAAGACAAAAATCCTTGTTTTATTGAACCTGGCACTCTAGTTGGGGTGTCAGAGACAATAAACAGGTATATTAATAAAATATGTAATATTTTAGATGGTGATATGTGCTGTAGAAAAATATCAGGGAAGAGGAATAGAAATTGTTATAATTTTATGTAGGGTTATCAGAGGAGGACTTCTTGAGAAGGGAACAATTAAGCCAAAATAAACAAGAGAATGAGCTCTGTAAATATCCGGGTAAAAGGGGAAAAGAAACAGCAGTGTATATGTGGGTTTGTATCTTGCACAAGTAAACCAGGGGAGAATAGGAGATGAGGTCAAGGATTGTAAAAGGTCTTGAAGGCTATTGTCTTTGATTTTAATGAGTTGAGAAGCCACTAGAGAGCTTAAGCAGAGTAATGACATGGTCTAGCTGACATTTAAAAATGCAAACCAAAGGGAGGAAGCAGGAGATTAGGTAAGAGATCAGTGCAGTAATCCAGATTAAAGATATTAATAGTTTAGACTAAAATGATAACAGTGGACTCAGTTAAGTGTCAGATTCTGGATATGTTTTCAAAGTAGTGAATTAGGGTGGAGGGAGAAGTAAAATCAACTATCAAGGATAACTCTGAGGTTTCTGGCAAGAGTGGTTGGAAAGCTGGAGTTGCCATTAATTGAGATGGAGAAAATCCTTCCTGTGGGAGGAACAGGCTTGTAGAACAGGAGTTCCACTGCATTCTTATTACATTTGAGATACTTGCTAATGATTCAAAGTGGAGATGTTGGCGGACAGTTGAACATATGACTCTAGGATTCAGGTAAGAGTTCTTGCCTGCAGAGTTTATAGGTATACAGATGACATTTAATGCCATGAGACTGGATGAGATCCTGAAGGAGACAGAGTATAGAAGAAAAAAACTCCAAAATTGAGGTACTTCAAAGTTTAGATGTCAGGATGATGATAAAGAATCTGTAAGGAAGACTGCAGACTGAGAAGCAGCAGCCAATGAGATAGACAATCTAAGAGAATGAGATATCCTGGAAGCAAAGAGAATAATATGCTTTAAGGAAGGAGACTTCACTGTCAAATGAAGAGAGGTCAGGTGAAAATAAGGACTGGCTTTTGGATTTAACTACTTGGAGGCCTTGCCATGAGCAGTTTAAATGGTCTGAAGGTGAAAAAAAACCTCTCAAGTCTGTTCAAGAGAGAACGAGAAGAAGGGAATTTGGAGACTGCAATCTTAAAAACAACAGCACAGTTTATATCTGTTTTGCAATAGAATAGAGCAGAGAGGGGGATCCCTGAGGAGCTCAGCGGTTTAGTGCCTGCCTGCCTTCGGCCCAGGGCTTGATCCTGGAGTCGCGTGATCCAGTGCCACGTCGGGCTCCTGGCATGGAGCCTGCTTCTCCCTCAGCCTGTGTCTCTGCCTCTCTCTTTCCCTCTGTGTCTCTCATGAATAAATAAACAAAAACTAAAAAAAAAAAAAAAAAAAAAAAAAAAGAGTAGAGCAGAGAAATGGGGGCAGTAGCTAGAAGAGGATGTCAAAAGAAAATTTTTGTAAATGGGAGTAATTTATATGTTCTAGAAAGAGCTAGTGGAGAAAGGAAACTGATGATATAGGAAACTAAAGGCAGAATTGATGGAGCAAATGTTCTTGAGGAGACATGCAAAACAACAGATGTCCACTGCAAAAACATATGGGAGATTTTAGAAAAACAGATTTCTAAAAGCCCAGAGAAAGACAACTGTGGTTTTATGGCCAACATCATTTAAAAAGGACAATAGATTAAGAAAAATGAGAATGACTAGGGGGTAGAATTCTGATGAGGTGGAGGATCTGGCTTGAACCTATATTTTAATCACCATTGGTTTTTCAGACATGTGTAGTGTCAGGGCATGAGTCCTCCACTATTGTGCATGACCGGAAAAGGAGTCTCCTGGGAATTAATTCATTCTAAAGGAAGAGAAAATATTGCTTTTAGGTTTGGACCAATAAGTGGCACACAGGAGGGACAATTAGTAGAGCACGATGTCTGTCTCTCTGGTTTAGCCTCTGGCCCAGAGGCTATAAACTCAGTGTCCTAAGGGAGGGGAATACAGGAGATGAAGGCTCTGTTTCAATAAACTAGGTAAGATACTACAATAACGAGATAATCCTATCCTGTTACTCATCTGCTAATGCTAACACACGAAGGAGAAAAGCCTTGATCCTACTTTGTTTTTTTTTTGTTTGTTTGTTTTTGTTGTTTTTTTTTGATCCTACTTTGGTACAGCAGGCTTCAGTGCAAGGAAGATTCTAAAAATTGCTTCCTTCAACTTTAACATTCAGTGAATCTGCAACGGTGACCAGCCCTCATAGTGGTGGCCAGTGGAAGCCAGCCCTCATCACCCTGCAGGAATGAAAACTAGTTCCAAGAGTGGGAAAGATTTTAATAGTTTGTAGCTTCAGGAGAAAATACCCTTAGCATAGGATATCACCTGCAGTAGTGGCAATGATCGGGCACTACCAAGTAATTCCGTGGGAAGCAAAGGTTTTGAAAGCAAATATCACCAAAGATGGCCAGGGTAGGAGGGAATCATGGCAGACGGGATAGGTGACATAAGACTTGTTTATGAGTATGACATGTGTCATACTACCTATGAGCTTCATAAAGACAACTGGATGAGACTTTAAGAGTAGCTCCAAGTCCCACAGTGGAGGATTGGGGTGAAAAATCACACAAAAAAATACTATTTATTACTGTTACATGATTCCATTTTCCTTAGGTTGGTGTGGATAGGGAAACATGAGTTATAAGAAATTACAGTCAACATACAAAGCTGATAAGAAACAAAATACCAAAGAAACAACATGTGGCTGAAGAGAATGGACGGTGTTGAGATATATCTGATGATAGAGGTGTGCACAATTAAGGACACACATGGAGGGAAAACTCAGGAAGGATAAAGTACAGAACCAGCTGAAGTTGAAGATAAAAAAAAAAAACAATTCAGTTGAAACAAAACAAAGCTATGTTTGGAGGAAGAAAATGATGTAATGCTGACAGATGGCAGAGAAAGTATAAACACTTAACTATTGTACTTCTTTTTTGTTGTGTAAGTAAAGAAAATGGTCTTCAAAGGGAAAAGTAGAAAACATAACTAAGCAGAAAAATGAGAGATCCTCCTCATTTTTACTTTCCTCTATTTTTTGAAAGTTTTAGAATATTACCTTTCTTTGCTTGAAAAAAGAGTTTTAATATTTTATTGAAAAATAATTAAATTCAATATATATGAAAGATTAAGCAAGAGTCCAAATCCGTGCTTTAGATGATGCCACATCCACAGTTTCAGATGAATTATGGCCTCAGGTACTGGGAGAGTAGAGATGTGATAATGGGACAACAGCTGATAGTCTTTAAGTCATGATGAAGAACAAGAAAGTTGCCAATAGCTTAGACCTAATATTTACATTTTATAAAGCAATTTTACATGTCTAATATTAGCTACTGTTATGTGCTACTTGCTAGGCATTATGTTAGACCAAAGGTCAGAAAAGTATGGCTCATAATGCCAGTTTCAGCCTACTGCCTGTTTTTGTGTGCGAAGAATGGAAAATTAAATGGTTTGAAAAAATTCAAAAGAAGCATATATTGTGTCATGTGAAATTTATATGAAAACCAAACTTCAGTGTCCACAAAGCCTTATTAGAACACAGCCATGCCCATTTGTTTACATACTGTCTATGGTTGCATTTATGCATCAACTGGAGAGTCGGCATCAATTGGAGAATCGGGTAGTTTGACGGAGGGTTATGGGTCTGCAAAACCTAAAATATTTACCATTTAGTCTTTGAAAAAAAAATGCACTGATTCATGGGTTACATATATATCTATCTCTCATCCATGGTCCATGTATTTCATTAGGACCTCTCCAGGTCTTACCCAGGGAGGTGGGCTTTCCAGCCACTATTACCCCTGTGATAAAATGGGAACTCAGATCATTTAAATAACTTGTGCAAGGTCACAGAGCTCACACGGCACTTGTGTTGGTCTTCTGTTCTCAAAGCCCACGCTCTTTATAGCATACCAGACAGCTGGAAGACGAGTTATGGCAAAATGTTTCTTTCTTTCTTTTTCTTTTTTTAGTGAAGAAAAGGACACTAGAAATTTTATTCTAGTAAGTTTCATTTCAAATCTCAGAAAAAAAAATTGCTAAATGAGGGACGCCTGGGTGGCTCAGTGGATTAGTGCCTGCTTTTAGCCCAGGGCCTGAGTCCCAGGATCGAGTCCCCCATCGGGCTCCATGCATGGAGCCTGCTTCTCCCTCTGTCTGTGTCTCTGCCTCTCTCTCTCTCTGTGTGTCTCTCATGAATAAATAAATAAAATCTTTAAAAAAAATTGCTAAATGAGTGACTATAAAACTGTAAGAAAAGGAAGTACTCACTAAGAATACTTTCCTGCTCTGATCATGTATTTATTCTATAAAATATTTCATATAATATAAATGTATTAAGATTTATGAGGGATCCCTGGGTGGCGCAGCGGTTTGGCGCCTGCCTTTGGCCCAGGGCGCGATCCTGGAGCCCCGGGATCGAATCCCACGTCGGGCTCCCGGTGCATGGAGCCTGCTTCTCCCTCTGCCTATGTCTCTGCCTCTCTCTCTCTCTCCGTGTGTGACTATCATAAATAAATATAAAAAAAAACTAAAAAAAAAGATTTATGATAATTAAGAGAAATAAAATTATAAAGAAGGATTTTGACTCTTACATTTATATAATGCTTTACAGTTTTCCAAAGCACATTTACATGTACTATTGATTTTATTTGAGATCACAATTCTATCAGCTTGACAAGGCAGGGCTTTAGAGCCCTGGTTTGCAGACAAATCTCAGAAAGATTAAATGGCTTCTGTAAAATCATAAAACTAATGACACAGCCAAGACTTGAACCCAGATCGCTGACTTCCAATTCAATGATTAGGGCATAATAAAATAGGTATGTTTATTGCCTTCTTAATTTGTGCCAGGACTCTTCTAAATGCTTTTACCCATATTAACTTATTTGAATTTCACAATGACACTGTGAAATATGCTCTATTATTATTCCCATTTTACAACGGAGGAAACAGAAACTAAGTGATCCAGTTACTTGCTTAAGACCACAGAACTCATAGTAGGTGGTATAGAGCCAGGATCTGAACTACACCACCTGGCTCTAGGGCCAGAGCGCTTAGCCACCACACGCTGCTTCCTCCTGAGGTATCTGACACAGCTCTCCATGGTATCACTTTGGGCTAATAGCACAACTACATGACTACATTGCCTACTGAATAACAATACTGGCAGTAGTGATTAAAGGTTGGCAGTATCCTGAGTGCTAGGTCCTCGGAGCACAGGGGTTTATGGTGAAGTTTTAAGTTGATTGTTCATGTTTTGCCTATTGCAGATTTTACAAATACAGGAAGTGGATTTGATGATTATATTATCTGCTTTTAACTACGGAATCTTCTCAAAATGAGAGGATTGTCTGAAAGGATCCATACAAAGAAACTGTGTGTAGTGAGTAGTTTATACTAATAAATATGTATGTATTTGCACATTCTAGTAATTCAGGTGCAGTCAACAAGATGATGGCAGAGCCCCTACTTGTAAAGTGAGGGGCACTCCTCTGTCAGCAGCAATGAGATCAAACAACTGATAATCTAAGCATATCTCACGTATGTATTTTTATTACTCTCTTTAGAAATATAATTAAAATACACCAAGTTATAGAAAATCATTAATAAAAATAATTTTACAGCCAAAACAGAGAACACTAACATACATCATCTACTAAAACCGATCCTTGGGCAGTAAGCTGGATCAGTGAGGGCAGTAAATAGCAGAAACGTTCAGGTAGTAGAATGCTTGGGGCTTGTTCCTGTGATCTGTACAATTTCCATCTTGCTCTTTTAAAAAAAAAATTATTTATTTATTCATGAGACTGAGAGAGAGAGAGGCAGAGACACAGGCAGAGGGAGAAGCAGGCTCCATGCAGGGAGCCTGATCCCAGGTCTCCAGGATCACACCCTGGGCTGAGGGCAGGCGCTAAACTGCTGAGCCACCCTGGCTGCCACCTGAGCAGCCCACCCGAGCTGCTCGCTCTTTGTTTTGCAAATGTTACAAGCAGAATGTCTAATTTGGGTATTGTAAGCAACTCCCTGGAAGTTATTTGCAATCATTTTAACTGATTCACCGAGTATATACTGGATCAACAACATTAGCATCACCTGAGAACTAGTAAGAAAGGCAAATTTTTGGACCCCACCCCAGATACACCAAGAGAAAAACTCTGGGTATAGGGCCCAACAATTTGTTTGAACAAGCTCTCCAGGGGATTTTGTTTGAGAACCATATATTATATGTGTTCTAGAACAGTTAAATTAGAAATAGCTGGAAGGATAGGGAGGTGTTTCTAAATTCTGAAAGATAATTAGTATTGGATAAAGGTCACTTAAAGTGAATTTACTTAAGCTACAATTTTACAGTTTAACAATTCAAAGTAAGGACCAAAGACTACCAGCATCATCATTCCTGGGAGCTTGTTACAAATGTGGACTCTGACCCCTCCCCTGACCTAGTTGAATCATAATCTATAGTTTAACAAGATCTCCAGGTGATTCCCATGCACATTAATATTTGTGATGCTGTTAAAGAAAATAGTTTTTTAAATGTTTGGGAAGGGTGCCTGGGTGGCTCACTTGGTTAAGGGTCCACCTCTTGATTTCAGCTCACGTCATGATCTCATCAGGATCATTAGATGGAGACCTGAGTCCGACTCCATGCTCAGCAGAAGTCTGCTTTCTCTCTCTCTCTCTTCCTCTGCCCCCCTCCCACTTAAATAAATAAATAAATCTTTTAAAAATGTTTGGGAAAAAACTTAAAATATTGATATTTCAACTTTTTCTTTTGAATAAAATTGTATGATAGTATGGTATAATATTCTTCATTTTATGGCTGACTTTTGTAGTACTATCATAACTTTTGTAACAAAAATAATTTGAGGGCTTCATTATTTCCAAAGAGCTTCTTCTAATCTTTGAGAGATGAATCATTCTCTTGAAGTGCTTGTCATCAGATCTGTTTATTTTCTTGCAGTACATGCTCATCAGGTGGAGCTCCTTGCTTTTCCATGGCTTTCATGTGATCCCGCAGTTTTCCAACGCTGTGTACGCTGACTTTATGAAGTATACTTTGTTTTTAAAAAAATCACAATCCACTTTAGGGTCATCCCATTACATTTGGGATGTTTACATCCAACATTCAGGCAATGGCTGCCTGACAAGCATTTTGACAGGATGGGTGGGGACAAAACCTAGTGTTAAGCTGGAGGACACTGGGTGGGGACACATTTTATAGGTGGTCAGGTCATTAGTTGAATATGTCCATATAATAACTACTGCTTTATTAGGTAGCCTCCTAAGTGGGATGTTGGGATAATGGAAACTCAGATAACAATGACAATAGTGTTAAGGGTGATTGTCTCTGGGCAATAAAAGTCTGTATAATTTTTATTTCCCTTTTTGTGCATATCAGTATTTTCTAAACGCTCTAGAATTAATGCATGTTATTTTTGTAACCAGAAAAAAAAACCTATTACTCAATAATTTCTTGAATTGAGGTATAGTTTATGTGACACAACCTGATCCAGTGGAAGCTGGCAACGCTGGTGGTGTTGAAAGAACTCACCCAAAGCTGAACAAAGGAGAGAGAAGTTTGCAGGGAGTAAACTCCCACTGCAAGGGAGTAGGGCGCAGGACAGCAAAAGAGAGACTGTTTGCCAGGAGGCGGTGGGGGGTGGGGGGGTTGTAGGTAAAGGGGAAGGTGAGGCGGGATGGAAACATACGGAATTTCCCTTTTTTCCTTTTTTCACACCTGTTGCTGGGGGTAAGCAACCCATTGGTCAGCTAGCGCTCATGGGTATTTGAGGTGCGTCACCTAGTGGGCCTGATCGTATTCAGCCCAGGGGTCCCCTGGGCCCTTTGACCTCACGCAGGTTTGCATTGCTCAAGCTGGTTGCCTGAAAGTGGCCTCTACACTTTACATTCAATAACATACACAGAAATCCTAGGCATTTAGTTCAAAGGGTTGCGGCAGTTGTACGCATTGGTATAACCACCGTTCCAAACAAGATACGGACTATTCCCATCACCCGGAGGCTCCTAAACCCCCTCTAAATCAGAAATTACCTAAACATATCACTCCTCCTGTACTACGCACTGCTTCCCAGGCTTTCTGGCCTCTGCAGTTCTTTCAGTGTGCTGCTCTGGAGCAGCACGCTGGATCCGGATTCTAGCAAATACACATTTGTGTCGGCCTCAAGCAAAGAACTCAAGTATACAGGGGAAGCATGTCTTTCTGTGTATTCCCCTTTGTGTATTTCCAACTCGGATTTAAGTAGAAAATGAGAAAAATAGTTGCCCCTCCCCCACAGCCATTGCTTTTGCTCTTTTTCCCTCCTGCTGTGAAACAGCTACTCATGCGGCCACAGGGGATTGTGTGAAGGGAAAGCCTCATCCTTGCCAAGGTGACCCAGGGCTCTCAGCAGCCGGTGCTCGCTGGGCCTATCGCCCCCTCATCTCGTGTCCCCGCTGACGCCCTCATCTGCCCCTCCCAGGTCTCTTGCTTATTGTTCTGGTTCATGGTAACAGCAAAAACAGCAAAAATAATGTTGATTAAAAGATAATAAAGTTTAAAACACACAAAGTGCTTTCTAAAGGTCATCTCAGTTCATTAGGCATCCCTCCAATACCACCTACATTCTGAGGGGAAATACTAGGATTCATTCATTCATTCATTCATTCATTCATTCCTTTGTTCACTCACACAGCACCTATTTATAGACATAGAAGACTATGTTCTAGACAAAGGACTAGGCACTGAGTAAAGTGGCAGAAAAAAAAACTCCCTCACAAAACCTATTGTCCAGTGAGGGAACCGGATGAGTAAACAGGCAGTTCCGACTCAGAGTGCAGGGTCTGTGTAGTAGCATTGTGAGCCGGGGGCGCTGCTCATAACCCGGCGGCCCCGGGGGCCCAGCGCTTGAGCCCCCGCCTTCGCCCGGAGTGGGACCTCCCGGGGTCGAGGCCCACGTCGGGCTCCCCACACGAGCCTGCCTCTCCCTCTGCCTGGGTCTCCGCCTCTCTCTCTCTGTCTCTGATGAATAAATACATAAAATCTTTAAAAAAATAAAATTTTAAAAATTAAATTAAATTAAAAAATATTTAAATACTGGGATCCCTGGGTGGCGCAGCGGTTTGGCGCCTGCCTTTGGCCCAGGGCGGGATCCTGGAGACCCGGGATCGAGTCCCACGTCGGGCTCCCGGTGCATGGAGCCTGCTTCTCCCTCGGCCTGTGTCTCTGCCTCTCTCTCTCTCTCTCTGTGTGACTATCATAAATAAAGAAAAAATTTAAAACAAACAAACAAACAACTTAAATACTGAGAAGTTGGAAACAACCTATCTTAGCAACAGGAAAATGTCGAATTACTGCACAGCTGCTTGATGGAATGTTTTGTGACCATTAAAAGCCATTTTTGGAGAAGATACATTTGAAGATTAATAGACACACATTACTTTTATAATCAGATAAATTCTAATGTGAAAGACACTATTGTTATAAGTATGCTAATATCCTAGCCAGCACATAGTGATGGAAAGATTTATCTTCATATACAACTTAAATGGAAATATATTTTCTAATGAAATTTTAATTTTAAGATGTGCCCTTATAATTCTTCTTTTAAGAGGTTATCTATAATTAGTTTTCTTGTTTTTAAATCTAATATTTAAAACAAATTTTCTAATAGATACCTATATTTATGTAACTTATTATTATTATACTGTTAGGTTATTATTATTTCACTTGATCTCAAAAATAATCCTGTGAAGTCAGTGTTGTTACCCTCCTTTACAGAGGAAACCAAGGTTCAGTGATATTCAAGAACATAAGCAACATCAGAGTTAGTGGGTGGCAGTCCCAGAACTCCAGTGTAGTTTTTTTTTACTCCAAATCCAGAGTTTCTTGCATTTCACATTGGTATCTCACTAGTTTTATTTACATCCCAATGGGTCCCAGGTTTTTCAATCAAACAGGGTTTGAACTAGCATAGTATCTGTTCTTATATTTATTTTCACTGTGATTTCTTAGAACTAATTGCTGAAATAAAATAAACCTTGTAAGTACCTAATATGTAAAAACACTATCAGTGAGTCCAACTCACCTAAGCTTTATGTATTTTCAACTATTTTTAGGATGTGTATTTTCCTGATTATAAAAGTAACAACTCCTCATGTAGAATTTTTTATAATTAGGATTATTGTGTCATATCTGTTAAAAAAAAAAACAAACCTTTTTCCTCCTCAGTGTGGTGGGTTTGCTATATAGTTTTTAAAAATTTAATGTTTTGTCAAACTAATACATGTATTCAGAGGAAAACAAAATAGTACGATTAAGGTTGTTGTGAAAAAGACGGTGCGTCTTCTATTCCTCTGGCCCCAGTTCCCGTTCTCCAGCAGACAACTTCTTTTCTTTTTTTTTTTTTTTTTTATGATAGTCACACAGAGAGAGAGAGAGGCAGAGACATAGGCCGAGGGAGAAGCAGGCTCCATGCACCGGGAGCCCGACGTGGGATTCGATCCCGGGACTCCAGGATCGCGCCCTGGACCAAAGGCAGGCGCTAAACCGCTGCGCCACCCAGGGATCCCAGCAGACAACTTCTTTTGCAATTTTTTAGCTATGTGGGGGGTGTACACCTTCATAATCTGAAATCACCTGTGAATACCGCGATTGTCTTTCTTTTTTAAATTGCAGTATTGGCTATTAAGTGCTGATTCTGGTCGGGCTCTCCTCCCCCCCTGCCTCGCCTTCCCCCCTCCAGGAAGGAGCGCCTCACTGCCCAGCGCCGGCTGCCTCAGCCTCCTCCTTCTCTCTGGCACGCACCCGCCCAAGGCAAGGTGTCCTCTGCTCCCATTCGGGGACCCAAGTCTGTGCCTGAGGCCAGTGATGGAGCGGCCAAGTAGGTCGCACTCCTGGTTGAATTGAAATCGTGAGGAAGCTCACCCTTCAGGGGTCAATCTAGCATCTGTTTGAAAGAAACTGTTGACCCCCCACCCCCGTGCCACGCCTGCCTCTAAGCTTCCCTGACTGTTGGCCCCCCACCCCCTGTACCCCGTCCCTAAGCTTACCTGACTGTGGCTCTAGCAACAGCTTCCACCTGACTGACCCCTCCTGAGTCTTTTCTTCTCCACAGGAGGGCTCGCTCTGGCCCCACAGGTGCTCTCAGAACTACTGGAATCAGAAATACAGAGTCAACAGCATCTTCAACTAGTGGGACCAGCTTCCCTATTCCCTGTCCCCTGGTGGGACAGCTCTGAGGTGGGTTCCACACAGTTTCTCAGAAGGTTCCCTGGGGGGTTGAGTTCACTGACACATGTTTTACTGTTGTTTTTGGTTTGTTTGTCTCTCTTTCTCATTTTTAATTCACAATTTTTTAAAAATTTGCAATAATTAGATACAACATATTTTTTGGTGTTTATCAGCCATTACTACTTATTATTTTAGGAAATATCTTTCACAGTTTTTTAGTAGGCAAGAAAGTAAAAATAAACCAGAACAAATACTAAAATGCTTCTTTGGCTCACAGAAAAGGTTTTCTTTTTAATTGTACTTATTTAAAGACTTCTAACGCTTTGCAAACTGAAATAAAAATGATACAATGAAATATAAAAACACAAAAATTCTCCAATTTGGCCAACCTAAGATTTACTCTTTTTCTTCTGACAGATCCTAGTATTTATAGTCTATACTTCTTTCAAAGAAGATAATAAATTCCCATGAAATACTTCTTGCTACAATCATTGCTATCAAGTGTCCTATAAAATTTCTGGATATCTGCACCGCCAACAGAGTTATTAGGTAAATTCCAGTGTTTATTGATGAAACAATCCTTTAGTGAAGCAGCCGTAGGCAGCTTAAGAGGGAGCAAGTGCTTGACTTGAACTAACAAAAATTACCTAAATAACTCCTGGCACTTATTTCTGAATTGTGAAGACCTGACCAGAAGGTTGAGGAACAGCTGGAGCCACTACAAAGATTTTTCTAGGAGGATCCTTAGGGAAAATATTGGCCACAGGTAAATGCCAGCTCTCAACAAGCAGTGACAATCGGCAGTCTGAATCTGATTACTGGCGTCCAAATTCCTCCTCATCCTAAGAGACTTGGCCTAGTGGTTTCCCTCCTCTTAGGAGATCCTGGGATGAGTATTGTAGGGTATGTGGCCACTGTCAAGAGACAAAGCCTGCATTCAGCTCATTCCTCCAGGGCTGACCCAGCCACGCTCGGGGTCCCGCTGAAGGGTCGCTGATGTAGTTGCATTTATGAAGTTGACCCCAGAAAAACTACTTCTTGCTAAAAGTAACTTTTCTTGCACTAAGCAGCACATAGTGCTCAGGAGATAAAACAGCGCTCTGAAAGGATGAAAGGTGCAGAGAGTATCAGGAAAAGTAGCTCGGGGTCCATTTTATAGGTGGACAGAGGACTTTAGTGTATAGTTGTGAACCAAGTGCTTCGGCAGGAGTTGCCAGTGTCTGTCTGGGCTATTGAAAAAAGGTCCCTGAACGTTGAAAATAGAGGGTTAAGAACTTAAGCTCTGGAATCTCACAGACATGGATTGAATTCCAGTTCTACACCCCCCCAAAGGGCGTGCCCAACTGCTCAACTTTGTTTCATTCATTCATTATAAAACGGGGACCAAAGATATTAAGACAATAGAGTTTTTATAAAGATCGAGTGAGAGAATGTATGTGAATGTTGATACACTGCTTTGCCATCAGCTTATATCCATTTATGAAGATGGTCATATAATTACTTAAAACTATAGCCTTTTGGGCAGCCCGGGTGGCTCAGCGTTTTAGTGCCGCCTTCAGTCCAGGGCCTGATCCTGGAGGCCAGGGATCAAGTCCCACATCAGGCTCCCTGCATGGAGCCTGCTTCTCCCTCTGCCTGTGTCTCTGCCTCTCTCTCTTTCTCTCTCTCTCATGAATAAATAAATAAATAATCTTAAAAAACAAAAAAACTATAGCCTTTTAAGTACCAAGAGAAACATGTGAGTGACTCAAATAACTTCTTGAGAAAAATAACAAAAATAAATATTTTGCTTATCTCTTTGAACGTAGCAAGTCCTAAATCTCAGCTTGTGAATCACGGTTCTGGAGGCCACTGCAGGACAAGAAACCAGGCTTGGCGACAGGCAGAGCGGCACTTTACTAAGCTTCCCTGAGAGTGGGTGGTTCTTGTTTCTCCCTAAGAGGACATTGTCAGGGACCCACCATGAACAAAACGTCCTCAGAGATTATAAATAATAACCCTAATGATTGAAAGAAGCAGGCAACGGAGGCAAAACAACTTGGTTCTGAGTCAAACTGATAGGAATAGGTCCTGAAAAGTCTGGTACTTTTATTATTTTGAAATTTTCATGTTTCCTTTTGAAGCATCTTCCTTGCTGTGGTGAGATATAGCTGGAGGGCAAAGGGGGGATGATTCTACAAATGAAATTGTAAGGTTCTTTTATGTGATTATTGTCTGTGTTGCAAAGGGATTTAGGTAAAGCTGGTATTTGTTGTTGATTTCCCTCAGAGTTGGAGAGCAGACCTGCCCAGATTTTTTTTGCTTTGTCTCATTTGATGAGTCATTTGTTTTTGACTCATCAACAGCCTTGACAGAAGTAAAGGAATAAGAATCAAGAAGTGAGAAACTCTATCCTGCTTAGGTATTAGCACGGAAAGTAAATGTAGGTTAGGATGACAGTCCGAGATCTTCAGTACAGAACATTTATGGGCTGGGCAGTGACGAACAAAAGAACTCTAGGCCTCATTTGAATTTATATGTCTAGTTTTATTATATGTCAAGCCTAGTTGTATTAAAGCACTTCCATTTTTTTTTTTTTTTTTTTTTTTTTTTTTACCCTCGAACTATAACTTTTGTTGGGAAGAGAAATCTTGCAAACACATAAAACAAATTGCTAGCACCATGCCTGCTAGCATAGCATAGTAGTTGTTAGGAGTTAGTTGAACAGTTAGGTAGTCAGGGCCAGGGTCCCCACCAAGAAAATATGGAATTGGGACAGCTAAGACAGAATAGCACTAACATCCTGTTGTGTAGCTTGGACAGGAACACACTAACATTCTTTTCTGTGGCCTTTGCATAGGTGACTTCTGCAAAACATCCCAAAATAAAACAATTCACCACAAAGCATTTATCACCATCACAAGCAAGGGGCACTTAAGACGTAAGCCCCCAGATGTCGGCCCCAAAAGACCATTAGCACATAACATTAAGCGATAGATAGGCAGATATGTGACCAAAGCCCTGGATGGCACGACTCAGCACATCCTGGTTGCTTAGATAGTTCCTCGAAAGACCGCGTAACAACCGCTAATCTTAGAAACTCCAGTGGCAACCCTCTCAGGTTCGCTTCCCCTCTTGGACCTCTGTACTTTTGCTCAATAAACTTTGCTTTCCTGCCCACCCCTCCTTGGTCCACCTCTTCATTCTTCAAAGCAGTGGACCAAGAACCCTGGGTGCTAAAGGAATTAGAAATCCTGTAACGTAGTTACCAATGTGGAATCTGGAGTCAGACTGCTTGGGTTCGAGTCCAATTGTATAACTATTGGCAAGCTGTTCAACATCCTAGTGTTTCTGTTTTCTGTCCTGTAAAATGGGGATAATAATATCATCTACCTCATAGAGCTGCTGTGAAGATAAGTTTATACATGTAAAGTGCCTAGAATATTATTATCTATGATCATCTGGTATCTGCACTTGTCATATATTATTTTTTGAAGTCTTCATAACAACTCTAGAAGTAGGTGTTATAACTCCAGTTTTCAGATGGAAACTACTGACCTTTGGGGCCTGAAAGACCTTGATTTGAATTCTACCTCTTAGATGTTTGGCCTGGCCAGGATATTTAAAAATAACTGAGCTAATATTCATGAGATAATTCCTGGTTCCCAGTATTCTGTTAGAATTGAGTGAGTTGTGGGGTACCTGGGTGGCTTAGTCAGTTGAGTGCCTGACTCTTGGTTTCAGCTCAGGTTATGATCTCGGGGTAGTGAGATCTGAGCCCCACATCAGGCTCCATGCTGGACATGGGGCCTGCTTGGGATTATCTCTCTCTCTCCTCTTCCCTCTGCTCCTCCCTGGTACATGCAGGCATTCTTTGTCCTCAAAAAAAAAAAAAAAAAAAAAAAAAAGGAATGAATTGGTGAATGAATGTAAAGCACCATGCCTGGCAAATATTATCAGACTGGCTTCATTGCAAATCTCTAGAAAGCATCGTTCTTGTTATAGTTTATGAAATTAGGACCCAATTTCATTTCCAGTACACAAATCCTTATTTAATCATATTTAATCTTGACGTTTTTAGTGATGAAAAACTCATTACTTTAATTGGTCTATTATTTTTGAGGATTTTTAATTGTTGAGAGGCTCTCCATTATGATGAACTGAAATCTGTCTCTTTTTTTGGCAGTTATATATTCATCAGAAGTGAAACATTGTTACTCAGATGCTTTTACTGGTTGATGTGGGCTTTTTAAAAAAATTCCAGTGTAGTTAACATATAGTGTTATATTGGTTTCAGGTAGAAATCTTGTCTTTCATATAACTTGAACCCACTGAGTGTAGTTCTGCTCTTTTGAATGGTACAGAATGAGTCTAGTACAGGTCCTTAGAGTCCTTACATAGGTGAGTGAAAGGAAGGCATGAGCCAAGGACAATTGCATATTTCAGGGGTCCATGAACCCAGATGAGGAAAAAATGACATATTTATTTTTGTTTATCTCTAATTAAATTCAGACTTCCTTCAATTATGAACGAAAACAACAACCAACAGCAGCCCTAACAGTTTCTGTGAATTTGTCAACAGAAATTACACCTTTTCATATCACATTCCAGTTGTTCCAGAAATCTGAAAAATATCACTCACAGCATAACTTGGCAATTTTAGAGATTATTAGGTCTGTTGCTATGCTGTGTTATTTATTGTGCTAATAAAAAATCATATATGTTGCTATATCACAACTTGACCCTTTCATCTCTGTCTTTGCTCCTGTTCTTTCTTCAGCTGATTCCTAACAGACCCTCTTCTTTGATAACCAAACTCCGCCCTTTTCCCTCTTAAGTAGACCAAATGCCTGTCAGTGGATCAGTGCTCTTCAGAGGTCTCATCCTATTTATAACACCTTTCCTTACCTTTCACGTAGGCATTCTCCCTCTCAACCCGGTTAACCTAATAAAGGCACGCAGAATTAAAGGATTCATCTTCAACTGAGATTACTAGTTAACCCGCAAAAAAAATCACAATTAAATGACTAATGAGAATGTCAATGAGTATATTTCTAAATCAGTCATTATTCCATCATTGATTTTTCCCTCAAGTGTTTTAAAACTCGTACAAGCTATTGTTTGAAAAACATAATATTAATTATTCTTTATGCAAAAGCTGTATTGGATGTACATTAACGTGGCTGAAGTAGAATATGAAAGGTGAAGGATCCATTCTATCACTGGTGCTCGGATGCACCATAATAATGACAATTCATTGTAAGAAGCGTTTGTTTACTGAGCAAATACCATTAATGGGAGGTTCTTACTCTAGGAGATAAATCAGTAAACAAGATAAACTCTCTGTCCTTGGAGAGCATTTCATTTTATGGCAGACGCAGCTCTAATATTGAAATGTTTATAGAGGTTAGACAAAATGTTAAATAGAAATACCTTCTTTCCAAGTAAAAATAAGGTTTTGGAAGACAGGCATTGCCTTTATCTTTCCTCCCACCCTCCCTCCCTCTGTCACTTCTTCCTTTTATAACTTTAAAAATCATTCATGGCATCTAACATACATGTTACCTGCAAAACATTTCTAATAAATTTCAGTCTGATATGTTGAGCTCAGGTATTCTCATAAAACATTTCAAGATGGTAGGCCTTAATCATTAGACACTATGTGGTGTGTGTCCACACGAACACTGTAAGAGTTATTCTTTCTGCAAATTACTAGTTGATTTTCCTTTTAGCAGTCTCTCTGATTTTGATGACAATGATGATGACGACAACGATGACTTTACCTTTAGAGACAGTGTGTTACAAGTTAGGTTGATGTCTCTAAGGCTTTGCTTGTAAATGACAGTAGCAGTCTAAATGATCTCAGACGGCTCTAACAGGTCTGTACTTTTTTTAAAAAAGATTTATTCATGAGAGACACAGAGAGAAAGAGATGCAGAGACACCAGCAGAGGGAGAAGCAGGCTCCTCGCGGGGAGCCCAACGTGGGACTCGATCCCAGGTCTCCAGGGTCACTCCCTGGGCTGAAGGCGGCGCTAAACTGCTGGGCCACCAGGCTGCCCCAGCTCTGTACTTTATTGACACCTATCAAGAGAGGCCCATTTTGTTTATGCATTTATCACTGAGTTTCCCAATAGTCATTTGGTTCTGTAATGGTCACAAGACCAGCATAAGGGAGATGTCAAGATGTTTTAAGTGGAACTATATTACAACATGGTTTAGTATAAAGAAAATTGTGTGTCTGTCTGTCTGTATGTATGTTATTGGATAAATCACAGTCTGAAAAATGCCCACATAAAAGCTCTTTATAACTTTGTTAACTGATTATGCTGGTAAGAATCTTTTTACATAATACCAAAAAGACTTTTATGGAATTAAAATCAATTCTCCTGCCTACATTAGCGTGTGACCTTTCAACCACATAAATGAAAATTACTTTTATGTGTATTTGGAAGTAGAAAGAGGTCTTTAATATTGAAGCAGCCATGGCTTTCACCTTCAGAATATTTAAAATGCCAATTAAAATGTAAATTATGAATAGTTTGAAAACTGAAGCTTCTTTCTTAAAAATCAGTTTTTTAAAAATATTGAGTGCTTGAACAAAGTGGAAAATATACTGCACACTTAATGATTTCTTCTTGAGGTTCACAGAGACTTACAAGTGTGAAATAATATGTAAAAGCATTACCTCTTGTTATTTATGACAAGTTAAGGAAAGGGAAAAGAGTAGTCTTCAAGACATCTTTTTAAAAATTAAAGTTCTTCAATTATTGATATTGTGAGTTTCAGTTAAGTGCCATATGTTGGGGTTAAGCTGTTAACCTTTCTTGTAATGGCAGTAAATCCTAGAGGAACATGGAGCCAAAGGAAAAGTAGCTTGGCTACTTTTGAGATGTGTAATGGTGACAAGGAGCAATAAGATGGGAAGCTAGTCAGAAAGGCCTGGGAAGGGCCCAGGCAACTAACGGAAGCTTCATATTGCCACTCCCAACCTCCCCCAAGACTTAATACCTCATGTCCAGAACAATGTGGATCCCTAGGAGAATATACCTCTGACTACTGTTTGCTTTGGGGCTAACTCCTGTGCCTCTTAAAGAGGGATATTTGAAGCTGTAAAATATGTCGATGGAATGATGACAAGAAAGTGTCATTTCCCAAGGTGTGAGTAGGCCCTAGGGCATTATAAAAATTTAACAAATGATCACTCTCCAGCAGAACATTTCTTTAAGACTTGCACTCTTTTGTGCCGTTTTTGTCCCTTCTTGTTTTCCTCCAGGCACCTATGAGAGGAAAAAAATTTAAAAATTGAAGTGTTATCCAAATAATATTAATAGTCAGTAATCATTAGCAGAAATAATAGCTCTAAAATATCAGTGTAATGTTAGATATTCCAAAAGTACGTGAAAATGTAGTGTGAACATCAAAGTTTCTCAAAATTTGGAGTTTTAGTAATAACTACATATATTGTCAATTGAAGTATATAAAAAAATAGCACCAGGGATCCCTGGGTGGTGCAGCGGTTTGGCGCCCGCCTTTGGCCCAGGGCGCGATCCTGGAGCCCCGGGATCGAATCCCACGTCGGGCTCCCAGTGCATGGAGCCTGCTTCTCCCTCTGCCTGTGTCTCTGCCTGTGTCTCTGCCTCTCTCTCTGTGTGTGACTATCATAAATAAATAAAAATTAAAAAAAAAATAGCACCAGAAATCACCACCGCCCCCCCCCCCTTTTGTAGGTCAGTGCTCACTGCTGAGTGTGCTGTAATTATATACACTAAATGAGCCACAGCTTGAGCTAATAATACCATACTAAGTACTAGAAAGCTGTAATTACACAACTACATAATATATGCTTGGCAAGATTTTCAGTATTGGAGAATCTACTGTCAAAGAGCATCTGGCAGAGTTAAAGGTCCAAGTTAGAGGTTAGAATAATTGGTCTAGACTGAACTAATGCAGGGTATTGTGGCTCAAGTAGAGTAAGCCATATGCCTATTAGACAACCCAGTGATAATGAATACATCTAGAAATAGTGCAAAGTCTTAAATCATATAATCCTATTACTTTAAAACAGAAAACATTTCCAAGACTGAACATCTACTACACTCCTGTGCATCATGCTAGGTACAGGAGATTTTAAAACAAACAAACCAGGAGAGGAAGAGATAATTTCTGAATGCCAGTTGCTCAAAATTATGACATAGGGTGAATCTGTGTTTTCATAGAGATACATACAAAGTACAATGAGTTAGCAATACCATTGCCAGCTCTGCTGTTAATGACCTAAATTAAATCACTACTCTACTGTTATGTTTGAAAAACGTTTCCATTAAACCTCATGTTCTCATGTTTTTTTTTGTTAGAATTACATAGGATCACCTTCATAAAGATATTTCTGTTCCGATTTTCTCCCTCCGTGCTAAGCCATTATATTTTACTTTGAGTTCTGCTCTATTAAGAGCAGCTAAGATGATCCCACTGTTACAAATTTGTCTTTCTATCTGTCCCACTTAATGGATACAGAGAAGTCTGTTCTCTTTAATAAGAGCTAGTCTTAGTGCTTCTTTTGTATGCCTTAGCTCTGGATTTAATTTAGCTTACAAAAAGCTTTATGTAGAAATCCAATTCATTCTGTTTAAAATACATATGCTTAAGGGTACCAGCTGGCTCAGACAGTAGAGCCTGTGACTCTTGATCTCAGGGTTGTAAGTTCAAGCCCCACATTGGGCATATAGCTTACTTAAAAAAAAATTTTTTTTTAAATGAAATACACTTGCTTATATTTTGCCAAGTGCTATACTTTTATTTTGGTAGGAACTACTTGTTAGCCAAATGATTTCTTGGATTTTTTAGATGGTGAAGAAATTTTCAGTCCAATTGATATGATCATTTTCAGGAATTTGTTTCTAAAGGCATCTAGTTTTCTTGTGACTATTTTGGGAAATTTCCAGATTTTACAGTCATGTGTTTGCATGGAAATTTTGTCCAAATTTGTTATAATGGAGCATAATTTTACTTTGTAGCTATTACTTGATTTAGGGAATCGTGTGTATATTTTGATGCTACTAATCTCTAAAGCTCTTATTAAGCAATAAATTTGGATCATCAGGCAAAAATGATCTCTTTAACTTAGGCATCATTTAGGTAGGTCATCATTTAGGAAACTACTCAAGAGACTTTCTCCTCTTCTAATACATATGCTTAAATTTTTTCCTCATTGTTAGTCCTGGTGAGAATGTTCAGAGCTATTAAATATGACTATTCAAAGAAAGCCATAGAATATTGATTACTGCTCTGCTCATGGAGATAAAGCAGTGTACTAACTGCAGTGGTTCTAACCTTTCATAATATAATACATTCCTGAAATTCACAATTATACAGGGCAAAAAGGACTGAGCATATGAATAAGGAAGCCAGAAGTAATTATAGGTACTTATTAGACAGAATTGGACAAGCTGATCATTGCAAATGCAGAGCAGAAATCACCTGTGCCATTAAACAGATCAGCTGATTATTATGGTGTGTTCCACAAGGGTTCAATTCTCTGTCCTTGCTACATATAGGTAACTAGATTACTGGTTTCTCTTTATCTGCTTCAGAGAAAGTATTTTTTAAAAATATTTTATTTATTCATAAGAGTCAAAGAGAGAGGCAGAGACACAGGCAGAGGGAGAAGCAGGCTCCATGCAGGGAGCCCCATGTGGGACTTGATCCTGGGACTCCGGGGTCATGCCCTGAGCCAAAGGCAGATGCTCAACCGCTGGGACATCCAGGCGCCCCTTCAGAAAAAGTATTGATTTCTTTTTCTTTTCTTATTCTTTCTTTCCTCCTCCCCCCCACCTTTTGTGTGTGTGTGTGTGTGTGTGTGTGTGGTGGCACAGGGAGGGGAGAGCACTAATGCAGTCCCTGACTACCATAAATCACAAATTATGCAGTCAAGTTTCGCACATTTGGGGAAATCTCAAGCATCAGTACATCTGGAGTGCAATGGATAAGCTTAGCCCTGGGAAAACCACTCCTCTGCCAGGTAAGTATCCCCTCTCTTTTTTCTTTCAGGTGAGATAATCCCAACTGAATCAACAGAAAGACTATGCATCTAATAAGAGGTTTCACAAGAATTCCAGATACTAGATCCATTTACAAAAATTGGTAGTGTTCCTCTGTATCGTCATTAGCTGACTAAAAATGTGACATTCTAGGATGTAGTCAAAACTACAAGCTATGAATTTAACTGAATAAACAACGTATATGATCTCAGTAGAGAAAAAGTTTTAATTTATTAAGGGCATTATAGCCTTAAATAAATAGAGTGCTATACCATGGTAACGGAATGGACAGCAACAAGGTAAAAGGTGTTTTCCAAAATTAATCTGTAAATTCAGTTCAATCCTAATGAAAATTCTAGTAGGACTTTATTTTTGTTTCTAGTAGGACTTTAAAAAACTGAATTCAACATACTTATTTTCCTAAGTATAAGAAAACTAAATATGTTATGAGTAATTACAGCGATTTTGAAAAAGGGTCTGGGGAGAGGTCACTGCAGGTATCAGATAACTGGTAGATAGAATTGATAACTAGATAACTGAAGAAAGAATTGATAAAACATTTAACAGATGATATTAGAAAAGTGTCATTTTATAGAGAAAATGCTAGATTCTTAGCTCATAGCAGTGTTTCTCAATCCTTTTTTCATTCTTTTCTACGTAAGAAACTTTTTTAGATTCCCCCCCAATTTTCTACCTTTTCCAATGAAATTTTAATACCACAAATATTTTATATATCTATTGCTGTTTATGTCTCTTGGGAAGGTGAAATTTAATTGGATTAATGTCCTAAATGGACAATGTAAATCTGAAAAGTTAATAGTAAAAGGAAAAAAGAGAAACACAGATTATTTTTCTGGCTTTGGGATGTGGGAGATCTTCTTAAACCAACTTCCGAAAGCACAAACTCTAGGATAAAAAAGAAATGGATGGAAAAGATTTAGAATTAAAGACTTTGCTTGATTGAAAGATATAATAGGTAAAGTACATGTACAGATCACAGATTGGAAAAGGATATTTTATTTATTTATTCATGAGAGACACACACACACATACACACACACACACAGAAAGAGAGAGGCAAAGACACAGGCAGAGGGAGAAGCAGGCTCCACGTAGGGAGCCCGACCTGGGACTTGATCCCGGGTCTCCAGGATCATGCCCTGGGCTGAAGGCAGGGCTAAACCACTGAGCCACCCAGGCTGCCCAAAACCAATTATTTTAATATAAAATATGCAAAATACAATAGAAGACAAGCATGGAGAATTGACCAGATATGAGCTCTTAGAAGATGCTCTCACTAAACACCAAAGATGAACCAAGTCTCTCAAAAGAATAAACATATAAAAAGCTACAGAAATTAAATGTTAAAACAATTTTTCAACCATACTCCATAGCTAATAACTGTGATCTAATGCCTTCAGTGGAGTGCTAAAATTATCAGTAGTCCTGGCAGTGTTCTCAGGGACATCTTCACCGGGTCAGCAGCACCCCCAAAAGCAAGCAGCACATTCCAGTTTTGTTACTCCCAGTGCCAAAGCCCTTCAGAAGCCAGGCCTGAGCAGCATGGATCACCATCTGTCCTTTGAAAGAAAAACAGTTAAGAGTCTGTTTGCTTGGTTATTCCCTGCAAAGTAAAACCACACTTAGGAAAAGAATCAACCGGCCTCCTGGTTTCACTGACACTTGCTCCCACCTGCTAATAGAAGGTCTCAGTGTTCTGTACAGGATCTTCTCAAACCAAGGTTTTTATGAAGGTCCCCAGGGTGTCTCTCCAAAAAATGCTGGTCAGTTAACCTGAGGAAACAGCCATTTTTTCCCCTTGTCCTCTCACCTCCACTGAGCATGTTAACCTCCTTCTCTAGATGGAACCAGTCTGTGAAATTCTGCTCTCATGTCCACTGGCTATGGCTGCTGGGCAATACAGATTGCTCATACTCGATGCTTCTAATAGAGTGAAGCCCTGGAAATTGCTTCTCCTCTTAGAAGATGGCCAATAGGTTCTTCTGTCTCAACAAATTTTTGTAAACAAATAGTTTTTAGTTAGAGGTTTTCTCTACTGGCCATTCCCACACTGTATGTGGAACGTGAGTCTTTGGGGCCTGATCTGATGGCAAGGCTGGGTTGAGGACTCTCTGCAGAATTCTGAATTGCCCCTCCCCTCACACCTGTGAGGTCTAGGCCCTTTTCTCTGGGAAGGAGTCTCACCAGAGGGCTCCTCCTCTTGCAAATTCTTGAAGCTCCACCTCTGTTGCTCACCAGAAGGGCCCTGAAACATCTGAGTTCCACTTACATTCAAAGTGGGTCACCTTCCAACAGCAAGATGAGGAAGGAGGAGGCACAGATTAAATTATACTCCCTATTTCCTGACACTGACTGTGAGCCATAACTCTCCCTCAGCCTAGCTGTAAATAGCAAATTTCATTGGAAACCCTGGAGTCCATCTCTTTCCTGTTTGGGCACAGAACAGTCCTCTAGAAATATGCACAAAAGATTTAAATACTCAGTGCAATAAAGATCTAAGAAATGGCTCCTGATGTGTTTTCCCTTTGCCAAATGTCATTTTTCAAAAGAGAAGGATGTGAGGTGTGGACGGTGCCTGTTGGGCAGGAAAGAGGGAAATAGCCTCTCCTGTATTAGATAAGAAGAGAAAAAGAAGCAAAGTTTATACCATCGGAGAGGAGTCCAAGCACAGGAAGAGAAAACAAACTGTTCAATTAGGGGAGCCAGCTAAAGCCAAGAGGCAGGAAACCAACAGGATTTCAAAAACCTTTCTTTTTTTCATGCTAATGGACCCTTTGGGTGAGTGGTGCTGACCGAGGCAGCTCTCTGCAGAGATGATGACCTCCTGTCCTTTTTCTTTAAGTAATGTCTACACCCAACCTGAGGCTTGAACTCAGAACCCTGAGATCAAGAGTCACGTGCTCTACCCAGCTGAGCCAGCCAAGCCCCTATTGTCTTTAATTCTAGCCCCAGCCCTTGATATCCGGCTCGTGACAGTGGCTTGCCCTTTTATCCCGGATAATAATCTGAGTGAAGCAAGGCTGGAGTAAACCCACGTTGCTTTAACAACACGGGTTCATGACTTTTACCAGTGGCCTAACTCATGCGGGCATATAGAGATTGCTTCACTGCTTAGGTGATTCTAGAAGGGAGTTATTGGGAAAGCATGAGCTAACTCCCGGGGGTAGCCTATTAGCGTCGTGCCAGCGGCAACAGATGCCAGCAGTGAGTTGCAAACAGTGAGCGTGCCATCCGCCGTGAGCTTGCAGAGCCCAGCTTCTGTGGGCATTTAACCACTTACGTGCACTTCTGCTGCACATTTTTTCCAAGGAGATGCTGCATCGTTCATTTAGTTGATCAGGACGACAAGGACCCTTAGCTGGAAAGGAAAAACGATTGAATAGTTTGTCTTATTTTTAGGAGGGAGAAAAAACATTGTTTTAGTAAATTCAGCATTTGGAGCTGAATATGTAATTCCCGTGATGGCGATGAAGAACAGTAAAAGCAATCCCCCCTATCCTGAAGCCTGGCTCCCCGCACCCATCCCTCCCTGAGGAGTAGCCTGAGGAGTATAAATGACTACTGGATGCTTTATAAGATGGGGGAATCTGAATCCTTAAAAAAGGAGAAGAGATAATGGTCTCTGAATTTCATCAACAATCTATATTCCTCAAATAGAATTAAAATAGAATTAGAGCTGCTTATTATATAGAAAAATGTTTCCCGAATGGAAACTTTAGTATCTGAGTATTGATTTCAGTGATACCCAGGGCATTCTTTTGTAGACAAAGGTCCTGCCCAGGTTTGATTTCTGTCCTTTTACTAATTTAAGTGCATTGAATAACCCCCTTGAAGTATTGTTCGTTTTTTTTGGTGGTTGTGGTAGTTTTTTTTTTTTTTTTTTTTTTAAGTCAGTAGAACATTTCTTTTGGAGAATCAGTTTCTTTTATATACACTTTCCTTTTTTACCCACTGGTAAGCAGAGACTTACTAAGGATCCGTCATCAGAGGGAGCATGGCTTGTGCAGACACGTGGGGGTGAGCATCATAAAGAAGACTCCTCCTCCCTTGGACTCTTTTCTTTCCTGATGTTGACACCACTTCCTCCAACATTTTTTTCATCATAGTCTGAAAAGCAGTGAGTTTTGGCACACTAAACTGGTGAAAGTAAGTCATTTTTGAAGAATGTGCTCAGGAGACACAAGTGCAGTGCCTGCTTCACCTGCTGATGCCTTCTGCTTTCTTCACTCCACCCCCTGCAGGCAAGCAAACCCAGATGTTCACCGTCTGTGCTTGTCTAGCATTGCTTTAGTGACTAGGTGGCTGGTATAATTCACTCTGATTCAGGTTTTGCTTTGTTTTGATAACAATTTTTCCCTAAGTATTTTGAACTATTTTGAATTGCTGGGGGGACGGGGAATGAGTGCTCAAAAAGATTAATATTTAATGGTGCATGCTGTGGATAAAATTATATCCGGATTAACAAAGCATTTGAATTTGTGTTCAACTAAGAACAAATTTCTGGTATTTCTTTGACTGCCTGTGGGTCTTGAGCAGTCATATTTGAAATCCACTTCTTTCATGCTTCTCTTTACTTTCGTTAGCTTACCTAAGCAAACTGGAAATTTACTCTTACTGTTCTTATTATGTTCATTTCCAGAGTTTTTAAAAAATTCTCTCCAAAGAGCTTGAAATCCAGTCATTTGCACCATCCCTAGGCCTTTGTTGGCCCTGGGAAACTTTTTTGTTTAAACTAAATCCCTTACATTTATTTTTTTGTTCTGTTTTATAATCTTATTCCTGACTTTCAAAATAATGTGCTTTTGGGACACCTGGGGGGCTCAGTGGTTTAGCGTCTGCCTTCAGCCCAAGGTATGACCCTGGGATCCCGGGATCGAGTCCCATGTCGGGCTCCCTGCATGGAGCCTGCTTCTCCCTCTGCCTGTGTCTCTGCCCCCCACCCCCCTGTGTGTCTCTCATGAAAAAATAAAATCTTAAAAAATTTTTTTTTGTTGTAAGGGAGCCACTTTTGAAGACTGTGCTCCAACAGAACACATGTTACCACTACATTTGGTCTGGTAGATAGGTGAGAGAAGTGTATAGCGATTTATTCAATAAAAGAGCATGAGCATGGTTTCAAGTGTCTCTGCACTATAGTGGCTGGAGAAACAGATCATTTCTAGTTGCAGTAATTCAGAGAGGCTTTTGCTGATAGACAGGAGAGAGAAAGAAAGAAAAAGAAAGAAAAAGAAAGAAAGAAAGAAAGAAAGAAAGAAAGAAAGAAAGAAAGAAAGGAAGGAAGGAAGGAAGGAAGGAAGGAAGGAAGGAAGGAAGGAAGGAAGGAAAAGAGAAAAGAAAGAAGAAAAGGAAGGAAGAAAAAGAAAGGAAGGAAGAAAAAAAGAAATTCAAACCAACTTCTAGAAACTACTGGCTCATATTTAGAATCTTTACCAAATTGGAAACTCTACATGTATCATTAAGAAACAAAACTAACAATTTTTAGGGATCCCTGGGTGGCGCAGCAGTTTGGCGCCTGCCTTTGGCCCAGGGCGCGATCCTGGAGACCCGGGATCGAATCCCACATTGGGCTCCTGGTGCACGGAGCCTGCTTCTCCCTCTGCCTGTGTCTCTGCACCCCCCCCCCCCTCTGTGTGACTATCATAAATAAATAAAAATTAAAAAAAAAACTAACAATTTTTAGCATTCAGGGACAGCTTCTTATGACAGCCCAAGCCAACTGCAGGGCACAAGATCACAAGTCAAGCTTGTGGGGTGGCCCTTTTAAAAACCAAGGCCTCTGAAGCTGACAGATGAAAGTCTTATTTTTATAGGGTCTGCAAGATCCAGGTGGTACAAAATTTTGCGTGTCACACTTACAACTGAAATTCAACCATTACTGATTTCCTTGAACCAAATGTGCCTAAGAGCACTTGTGACTTCCAGACTCCTAGGCTACCTATCCCTCTGGTAGTGGGAGGGGCGAGACCCGGACCCGCACACTGGCTCCCCGCCCTGCAGTGAACCCCGCGGGCGGTGCTTGAGGGGAGAGGAAGGAGGCGGGGCAAAATGGCCCTGGAACCTAAGAACCAAAATGTGTGCTCGACACAGTGAAGTCTGTCCCAGAACTGGAAGTGCCCGTGAGAAGCAATTCTTTGGTACTGAGTAAGGGAAAGGTTAAGGTGTAGACAGAGATAGGGGGCCCCTGGGAGGCTCTGAGACTGTTCCTGGCAGGGAGAAGTGCTAAGCAAGCGTGAGAGAGAGAAGGAATCGACCAGACCACCTGGCCCCAGATGTTAAGGAGTAGTTTTCTCTGGTGGCTACAGCGTGATCCAGAACATGACCAACCCTCAGAGAGGTAAGTCCTTAAGGATGTCACCAATAGTCCTTGCTCAAAGCAAGACGGCACAAGAATCTCTGGGCCACAGGCTTCCTGGTCAACTTTTCAAAAAAGACTGGCCCTAAAAGCCCTCAGTGGCCACCCCTCGGGGACCCCCTCACTCTGGAGAGCTTTTTCATCCTTTTTGTTCTCACCCTCACTTAATGAACTTTCACTTCACTTAACCCTTTTGTCTCCATGAGACTCATTCTTTGACTTCATGAGCCAAGAACCCTGCAATCCTTGAACTGCACCCCAGTGTTTTCGGAACAAGCCTTCGCCAAGCCTGTGCTAGAAGAGGGCTCCTCTCTTCGAGGCTCTGCAGTGCCCGGGAGCTGGGATCCGCGTGGCCACAAACCACACAGGAATACTCTGGTTGTGATACTCCGGTTTTCACAGCACAGTATACAGGTTAGGAATACGGTCTCTGGAGCCAGACGTTCTGAGTTCAATTCCAGTTCCTTTGTTAGAATTTAGAGCCAGGAAATCCAGATTACAATCCTGGTTTAGCTATTTATTATACCCAGTGACCTTACTTGGGCAAGTTCCTTAACTTCTGCGCGGTCTGCCTCTGTACGTTCCTCATACAATGGGGATGACAAGCGACCACCTCGTTGGCTTCTTTGTAAGAATTACATGAGTTACTATATGTAAGGTGCTAAGAAGATGCCAGACATGAAGTAGGTGGTAGATAAATGTTTGGCCTTTCCTTTCCACCAGCTTAACTTGAACACTTTGTGTAGCAGACAGAAACCATGTACCGTTAGCTGACGCAGAGATGAAAAAGGTGATGGGGTTTATTATAAGAATATAGGGATGGGGCAGCCCTGGTGGCGCAGCGGTTTGGCGCCACCTGCAGCCTGGGGTGTGATCCTGGGGACCTGGGATCGAGTTCCGCATGGGGCTCCCTGCAGGGAGCCTGCTTCTCCCTCTGCCTGTGTCTCTGCTTCTCTCTCGGTGTCTCTCATGAATAAATAAATAAAATCTTAAAAAAAATAGATTACATTCCCTGACAGTATATGTATCTTATTATCTGTAGCTTTATTTTTCATTGCAAAAACACAATTTTTACCTTTTCGATAATGATATCTTCTAATCTCTCAAATTCCAGACATCAGAAAAGTCTGTATGGTGAGATTTTTTAGATTCTGTTCTGATGCTTGTGGGGTGGGAGGAGGTGGAGGATGGTCCCAACATGGTATCACATGGTACATATAGCCCAGCATAGCCCTATCCCTCTTGCGCTTGGTATGTGAGCAGAAGCTGAACCTCCCCAATATCCTGGGAAAATTTCTTCTTTTTTTTTTTTGTCCTCCTGCATATTTGGTGAGAACATTTCTACAGAGAATAAGTCATCAGTATCCTAGAATTTGTGAACTCAAGGTCATCAACTTTTTCCTGCTGTCTTATGCTACTCGTAGGTACAAATCACCTTGTCAATACAATCTCTCAAGGGAGTGGGGATGAGCATCCCTTGGTGGACTCTTATCCAAACAAACTTCCTTTATACACAGATGGGGAAAAGGAGGGCTTGTTGGACCAAGTCCAGGCTAGTGGAAAACCTTGTACAACTGGGGGATCTTCTTTAAGAAAAAGAATACACAAATATGAAGGAAATATCAGGTATACAAGCAAATATCTACTTTTAATGAGAAAAAAATCACAACACATTATAAATTTTGAAAAGCTAGTAAATACCACAAATACCACAAAATCCAAAAAATATAATACTCTTATTAACCATCTGCTTGACCTCTGTTATTCTTTCCTACTTTTTTTGGCCGCATACTTCTTAATCACCTCTCTAAACGATAATTTTTTAATTTTTTATTTTAAGATTTATTTATTTCAGAGAGAGAGCATGTGAGTATGAGCAGGGAGAGGGGCAGAGGTAGAAAGAGATGCAGACTCCTCGCTCAGCAGGGAGCCCAACGCAGGGCTCAATCCCAGGACCCTGAGATCATGCCCTGAGCTGAGGGCAGACACTCAACTGACTGAACCACCCAAGCTCTGCATATTATAATATTTTAAAATTAGAGAGAATTGAAAGGTAATTTTATCTTTCCTCCAACATTGTTGACCAAAATTTGTTTTTCTTATAGTTTTAAAAAGTTTTTATTTTCAATTTCATAATTCTTCTGTGTAGGATTGTGTAAATTTTTAGGATTGTCAAATTTGAAAAACCCTCTATTAAAGTTTCTTTCATGGCATGAACTGCAAGCTTCTCAGGGCATTTAAGTTTTCTTGAAAAATGACCGATTTTATACTCTTTAAATTGATGACAACCATTAACTACTTTATCATCAATGTTTTCATTGCAGTTGGTGAAATGAGTTTTATGTTGTTTCCATAGATATCAACATTTCATGTTGTATCAGTCTGGGTCCAATCAGGAGAGAAAATCACATGGTAATTTAATAGGAAAACTTTAATAAAAAGACATAAAAATATAGAGTATAGAAATAGCAGATGATAGAGGCAGCTACTACCCTCAGGGCTGAGATAGAGCATGCCGAGCCCCCACACCCCCAATCAGGACTGAGATGCGTTGTCTAGCTGTGACTCTTTGAGTGGCGGAGAAGTGGCTGTGGTGCCCCCCCCCCCCCCCCACCGGTGGGACTCGGGGGCCATGGGCCTCTAGAGTGCTGGTGAGAGCTGATCCTGGGCCTCCTTAACAGAACTGCCCAAGGGGCTGGTTGGGGGGCTCCAGGCTCCAGTGCAGGGCAGGGGCTGGTACTGGAGGAGCTACGAGTACTGTAGGGCTGGATGCTGGAGAAACCACCCACTGCAGGATCTGGGGCTGCGGGGCTGTGGCCGGCTCATGTGCTGTGGGAACCAGCCTAAGCACAAGCCTAAGCACACCGAGTAAGGGAGCAAGCCTCTTCCTCCCGCAGGGTTCTCCGGACGCTCTCCTGAGCTACTGTCAGAACCTCAGTGCTAGCTAGGAAAGGAAAATGATTTTAAAGGCCTGCATCCATTTTTCAAAAAGAAAAAAAAGGGTGATTTGACACTGAGGGTCAGGACCTCAGTAACCATACCTATATCAGCTAAGTGGGAAATTTCAACCTTTCTCCACGTGATCAACTTCTCTCTTTTTTTTTTTTAATTTTATTTATTTATTTATGATAGTAACACAGAGAGAGAGAGAGAGAGAGGCAGAGACATAGGCAGAGGGAGAAGCAGGCTCCATGCACCGGGAGCCTGATGTGGGATTCAATGCCGGCTCTTCAGGATCGCACCCTGGGCCAAAGGCAGGCGCTAAACCGCTGCGCCACCCAGGGATCCCGTGATCAACTTCTCTTATCAAACAATCCAAGAGTCTTATTTTTTTTCTTCTTTTTCCTTTACAAAAGATGCTGCTTTTGTCATGCTCTGGAAAAAAAAAAAAATCTTGTTACTATTTGCCTCTCAATGTCAGAATAATTTCCACTGGTTTCATTGCTCTTCTTTATCCCTTTTGTTTCATATTGCATTAAATTTTTATGACTTTTTATCAGCTCTGTAATAAACTTAAAGCTGACAAAAGAAGATAGCTTTATATTTTTCAAATTAAAAGCCTATCATATCTGGCTAGTTTTGCTGAAACTTTCCAAAATGACTTTCCAAATTGTAGTTAAAGTGGCCCCTTCACAACTCCACTTTCCTTAGCTGTATTCTCAAGGTGCCTATTGCCATTCCAATGCCATCTGACATTAGAGAAAGTCTGACAAATGGGAATTCTGAGTAGAAAGAAATAGTGGTTAAATATCTTATTTTTTCCCCAATTTTAGAAAAACATATAATCATATTAAAACATGTGATCATATAAAATTATATAGGAACATTTCAGCAGAACCTGACCACCAGTTCATTCTTTTCTCCATCTTACTAAACTCTCTGGTCTGCTCTGCATGCTTTTACAAACCAGACCGTATATACTATTAAAAGCCTGTGGTGAAACCAGGCAAGGAAGTGATCTGGATGGCTACCTACATGTCTAGGCCTGCTCCCCGCTGCTCCTTAGCTCCTGGCTTTCTAGATGCTTTGGATCCCTTCCATGCCATACCCTGGTCCCTGTGCTTTAACTAGCCCAGGGTTTAAAATTTTTTCAGAATTCAGAAGCAAGTAGGTATTGCAAATGAGCACAGCAGCTCTGTTAGTAAAGGGGGATTTATGAGGAAGAGGAAAGACATTTCCCATTGAAAAGAATACTGTTGCCATGCAGAAATATCCACCTAGAATAATTCTGACTTTTCAAGAGAAGGTAAAAATTTAAATGTTATGTGAAATCTCCCGAATATTAAAGATTGGCAGTTACTTTAAAAATACTTAAAATTTTGGGATCCCTGGGTGGCTCAGCGGTTTAGCACCTGCCTTCGGCCCAGAGTGTGATCCCGGGGCCCCAGGATCAAGTCCCACATCGGGCTCCCTACATGGAGCCTGCTTCTCCCTCTGCCTATGTCTCTGCCTCTCTCTCTGTCTCTTATGAATAAATAAAATCTTTTTAAAAAATCCTGTGGATCACAGTTTTCTTCTGGAGTAAATCTGATATGTGAAAGACTGACCACTCAACCAAAAGTAACCATCCTCTACCTTTCCAGTCCCATCTTCTAATTACATCATCTTGTTTCATTATAATAATAGCACTTATTTACTACCTGACATTTATTAATTATCTGACACACACACACACACACACACACACACACACACCCCATACAAAGAAAGCTCTGTAAGGACCCTATGTAAGTTGTTCACAACTGTACCCCTGGCACCAAGAAAGAGCACATGACATCTAATACACTCAGTATGTCTATTGAATGAAGGAATGAATGATTTGTGATTTAATACTTTTGAGCTGCCCATCTTTGTTTCTTTTCAATATGAATGTAAGGTTATTTCCCTCTAGTCCTAGAAACACTGGCAGCACTTTCCCCTCTTTGTTCAGGCCCCAAACTGACGGGAGGAGAAGCAAACATAATTGCCTTCATCTCCATTTCAAAAAGACACAAAGTTTTTAAAATAAAGTACTGTAGATCAAAATTTTAAAATTTACATTTAATTATATTTGAATCAAGAATGTCAGTGTGTTGATCAGAATCTAAGATTCAGATAAATATCTTTAGCCAAATATATAAAATATAACTGATAGAAAATACAATAAATATAAAAATCCAAAGTTGTTATAGTCTCATGGAAGTGATTTTTCTTTTTTGTTTGCTCTGTTTTAGTTTGTTCATGTCAGTGCTTTGAGTTACAGAGGATGAAGTTTCCAATATACTGAGGTTGGTGAAGCATCTAGCATCTCCTCTCCTAATCTGCTGTCTTACATGCATGCATTGGTTATAGAGCCATATAGCATATGTTATTAGAGCCATTTTTTAAATTTTTAAATTTTTTAAAAATTTTATTTATTTATTCATGAGAGAGAGAGAGAGGCAGAGACACAGGCAGAGGGAGAAGCAGGCTCCATGCAGGGAGCCCGACATGGGACTCGATCCCTGGTCTCCAGGATCACGCCCTGGGCCGAAGGCAGATGCTCAAATGCTGAGCCACCCAAGTGTCTCAGAGCCATTTTTTTTAAAGCAGAGTCAGGTCGACCAAAGAATTCATTTTGTCATCCTTTTTGGAAATGGAAGACAAAAGCTTTTTCCTATTACCACTGTTAGAATTTATCAAAAGAGTTTTAAGGCCAAAGATTTACATTTGCTTGTATTGGTCTGTTTGAAGCTGAAAACTCATCCACAATATTGTATCTTGTGTGAACAGAACAGATGGATGACAGTTGTTTTTTGTTTGTTTGTTTGTTTTTAAGATTTTACTTATTTATTCATGAGAGAGACACAGAGAGAGAGAGAGAGAGACAGAGACACAGGCAGAGGGAGAAGCAGGCTCCACGCAGAGAGCCTGATGTGGGACTCGATCCTGGGTCTCCAGGGTCATGCCCTGGGCTGCAGGTGGCGCTAAACCGCTGCGCCACCAGGGCTGCCGGATGGATGACCCTTGTAAGAAGGGACAGTATGGGGTGCCTGGGTGGCTCAGTCTGTTAAGCACCTGACTCTTGATTTGGGCTCAAGTCATGATCTCCAAGCTGGGCAAGGAGCCTGCCCCTCCCCCCACACTCTTAAAAAAAAGGAAGAACAATGCAAGTTTTGAGCAACTGTGGCTATTTCCCCAGCACTAATCAGAAGAGCGCATCATGTAGGTATGTCAGGCCTGCTTACTTTGATGTAATAACTCACCATTAGAAATAAGCAACTCACGCCCTTTGTTTTGATTCTCTGTTCAGTGAACTATCCTCTCTGGCTTCCCACACGAATTTGCTGCCCTAAAACACATCAGGTTCTCCACCCAAGCTGCCCATCAGAATTACATGGGGAACTTTTAAAAAGTAACAGTACTGCAGCCTCTCCTGAGACCAATTGAACCAGAATTTCTGGGGCCTATCATAGAGCTCCGTCGGTGATTCTAAAATGTAGCCAAAGTAGAAAGCCGTTGGCCTACAGGAGACAATGCGCTGATTAGATTTACCTGCTCCAAATCCGCTAATGGAATCCTCACCATTGACTATAATTCCTTGTATGATCTGAGCTCTGTCCGCCTGTGAAGCCTGTCACCCACTGCATTCTCTTTGCTTCCCATTTTCCAGCCATACTGGCTGTATTATCTAATTCTACATAATGAGGGCAGCCCTGGTGGTGCAGCAGTTTGGCGCCGCATTCAGCCCAGGGTGTGATCCTGAACACCCGGGATCGAGTCCCACATCAGGCTCCCTGCATGGAGCCTGCTTCTCCCTTGGCCTGTATCTCTGACTCTCTGCCTCCCTCCCTCTCTCGCTCATGAATCAATAAATAAAATATTTTAAAAAATTCTACATAATGAGTCACCCTAAAACTTAGATGTTAAAAATAATAGACATTTATTATCTGAGAGTTTTAGTAGGCCAGGAATCCAAGCAGCTTAGGTGGTGCCTGTGGTCCAAAGTCTCTTACGAGGCTGAGATCAAGGTGTAGGTTACAACAGCAGCTTCATCTGAAGGCTCAAGTGGGAAGGGGTTCACTTCCCAGCTCACTCACATGGACGGCTGTTCTTTACCAGCTGTTGGAGGGAAGGCCTCAATTCCTCCTTCCTGGCTGTTGTGGCCAGAGGCTTCCCTCAGTTCTCTGCCCCGAAGACCGTCCCATAGAGCAACTCATGGAAGCTAGCTTTGTCAGAGCCAGTGTGTTGGAGGTTCCCCAGGACAACCTCCATGTTCAGAGATGAGTCAGGAAGCACTCAGGGGACTGGTCACATAGTCGTACTCACACTAAGATTTACCAAAGCAATGTAGTGAGGACACACAGTCGAGTCATAAAAAATGGCACAGAGTTTGGAGGAATCCATCTGCAGGACCCCTTATACGCTCACCCTGCCATAAAGGCTTGCACAGATCACACGCCTCTCCCAGTGAAGAAAGTGCAGCAACGTGTGTGCAAGATTTCTGCCCAGGAAAGCCCATGAAAGACTGAGCACCTGAAGATTGTATCGAGGGCAGCTCATACAGGTACCCCCTGCCCAATGAATCCTGAAATTCCAGACTCCCCGCTGGAAAGCAGGTGCTCGGCATAAGCATATTGTTTGCACAATCAGTCGAGGCGTAGTGAGTGGCCCTTATCAGTTTGGGAAAGTCCTACAGCAGTGTGGGGAACTGTTCACCAGCCACATTCCCAGATGCCCGCCAAGAGCCAGTCTTACCAGTTGGCCTAAGGACAGCCGTCTTGGCAGGCCGTGGTAACTTTTTCTGCCCAGTGAAAAACTAAGACAGCAAAAAACACCCAAGGCCAAAGCCACCGCCTTTTTGGAACCTAATCCTGGCAGTGACATTCCATTACCTCTGCCAGATTTTATTCAGGAGAAGGTAGTTACTGCCCCAGGCCGCACCCCAGGGGAGGGAGTTTCCTAAGGGCGCCAACACCAGTAGCCAGATCGCTGACAGCCGTCTTTAGGCCGCCCACCCGACTGGCCGACTTCTTACTCCTCAAACCTCCCCAGGATTATTTCTGCCTCAGAGCCTCTAAATGTAATGTTTCCCCTTTCTGGTATTTTCATCCCTCACTTAATTCAGGTTTCAGTTTAAATGTCCTTCCTGGGGGACACCTTCCCTGATTATCCAATTTAAAATAGCACACACTCCTTCCTGACAAGCTTCATCTTTTTTATCCTGCTGTATAGATGCTTTATAACAGCTGCCATGATCTGCATTTATGTTCTTGTTGCCATCGTTTGTGCAAATTGCACGATAGTAATGGTCTTGTCTATTTTGTTCACTGTTGATACAAGGATGTAGCAATACCTAGCGTACTTCAAATTCGTTACATGAATAAATGAGCAGAATTCCGGACCACCCAAGTGTGGGGATAATAAATATATACATCGGGCTCTTAAGAGTTTGTTTAGTCTGAGTCTACCTGCAAGACAATAATCGGGTTTGGCCACGGCTCAGGGCTGCTCTCCCAGGTGTGTGGAGCCGAAGACCTCCTGGACCAGAGCGCCTCGCTGAGATGCTGCCGACCTGGAGCTCTGCCCAGGCCCCGCCACGTCCCTGTGACAGAACACCTCTGTGTCGCCCAGAAGCTCTCAGCCTACCTCCTTCACGATTGCGTCCTAAGGGTCCAGCTGTGCCAAGCTCTAGGCCAGAGAATAAAAGCTGCTTGTGGGCAATACAGTCTCGCCTTCCCGGAGCTTGGCCCGGGGCAGAGTCCCCGGTAGCCCAGGGTTACCCAGGCCGGGATGGGAATGGAGCGGGGCTCCTAGGTGTGGAGCGGAGTCGCTGGAGCAGGCCGAGCAGGCTGTAGGAGCCGGGGCTTGGCGGCCTGGGGCGGCTGCAGGTGACCGCCACTAGCGGGACGTGGCGGAGCACAGGTGCGCCGCCTGGTCCACCGGGACCACCACCAGGCTGCCCCTGGGGGGCAGGTGCAGTCCCTGGGCTGCTGGACAGACCGCGCTGGTGGCCCCGGGCCCCCCAGGCCTGCACCCCCCTGCCCCCGCCGCAGCCCAGCGGCCGCATACCTGACACAGACAAGCCTCCTCCGCCCGGTGCACAGGTGACAGCCCTGGCCGCACCTGCGATGCTGAAGCCCGAGGCTGCACGTCACCCGGTCCCAAGGGCTCCAGCCACGGGCAGCGTTTGCCAAAAGCAGGGGTGAGGAACCGGCTCCGGCAGGTGTGAGCGGTGGGCCCGGGCCCTGGAGCGCTTGGCCTGGCCGCACGCCCACCTCGCGTGGCAGACCAGTGTGCCCTGTGTGAGCAGAGCCCCCACTGCTGATTCTGTTTTTTTTTTTCTTTTTAGATTTTATTTATTTATTCATGACAGACCCAGAAAGAGAGAGGCAGAGACACAGGCAGAGGGAGAAGCAGGCTCCACGCAGGGAGCCCGACACGGGACTCGATCCCAGGACCCGGGGTCACGCCCTGCGCCCAAGGCAGGCGCCAAACCACTGAGCCATCCAGGCGCCCCCTTCTTCTTCTTCTTCTTTTTTTTTTTAAAGATCCATTGGTGATTCTACATATAATCATCTCTAAAGCTTCATGCTTGGGCAGCCCGGGGGGCTCAGTGGTTTAGCACCGTCTTCAGCCCAGGGCGTGACCCTGGGGTCCCGGGATCGAGTCCTGCGTCGGGCTCCCTGCGTGGAGCCTGCTTCTCCCTCTGCCTGGTCTCTGTCTCTCTCTCTCTGTTTCTCTCATGAATAAATAAATAAAGTCTTTAAAAAAATAATAATAAAGCTCCATACCTACTAGTAGTGAAAAGCCCCCTACCTGTGTCGTCCTCCCGTGCGTCACGGTGACCTTACTGCCAAACGAAGCCCGGCCCGGCCACCTCTGCAGCCGGTGTCCGGCGCTGACCGAGCCCCAGGAGCCGTGCGCACACACGTGCAGGCTCACCTGGCAGGAGACACGTGCAAACAGGTGCCGTGACGCAGAGGCCAGAAGGTCAGTGTGACCAGGAGGCGTGACGAGGCGGCACCCCGGCGGGTGGGCCACATTGTGACTGAGCCCACAGCTCAGCAGCGTCCCTCCTGCGGCCGAGTGTCCAGGCCGAGGCCACTGCCAAATGGTGACACAGAATGTCTGGCAGCTGCCGGTGGGGCCGGGCACTGCTTGCCCCCTGCCCCCCGGCCAGGCCCGAGACGAGTCCAGGGCAGGCCACAGGGTGCAGGGCCACGGGCCCACCTGACTCGGGCCCCCTCACGTCCCGCCCGTGCCCGCAGCTCACGCCACCTCTTTCTGGACTCCTGCCACCAGAGCAGCCACATGAATGAACGTTTTAAAGCTTCAGTCCTACGACGCTCCCGGGCCCGGCCCTGGACTCGGCCGCTGCCGCCAACTGCACTTTGACACCCAGACCTCTTGCCACGGGGGGGTCACCGTCGGGCCCCCACCCGCTCCCCCAGACTCCACGTGGGGCCCTCCCGGCCCTCTGCCCTCCCGCGGGCGCCTCCCTCCTGTCCTTCGGGCCGTCCCCAAGCCGCCCCTCCCGGGGCCTTCCCTGGGCCGCTGCCCACACGGCCCACCCGCCACCCTCTTCCTGCGAGCACCTACCACCAAGTGACGTTCGTTTACGTGTTGACTTACCACTGACTTCAGTCAACCAGAATTCCAGCTCTCGGACGGCAAGGCCTTACCTGCCTTGTTCACAGATCTTCCCTGGTGCGCAGAATGGTGCCGGGCGTATCATGTGCACTCAAAGACATTTTCTGAGTAAAGCTTGGACTACAGTAATTTGTGGTCGTCTTTCTCTGCTTCAACCTTGCTTGCCCTAATTCATCCGCCAAGATCTCCCCACAGCATAAAATTGATCCTGTTGTTTCCCCCTACAGATGGCTTGAATGATGAGGTTAAAAACTGCTGAGCATGGCCTGACCTGTGTCGTCCTCCCAATTTGTCCAATTTGTCAGAAAGATAGTTCTGTTAGGGTATTATTTATGGGCATATGTCGGGGTATATTTATTTATACACAGATGTGTGTGTGTGTACATGCATTTTGTTGGATTTATTACTTGTATATCCTTTGTAAGCTCACCTGTTACCTTACTACTCCCTCGAGTAAGTACCCCAAGGGAAAAAACTTTGCCCGATTCATCTTTGTATCAGAGTGCCCAGTGGGACACCTGATGCTGATGAACTTACTGACGGGACTCACTCATTTATTCATCAATTCATTTCAACATTCAAGAAATAGGTGTCAAGCTCCAAGCTGTGCTATGAACTAAGCACTGTGTTCTGTGTCACTGGGGATTCAGCAGTGAACCAAAGTCCCTGTTCTCAGGAAGCTTGCTTCCTGCTAGGGAAACTGGCCGTAAAACTATAAACAAGTGATTATACAATATAATGTTGGGTGGTGCTACGTGCCTTGAATAAAATGAAGAGGTTCACTTATTGTGAAGGAATTTTTCTTTATGAAACAACTAGATCCCATGTGAAAAGTAGACCCTGCTGGGCCGATAGGCAGTCAGAAGGAGAAAAAGACCATTGGCTAAAATAAGATTGGCAAGCCCCAAATACAGGAAGCACAGACAGATTTCCTGAAAGCTCTGGACTAGCAGCAATGTAGGGGAGGTGAAGCAGAGACTTTCAGGCTAAACTGAAATCCCAAAAGGGAACTTGTGTGGTGCCAGGTGAATGACATTTCTGGATCCCAGCAAAACATCACAAAGGCTCTCTGAAGAAAGCATCCTCCCAATATATGCCCTCAATAATAGCTCACAATAAAGTTCAAATCCCAAATTCACACACCATGAGTAAGAGTCAGCAGAAACAACAAACACAGAAGACCCACCGACTATGCATATCAAATATCGGACGTATGATGCAAAAGCCACATATCAAATATTTAAAGAAATAAAACAATTGCAAAATTAAGCACAAAATAAGACTACAAAAATTATTTGGAGAAGAGCCAAGTAGATGATTATAATTGTTGCAATGAAAACCCAGTGGATGAGTTACCTGGCAGGTTACATATGGCAGCAAAAAATAATAAACTGGAAGACTGATTTCGAAAATGCAGCATAGGGGATGAAAACAATGAAATGTTACTATTGACCAATATTCTCTCGTTTTGTGGAACAGTCAGTCAATGCAGACAAAAGAACACTACTAAGGATGGCTGCCCTTAAGAGAGTACCGTCTACTTGGTAGGCATATATAATTGTAATTAATTTTCACAGTGACCCAAGAGGCATGTATTACCCCTGTTTTACTAGTAAGAAAGCTGAGCGCAGAACTTGAACCTGGTTTATCTGACTCTCAAACCTACCATTTTAAGGAGGCATGGCTATGAATTGATTATAAAACCAATTTTACTTGTTTTGTTTTTACTATTTTAAAAAATACTGTTTGCTACTTTTTACTAACATTCACATAACTAATAAAATTGATACGTTAAAAAAATCCTAGCTCTCTCCATACTTTGGTGTTATAAATAAGACGACAAATTCACTGAATTTTTGATTTACAAAATTGTTTCACTTGGATGCCTCCTCTAAAAAGTAAGTTAAGTCATGTCACTGCTCTGCTCAAAACCTTCCATGATAATAAAAGGCAAGGTACCTGCCATCGCATGTTAAGGGCCTCACGATCTGCACCCCTCCCGGCTCTCAGGCGGTGCTGGCCTCAGGACCTTTGCATTTGCAGTTTTTTCGTACTGTAATATTTTTCTCTCAGATATACGCATGACTGGCCTCTTATGTCTTCCAGGTTTCTGCTCCAATGTCATTGCATCAGAGACGTTTCCTGATCATCTTGTCCAAAAGTAGCACTCCTTCTCTCTCAGCCCATTGCCTTTATCTTCACGTCCTCCCGTAGTTGTGTACATAGAACTAACTTCCTACCCTATGTTCTGTAGTCCTGATATATGGTTGGTCACTTGTTTGTTATTGGTTGCTTCCCCACATTAGAATGTAAGCCCCATGAGGACACTGGGCAAATGTTTCTTGAATGAATGAACCATGTAGAAACGTCTAGAGTGAGCTGTATCTGCTTGGTGGTTCTCATGGTCTGTCTGTATTAGAATCACCAACATACATGTTAAAAATACAATTCCTGGGATCCCTGAGTGGCGCAGCGGTTTGGCGCCTGCCTTTGGCCCAGGGCGCGATCCTGGAGACCCGGGATCGAATCCCACGTCGGGCTCCCGGTGCATGGAGCCTGCTTCTCCCTCCTCCTGTGTCTCTGCCTCTCTCTCTCTCTCACTCTCTGTGTGACTATCATAAATAAATAAAATTTAAAAAAAAAAATACAATTCCTGCGCCCCATACCTAGACATGCCCTGAGTATGAAAGCAAGGATCTAAGAATTTATATTTATCCTTTATGCACTACCTACTAATGGTTTGTATTTTTTAAAAGTAGGCTCCATGCCCAGTGTGGGGCTTGAAGTCGCTACTCTGAGATCAAGAGTCACATGCTTTACTGGCTGAGCCAGCCCTAGTGGTTTATATTTTTCTTTTTTGTTGTTGTTGTTGTTGTTTTTTTTTTTTTTTTGGTTTATATTTTTCAACGGATTCCTTTACCAGAAGATTCCTTCATACTTAGTTTTATATGCAGAGATCCTGTTCAGTTGTTTGCATGATTTGGTAAGTCTGAAAATTTGGATTGGGTAGTTCTTCTAAGATAAACATTTCCCCTGGCAATGGTACCCTATAATCAGAGATACTCCAAGAAGGTGTCAGGCTTATATATTCTTTCAAGTTTGCACACAAACATATAGCTATCAGCAGGAAGAGAAAGTTTCCAGCACTGCGTACGTGGGAAGTTTCCTCTAAATTTCTTCACGTTGTGGAGTCTTGTATCATGATGACTACCACAGGGGGCGCCCTATTAAGTAAAGTGGCCCGTTGACATCAGCTGATTGCAGGAAGATCAGAAGCTTGAGTTCTGTGTCTTGGGTCAGTGCAGCCTAATCCAAAAAGAATTCCTTTTTTTTTTTTTTTTTTTCACTCAGATGCCTAATGTACCAAAATTATTTTTGGGGTCTTCATTATCTTCAGTCAACTCCCAGATGTCATTTTTTGGGTTGTCTTGATTTTGGAGTTTTAAAGTCCTATACCCAAGAATCTAGAGTGCAGGGTTAGCATGGAAGACCAGAATATTGCAAAGACCATAGAAATTGACAACCAAAACCACTTATTTTACAATGTCTCTTGGTGATAGTTTCTGTCTGTATTGTGTCAGCAATGCCCCCCTCTTTTTAAAATTAACTTGGGAGAGGTTGATTTTTCCAAAGTCCTTCCTCCTTGAGCATGGGCAGGAATGGTCTGATTGACTAACTACATGGAGGTGGATGAAGGCCCAAGGCTTTCTTCCCCACGTGTTTGCAGGGATCTGGCACGTGAATGTACAGGTTGCATCCTGCGCACAGGCACCAGGCCTGGCGGACCGCCGGTGGAGGCTGCTGTGCAACTGTGCTCTGGTCAGTCATCAAGCTCTGTGCCCTTGGAAGGACCTTCAGTGGCTGAGAGAAGTAGGTATCACAGGCTCCCCACAGTCCTGTATTAGACTTCAGTTTAGTATCCTTGTGGCTCTTGTGGACTTTTGTGTAGGAGTGACTAGGGCTAGGACCAGACCACCAGGGGAAGTAAACCAGACATCAAAGGAACCAAGAAATCCATATAATTACAATATGTATATCTGGCAAATATACCTCCCTACAAAATGCCTATTTTTTTATACTCATTTTTTTTAAGATTTTATTTATTTATTCATGAAAGACACAGAGAGAGAGAGAGAGAGAGAGAGAGAGAGGCAGGCTCCATGCAGGGAGCCCAACGTAGGACTCGATCCCGGGCCCCCAGGATCACATCCTGGGCAGAAGGCGGCGCTGAACTGCTCAGCCACCCGGGCTGCCCTATACTCATTCTTTATTGGTTCAAATTAGATATCAAAGAGTTCATAGGGGACAGTAACCACATTCATATGATGAGAGTGGAAAAATCAGTCAAAATCAGGTCATAATTCTGGAAACCATGGAGGAACAAAATATAAATGTAGTGAGTGTAAGAAAACCTTTGATTCTAGTTCATATGTTATGTGACACCAGAGAACTCATACTCAATTAAATATGTGGTATGCAATAAATATGGAAAAATGAGGATTTACTGGAATGGAAGATTTCCCATTTGGATTCAAGGTCCCTTAGTAATTTTTAGAATAAACTCATGCTTTTCTAATTGCATTTTGACCTTACCCAGCAAAATGCCATTCAGTGGTTATTGGTGAAGGATTGAAGATGAATTCTCATTCCCTTGAGAGTTTTGTTTTTCCTGAAGTCTATTGCCTGAGGCATGGTACCTTGCTTTTTCTTATGTTGTTTTTTTTTTTTTCTATGCCTGGAATTTTTTCCTCATCTCTCCAGCTTAAAATTTTAAGTGTCAATTTCTTTGTCCAGCAGCCTTCAACTTTTGTTAGATGAGCTAGTGACTCTCTCTAATCTGAATTTCATTCTTTATTCATAAATGTACTCCAGCTCTTGGCACTGTAATGGTTTGTTTATCACTGCTACTCATTAATTTTTATTGTTGTTTTAGTTGTTGGATGAATGGATATTTTGGCAGCGCTAAAAGAAAATGTTTTCGTGTAGTTCAATGTTTTTAGAAACATTTGTAGCTAAAATAAAAAATAAGAGTTCAAATCAGTATTTTTTTATTGTGCTCATACTATAAGGAAAGCACTACAGAGAAATAATTAGATGGGATCTTTTTCCTTAAAATAAGTAAAACAGTAAGGGAGATAAGACATATAAGTAAATAACCATAAAACAAGGCAAGAAGAGTGTATTTACTGTGTCAAGAGAAATACAGGTACAGTGCTATGGAAAAGCAGAAGAGGAAGACATTACTTCCCACTTTGGGTTGGGAGTAGGAGGATTCAATGAAAAGTTTTCACTTTTTGTCTTGTGTCTATTTTCCAATTAGTTTAATAGGTGAATATAATATTGAGATTTATAACAAAAATATATATTTGGTCTTTGTTTACATTTCTAGCACAGAGCTCTTAACATCCTCGGAATTTCCTAAATGTTGAGAACAATAAATATCTTTTGTTATGTTAATGAGGTGACTTTTGGAAAGCTATGTAACCGAAGAATGGGGGCTGGCTTCCAGGGGAGCCAACCGTGTCATTAGAGGGCTGAAATTGTCAGTGTCTCCCACCCCCCACTGACCACCTCTTGTAGGGGAGAGAAGCTGGAGGTTGAGTTCAGGCACCCACGGCCTATGCTTTAATCAGTTACCTATGTGATGAAGCCTCCATAAAAACCCAAAAGGATAGGGTTCAGAGAGCTTCCAGGGTTGGTCAACATGTAGAGATTCAGGGAAAGTGGTACTCCCAGAGTGTACGGGTTTCATGCCCTTTTCCCATACCTTGCCCTATGCATTTCTTCCAACTCATTCCTGAATTATATCCTTTTACAATAAACTAGTAACCTAGTAAGTAAAATGTTTCTCAGAGTTCTCAATAATTAATGAGCCACCCTAATAAATTAACTTAGCCAATAGAGGGGGGTCATTGGAACCCTCAATCTATAGCTGGATGGTCAGAAGCACAGGTGACAATCTGAACTTCCAACTGGCATCTGGAGTTGGAGGAAGTGGACTGAGCCCTATGGGACTGAGCCCTTGGCCAATGGGATCTTTATCTCCAGGTAAATAATATGAGAACTGAATTGAATTGCAGGACATCTGGCTGGTGCTGAATTACTTGATAGTGTTGGGAAAACCACCACACATTGGAATCAGAGGCAGAGTCATTAGTGAAAAACAAAGTTATAATATGTGTAACAATGAAGGAATAGGGATCCCTGGGTGGCGCAGCGGTTTGGCGCCTGCCTTTGGCCCAGGGCGCGATCCTGGAGACCCGGGATCAAATCCCACGTCGGGCTCCCGGTGCATGGAGCCTGCTTCTCCCTCTGCCTGTGTCTCTGCCTCTCTTATTTCTCTCTCTCTCTCTCTCTCTCTGTGACTATCATAAATTAAAAAAAAAAAAAACAAAAACAATGAAGGAATATTTGGAACATGGAGAAGATAAAGGAACATTCCCAAACATCTAAGCAAAATCTAAGGAGTTTTCTAAAAGGATACCATCATTACAACCTTTGTTAGCACCTAATCTTCTTAATATGCAAATTTCTTTTTTTTTTTTAAAGATTTTATTTATTTATTCATGAGAGGCAGAGAGGCAGAGACACAGGCAGAGGTAGAAGCAGACTCCATGAAGGGAGCCCGATGCAGGACTCGATCCCAGGACTCCAGGATCACGCCTTGGGCCAAAGGCAGGCGCTAAACTGCTGAGCCACCCGGGGATCCCCAATATGTAAATTTCTATGGGTAAAAATGGCATTGTTACATATTTGTCCACATCAGGGCATACAATTTTAGGCATCAATAAATTAAACCAGCACAACAAGATTGTCAATGTTTCATCAGTTAAGGTTTAAAGGAGTCCATAAATGTGAAAGCTTTACAAGTTTCTGCAAGATAGAATGCCCTATTAAAGGAGTGAAAAAGGAAATAATGGGAAAGGTTATGGACAAATTATCAGAGAAGAGCTATTTACTTTAAAACCTTCAAGAAATGAATGTAGAACTTTTTCTCCATAAGCACACTGGATGTGAGAGGAAGAGTCACGTGGTATATTTGACGTGAATGTAAATTTTACATGGGAAAGAAAGCAAGGTTATCTTCAAATGAAAGCTCCAGTTTCTTTTGAGAGTAAAACCAAGAGAAATCACGTCATGAATGCAATCAGTTGTGGCAGAGAGGCTAGCTGGGCACTTAGCTAGGCAACATTTCCCAGTCTCCCTTGCAGTTAGATAGATACAGGCGGGTGACTGAGTTCTAATCAGTAAAATGGAGTTGGAGTGATGCATGCCACCTCCACAGCTGGTCCACAAGATCCCCCCAGCCCCACTCCAAGCATGTTCCTTTCCCTTTCTGTAGTTTGATGAAAATGAACACTGTAGTTTGGAAGTCACATGTTGAAGATGAAGGTGACACAAGATGGGCTGGCTCTTAGAGGAGGGCCATCAGCCATCAGGAGCAATCATTTTGGACGTCATGTATGTGAAAATAAATTTTTATTGTGTTTGAGCTGTTGTACATTTTGAGATTGTTTGTTATAGCAGCTGGTGTTACCTTAACCGATACAAAAGGGGTGTGTTAATAACTTCTTACTGAAAGTGGCGCACTTCAAACTAGATTAACCCAACGACTTCCCAACAACAATGCTGCTACATCCTGCCTTTATCTGACCATCAGTACGGCCCATCCCTTGTACTGATATAGACTTTAGCTAAAGGTGTAATTGGGTAGGTGACATTTAATAACGTGAAGTCTTGAATCCGTTAGTCTGAGTTGAATCCCATCTCTGCAACTGGCCTTCGGCATGTTATATTTAACCTTTCTATTCCTCAATTTCCTCATCCATTAAATGAGGATAATAACCCTACTTTAGAGTTTATTGTAAAGATTAAAGGAGACAATATAATAAAATTTCTCAGAACAAGGTCCCCGCAGAAGGTTTAGTAATTAGGTTAGCCATTATTAAGATCATGTGGGAAAATAGGTCCTCGCATTTGTGTGTTCCCCCCCCCCCCTTTGGGTTCTCTTTTTGTCTTTGTATTTCTCTTTTTGGATTCTCCTCTTTTAGAATAACATTTGAGGGTTTCTGTGGATGATCTCTCATGGACCTCCTTGTGGCTAGTGCCATCGACTGGGCATAGCAGAGCCCAAACTGTCCCGTTGGTCCACAGGAAAGGAGACCTCTCCCAGGCCTTCCTCCAGTCCAGGCAAACAGGACAATTGTGATTCAGCTTAAGCACTAAGTTTCATTGGAGCTTATATCCACAGCTCCAGAAAGAAATATTGAATGATTTTGTAACCTAGGAAGAGATCCTGTGGCTTTGGGAAGTAACTGGTTCAGGATATCAGATTTGGGGCATTTTGCTGTCTCTTTCTGCCTGTAAGACGTGACTACCATTCAGAGATACCGGTTTCAACCTGGGTGACCTCAATGTCAAGGAGTTAGACAAAAATATTATTTTAATTAAAGGGAATAGTTGATGTCAATTGAATGTTTAGTGTGTGCCAGCTACTGCTTTTAAGAATTTTGAAGTCTTTATTGCTTGAGATAGATGGGGGTGCTTTCTCCCCACAGCTCATATCTTTCCCAGTGTTCTCTGTACATATCACTACTATTGATCTAGGTATTCACATTAAAATCTTGGAGGTGTCCTAGATCCCTTACTTGTACCTTATATGCATACTTTACTCATACCTTATATGCATCAGCAAGTCCTATAGGCTCTACCTACAAATATATATTTCACCACTTCCTAGTTTTTTGTGGTCACCCCTCTAGCTCTCTCTTCCCTAATCTACTGCTGTAGCCCTTTAACTGTTCTACTTCTTCTGTTGACCTACTGGAGTGTATTCTTTATGCAGCAGTGAGAGTGGCCGTGCTATAAAATGTGAGACACATCACGTCCCATCACTCACCCTCCCTAGTCTCTTAGTGGTCTCCAGCATCCATTCCAGGCCTCCAGTATACTTTCTCAGCCTGAGGGGACTGGAAAACTAAGAGGCAAGTTTCTTAGACTCTCTTGCAGTTGTGGCTTGGACACATGTAGGAAATTAGGAGGGTGGAAGTGCAGTGGAGGCCATGTCACCGCTGCTCTGTGATAGCAGATAAGGGATCACAGAGATCAACACCACTAATGTGGTGTTGAGAGATGGTCGTGGTAGCAGCAATGAAGCCTTCCTGTTCCCTGGGTCACAGCCACAGCATGTATTCTGAAAATTATCAGCTCCTTTGCAAACTCTTTTTTTTTTTTTTTAAGATGTATTTATTTATTTAAGAGAGAGAGCATGAGCGGATGTTGGGAAAAGGGACAGAGGCAGAGGGGGAGAAACAGGCCGAGCACGAAGACAGTAACAGTAGTGGGGCTTGATCCCAAGACCCTGAGATCATGACCTGAGCTGAAACCAAGAGTCAGATACTTAACCAGCTGAGCCACCCAGGTCCCCCCCTTGCAAACTCTTGATCGCCCATTTTCCTGATTGTGGTAGTGGTAGAAGCTTTTCTGGCAGAGGCTGGTTTGGTGGTGCTGTTCTGCATCTCATTCCTGAGGATCATCGTAGAGATTGCTCTATAGCTTTTTTTTTTTTTTTTTTAGATTTTATTTATTTATTCATGAGAGACACAGAGAGAGAGAGAGAGGCAGAGACATAGGCAGAGGGAGAAGCAGGCTCCACGCAGGGAGCCCGATGCGGGACTCGATCCCAGGACCCTGGGATCACGAGCTGGGCCATAGGCAGGTGCTAAGCCACTGCGCCACCCAGGGATCCCCCCCTCTATAGCTTTTTTAATGGTTTTATAAGCACCCAAATCTCTTTTTCATTAAATAATGAAAGCATTTTCTTTTCCCTGTGACTGAAGCTTAACTGCTACACTCTAATCACACTTAGAATCAACCTCAAGGGGATCCCTGGGTGGCTCAGCGGTTTGGCGCCTGCCTTCGGCCCAGGGCGTGATCCTGGAGTCCCGGGATCGAGTCCCACGTCGGGCTCCCTGCATGGAGCCTGCCTCTTCCTCTGCCTGTGTCTCTGCCTTTCTCCTCTCTGTGTGTCTCATGAATGAATAAATAAAATCTTAAAAAAAAAAAAAAAAAAAAGGAATCAACCTCAACTCCTCGCCAAGGCCTGCAAATCCTGGATGATCTGCCCTTAGCTACTCTCTGCCGCTGACTCCACTTCAACTGCACTGAGCTCTTCCCTGAGCACACCAAGTTTGCCCCTACTTAGGGCTCTTGCACCTACTATTCTTGTTCCCCCAGATCTATAGTATGACTCATTCGCTTTTTTTCATGTTTGTACTCACACACCACTTCTTCGGAGAGCGCTTCTCTGACCACCTCTCTAAAAGAGCTGTCACTCTTGACCTTTTACCTTCCTTTATTTTTCTTCAGGTACCTAATATCTGCCATTACAGTATGTATTTGGTTAAAGTCTGTCTGCCCTGTTGGAAAATAAGCTCTCTGTTCTGCTAAGGGCTCTATCTTCAAGAGAGTCAAACAATTCTTGGCAAACAGTAGGTATTTCATAAATATTTTTTGAACAGATTCCCATTTTACAGAAGAGGAGACTTGAGGCAAAGATTGATCAAGTAACTTGTCCAGACTCATGACAAGAGGAGCGGCAGCCTGCTGTGGAGCATCTAATGTCCTGTCAAGCACGATACCACGCTGCCTGCCCAGCCTAGCTGGCCTCCAATCACTCACTCACAGACTCCACCTGAAAAAAGACTGATCACACCGCTGCGGGGTGGGAAGCAGGTATAGCAAAGAGGTTGAAAAAGAAAAGGCACAAAAATGCTTAAGGATTTGCCTGCCCAGGAGAGCTACTTCCCACCCACAAACCAACTGCCTGCCTGTGAGGTGGGCACATCCTGTGCTGGGCCATAGCACCGCGCCTGTGGGGCCATCCAACTCCCCAGCGCAGCCGGGTTCTAAAACCACCTATTCCTCTGCTTCCCAATCTCTAAATGTACTGAAATGACTTCAAAATTGCACTATGCTAGGGCGCCTGGGTGGCTCAGGTGGTTAAGCATCCGACGCTTGATCTCAGCGCAGGTCTTGATCTCAGGGTTGTGAGATTGAGCCCTGTGTTGGGCACCACGCTAGGCATGGAGCTTACTTTAAAAAAAAAATTCACGGGATCCCTGAGTGGCGCAGCGGTTTGGCGCCTGCCTTTGGCCCAGGGCGCGATCCTGGAGACCCGGGATCGAATCCCACGTCGGGCTCCCGGTGCATGGAGCCTGCTTCTCCCTCTGCCTGTGTCTCTGCCTCTCTCAATCTCTCTCTCTCTCTGTGACTATCATAAATAAAAAAAAAAAAAAAAATTAAAAAAAAAAATTCACTACCCTACTCAGCACCTGGATCTTCTCTAGGTTGTGGTGGAGATTTTTTTTTTTTAAATACTGCAAGAGCTAAAAACAAAACAAAACAAAACAAAACTGCAAGAGCTGATTTTTACTCTTTATCATTTTCCTTTCTTAAAATTTTTTTCTCTTTTTTGTTCTCTATAGTTTAATAAACAATAGCAGTTCAATGCTGGTTTTATAACATTTTAAAGTTCAGAAGTAACAAAGTGGTACCTTGTTCACATTTCCACTTCAGGCCCCCAGAGAGGGAGAAGTTGATGGCTTTGTATCATCTGTTCTTTTGTCACTACCTGAAGATCTCCATCATTTTCTCCCACATGAAACCTTATCGTATCTCTCTGGGAGTCACCCTAGCTTGGTGGAATGACTCAAGCTCTGGAATCACACAAGCCACAGTTCAAATACTGGCCTACAAGTTTCTTACCTCTCTCAGCCTGATTCTTTACCTCTAAAATCAGAATGAAGACATCTTCCTTGGGGGCACCTGATTGGCTCAGTCCATAGAGCATGCAACTCTTGATCTCAAAGCCGTGAGTGCAAGCCCCACGTTGGGTGTGGAGCTGCTTAAAAAAAATTTTTTTTTTTAAATAAAGTAAAAAATAAAATCTTCCTTGCTGAGATTTGTATTAGAGATCATTTACATAAAGAACCTGGCACAAGCAATAAAACATAAACTATATGTTGGCTAATTGAATTTAAATTAAAAAAATTGAATTACCAAAGGAAAGCAAGAATTTTTCTTTTTCCTCCATTTTTAAAAAGATTTTATTTATTTATTCATGAGAGACACAGAGAGAGAGGCAGAGACACAGGCAGAGGGAGAAGCAGGCTCCTTTCGTGGAGCTCGATGTGGGACTCGATCCCAGGACCCTGGGATCTTGACCTGAGCCAGAGGCAAACCTTTAACCCTGAGCCACCAAGGTGCCCCCTTTTTCCTCCACATTAGAGCATAATAGCATGAAATTAGTATTCTGTGATTGCACATGGAATTAATTTGCACAGTTCACTTCCTGAACATATATGCTTTCTTTTTTTTTTTTTTTTTAAAGATTTTATTTATTTATTCATGAGAGACACAGAGAGGGAGGCAGAGACACAGGCAGAGGGGGAAGCAGGCTACATGCAGGGAGCCCCATGCGGGACTCAATCCTGGGACCCCGGGATCACGCCCTGAACTGAAGGCACTCAACCGCTGAGCCCCCCAGGTGCCCCAAAAGCACATTATTTTGATAGTCAGGAAGAACATTATAAAACAGAACAAAAAAATAAATGTAAGGGATTCCTTAACTGTAGAATTTAAAGAATCAAACAGCAGAGTGGAGTACCCCCAAGCTATCCGTAAGTCTTGCTCTCCCTTCACTGCTTCCCATTCGCATCTTTCCCTGAGAAGGTAACTGGTTCTTGATACTATCACATCTGAGGCAAGATGAGAAAGGCTAGAGTGCCCATGGAGTGAGCGCTGGCCTCTTCTAGGCCTAATGCCCCGGAGAGAACCAGCTCTTACCCTGTACACCCAGCTAAACAGGTTAGGTTCATGTCTTCGCTGTAAGCTGAATGTCTACGTCCCTCCAAAATCCAGATGTCAGAAAGTAACTTCCAATGTGATAGTCCTAGGAAGTGGGGCCTTTGGGAGGTGATTAGGTCACAAAAGTGGAGCCCTCTTGAGTGACACTTGTGTCCTTCGATAAAAGACCTCACTTAGCTCCCTTGCTCCTTTTGCCATGTGAGGGCACGGCAAGAAGATGGTCAGGAAGCAGGTTCCGTCAAGACACCAAATCTGCCTCTGAAATAAATCTAGAACTGAAATAAATCTCTGTTTGTGATGAGCTCCCAGGCTCCGGTGTTCCTTTATAGCTGCCCTGGGAAGTAAGACACTTTCCCTCACTGCTTCCTGGCACTTTCAGTTTCCCTGAGATCACTAGTGTCGGGCAACTGTACCGGGCCCTGGAGATACGCTGTGGCCTTCTTGGAGCTCTGGAGAGAGAAGCCGAAGACACAGTAGAACAATGTGCTGACCACCACTAAGAGGTAGACCCTGGGGTGCTGCGGGCGTCAGGAGACACCTTAGCCCAGCCCATCGCCACCAGCGAAGACTTCTTGGAAGCGTTGATCTGTAGTCCACGTTCACTCCGAACGCACACATCTCTAACCCCTGCAGTCCCACATCCTAGCTTAAGAATTCTTTTACTCGTCATCAGTCAGTTCCATCTCTCATTCTGCTGAGGGACTTCTGAACCCACCGCTGCTTCCCTGACGTAGCTCTCGACCTCCTCACCTTCAGCAGTCAAACGTGTATTTCCAGGAAACCTTGCATTCTTCTTTGCGTGTGCCACTCAGAGTTACATAATTGGCACCTTTCCATTTTTGCCTTTGCTACCAAGAGACTCAGAGTTAAAATGAGAGTCCAATTATTATTAGAGTTTTATACCAGATTCTCTGCTTCTAAATGATTTATGGTTTTTTTAATGGTTTTTGATAACAATGATGCCATTATTTCACGAGGAAGCCTGAGACCATTATATGTCAACTACCTCTACTTTTTTCCAAACGCATTAGTTTTCTGTCTTTGTAATCCTCCCTCCACCCCCCACCCCCACCCCCGTCTCAGGGGAATGCACTCAAATATATGGGCACTGTGAGTGAACTCTCATGGGGTTTCTTCACTGGTTTCCCTAGCCTCTGTAGTCACCTTGCTATGTGACTAATTCTTGTCTATAAAATACCATGTTTCTTAAATATTTTATTTATTTGAGAGAGAGAGAGAGAGAGAGCAGAAGCAGGGGGAGTAGCAGAAGGAGAGGGAGAAGCAGGCTCTCCACTGAGCAGGGAGCCCGATGTGGGGCTCCATTCCAGGGCCCTGGGATCATGACCTGAGCCCAGGGCAGCCATCTAGCCAGCTGGGCCACCCTGGTGCCCCTAATTCTTGTCTATAGATATACACAAAACTTCCCTCCAGGGGACAGAAAGAACTTCCCTTCTCTTCCCTATTGCTTAACTCCCTCTCCCCACCAGTTCCTATAGAAAAAAAAAAGTTTTTTAGTCATTTGTTCTAAATGAATTTGTTCAATTCATTTCAATATTCTTTTACTCCATGTAAGTTTGTGGTTCTCTGACTCCAGATTGGTTGTACCATCTTTACAATTTCCTAATAAAAAATACATAATAATAATCTTTGGCATGCCTTGACTTTATATCTATATTTTACCCCTTTTGAAAACTGTTAACATGTACATAAAATTTTGAAAAATGAAGTCTATCTTTTCTAGTTCCATTTTCTCACTTTTGAGTTACCCATTTAAATCTGTCTTCTGCATCCCATCCCACACCAAATGTATATATACGCTCATCAACTCTATGCTGAAACCATTCTGGAGAAGCTCAGGAGGGTGAACATTTTTCATTTCAGTCTTTGTGTGATTTGCTGCAAGTGATAGTGTTAAGTCCAAGTGATATTTACTGGTGGAAAAGACAAAGGTTCTATCTCATAGTGTCATTTGTATAACCAAAACTGATGATTCTGACCTTGGTTTCAGTATTTTACTTCTTTCCTTTCTTTTTCTTTCTTTCTTTCTTTCTCTTTCTTTCTTTCTTTCTTTCTTTCTTTCTTTCTTTCTTTCTTTCTTCTTCTTCTTTTTTTTCTTTCTTTCTTTCTTTCTTTCTTTCTTTCTTTCTTCTTTCTTTCTTCTTTCTCTTTCTTTCTTTCTTCGTTCTTTTGTTCTTTTTAATTTTGGATGAAAAAGCTGAGATAAAATACTGAAGATATCTACTGTCCCCCATTCTGTATTTATAAAAATTTCTCATCCTGGTGGGGAGAATTGCCCCAGCTATGCAGCTGAACAACCCTGAAGCTTTATACCTTTGAAAAATATGGTGGTCCTTTCCCATAATATCCTGCAAAACTTTTAAGCTTCATTAGGGTTAATGTCCTCTTTCAGATGGAGCACCCCAGAGCTGAGTCCTCAGATCTCTATCTATACTCACTCTTAGGTGTTTTCATCTAGTCTCAAGGCTTTTATATATAGTTCCTTCACTGAAAACTCCTAAATTTACTTCTCCAGCCCAGATTGTTCCCTTGAACTCCAGATTTGTATATCCAACTGTCTTCTCAGTGTCTCCTCTTGGGAATCTAAATGGCTCATCTCACTACTTAACATCTCCAAAATTAAGCTCCTGATCTTCCCCCACCACCTCCTAAACCTATTCCTCCCACAGATTTACCCATCCCAGCAAAAGGCAACGTCATCTTTCTGGTTACTCCGATGAACAACTAGCATCATGCTTCATCCCCGTCCCCACACCTACCTCTTTCTCTTACATTCAATCTATCGGCAAATACTTTTGGCTCTACTTTCAAAATGTGTCTAGACTCTCACCCTTTCTCAACACTACCACTGCTGCCATTCAGTTTCAAGTTTCCATTGTCTCTTGCGTGGATAATGGCCTCCTAACTGACCTCTTTAGTTTTGGGCTTGCCCTCTACCATCTGTTCTCAACACAGCAGACAGGGCAATTTTTATGAAACACAAGTCAGATCATGTCACCCCTCTGCTCAAAGCCCTGCAATGACTGTCCATCTGTTTCAGAGTTAAAGCCAGAGTCCTTAGAGTGGTCTCTTCTGATCCCTACCAGAACCTGGACCTTATCTCCCACTTCTACTTCCTTAGCATTCATGCCTCCTTACTTGTCCTTGAACATACGTAAGCACACTCTCATCTGCAGGTCTTTGTACTCTTGAGCTCTCTGACATCTTCAGGTCTGTCTCTCTCCCTTCATTTACATCTTTGTTCAAATATCACTTTCTCAGTGAAGCCTTCCTTCACTTCCTTATGCAAAATTATAACTGCCCACTAGCCCTACCTTCTAGCCCTCCCTGTTCTATCCTTTGCGTTTTATTTCTCTATAGCACTTGTCATCATCACCTGACATTCCTTGTATTTTACTTTGTTTATTGTCTGTCTCCCCAGGGAAGGCTATCTACAATGCAAAATTGACCAAGTGTTTTCCTTAATGAAAGGTATCCTAATGTCATGTTTATGACCCCTAGTTATAGATATGGAGTCATATCTAAATAGATATAAAGAGACTGCCTGGTTTGAGCCCTGGTTCTATCACTCAAATTCTCTATGCCTCGGCTTTTTTGTTTATAAAATGAGGATAATAAAAGTACTTTTCTCATAGCATTGTAGTAAGGACTAAATAGGACAATGCATATACTTAGCATAATGCCTGGTACATGGGAAATGTACAAATGATAATTTACTGCCTTGGTTTCAGGGCATAGGATATGGGCAGGTATTTGGTAGTCTTTCCTTCTTAATTACTTTTTTCTTTTCTCTTTATTCTTTTTAATTGTCTGGTATTAATTTGGTAATTATGGTGAATAAGTGAAGATTGGTCTGAATAGCTTCAACTACCATTTATACTTGGGCTCAGAGACACTGTAGAACACCCAAGCAAAAATATGGCTTCCTTTGCTCCTTGGGGCAAATAGCAGAACACAGCTAGCAGCAACTCCTGAGTTTTACACATTTATAATTCAGGCAGTGAGCAGCTGACTTGATGCTTTTGGTCTGCAGTCCATTAGCCCAACATGAGCCAGGTGTTCACCTCTAGTTCAATCACTATGGTGATGGCACGGAGTCATGAAGCCTGGGCGGCATGGAGTCTCTATGGAGCTGCTCCCACTGTCATAATATGGATGCAGTCGGCAGAGAGAATTTCTGAAATAAAGCAATGAGGAGAAAAGAGTGCCGCAGGCATCCATTGCATTGGTACAGTATCATTACAGAAACTGTTCAAGATTTCCTACAATGTTTACCAGATTTGAGTCAAAATGATAAGAGGTACCCATAACAAATCTGTAATATTTCAGCTTCTTCAAAGAGACTCCATATCCTGAGTATTCAATGAGGCTCTAACTTCTTGAATATTTTACATGGTAAATCCTGCCCTTTGAGAACAATGTTTCATTGATTTGGGGTTTTCTCAGTTGTTTCTTTGTCTTTGTTTTTGCTCCTTTCTTCGATATATGAGGAGAAAACTGCAGCTATACCAGGGACTGTATGGTTGGCAGCTGATGTTTCTGTATCTTTCTGCCGATTAATGAACTATCAGTATCTGAATTTTTGGTAAATGTAAATTAAATGCATGCACTTGGTGTCTTAGCCAGCCTGGCATGTAGGGCACAGTGTTAAAACCACAAACAAAAATGAAAGCAGTCAGACTGCTCTCACCTGCTAGGAAGCTTATAGATAATATAAAAATATAATTTATGTCATCTTGCTCAGCATGAGCTGATATATTCTTCTATGAAGAGTGTCAGACTGAGAGTTGTAGTCTTAGGATCTAGTAGCACTAGACACTAGATCTCTGTGACACTAGACAAGTCACAGCTGCTCTGGATTCAGTTTTCCCATTTGTAAAATAAATTGATTAGAATAAATGTCTACACATCCTCTCAACTTCTGAAATCTCATTTTGCTAATTGTGAGTCTCAGAGCAGGTAGGTAAACAGTTATTTATAGGACTAACACCTACTATAAAGGCAGGGAGGCAAAAATAGCAAAGAACCTTGAACTCCTCAAAATACAAGCAGACAAACTATTAACAAGCAAACATCAGTTTATCAGTTTAAGTCACTGAGGTCAAGGAAAGCAGTGCCTTAACAAAATCAAAAGGGAAGAGTCAGAGGATTGTGTAGGATTTGGGAAGTCTGGACTCAACGGGGTTTATGGCAGATATGTCAGAGTGAGGGTCAGATTGGGATTGAGCAAGTTTGTGAAATAATAGTTGAGGGTTGGTGGATATAATGAGGTGAGAGTTTTGAAGTGAGTCTTGATAAATAAACCCTGGTTTGGTAAGGGAGGCTGTTGTCTGAGATAAACTCATTTGCAAGGGATTTCCTAAAGCAAACAGTCAAGCTATTTATTGGCTTATGGTTTTATCTTTGGGCAAAGTTAACTGGAACAAACAGCTGAGTTGTGTTGACACAGGTGGTCTCAGTCTTTAAGCCTCCCCGCTCTATCATATTGATGCAGGTGGCCACAGTTCTTAACTTAAGTCGATACAGAACAAAATCGCCTGCAGCAAAAAGTGTTTGATGAAAGCTCTACTCCTGGCCTTTCTTGAATTCCAAACTCATATATTTGACTTCTCACTTGACATTTCTTTTTGGATGCATTATATATTTATCAAATTCCAAGTAGAGCAAATAAATTCTAAAGAGACCTCTCCTCCATATTCTACAGTTCAGCAAATGGCAACTCCCAGACTTAAAAGTATTTATTTACTTATGCAAATACTAAATGTTAAAATAACTTTCTGGGTTTTGCAAATATATTTGAAATCCTATTTCTTCACTTCAGAATAGCAAAATTGAATTGTAGTGATTAAAATAAAAATACTAATTTTTACATGTACTCTATTCAAGCAACTTAGAGTTGGATTTCAGTTGATGAAGGGAGAGGGCTTCCCAGGCAGCACCTGGGAAGGTACCCCTGGCTACAGCATGATGCCACTGAGCTACACAGGTCAGGAAAGCATAGTGCCATCTTGAAGGAAATGAATGCCTACTGAAGGTCTGCGAAACATGCATAAAATGAGTCTGAAAGAGTTGGAGAATTTAGGAAGCTTATCCACTTCATACAACCACAGAACTAGGCCAGAAACTCCTTAACAAATATTAATTGAACATTTACTATCTTCCGGGCACTGAGCTGGCAATGAGAATGTAGAGATTTAAAAAATCCCACAAACCTGTGGTTTCTGCCCTTCTGGTTTTTTCTGTGAAGTGATTACACATATGGAGACCTAAACAGGGTCTAAATCATCCAAGGCCTCATGTGCCAACCTTGAAAGATTTACACAGTAAAGTGACACATTTAGTTTCTAATTTTACAAAGAATAAGTGGTCTGTTAGAATGTTAGAGGATGACTGTGGGTTAGGAGGTAGCTGGTAGAGGTCAGAGGCAAAGAATCTGAGAAACCACATGGGAGGCTGCTGTAGTAAAGCCAAGCAAAGAAATGATGGTGGCCCGAAGTCAGAGAACTAACTGCACCTGAGATGGACATACACAGATGGGAATGCTAAGGACACGGAATTAGCAAAGCCCAATGAATGGTTTGATGACAGGAGCTCAGAATTAGGGAAAAGGAGAAGTCAAGGATGAAAACTGTTGGCAGAGAGAAGGTAAAAAGATCATTGAAAGGATTCTGGTTTTTTGTTTGTTTTTTTGAAGTTTTACACCCCACAGGTTTCTGAGGTAACTTGCTTTCCAAACAAGCAATTAAAAGAACTCCCTACTGTATTAATTTATTCCACAAAATTTACTATTATACATTGTGTTTGTGATTAGAAACCAGCAACTGGTAAGCAAGGAGCTTTCCTGAATTACAAATGTTCTTATCATCCTGATTAAGATTTTGAAGTAAAAGAATGAATATATTTAACAAAAAGCCTGGTAAAGATACCTGTGCTTTCTGTGTGTGTACTAAGTAAACTCTCTGTGTGGTTGGCAAATGCATAGTTTCTCAAATTTTAAAAGAATTCTCTGAATGTAAAGTCATGGGTAGTAGCGATGAGACCACCCACATGGGTTTTATATAGACGAACTCTAAATTATCTATATTAGAAATGTTCTAACCACAATCTTTTCTAATTATCATGTTCTCAAAAAGTACCCCTCAATTAGTCAAATAGTTACATTCAGTCAATTCTTTTCATACATCAGCATAAAGCAGTTTTAATCGTCTCTAAAATTAAAAAAGTAAAAAGAATTGTACTTTTCTTTATAAAATAAGCAAATGAAGCAAGCTTTTTATTTAATCCACAGGTATAGAAAACTGATTATTTCTATTTTGTATAATATATAATATTTTCCAAAGGACTTCCTCTACCAAAGCATAATTCATAAGAAACCTGTGGTTGCATTTATTTACATTTTTAGCAGAATTTCTACAGTTTATGAATTATTCCTTTCTTCTTTAAGATTTTCTATTTATGGGCAGCCCGGGTGGCTCAACAGTTTAGTGCCGCCTTCAGCCCAGGGTGTGATCCTGGAGACCCTGGATCGAGTCCCACATCGGGCTCCCTGCATGGAGCCTGCTTCTCCCTCTGCCTGTGTCTCTGCCTCTCTCTCTCTCTCTCTCTCTCTCTCTCTCTCTCTCTCTCTCCTCTCTGTGTATTTAAATAAATAATAAAAAAATCTTAAAAAAAAAAAAGATTTTCTATTTATTTCCTTGAGAGAGAGAGAGAGAGGGAGAGAGCGTGTGCATGCGCCCAAGCACGGGGCGGGGGGGGGGGGGAGTGCATCAGAGAGAGAAGCAAAGAAAGGTCCCCACTAGCAGGGGGCCTGGTAGTGGCTTGATCCCAGGAGATCATGGTCCTGACCTGAACCGAAGTCACATACTTAACTGGCTGAGCCACCCAGGCACCCCAGTTTATGAATTATTTCAATTGGCATTCTATAATGCAAGAACTTTCTAAGTCTTTGCTCATTAAAAAGATTTTCTACACAAATGGACATTGACATAAGTGTTCTCTGTGTAAATTGTGCAGGCAGCAAATTGGGCAATGGTGAGGTGAAGCACATACGCTTGGACATAGTTTCAGTTCATTATAAATATGTAAAATCTGTAAGAGACGAATGCATTGATAGATACACAAAATCATCTTAAAAGATGACTCATTGCCCGAAGAAGCCCTGATTAGGATCTAATTGATTGCATTAATATTTTCAAAGATAGGAGTTACTAAACATACAAAATATGACAGTAAAGGCAAGCCAAGTCCCCAGTAATTGTCTCAGTCCGTGAGAATGGGCGCCTACACATGGGACCTAATCTGTGGACAGATTTGGGCAGCTTCAGTATTTCCTATGGAAAGGACTTCTAGAAGGCAATCCTTCCATCATGAGAAGTAGAGACCTGTCTTGAAAACTACATTTGCAAATAAGCACATTGTTTTCACTGCAATTTAAGTTGCTTTAGGAATGCTGAAGGATATTGGGGAGGCTCAAGGGCTCTCAAGCCATCCCTTGGTGCTCTGTGAGAGAGCTGAAAGTCTCAGGATGTCTTGGGGGCACAGCAACTCAGAGGAATGTGCCTTCAAATCCAATACCTATTATGCCAATTACTGGTATGATACTTTCATAAAATTATTCAATCTTTCTGAATCTTGGTTTGCTTAGTATCATATCATCTTGATCTTGGTTTGGATATTTGAATCAAGACTGAATGTATTAAATGCCAATTATTATTACAACAGTTTAATGCATTAAATACTTGTCATTTTATCACTCAAAAAATGTTCTGTACCACTGTACTTGTTTCCTGTTGCTGCTAAAACAAATTAGCACAAACGCACTGACTTAAAACAGCCTAAGTTTATTATCTTACAGTTATGGTGATGAGAAGTAGAAATGGGTCTCACTGGGCTAACATCAAGGTGTTAACAGGGCTGCACACCCTCTGAAGCTCTAGAGCAAAATCATTTCCTTGTTTTTTGTTTTTTTTTTTTCCCAAGGTTCTAAACACTATCCTTGGTTTGGGACCTCCAGACAGACAGCAGTCCTGTCATTTGGCCCTCTGCTTCTGTCATTACATCTCCTTCTCCGATTCTGACCTCTGCCTCTCTCTTATAAGGATGACAGTGGGCCTACTGAATAGTTGCAGATAATCTTATAATCCTCTCACTTAATATCTTTAAATTAATCACATCTGCAAAGCCCCTTTTGCCACGTAAGGTAATACATTCACCAGTGTACTAGCCAGGGTGCTCCAGAGAAATAGAATCTATATATATCCCTATCGATCTCTCGGTCTATCTATAGTTTATTGTAAGGAATTGGCTTATATGATTATGAAGGCTGTCATGTCCAAAATTTACAGTGTGGGCCAGCAGCTTAAGACCCAGGCAAGTGGATGGCGCAGATTAAGTCTGAAGGCAGTCTGCTGGAGAATTCCCTATTGCTCAGGGAGGCTACTCTTTTTCTATTCAGGCGTTCGACTGGTGGAATGAGGCCCATCCACATTCTGGAGGGCAATCTGTGTTCACCCATTTAAATGTTCACCTCATCCCGAAACACCCTCCAAGCCTGTAGAGGCCACTTTTTAGGCAAACAGGCTTGAGCAATGAAATACAGACAGGCCCATCAGGTGACCCACCTCAAAATGTGCAGAGGCCCTGACTGGTCAATGGGCTACTTAAAACCAGGCACAGTTCCCACAAAAGGGAGAATTCCTACGTGCCTATACCTCCCTACCTGCCCCCTTTAAATACAGCCCCACCCACTACCTTGTTGTAGACAGCATCTCCTGGCTGCTGACCCGCCCGCAGCTCCCTTGCTGTGTATTCAGTAAACTATCTCCTTTATTCTACTCTCATGAGTTCTTTCATCTCCCATGCCACCAGCGTCCACCCAATCGTTGCTCCACACTGGGGGACTCCCATCCGATTGAGAGACACCTCATTTAGGTTCCACATAGTTGACATATAAAACCATCACAAGAGTTTCAGGGATTAAAATTTAGAATCTTTTGAGAGAGGGGTGATTTTCCTGCCTCCCGCAAATTATCCACCTATCTATCCATATACTGAGCTCTGTGCTAACCACTAAATCCTTAAAAACAGATTAGCCTAGTTTCTGCTTTTAAGGAACTCACATTTAGTGGAGAGGACACATAAATTGATAAGTACAATACAACAGAGTAGGTGTAATGATACAGTTATGCACAGTGTGCCATGGTGATACAGAGGAGAGGCAAGTAATTCAGCTTGGGAGTGGGAAGTACAGGTGGAGAAGGTGGGGGTAACAAAGAAAGCTTTCTAAAAGGGGATAATGCTTAAGCTGAATTTTAAAGGATATGTGGGAGTTTAAAAAGGGAAAAGGCATTGCAGGCAAAGGAATCAACCTGAGCATAGAGAAATAACTACTCCTCTATGTCTGATTCTAGTAGCTTTTTCATTGTATTTTAACTTCATTTGAAGCTTTTTGTGTTTTATAAAGAAATACCATGTTGGCCAGAGAACCCAAGGGCCCAGTTCTCTTGGCAATAATACTTTTCAGTATAAGTGAATAAATGAATAAATAAATGCAGGTGTATATGCCAGTCTTTGTGGTATAGTTAGAGCTATTGGTTACTGACCAAATAACAATCTTGCTCTTATCCAGAAATCCAATTTTGTCCAGAGATTTGGTACTAGAATACTCAGGGAAGGTGGGTCCCTCCTTAGCCCCAGGGGACAAATTGTGAGTTTCTCTAATTCAATAGGAGAAATTCTTTTTTTTCTTTTTTTTTTTTTTAAGATTTTATTTGAGAGAAAGCATATGAGCAGGGGGAGGAGCAGAGAGAGGGAGACATGCTGACTCCCCGTCAAGACCTGAGCCAAAGGCAGACGCTTAGCAGACAGAGTCACACAGGCGTCCCCTAGCCACACTTTAAATACTTCGTTGTCAAGGGCCATTTCTATCACTGCAGAAAGTTCTATCAGACGGTGCTATGTGAGATCTGACAGGAGGGGGAAATTCAGTACTTCACAAATCAGGACACAACAGCAGCTCAGCTGAAAGGTCTCACATTTATTACTGAACCAACCTACTGGTATAGAGGCATAGTAACAGAGAAAATCATTCCCTTGATAAGACATGTCCATTGGCCAGGTAGGAAGGATGTTTCCATATTGATAAGATAGGAACATGTGATCTCCATGTGGCTTAAATATGTGTGCCAATTATGTTTGCTATTTCATGATGTGTGATGCTTCCTCACAGACCCAGCTTGGTTCTTCTCCAGTGTCTCCTCTTGGAGTTGTACCTGATTTTATTACCAGTTTTCATCCGAATCCACTGGGGAATAAGACGATTCTGCTTTTGTTTCTTGGCCAGGAATCACTTGATTCTGAAAGTCTTGTGAGAAGACATGGCGATCACAGTCAACCACACGCAACCAGGATGGCGGCGGAAAGGAGAGATCAATAGGAGAAATTCAATGGAAATATCTATTCCTTTTTGTTCTGATTCCTTTAGGAAAGGCAGGTGACATTGTTGTGGCCATTGAAACAAAAGAGAAAAGAGAAGTTGGCTGGGGAGCTTCTAGAAAATATTTTTCTTTTTGATGAAAACATACATATGAGGAGAGGCTCTTGGCTCTCCTTTCTTGTTTGTTTTTTGACTTTGTCATTTGTAAATGTGACGTTTGGAGCCGAGGCAGCTATTCTGTTACCATGAGGAAAACATTACTACACGCCAAGCATGAAACCAGGAAGATGGAAAGAACCTGGAGTTTTAGAGATATCCTTGAACAGCTAGACCAAAGGAGCAGGGTGGAAGCCAGGGAAGACTTCATATTGAGTGCACCAGACATCTGCAAAATAATCAAGCATTATCTAGATTGACTTCCTCCACATTATTTATAAAAGAGTATTTTTAAAAAATCTTATCATAGTCTAGGATGCTAGACTCCAGGAGGATATAGGAGAAGAAAGAAAATTCCATCCTAGAAAAGATATATTTATTTTAAACATGTTCTAAACTCTTTCTACAAACAATGAAGCTTTGGACTTAGAATTCAGGAAAAATCATCCCACCTTACACTATCCACTTTTCTCTCCTCTTTTTGGAATTTTCTTGTTCTAATTAAGTTTTAGACACTAAGAAAACTTTTTTACTTGCAGTATTTTTTTTAAAGATTTTATTTATTCATTTATTTGAGAGGAGAGAGAGTATGAGTGGCTTGTGGGGGCAGAGGAAGAGGGAGAAGCAGCCTCCCCACTGTGCAGGGAGCCAGATGCAGGGCTCCATGAGGGGCTTGATCCCAAGATCCTGAGATCATGACCCCAGCTGAGAGCAGACACACTCAACCAACTGAGCAACCCAGGCACCCCTACTTGCAGTATTTCTGCACTTACCATTTTATTAGTTTCAACTATGCACAAAATTCTTTTTAGAGACATGCAGAAATGTTTAAATTTAGAAATAATATGGTTTAGTTTTTTCTTTACAAGTTACAATTTTTAAAGTAATCTCTACATCCAGTGTGGGGCTTGAACCCACAACCCCAAGATCCAGAGTCACTTGCTCCACCAACTGAGCCTGTCAGATGCCCCTTTCCTTTACATTTTAATTCATGTTTCTACATGTGTAATTATATCTTTCCACAAGTCTCTAAAAAATGTGAAATTTACATATACACATCTTTAAAATTATGGATTTCACTGTTTTGATATCACATTAACAAATAGTTAATGAATAAATAACTAGAGAATATACCTACAATGAGGATTCCATTCAGTATTTTGGATTTTTTAAAACTATTTTTTATTATTATTAAAGTATAGTAAATGTTCTGAGTCACTATTGTGCATTCTTGCATTATATATTGATTTATAGCACATTTAAGTAGCAATTATTCTCACTGCTGCAAAGTGCTTGTGCTCTGCTCACTCAACATGCAAACATTTTAAATTACAGTACATTAAGATGTCAATGACAGAAGGGAACATTCTAAAAATAAAGTGATTTTTAAGCATTTTATAAAATGACTAACTCCTCTTTTACCAATGAGGATATATTCTACATTCCTTCAAATGCTTCTTAAAAACTTAAAACTTAAAAACTTTTATGAAACAAAGAGACAAACTTCTGATTATTCTATATTGGTGAAATACTGTCTATACTGATTATTCTATATCAGGAAATACTGTCTTCCTGATTCTTTAGCGTTTTCTACCATAGAATTAGACTTGTGTTTCAGGCAAGAATGAATCTTGCTATGTACAAAGATAAATTAATATGATCTTCTTGATGACTTTTTCATTTCCATTTTTGCCTAAAGCACTACATTGATCGGATACTTTTTTTTTAAGGATTTTATTTTCTTTATTTGAGAAAGAAAGTGAGGGGAGGGGCAGAGAGGGTGAGGGAGAAAGGCAGCAGACTCCCCTCTGAGTTCGGAGCCTGACACTCATGATCCTGAGATCTCAACCCTGAGATCACAACCTGAGCAGAAACCAAAGGTTGGCTGCTTAACCAACTGTGCCACCCAGGTGCCCCTGATCAGATGATATATTTAGCCAAGACTTACAGTGATTGTCAATTCTCATTCATGGAATGAAGGAAATGGTCAGAAAGTTCCCCGACTGTGTGTCAATAAAATGAATTTGCCACTTCTTTGCCCCCAACATAGCCTGAAGTGTGTGAGCCAGGAATTTCAATACCATTTTGAGGCTTTGAAGTTTAATATATTTGATAAAACACCTCCTGTTTCTGGATGGGTAATGAAAATATTGTTTTAAGGTAAGTCTGATCCTTGGTGAGCCCAACATTTTGGGTTGCCTTACTCAGAGAAGAGCTTTTTAATTTATTCTTTCAACAAGTATTTATTGAGTGCCTACAATGGGATGGATGCTAGAGGTATATCAATGACCACGACAAAACTGGTTCTCTTTGCTCTGTTTCAACCTAGAGGGAAAGGGATATGGTGAGACAGGATGTAAGAGAAGGAAAACAGCTCACATTAACTGGGCATCTCTCTGTGCTACTTACTGTCCAGGTGTGATCACATTTAAACCTCACAGCAACCCCATGAAGAAGGTATTTTTGTCATTATCCACATTTCACTGATGAAGAACTGAGACTTAGAGGAATATCTAACTTGCTCAAGACTGAAGGGCTCATGAACAGCAGAGCAAGGAATTTAACTCCAGTTTTGCCTGAATTAAAACTCTATCCATTTAAGTACTATGCCCAAATGCCTCTGTTATCTCATGGTGATAATTACCACTGAAAGAAAAAAGATTGTTTTCCTTATTTGAAAATAAAATTTTCCATCATATTGAGTTAAAGCACTTTCTCTATGGGTTTGGCAATCCAATTAGACATCCTTGGGCCTGAGTCCTATCCTTTCTTACTGGTAGAAAGTGGGCTGTCATCTTAAAATAAGCAAACCAGAGTGGCCTCTGTGTGTCTGTGTCTGTATACACCATTTTTTCCATATATATGGGAAATTAGTCCACAACATATGGAGAATTTCAGCAAAGAGATAAAAAGTTTAAAAATTTCAGCAAAGAGATAAAAAGTTTTAAAAAAATGAAATGCTAAAAATGAAGATATGATATTAACTACAAAGAATTCATTTCATGGGCTTAAAAGCAGTCTGGACATAGTAAATAATCACTGAACTGGAAGACATTTGGGCCAACAGACATTACCCAAACTAAACCACAAAGAGAAGAGAGAGATAAAAACAGATTACAACATCTAAGACCTTTGGAACAATACTACTGATCTAAAACATGTAATTGGAGCCCAAGAAAGAGAGATGAAAGAGTCGGGAGTTTCCAGTAATTTTCCAAAATATTTTTAAAGACATTAACTCAACAGAACCAAGAAGCTCAGCAAATGACAAGAAAGATAAATACAAGGAAAACACACATATCTATATTATAGTCAAACCACAACATCTTTAAATTACCAAAAGTAAAGTCAACCTATACTATACTCTAATGGTTCTTTAAAAAGAAATACAAAATAAAGACATTTTCAGATAGATATAAGATGAGAGAGAATTTGCTGACAGCTGACCTAAACCATAAGAAATACCAAAAGAAATTCTTTGGTCTAAAGGAAAAATGATACTCGATAAAAGCTGGGTCAGCAGGAAGAAATAAAAAGCACCAAAAGGCTTAATATATCTTTTTAATATTCCTTATTTCATATAATATTATATGTTACATATATCTTATATGTGCTTACGTAGATAATAGATAACAGAGACAGAGACAGAGATAAAGACAGATTCCTGTAACCTGCAAAAACTGGCAGGAAAAAAAAGGGTCCCGCTTAGAGGGACAAGGAAAAACACCAAAATTTATGGAACACCACCTAGAGTGGTATGGAGTCTTCATGCATGCAATGTAGGCATCGGCAAGGGCGCCCGCACCCTGCAATCCCAAGTTCCAGATATGATTGGCCCAAACCTTCCATCTCCATTCCCTGAATTCTTTCTATTCTCTGCATGTTTGTGTCTATTCTTTTATCTCTCTGTGACTTTAATGCAAGCCAGGGCACATAGTACCTGCTCTGTTCCCCTCTTCCAACCCAAAGTGGTTTTGAAATATAAGATTGTATCAGGTAGCAGAAATTTTACTGAAGATAGAAACCTGCCATCCCACTTTGAACAACTGAACCTTTAGAACATTCTGTTGTAAATGTCTCACCGGTCTCTTCTTCTATGTACTAGGCCTCCATCCACCATCACATAAGCTTCTTTTTGCCTACCTTTCTGATCCTTTTCTCTCTCAAGAACTAAAGAAGAATTTTCTCATGTTCTCATACAGAGAAGCTTAGCCATCCCTCTCATTCATTGCTTTGGCTCCCGTCAACATTCTTCCCTTCTTCGCAGAGGGACTTCACTGCATAGCTCCAGGGGCCTCACGGAGTCCACATCTATCTATATTATAGTCAAACCACAACATCATAGTCAGTCCACATAAATGGGGCTCCCGGGGCTCGTGTCATGCGCAGATTGAACAGCAGTGTGTGGCAGCCCTACCTCTGTTCTGTTAAGATATTTTGCTAATCAAAGACTGTTCCACTCTTAGCTATTATGCTAATAATCACCTATATTACATAAAAGACCTACAGAAACTTTTAGGAGATTGGAAAAAAAGATTGAATAAGTGGAAAAGCTATGCTATATACTTGAACAGGAAATCTAATGTAAAAATGTCTACTCTTTCCAAATTACTCCTAGGTGTCATCAATTCTAATAAAGATACCAACAGATTTTTCTTTTCTTTTTTGGTACATGACAATTCTATAAAACATTTGAATAATTGCACAGAAGAGAATAGCAAAAATAAATCTTTTGGAAAAAAATAATGAGAATAAATATTAGACCTTATAATGATCATTAACACATGTAACCATCAGCTAATTAGCTAGTTTCCCATCAAGCTAGCTATCTTTGATCTATCTTTGGTGAACATTTGAAGCATCTTTCTTTTAATGACATCTTTCTCTTCTTCAGGAGAAGGGCATTACCCCCACTATGCATCCCGTATGGGTTTTGTGAGGTTGCCAATTATAAGACCCTACCCCCTGGTCAAAAAGTGGACATGTACCATAGGCAGGATCAGAGAAGACTTCTCTTCTTGACCATAATGCTTGGCCCAGGGACAGGTAAATGACTCAAGTCACTCAGAGTTTTCCTTGGAAAAATCCAAAATGAAGCTGAGAAAATATATCCTCTTCTGAGAAAGATAACTGGGATGATATAAGCCCAAGGCTGCTGGCAGATATGTTTTCTGCAGTGCAAAAGGCCCATCTGTTACAGGAGAGAGTGAAGCCAAGCAGAAGGAAGTAAACATGAGAGATGGAATGAGTAGAAGGGAAAGTCCTGGAGGTATTAAGTCCCAGACTGAATCTCTGAAAATCCAGAATGCATCTGGTTCTGTAAGGTCTTCTCCATTCTCAATTTCTGTTTCTCTAGTTTATTTCTGATCATATAGCCAGAGATTTAGTGATAGAGCTACAGCAACAGGAAATATTTCACCTCACTCTGCCCATCTGTCTCTTGGTTACCACCCAAAGGAGGAAGAGAAGAGGCACACCCTGATTGGTCAGGATCCCAGACATGTTTTAAAGTTATGATTTGCTATGGGAGGATTTCACTCTAAGTTAATGGTAGTGGTTATGGTGATAATGGTAATGGTGGTGATAAGAATATTCAGAATTGTCAGGCACCTGGCTGGCCCAGTCAGTAGAACACGTAACTCTTGGTCTCAAGGTTGTGAGTTTGAGCCCAATGCTGGATGTAGAGATTACTTAAAAAAAAAAAAAAAAAAAAAAAAAAAAGAATATTTGTCAACATTTTTTTTTTGAAAAAAAAAAGAATATTCCTATTTGCAATAATAGCAGCAGCAGTAGCTCTGCTCCTGGATGTGCCAGGAGGTTCCTGGATGCCCCGAAGTTTCTCTAGATGTTATTTGCCTCTGGGGCTAAAGTGTGAATCAGTTGCTCAGAAAAGTAGATTGTAGAGAAGCCATAATTGGTTTGGAATAATAGCATCTGAACAGACAAATGGCATGAATTATTTTATGCAAACTCTGTGGGAGTTTTACCATGGGTGCAGCTCTACAAAATTCTCCTTTACTAGAAACACTGGAGTTCCCCTTCTTTGGGGGAAATCTGAGCATGCTCAGCCTTACTTTCAGCTATATGACTTCGACCGTGCATTTCTCTTGGTTCTCCTAGGTTGTGCAAGCATAAGGCTCCCTACACATGGAGACAGCAGAGGATTATCATTCTAACTCTTCCTGGCATGCTTTTCTGCCATCGCCCCGCCCCCCCCCCCCCCCGCCCCCCCCGTCACTTCACTTGTATATTTTTATCCCCTCTCATTTTTAAAAAAAATTTTATAATTTTTTAAAATTTTTATTTATTTATGATAGTCACAGAGAGAGAGAGAGAGAGAGAGAGGCAGACACACAGGCAGAGGGAGAAGCAGGCTCCATGCACCGGGAGCCCGATGTGGGATTCGATCCCGGGTCTCCAGGATCACGCCCTGGGCCAAAGGCAGGCGCTAAACTGCTGCGCCACCCAGGGATCCTTTATCCCCTCTCATTTAGGGAGTTTGTAAAACTCTGTTGAGTGTTTCATCTGTCTCGAACATTCGTTCATTGATCCACCCATTTATTCCAATCTATATTTAACGAGTGCCTACTATGTGCCAATCATTATGCTAGTTGTACCCCAGGAACTTTTAACCTGGTAGGAAGACAGACATGGAAACACTTTAATAAACGATTGCTAAACCCAGTCCCAAGTACCAAGGCCTTGATATGGTTGGTCTAGCCACCTTCCCTCAGTAGCTCAGTGTTTCGTGCCCTTTCTTTCCTGTGTTATATACCCAGTCTCCTCCCGGGAGTATAACTGAGGGCGCTTAGTTCCACCTTCTAATCACAACCAATTCAAGCATCTCCTACCCTCCTTATTTCCTTGCTTACGAAACAGGGAAAGAATAAGTGCCCCATCTATAACATGTGATGCTTCCTCCATAGGCACACTGTGTAATACCAGAGCCCCTGGCCATAAGTCCAAAGAATCTGGGTTTTTCTGGGGCAGGGATAGGAAGTGGGGAAAATTATATATCTGTGATCTTGCAAATTACTTCCTACTGCTCTACCAACGGTGGCAATGGAAGGGCAGCGGAAGATGTAAACTTGAAGACAAGGGATTTCACTGTTAGCCAGTGAAAACAGAATTCCATGCAATGAACTTGCTTTCATAAAATAGGATTCAGTAGTTCATTTTTATTGGTATTTGTATTAATCTATTTGTACTCATTTAATCTATTAATGTAGATTAAAAAGTAACTAACCTTGGGCACAGTTGGTTGAGTGTCTAACTCTTGGTTTCAACTCACGTGGTGATCTCAGGGTGGGGATCTCAAGGCTGTGAGATCAAGCCCCGCCTCAGGCTCTGCGCTCATCGTGGAGAGCTTAAGATTCTCTTTTCCCTCTGCTTCTCCTCACCACGTTCTCTCTCTTTCCCTAAAAAGAAAAAAAAAAAAGTGACTAACCTTTAAATTTCACTTTTATATGCTTTTATTTGCTCTCGTACTTTATTGTCCTAAAATACCACCTACTATGACAGTGGCATGTAAGCTTTAATTAATTTTTTAATTTTATAGCGAAGTATAATTGCATTTTCTATTGTTTTATGAGTTGTGTTGTAATGCAAAATTGTGATTAAAAATTTATTATAAAACTATGTGTGTTGTATAAATAGAAGTAGTTGGGAAATAAAAAAAAAATTACCCTGTTTTTTCCTCTCAAATTCTACTTCCCAGAAGCCACATCACTTTAAGGATGACTGATTTTTCTCCACAAATCCCATAAATGACACACACACACACACACACACACACACACCTTATAATTAGCGTTCACCACTAAACAATCTGTTCAATCATATAAATATTCATAGTTTTGATGTACTATGTAGTATGTTTAACTCTATTGAAGTACAATCAGAATAATTTTAGCTTTTTCACTATTACAAACACTGCTATAATAAATTTGTAACATATAATCTTGCCTGATTATGTGATATATCTCTAAGGCAGACTTCTAGAAGTGGAATCAATGGGTCAGTGAGTAAACATATTTGAAATTCAGACAGATACTAGGAAAATGCCGTTTAAAAAGGTTGTGCCCGCCTGTGCTCTCACCAGCAGCATGTATCTGAGAGTGCCTGTTTGTAACCTTTGCCAGTCCGGTAGTCAGCATGGTACAACATTGTTTTGTTAATATGCAGTTCTTTCATCATGAATGGGATCTAGCACCTTATCATATATTTATTAACCATTTGTATTTCTGTTTTTTTGAACTATATTCTTTTTGTGACTGGATTTTTTATATTGCAGATAATTTCCAAGAAGGTATATTATGTACATGTTTTTGTCATTAAATGACAAAATTATTTATTTGTTTGTTTGTTTATTTATTTATTTATTTATTTATTTATTTATTTATTTATTTATTTTTTGACAAAAATTTTTAAACCATATCATTAACATTAGACATAGATGCCAGGGTCTTATATAATGAAATGCTGACTTTTGATATGAGGAAAAGATACCCAATCCGTCTGGGTCCCTGGGACCTTCCTCCTTCCCACATTGCAGAGCACCAGTGGGTTTGCATTTGCAGCGTTGTTTTACAGTATGGGTGGATGATAGTCTCAGACATTCACATCCTCTTTACACAGCTGCACAGCATGGTTTTTGTCGTCTCAAAAACTGTAGCTCAAAAATACAAAAATTGTAGAGGATGGGCTAATTCCATGCCAACAGCACACAAAGGTTTTCAGAGGTTATGTGAGAAGGAGGTAACGAGACAGCATGACTATGCCATGTGTCGCACTAGAGAGAGGAGCTTGGCCTAGCTCTCAGGTGCACCTGTGGAAGACACAGGGGACAGGAGTTGAATGCAAAGAAGATTCTAGTCCTGGGGTGAGATACTGGGACGCCACACAAAGATTAAGCAAAGGACCTATTTGTCTTTGTTTAAATTCAGTTTAAGTAGCTCGCTAACATGGGGACACCCTTGAGCAGAACAAACCAGCTGTTTTAGTTTGTTTGTTGGTTGGTACTGGTGCTTTTTGGTGGCAAGCTCAGGTCCTGACTCAAATGAGTTCAGGCTAAAAAAGAATTCACTAGTTTATGTGAAAGGAAGTTGAGAATTAACTATTTTCAAGCATCAGTGAGTTCAGGGCCGTCCCTTATTTCTGGCTCTGGCCTGCCTTTCTCCACATGGGCTCCTTACCCCATGGGCTTTTCCTATGGTCACCAACAGCAGCAAGGTTTTACCTAACAAATGTCAGGTGATTTCTTAAGTGCTGGCAATATAAACATGAGTGAGAAGACATTATCCCTGTTATTTTTTTTCCATTTAATAAAAATTTATTATTAATTCCATTTTTAGAGAATTCATCTCCCTTCCCTTAAACAGCTAATTCCTTCTCTTCTTGGACTATTTTTGTTCTCTTCTCACCTATAACCTCTCTAGTAAATTCCAAAGTATATACAGTTTTTTACCTTTTCACTTGGATATTTCATTTCAACTTGCACAAGAATATAATTTTTTTTTTGGTAAGAATATAATCTTTATATTTTTATTGATGGTTGCCCATTTGTCCATTGATTCAATATTTTCAGTTGTTTGGGGTTTTTTTAAGAACAGTTTTAGGTTCGCAGCAAAATTCCCATATACCCTCTGCCGCAACATGCCATACAACTTCCCCTATTTATCAACACCTGGCACCAGAGTGGGACAATTGTTACAACTGATGAACCTACATTGACGTATCATTATCACCCAAAGTCTATAGTTTACATTAAGCTTCACTCTTGGTGTTGTGTATTCTATGGGTTATTACACATAAAGATGATATCCATCCATCATAATAGTATCACACAGAGTATTTTCAACACCTCTGTGCTTTGCCTGTTCATCCCTTACCAGCCCCCAACCCCACAATCTCTGACAACCACTGACCTTTTTATTGTCTCCATAGTTTTGCCTGTTCCAGAACATCATATAATCATATCATATGTAGCCTTTCCAGATTGGTTTCTGTAACTTAGTAATATGCCTTTAACAGTCTTCCATGTTCTTTTCATGCCTTGATAGCTCTTTTTTTTTTTTTTTTTTCCCAGCCCTGAATAAAATTCCATTGTCTGGAAGTACATTTACCTATTGAAGGACATCTTGGTTGATTCCAACTTTGGCTATTATGAATAAAACTGCTGTAAATATCAATGTGCAGGTTTTTGTGTGACATAAATTTTCAACTCCTTTGGATAAATACCAAAGAGCACAATTGGTGGATCATATGGTAAGAGTTTAGTTTTGTAAGATATGAACAAACTGTCTTTTTTTTTTTTTTTTTTAGTATTTTATTTAAATTCAATTAAAACTGTCTTTCAAAGTAGAGGTACTGGGGTGCCGGGGTGGCTCTGTTGTTTAAGCTTCTGCCTTCAGCTCAGGTTGTGATCCCAAGGTTCTGGGATCAAGCTTGCATTGGACTCCCTGCAGAGCTTCTCTGTCTTCTTCTGCTCCTTCCCACTACTCGTGTTCACTCTCAAATAAATTTTTAAAAAATCTTAAAAAAAACAAACAAAAACCGAATTAAAGATACCAGTTTGCATTCCTACCAGCAAAGAATGAGGGTTTTTGCTGTTCCACACCCTACCCATTGTTGGCTATTGTCAGTGTTCCAGATATTGGCTATTCTCATAGGTGTGTAGTGGTATTTCACTATTGTTTAATTTGCATTTCACGGATGACATATGATGTGAAGCATCATATGCTTGTTTGCCATCTGTGTATCTTTGGTGAAGTGCCTATTAAGATTTTTGGCCTATTTTTTTTTTATTTTTTATTTATTTATTTTTATTTATTTATTTATTTTTATTTTTTATTTTATTTATTTATTTTTAAATCAGGTTGTTTGCTTTCTTATAGTCAAATTTTAAGACTTCTTTGTTAATTTTGGATAACAATCCTTTAATATATATGTTTTGCAAATATTTTCTCCTAATCTGTGCCTTGTCTTTTTTTTTTTTTCCTTTTTAGAGATGGGGAGGGAGAGAGATGGGAGATGGGCAGAAGGAGAGGGAGAGAGGGAGTCTTAAGCAGGCTGCATGCCCAGCACAGAGCCAGGCACAGGACTGGATCTCACAACACTGAGATCATGACTTAGTCCAAAATCAAGAATCAGATGCTTAGCTGACTGAGCCATCCAGACACCCCTCTTCTCATTGTCTTGACATTGTTTTTCACAGAGCCAAAGTCTTTAATTCTAATGAAGTCTAGCTTATCCATTTCTTTTATGGACCATACCTTTGGTGTTGTATGTAAAAAGTTATCACCATACTCAAGGTCATCTAGGTTTTCTCATCTAGGTTTTCTCATATATTACCTTTTAGGAGTTTAATAGTTTTGCATTTTCCATTTAAATCTGTGATCCATTTTGAGTTAATTTTTGTGAAGGGTGTAAGGCTGAGTCTAGATTCACTTTTTTGCACGTAGATGTCCAGTTGTTTCAGTACCATTTGTTGAAAAGACTAACTTCTCCATTGTATTGCCTTTGCTCTTTTGTCACAGATCAGTTAACTGTATATATTTGGGTTTATTTCTGGGCTATTTTGTTTCTTGATATATTTGTTTAGTCTTTTGCTAATACCGCACTCTTGACTTCTGTAACTTTATAGTAAGTCTTGAAGTTGGATAGCTTCAGTTCTCCAATTTTGTCCTTTTCTTGCAATATTGGCTGGTTATTCTGGGTCTTTTGTCTCACCATATAAGCTTTAGAATTAATTTGTCAATTTTCATAAAATAAGTTACTGGGATATTTATCGGGATTCCATTGGATTTATATATCAAGTTGGGAAAAACTAATATCTTGACAATATTGAATCTTCCTTTCTATGAACATGGAATATCTCTCCACTTATTTAGTTATTTTTGTTCTTCAGAGTTTTGTAGTTTTTCCTCATATAGATTTTGTACATATTTTGTTAGACTTATACTGAAGTGTTTTATTTGGAGGGTCTGCTAATGTAAATTATATTGTGCTTTTATTTTCAGATTCCACTTGTTCATTGGTGGTATATACAAGATGATTGATTTATATATATATTAATCTTGTATTTCAGTAACTTGCTATAATCAATTGTTAGTCACAGGGCTTTTTCTCTTTTTCTTTTTTTTTTAAAGATTTTATTTTAGGGATCCCTGGGTGGCGCAGCGGTTTGGCTCCTGCCTTTGGCCCAGGGCACGATCCTGGAGACCCGGGATCGAATCCCACATCAGGCTCCCGGTGCATGGAGCCTGCTTCTCCCTCTGCCTATGTCTCTGCCTCTCTCTCTCTCTCTCTGTGACTATCATAAATAAATAAAAATTTAAAAAAATAAAAAAAAGATTTTATTTTATTTATTTATTCATGAGAGACACAGAGAGAGAAGGAGGCAGAGACACAGGCAGAAGGAGAAGCAGAGAAGCAGGCTCCATGCAGAGCCCAATGCGGGACTTGATCCTGGGACTCCAGGAGCACACGCTGAGCTGAAGGCAGGCACTATACCACTGAGCCATCCAGGGATCCCTCACAGGGCTTTTTTTTATTGTTGATTCTTTTGGATTTCCTACATAGATGATCATGCCATCTGCAAAAAGACAGTTTCATTTCTTCCTTCCCAATCTGTGTACCTTTTATTTCATTTTCTTGTCTTACGGTATTAGCTAGTACTTCCAGTATGATGTTAGAAAGGTGTGGTGAGAGGGAATATCCTTGCCTTATCCTTATCTTAGTAGGAAAGCTTTTAGTTTCTCACCATTAAGTATGAGCTGTAGATTTTTTGTAATTTTTTAAATCAAGTTAAGGAAGTTCACCTTTACCCTTAGTTTACTGAGAGTTTTTATGATGAGTGGGTGTTAGGTTTTGTCAAATGCTTTTTCTAAATCTGTTGATATGATTATGTGATTTTTCTTTTTTGGCTTGTTGACATGATGGATCACATTAATTGATTTCCTAATGTTGAACTAGCCTTGAATACCTAGGACAAATCCCACTTGGTTGTGGTACATAATTATTTCTATACATTGTTGGATTTAATATTTTGTTGAGGATTATTGCATCTATGTTCATGACAGATATAGGTCTATAGTTTTCTTTTTTTATAGTTTTTATAGTTTTTCTTTTCTTTTTTTTTAAATAGTTTTTTATAGTTTTTCTTGTAACATCTTTGTCTAGTTTTGATATTAGGGTAATGCTGTCTTTACAGAATGAGTTAGAAAGTATCTATTCTGCTTCTATCCTCTGAAGAGATTGTAGAGAATTGGTATAACTTCTTCCTCAAATGTTTGATCAAGGTAAAATTTTAAAGTACAGTTTTCTTTAAAGACTTATGTATTTATTTATGAGAGACACAGAGAGAGGCAGAAACACAGAAAGACAGAGAAGCAGGCTCCTCACAGGGAGCCCGATGCTGGACTCAATCCCCCGACCCAAGATCACACCCTGAGCCTAAGGCAGACGCTCAATGGCTGAGCCACCCAGGCCTCCCTTAAAGTACAGTTTCCATTTGAAAATTACATACTAGCATAGAGTAAAAAAGAGCTCAAATCTTAAGCAGGTATCCTGAATAATTGTCATAGGAAAATGAAGTGCTAGGTCACCTAGAAACCTGTCCTGGGCATTGTGTTAGGTGTTACACATACACACACACACACACACACACACACACACACACACCTATATGGATAAATAAATACACACCCATTTCTTTTGTTTAAAATTTAAAATTTCAATCTTCATATAATTTTAGACCTTTGTTTCAATAACTATGTAACAGTTATTCCATATTTCTATGTGGAAATAGAAAATTTCCACATATCCTTCACCTAAGATTCCTCAAATATTAATACTTTATTACATTTTCTCTTGAGACTTTCAGACATGATGGTCCATTACTCTTAAATACTTCAGCAAATATTTCCTACAAACAGGAACATTCTTTTATATAACCAGAGTATTATGATTACAATTTGGAAATTAACATTGATGCAAAAGTGTTGTCTGATATATGGATCATATTCAAAATTTGCCATTTGTCTTAATAATGTTGGCTATAGCAAAACAAAAGTCTGGGTCATATGTTGCATTCAGCTTTTATTTAATTTGAAATAATTCCACCATCTTTCTTTATCTCATGACATTGACATCTTTTTGGAGTACAAGCAATAATACATTTTGTAGAATATCCCTCAATTTAGGTTTGTCAGATGTTTCTTTATGATCAGATCTAGGATGTAGCAGACATGATGTTTTCTTCTCAATGTATCACTTCAAGAGGCATATAATACCAATTTATCCCATGTCCTTCTTTTTAAAGTACTTAGCATCTAGGATTGGTGACAGATACACAGAGGAAATAACTGTGATATAGTCTGATTAGCACAGTAAGAGAGGCGTGTGTGTGTGTGTGTGACATCTTTTATTCCTTCCCTACAATCTCTTAGCTCCCCTTTTTCTGTAGCTATTTCTGCCATAACCAACTATGTATGCGCTGCCACGGTCTTGCATCAAGTGCACAGATCATCTCTTGCTTTTTTGCACTAAGGGCTTTTTTGCTACCACCATGTGCAATGCCTGCTGCCCATCCAGCTATTTTGGCATAGGCATAGGCTGGGGAGGGTGAGGGAGCTGACACTCAGTGAGGCAACCTTCTATCACTGAGATGTAGAGCCAGTGAATCCATCATCTCCTCTTCTGTGTCAGACAATTCTGATGATTCTGAGACATAATTCACGCAGCTCCCAAAGGCCTCCTCAGTAAGACCAAGCTCCAGGTGGCCACAATATTGACCAGCTCAATAGTTCATCTTTGGATTGGTTTTCTTTTGTTCCATTTGTCATTCTTCTCCAGAATCCTCTACCCCCCTGCTCCTGTCCTCTGGAATTATTTCCCAAAGTAAACCAACTGCATCCAAGTCCTTGTCTCAGACTCTGCCTTTCAAAGGAACTCAGGATAAGATGTTTGATATAAGGAGTAGACCTAGAAAGCAGACCATCAGGAAAGGATTCTGGAATTGAATCCCCTGCCAGTTGGACACTTCCACTGCAGGTAGAAAGTGTAGGTAGTCATAACCCCTAGCCTGACTCAGGATCACTAAGGTTTCCACTGGCAGATGTTTAGAATAAGTAATGATGGAAAGTCAAGCATTTGTTCATGGACTGGGAATGGTCCTTGAACAATTTAAAGACAGGTACTTTTTAAATTCAAGTATAATTAACATACAGAGTTGTATTAGTTTTAGGTGTATAATATAATGATTCAACAATGCTATACATTTCTCAGGGCTCCTTAGGGTACCTGTACTCTTAATCTCTTCATCTGCTTTCCCCAGACCTCTCCCCACCTCCCCCCTGGCAGCCAACCATTTAAGAGTCTGTTTCTTTGTTTTATTTCTTAAATTCCACATATAAGTGAAATCATAATGATATTTGTCTTCCTCTGATTGACATATTTCAATTAGCATTATACTTTTAGGTCCATCTGTGTTACATGAATCTCTTCAAATTAGTGTTTTCATCTTGGGTGGGGGTTAAATACCTAGTAGTGTAATTACTGGATAATATGATAATTCCATTTTTAATATTTTCAGGAACCTTTATACTGTTTTCCACAGTGGCCATATCGATTTGCATTCTTCACCAACACTCATCATTTCTTGTCTTTTTTACTTTCGCCATTCTGACAGGAGTGAAGTGATAACTCATTGTGGTTTTGATTTGCATTGCCCTGATGATTAGTGATGTTGAGCATCTTTTCAAGACAGTAGTATTTGTAAGACCTTGGGATTGGCTCACTTTTGTTAAGGGCTTTTGAAGACTTTTTTAAAAAGAAAAAAAAAATAGGCTCAAGGTACCAAGTTTCAGTTCAAGACAGGCTGTGAAAATCAGAACTCCTCCAAAGCAATATTTAAAGACGTACTTATCTTTTGCACCCATGGGAAAACTGTGTTGATAATCAGATCTAAGACGGATAGATAGTATAGCTACAAGGAGACTGAATACACTGCCTTGACAAGTCCTCTATGCCAAAGGAATGGTCTTGGTAGGGAAAGAAAAGAACCCTAAGACTTGCAACTGTAGCATGTAGGTGGGCAAGTCTGAGAATTCGAACCCCCAGATTCTTTTGAACTCTCTATTAGCACAAGTGGCTCTGTGTGCTTTACTTGAGAAGAATAGCCTCTCATTTTTGGGAGACATTACAAAAACCTCAGATGAGGCAATTGCCTATAATTAAACAAAGAATAGTAAGACTTGGTTAATAATTTACGTGGAAGGATTGAGGATACAGGTGTAGGAATGAATTTTTAAAGTGTTGGGCCAAGGTGAGCAGCATATAAAGGTGGACGGGAGAGATTGAGATTGACATTTATTGACATTGAAAAATACTTTCAAGACATAGCAAGGAAACATGGAGCTAGTCCTAATATATTGCTGAGATGGTTCTCTAAAGTTTGGATAGAATGAAGGGCTATAGGAAATGAAGGAGAGATTCTAGGAATGCCCTAACTGCCTTAAGGAAGGTGTCAGAAGGCTCAGGGTGGTTAGAATAAATTTAAAATACAAGACCTGAGAATCTACCATCTGATTATGTTCCTTGTGAGGGCCCAGGAGACATACCCATCTCCAAGGCAGTCGGAAATACAGTAAAGAAGGTACCGTTGGCATCTTTGAAAAGCTCATTCATAGCTATTCACTGCAGTTGACAGTAAGAGATGCTGCTGTGGAACTGGGCTCCCCAAAATCAATTGGACTGATAAAAATCCAAAATAGCAGAGGCCAGATAGAGCACATGACAGACAGAAGGAAAATGTACATAATTATAATAATGGGCTGCAAGGTCAGAGTGGCAACCAGCGAATCTTCACCCACAGGACTCTGTGATGATGATTAATAGACCATGGTGTTCCTCAGGGCACGTTAAATGAGCATCCACTAGGGTGTTACCTGACCTATGTGTATAACCAGAAACAGTCAACAGCTGCTGAACCGAAGGCTGATGCCAGCTATCTCCATGAAATGTCACAAGCTCTCACTCACTTTACAGATCAAGCAAGTTTCAGACCTGAAACTCATCATTTGAAGGGGAGGCTGAGACCCACCACTAGTAGAACAAGTATATATATACAACAAATATATTTCCAATTATTCTCCAAAAGGACACACACAAGGAAACCGGATAGGTCAGATTCCTCTCACAGTGCTCCCATGAAGTCATAGACCCGGTTTTGCTTATCTCCCTGGTTTCCAAGTGAATGACTGGAAGGGATATACTTAGAAACTAGAAGAAACTTCATTTTGGTTTCTTGTCCTGTGCAGTGAAAATTATTATAAGTGGAAGGACCAGTGGAAGCCCCTGAAGCTGCACATTCTGACTGGCTAAGATAGTGAATCTGAAGGAATATAGCATCCTGAAAGGAAATATAGAGGCCAGTGTCCCCACTGAAGACTTAAGGGATGCGCAGGTGTTGGTAGCCATCATATCTCTGTTCGACTCACCTATTTAGCCTGTTTAGCCACTGCAAAAACCAGATCCATCATAGAAAGTTATGGTGGACTACTATGAATTTAATCTAAGAATATCTTCATCACAGCTGCTGTGCCAGATATGGCATATTTGATAGAAGATAATCACACAGCTTTTGGCACCTAGTCCATAGTTATTGCTTTAGTGAATAGGTTCTTCTCAATCCCTGTCAGTAAAAAGGAGCAAAAGCAGTTATCATTTATGTGGGAAGGGGAGCAGAACATACTCATTTTCTTGCCCCAGAGCTATGTTAACTTGCGGCTTTCTGTCACAATATATGTGGTCCACAAGAACATTGACTTTCTATAGAACATCATGCTACACTGATAAGTTGAGTAGCAAGATGCTTCCACACCTGCTGATAACCATAAATGGACAAATGCAACAGCCTTTATCCAATCAGGCTAAAGCAACGTAGGGCTTTCGCCCCTCCAAGATGAAGAAGCGGGTAAGCCACCAGATAAGCAACCTAGATGAAGCAGAGTGGTGGGAGAGAGAGAGGAAGAATATTAATTATGACCTTGAGAGCAATTGCAGCTGGTAAGGGAACGTTGCTTGTTTCTCTAACGCTCCTGTGTCAGATCTTTTGTGGGCATTGCTGTCAGCTACTGCCTTGAAGGCTCCCTGATAGACTACATGTAAGGCAGGCCACTAGCAGACCTGGGTGACACACATTGTGGAGTATACTAGACATCTCTTACGCTGACCCCAATCCAGTTGGGCAACGTGACTGATAGATGATAGCTACTACCTCTTACTTTCCACCCTGGGGCTTTTCTGCTCTGCAAACCTGGAAGTAGGAGAGTTAATAGGCCCTAAGGCAACAATATCAGTAGGGAACAAGATGCTTCCTTCCATCTATGTGGCAGCGAACAATTCCTAACTCTGCCCTCTTAGATACTCTCCTAGGCCCCTATTGCCTATAAAGGTAACCAGATCAGTAATGTACCTCTGTACTGATTTTTTGGTTACCCTGTTTTATTTCTAGTCCTCTACCCCCAAATTTTGTCCCCTGAGATCATGTCCCAAACTAAGTGAATATGAATGTGAACCTTGTCTCAGATTCTTCTTTTTATAAACCCCAGCAAAGACACCAAAGTAAGATGGAACCCCAAATGTGATGCTATAAGGTTTTTCAAAGAAAATAACAATTGAGTTATGCCTTAAAGTCTCACCTAAAGATTTTCCATGTGGATAAGAGGGAAGAGTGTTCTGCGTAGAAGTAAAAGCGTGGAGAAAAGCAAAGAGGCAGGAAAAGGTGTGGCATATTCAGGAAATCTTAAGCGTTTCACAGTGGTAGAAGCAACAGGGTCATGTACTGGAGGTGGCAGGGGATGTGCAGGGATAAACAGGACACAGGGAATTTTGTGTGCCACGCTAGCTGGGACTTCTTTTGTAAACAATGAAGAAACAATTACATTAATCCTTTTACCAAACTTTCTGCCTAGCCTGAAGGATTGTGAAAACCAGCTTACTTTTTAATTTCCAATTGAAACAGGAGTTGCCATTATCTATGAACACTTAAAGATGAAGCTGTCCTGAGAGAGCTCATTGAAAATTCTAGAGAAGATGTATGGTGACATAAAGTAGACACTGTTGGGGTGCCTGGGTGGTGCAGTCAGTTAAGCATCCGACTCGGTTTCAGCTCAAGTCGTGATCTCAGGGTGGAGCCCCCATGTTGGGCTCCCTCTCAGTGAGGAGTCTGGATAAGACTTTCTCTCCCTCTACTCCTCCCCACCACTCACTTTCTCAAATAAAACTTAAACAAAACAAAACAAAACAAAACAAAACCAAACAGACACTGTTGACTGCCTATCCAAATCCATTTCTTCTCCCCTCTCCTTTCTTGCTGAAAAGGGTCCCAATTTTGTTTGTGCATACGGGCCATACAGTTGGAGCAAGAGAAGGGCTTCCGGACTTCAGGCGACAGTCTAAGCCAGAGGTTAGCAAACTTTTCCTGTAAAGAACCAGATAGTAAATATTTTAGGCTTTATGAGCAATATGGTCTCTGTTTCAACTACTCAACAATACTGTTGTAGTGTGAAGGGCAGTCTTTAATAATGCTAAACTTTATTTATGACACTGAACTTTGAATTTCACCTAATTTTAAAAAAAATGTTTAAAGATTTTAATTCCAGTAAAATCAACATACAGTGTTATATGAGTATCAGATGTACAACATAGTGATTCAACAATTGTATACATTACTCACTGCTCATCTACCTCCTCTCTGGTAACCATCAGTTTGTTTCCTATAGTTAAGAGTCTGGAAAAAAAAAAGTGTGTTTTTTGTTCTTTTTTTTTCTTAAATTCCACATATGAGTAAACTCAAATGGTATTTGTCTCTGATTGACTTATTTCACTTAGTGCTATACTCTCTAGATCCATTCATGTTGTTGTAAATGGCAAGATTTCATTCCATGGCTGAGTAATATTCTATTATATGTATATAGTCCTTCCTTATCCATTCATCTACTGATGGACATTTGGGTTGCTTCCAAATTTGGCCATTATAAATAGTGCATATACCTTTCCAAATTAGTGTTTTTGTATTCTTTGGGAATATACCCAGTCATGGAATTACTGGATTGTATAGTAATTCTATTTTTTTTTTTTTTTAATTTTAAAGGAAACTCCAGGACAGCCCAGGTGGCTCAGTGGTTTAGCGCCGCCTTCAGCCCAGGGCGTGATCCTGGAGACCCAGGATCGAGTCCCACATCGGGCTCCCTGTATGGGGCCTGCTTCTCCCTCTGCCTGTGTCTCTGCCTCTCTCTCTCTCTCTGTGTCTCTCATGAATAAATAAAATCTTAAAAATAAATAAAAATAAAGGGGGGACGCCTGGGTGGCTCAGTGCTTGAGCACCTGCTCCTGGCCTATGGCGTGATCTGCAGTCTCAGGATCGAGTCCCACATCAGGCTCCCTGCCTGGAGCCTGCTTCTCCCTCTGTCTACATCTCTGCCTTTCTCTCTTTGTGTCTTTCATGAATAAATAAATTTTTAAAATCTTAAAATAAATAAAAATAAAGGAAACTCCATACTGTTTTTCACAGTGGCTACATCAGTTTGCATTCCCACCCACAGTGCACAAGCGTTTCTTTTTCTCCACATCCTTGCCAATACTTGGTATTTCTTGTGGTTTTGATTTTAGCCATCCTGACAGGTGTGAGGTGATAGCTCATTGTGGTTTTAATATGCATTTCCCTGATTGTTAGTGATTTTGAGCATCTTTTTCATGTGTCTGTAAGTTATTTGTATGTCTTCTTTGAAGAAATGTCTGTTCATGTCTTCTGCCCATTTCTTAATTGGATTATTTGGGGTTTTTGTTGTTGTTGTTAAGTTGTATAAGTTCTTTATATACTCTGGATACTAACCCCTGATGTCATTTACAAATATCTTCTCCTTTTCAGTTGATTGTCTTTTTGTTTTGTTGATCATTTCCTTTACTGTGTGGAGGCTTTTTATTTTGATGTAGTTCCAATAGTTTATTTTTGCTTTTATTTCCCTTGCTTCAGGGGATATATCTAGAAAATTGTTGCTCTGGCTGGTGACAGAGAAGTTTACTGCCTGTGCTCTCTTCTAGGATTTTTTTTGGGAAATATTTTATTAATTTATTTAAGAGAGAGAGAGAGCAGGGGGAAGGGGCACAGGGAGAGAGAGAGAATCTCAAGTGACTCCACATGCAGCTGTACAGTTTTCCCATTTGTTGGGAAACCATTTGTTGAAGAGACTTTTTCCCATTGCGAAGTCTTGCCTCCCTTGTTGTAGATTAATAGACCATATACATGTGGGTTTATTTCTGGTCTCTCTATTCTGTTCTATTGATCAATGTGTCTATTTTTGTGCCAGTACCATACTGTTTTGAATATAACAGTTTTGTAGCATATCTTGAAATCTGGAATCATGATACCGCCAATTTTGTTCTTTTTCAAGGTTTCTTAGGCTATTCAGGGTTTATTATGGTTCCATACAAATTTTAGGATTATTTATTCCAGTTCTGAGAAAAATGCTGTTGGTATTTTGATAAGAATGGCATTAAATTGGGGATCCCTGGGTGGCTCAGCGGTTTAGCACCTGCCTTTGGCCCAGGGCACGATCCTGGAGTCCCGGGATCGAGTCGCATGTCAGGCTCCTGGCATGGAGCCTGCTTCTCTCTCCTCCTGTGTCTCTGCCTCTCTCTCACTCTCTCTCTCATAAATAACTAAGTCTTAAAAAAAAAAGAATGGCATTAAATCTAGACTGCTTTGTGTAGCATGGACATTTTAACAATATTATTCTCTCAATCTGTGAGCATAGATTATCTTTCCATTTCTTTGTGTCATCTTTAATTTCCTTCATCAATATCTTATAGGTCAGAGTATAGGTCTTTCACCTCCTTGGTTAAGTTTATTCCTAGATATTTCATTATTTTTGGTGAAATTATAAATGAGACTATTTTCTTAATTTCTCTTTCTGCTGCTTCATTATTAGTGTATAGAAATGCAACAGATTTCTGTATATTGATTTTGTATTCTGTGACCTTACTGAATTCATTTATCAGTTCCATCAGCTTTTTGGTGGGGTCTTTTGGGTTTTCTGTATATAGTACAATGTCATCTGCAAACAGTGAAAGTGTTAGTTCTTCCTTACCAGTTTGGATGCCTTTCATTTCCTTTTTCTTGTCTGATTGCTGTGGCTAGTACTTCCAGTACTATGTGGAATAGAAGTGGTGAGAGTGGACATCTTGTATTGTTCCTGACCTTAAGGGAAAAGTTTTTAGTTTTTCACCATTGAGTATGATATTAACTGTGGGTTTTTCATGTGTGGCCCTACTTTTTTTGGGTGTTTTATCATGAATGGATGTCAAATACTTTTTCTGCATCTATTAAAATGATCATTTGGTTTTTATCTTTTCTCTTGTTGATGGGATGTGTCATGTTGATTGATTTGCAAATATTGAACCATCTTTGCATCCCAGGATGCAATGAAACAGCTTCTACTTCATCAATCTGTTCTATTGGTTTTATAGTTTCTATTTCATTTATTACTGCTCTAATCTTTATTTTCTCCTTCCTTCTACTGGCTTTGGGTTTTGTTTGTTCTTTTTCTGCTCCTTTAGGTGTAAGGTTAGGTTATTTATTTGAGATTTTTCTTGCTTCTTGAGGTAGGCCTGTCTTGCTATAAAATTCCCTCTTACAGAAGCTTTTGCTGCATCCCAAAGATTTTGGACTGTTGTGTTTTCATTTTAATTTATCTCCATATATTTTTAAATTTCCTCTTTTTAAATATTTTATTTATTTATTTATGAGAGACACAGAGAGAGAGGCAGAAGCAGGCTCCCTGCAGGGAGCCCAATGTAGGACTCAATCCAGGACCCCAGGATCACTACTTGAGCCAAAGGCAGACACTCAACCACTGAGCCACCCAGGTGTTCCTAATTTCCTCTTTGATTTCTTGTTTAGTAGCATGAAATTAGTAGTATGTTATTTAACATCTATATATTTGTGTTTTTTCCAGATTTTTTTCTTGTGGTTGATTTCTAGTCTCATAGCATTGTGGTCAGAAAAGATGCATGGTATGATCTCAGTCTTTTTTAATTTGTTGAGACTTGTTCTGTGGCCTAACGTGATCTATCTTGCAGAATGTTCCAAGTGCACTTGAAAAGAATGTGTATTCTGCTGTTTTAGGATGGAATGCTCTAAATATGCCTGTTAGATCCATCTGGCCCGATGTGTCATTCAAAGCCATCATTTTCTTGTTGATTTTCTGTTTGGATGATCTACCCACTATAGTAACTGGAGTGTTAACATTCTCTACTATTACTGTATTACTATCAGTTACTTCCTTTACGTTGGTTCTAAGCTGCTTTATGTATTTGAGTATACTCATGTTGGACACAAATATTTATAATCATTATCTTCTTGTTGAACTGTTCCTTTTATTATTATGTAGTGTCCTTCTCTGTCTCTTGTTACAGCCTCTGTTTTAAAGTCTACTTAGTTTCATATAAGTATTGCTACCCCAGCTTTCTTTTCACTTCCATGCATGATATTTTTCCATCCCTTCACTTTCAATTTGCATGTATTTTTAGGTCTAAAATGAGTCTCTTATAGGCAGTAGATAGATGGGTCTTGCTTTTTATCCATTCTGTCATCCTATGCCTTTTGACTGGAGGATTTAACCCATTTACATTCAAAGTAATTATTGGGAAGTATGTACTTGTTCAATTTTATTGTCTTATGGTAGTTTGTCTAGTTCTTCTCATATTCTCTTATCTATGGTTAGCTGGTTTTCTGTAATGATATACTTGGATTCCTTTATTTTTGCATACCTATTACCAGTTTTTGATGTGTGGTTACCATTAGGTTTATATATAATATCTGAAGATATAGCAGTCTGAATTAAGTTGATGAACGCTTAAGTTTAAACCCATTCTAAAAGAGCTAAATTTTTACTCTTCTTCCCCTCCGTGTTTTAGGTATATGGTATCATACTTTAAATCCTTTCATTTTGTGAATCCCTCGACAGATTTTTATAGTTATACTTAATTTTGCTGCTTTTGTACTTCCTACTTCTCTTACTCCTGCTTATGGTCTATCTTTTCCTTTCAGAGTCCCCTTTCACATTTCTTGCAAGGCTCATTTAGTGGTGATGAATACCTTTAACTTTGTTTGGGAAACTATTGCATTTTATATTTGAATTATAGCCTTGCTGGATAGTGCATTCTTGGTTTCAGGTTATTTTCTTTCAACACTATGAATGTATCATGCCATTCTTTTCTGGCCTGCAAAGTGCCTGCTGAAAAATCAGTTGATAGAAGGTTTTCCTTGTAACTGTTTTCTTTCGCTGCTTTAAAAAAATCTATCACTACTCTCTGCCATTTTAAGGTCTTGGTATGGACCTCTTTGGGTTGATTTTATTGTTCTTTGTGCCTCTGGCTCTAGATTTGTTTCCTTCCTCAGATTTGGGTAGTTTTTAGCTATTACTTCCTCAAATTTTCTGCCCTCTTTTCTCTCTCTTACCCTTCTGGGATCTCTATAATGTGAATGTTAATATGCTTGATGGTGTCACTGAGTTCCCTAAATCTATTTTCATTTGTTGCTCTATCCTCTTTTGGTGATCCATTCTTCTGCTTCCTTTAGTCTACTCTTTATTCCCTCTAGTGTATTTTTTTCCTTCTAGTGTATTTTTATTTGTTATTGAGTTCATCTCTGATTGGTTCTTTTTTTATGTTTTCTATCTCTTTGTTGAGGAGCTCACTGAGATCCTCTACTCTTTTCTCTAGGCCACTGTGTATTTTTATGACCACTACTTTAAATTCTCTATCAGGCATATTACTTATCTCTGTTTTGTTTAGCTCTCTTGCTGTGATTTTTGTCTTGTTCTTTCATTTGGAATATATTCCTCTGTGTCCTCATTTTGGGTAACTCTGTGGCTATTTTTTAATATTTTAGGAACATCAGCTATATCTCCTGCTTTTGAAAGTAGTGGTCTTATGAAGAAGAGGTCCTGTGGTGCATTGCAGTGCAATGTCCTCTGATCACCAGAAACTGGCACTTCAGAGGTGTCTCCTATGTGTTGTGCGCACTCAATTGTTGTGGTTAAGCCACGTTTGCCTTTAGTCCAATCATTTGCAATGGCTTTCTTTGCCTTTTGTGGATAGGGTTTGGTCCAGTCTGGGGCCACCTTGGACTTGAGTCAGACCAGGAATTTGCGGGAACTGAGGTAGCACCAAACTCCCTGTGTTGTCCCCGAGAAGCTTTTGTTGGTAGTTGGGGTTGCAATCAGACCAGATGTCTGCCCCTGCCCACTGCTAGGGCCCCAGTTGAACTAGTGCATGTAGTTTTCTTCCTGTCTCCTTGGGACAGAATCACTTTGGAATGGTGCTGCTCTCTGTCATGGCTGTTTGCACACTATTATGCTTGTGGTGCTGCTTTGGATGGACACCCATGTATGTTGCAAGGGGCAGGGCTGCAGTTGACCTTGAGGGCAGGATGTGTTAGTCCAATGCAGAAGGGGACCCGCAGTAGTTCAGGATCTGCTAAGGTCAGACTGGAGGGGGCAGGCCTATATAAGAGCATGGGGGGAGGGCATGAGTATGGGGGGAGGGCATGCTGTTAGCACAGTCTCCACCTAGCTTGCTATCTCCCCCTGCAGGTATTAGTGTATCTAGGCTGGGGAGCAAGGGAAGGAAATGGCACCCTCTGGCTCTTTTGTTCTTGGGGAAATCTCCCAAAGATCCCTGACCCTCTAGCACAGGCTCTGAGGTTAGTAAACATATTTTCCTCCCATATATCCTAGGCATTTTTCAAACTGTTGCTTCTATGCTGTATCTCCATGGGGCTGTTTATTGTGTTGTCTCTTTAAGGGCAGGGACTCAGTTTTCTAGCACCCTTTCATCTCTTCCAGGTGTTGAAGTTCTAGGTGTTAAGCCCCACTGACTGCAATAACTTGAAAAGTTCGGCCCCTCTGGTTTTTAAAGCCAAGTTATGGGAATTCGTCTTCCCAATGCAGGTCCCCCATGGCTGGGGTGCCTGGCATAGGGTCTGCTCATCTCCCTTCTCCATGCCTGTAGTATCCCTCCCTCCTGTGGACAGTCCTGTGAGTCTGTTTGCCCCCCCCCCCCCCCCCCCCCCGCTTTTTTAAAGATTTTATTTATTTCTGAGAGATACACACAGAGAGGCAGAGACATAGGCAGAGGGACAGGCAGGCTCCCTGCAGGGATCCTGATCGGGACTTGATCCCAGGACCCTGGGATCACAACCTGAACCAAAGGCAGATGCTCAACCACTGAGCCACCCAGGAGTCCCGAGTCTGTTTGGCTCCTGATTGTGTCTCTGTCCTTCCTATCCTCTTTGATGTGGCCTTTCTTCTACAATTAGCTTAGAGAGTGTGTTCTGCTGGTCTTCAGGACGCTTTCTGGGTTCTCTATACTGATGTGGATATTATCTAGCTATATCCATGGGACAAGGTGAGCCTAGGATACTCCTACTCTGCCATCTTCCCTGGAAGTCACCCAATTTTTCTGTATCACAAAATATTTTTCTTTTGATTTTTTTGCAACTATTTAAGAATTTAAGACCCATAGCCTGTGGCCCCTACAAAAATAGGCAATGAGCCAGATTTGCTCATAAGCCATAGCTTACCAACTCCTTGTATAAACTAATCAGGGTGGTCTAATTTCCTTTGCCAAAATTGGCTTTACTGTGGACAGGTAGTTGAATCTTGACCAATGCAATCTGAGGAATGGTATGTTGCAAGCTTTCCTTGATTTAAAAAAGAGGCACATGAGAAGGAACAGTCCTTTTATTGCCTGTAGATATTGCTATATGATGAATAATGCCTACAGCTGCTATAGCCATGTTGCAGCCATGAGGCTTCTTGCCTTTTTACTGAGAATAGCAGAGGAGAAAGAAAGAATCAGATTGAATCTTCATATTAATGAGCTGTGGAACTAACCTGGAAATTACTTGAATTCTCCTTAGGAGGATTACTCAAATTACTCAAGTGTTGAATTAACTTGACTGTAGCTTCTTGTTATAAGAAACACTAAAGGTCCTTACTATAATAGCTACTTTTAGTCAAGTTTTCTGTTACTTGAAGCCAAAAATATTCTGATACTAAAGGACTCTGGGGAATACTACGTAAGCCATTAAATAGAATAAAATAGAACTATAAATGCTGCAATGGAAGGATATTTAAATCAAATTAAGTGGAAAAAAGCAATGTATGTAACAGTTTGCACAGTTAGGATATCATCTCAAGGATATATAGGTATATACATTAAAATTTGGGGGAAGACTATGATTAATTATGATTCGCTCTGGGAAGTGTTATTGGAATGAATGGGGAGGAAAAAGACTTAATTTTAATTGTGGATATTACCTATTGTTTAAATGTTTTAAAAAGATGTGCAATTATTACTTTCCAAATTGAAAAGCTCATTAAAAAACAGAAACTTGTTAACATCTAGATAAGCAAATATTGTGACCAGGATTCTGCAGGAGTCTGGAGATAGAGCAACTCAATGCTAATGCCCAAAATGTAGTAAGGCCCTATATTCAGATAAACGATTTCACTTCTATTTTATTCTCTTAATGTGGTATCTTGATCTATGCCACCATCTCTCTGAGTGAAGCTTAGAAAAGTATAATCTAGAAGAGCAGAGCAGAGCATAACAGATACTGCAACTACAACAGTTTAGCTCCTCTTATCTTTCTGAGAGACTGAATATCTAATGGATTGCCTTTGGGTGTTACAACTGCATCTTGTCTCAATTACCATGTGTGTTAATGATTTAAAAGTGGGGGAAAAGGGTACTCAGTAATGGAAGTCTTTCCTTAAGTTTTACTAGTGAGACTTCATTATCTGGGAATGATTTGGGTAAGGAAGATAAAAGAGAAAATCAAGAATACTGAGAAGAAGATAAAATAAAAAGAAGATCTACAGCATGAGGGGTTTAGAATAGCAATCAGGAAGAAATTTCTGATAGTAAAAACTATTACCAACAGAACAGAACAGAGGTTAATTACACACATTGTGGACTTTTCATTATGACAGTTTAAAAGGAAATTATCATCTGTGTAGGATGGTAGTATCACTAGAATCACAAAGATGAAGGAGAGGTTACAGAGCACCTATTCCAAGTCTCTTCATTTTACAGATGACAAAACTGAGACTAAGAAATTAAAGCGACAAAGATCATCCAGTTAATTAGCTACAAAGCCAGAACCAGTGTTCAGTTTCTTATAATAGACTTTATGCCACATTTACTGAGAATTGTCTGAAGGCAGTAGAATAAACTAGACGTCCTTTATAGCTTAAAGATATTACCCAAGAACTAAACCTAATTTATCACAACCAGGGATTTTTTTTTTCACCTGGGGTCCTTGCTCAGGAAGTCTTGAACCCTTTGATATTTATGCAAAATTATGTGTGTGTATGTATGCTTGGAAATCTGTAGTTTCCAGTGCCTTCTTATGATGGACTACTTTAACATCAAGTACCCCAAAAGCTGAATTTGAGATTAATCTCAGAGAATGAAAGTAGGAAAAATCATGCAATCGATGAGGTGATCAGTTAGAAACTAACCTCAGCAAAAAGGGGTGGAGGAGTTAAGGGGACTCTCCAGGTTCAGGGATGCATGAATATTCTCTAGAGCATCTGGTTATATCAGCATATCAAAAGTTGACTGTGTATGGAGGAAAGCTCTCATGTGTTGGGGATTTTTGAAAGTCCAGGTGGCCAACTAAAAGTGCACAAGACTTTTTCTCTTTAATACCTGCCCTCCTCCTCTCAAAAAAGTTCTAGAAAATTCACCAGTTCGGCAACCGAAAAATGAAAGGGGCACACCCTCAAAGTTAAAAAAGAAAAATAAAAAAACTTGCAGGCACACAAAGAAACATGAACATTCTGAAATACCAAATTATGAGATTAGCACAAACATCCCCAAATTCGTAGAGAAATAAACCTAATGCATCTCCTTATATTTTTCATTTTCTCAGTGTACATTACTAGAAATAGCTGTAAGAAAGGCTGGTGAAATGGAGAAAGTGACCTAGGGGTCTGACTCTAAAGAAGGGCTACTCACTAAAATGGGGAGACCATCTGATATCTGAGATTATGTTTTTTTTTTTGATGGGAATTCTCAGCTAGGACAAACAATCAGCAGAGAGAGTATGGCTCAAGTTTTCTAACACAAGTTTTATCTTTCCACACCAGAGCTTATCTCTCCTCCCTCCCATTTCCTTGAGGTACAGAAGAGTAAACAGAAGATGAAATACTCTGCTAACAGAAACTGAGTAGAAACCAAACTGGACTCAGAGATGAAGGAAAGGAAGTAAAAACGTCATCCACTCGGTATCACAGCAAATAGAAGGTCTTTCAAGAGCTATCCAAGCCTGAGCAAGAAGCAAAGAAATGGCATGGCTACCATGTACGCAGGTTATAGCCAGACTGTATGTAACTTTCCCCAGGTCACAGAATTAAGATGGAAGCATTGGGATTCAAATCCAGGGGGTCTGATTAGCCTGGAAAATCTGGATAGAAAAGTGTTTGATTTACTAAACTCTTTCCTAAATGAGATAAAGCTGTTGAGCCAGCTGACTTCCAACTCAGTTTGACCCTTAGATGTCAACAAGCCAACGAAAGAAAGGGACTGTGGTTCCTGTTCTCATAGCCATAGGGGACAAAAATCATTCAGCATCTCTCTCTCCCATGATGGACCAGAAGCCTGGGGACAAAAATCATTCAGCATCTCTCTCTCCCATGATGGACCAGAAGCCTGGGGTAAGAGGTCAGGGACAGCAATGCTGGGGAACATTATGGGCGAGGCCTGGTCACAGTCTAGCTCTACAATAGCTACCACACACTCACACTGCCCTAATGAAGTCCTGCTATAAAAGTTTATGCCTTTTAATGCTTGCTTAAACAGGAGCCTTGGCAGAGGTCCAGCATAGCAGTCAAGGCCCTATTAGCACAACTGTCGCCCTTTCCATTACTAAGTTAAACATGCCTGAAACACGAGTATCCTGTTCTAGAATCTGGGTGACAAGAGAATGGATGTCATAGTTGGGGCCATTTCCTTCATGCATCACAACAACCAGAGCCCTATTTTTTTTTTTTTAAGACAAAATGTGAAGAACACTCAATTTATTCCTGCCACAGGTTTGATCTGTAGTCTTGTAGTCCAGTAGTTTCTGAAAAACATAAATGACACTAACTAAATGACATACAGGGTGCAAGCAGAGGGTGGGCAGAGATGTAGAAAAGATGTGGAAAGGATGCCTGGGTGGCTCAGCGGTTGGGAGCCTGCCTTTGGCTCAGGTCGTGACCGTGGCGTCCCAGGATCAAGTCCCGCATTGGGCTCCCTGCAAGGAGACTGCTTCTCCCTCTGCCTGTGTCTCTCATGAATAAATAAATAAAATCTTTTTTTTAAAAAAAGAAAGAAAAGATGTGGAAGATCACTGAAAACATGTTTTGACCTTTCCAGATTTCCCCTGATTCAGAGGGCAATGGCACAGTTTCTCTCAACTGCTTTCAATGCCTCATGGTAACCACACAAAAGATGTATTTTTATTTTATTTTATTTTTAAAAAATATTTTATTTATTCATTCACAAGAGACAGAGAGACAGAGAGAGAGAGAGAGAGGCAGAGACACAGGCAGGGGAGAAGCAGGCTCCATGCAGGGAGCCTGATGACGTGGGACTTGATCCCAGGTCTCCAGGGTCACGCCCTGGGCTGAATGTGGCACTAAACCGCTGAGCCACCTGTGCTGCCCAAAAGATATATTTTTAATAATAACTAACTTCATTTCCTCTTAAAGTTGTGGCTAATTTTAAGTACTATGTAGATAGTCAATGACAAGAAATTTCCTGGGATTGTTGAATTGTTATATAAAAGCTAGTAGTGTATATGACATTGGATCAAAGAGGTAATTTTATGGCAACAAAACTATCTTTCTATCCAGTCATGATAACATAATCAACTAGCGGGGATCTCTGGGTGGCGCAGAAGTTTGGCGCCTGCCTTTGGCCCAGGGTGCGATCCTGGAGACCCGGGATCGAATCCCACATTGGGCTCTCGGTGCATGGAGCCTGCTTCTCCCTCTCCCTGTGTCTCTGCCTCTCTCTCTCTCTCTCTCTCTCTCTCTCTGATTATCATAAATAAATTTAAAAAAATTAAAAAAAAACAAAACAAAAAAAAACCCATAATCAACTAGCATATATCAACCTAACAGCTTATTACCTGTTGTCTACATATTTGATTTCGGGGCCCATTGATACATCATTAATTATCTGCAAACTACCTCATATGTAGATGTCCTACAGAATCCCATGTAGCCATCATATTAATTCACTGTAAAGTGTTAACTTACCTGTAAAAGGGATATATCTACCATACTTACTTCTTAGCTTCGTATGAGGAATAAATGGGATCATGTACATGAAGGATCTAGAATAATGACTGGTACCTAGAATATGTACCATTAGTCAGGGCTCTTCCAGGGAATAGAATTCCCTCCATATGATGCAAAGAAAGAAGTGTTAGTGAAAGTACAGTGGTGTGGGTAGGGTGAAGAGAATGAGCAAGGGCTGGTAGGAACCCAGAGACTAGCAATGCTCCTCAGGCTGAGGGGACATGGGAAAGAGCCAGCTGCCAGCTAGAACTGTAGAAGAGGGACCACCAGGTAGGCATTAGGCTAAGGGGGATGAAACTGCTGACAGGGAAGGTTTGTCACAGCAGAGGGGGGATGGGAAGAAATACTCTAACCTATTTCTTAATGCCACTGCCTCCCATCAGCCAAACCCAAGCGGCAGCCAGTTTGGCCAGATAGTACAGGACATGCAGTCCTCAGTGATCAATTTGCTAGAGCATAAGGCAGAAAAGAGCAAATCATGGATTTGCAGGGAGTGGGGTGCTGCTAGGGAGAAGGGTAAAGCAGATTAACCAGCATGCTCTAGTTCATGTTCTATTTTAAATTAAAAAAAAAAAAAAAAAACAAAACCAAAAACAAAAAACAAGAAACCCTATCAGAATCCCAACAAAGTTGGTAAAATGCATCTTTTCCCTACTATGAGAAATTATGTAGAATTTTATTCATATAAAGGCTCATATATGCTTTCTTTTTTCATTTATTATTCATTCATGTAACATAATTAGGAAATAACTGCTTTGAGAAAGCAGTATGTCAAGCATTATGTATAGGGTTGGTATTCTTGTCCTTATGGAGATTGTCATTTACAAATCACTCATAAAGGGTAATTTAATATCATGTAAATAATATAATAATATAATAAAAATGCCCAAATTTTCATTTATGTAAAAGGGAGCACTACTTCTAAAAAAATGGAGATTTTACATTTTAAATGTTCCTAGATTTGAGCAGCCTTTTTTGGATCTTATACCCATTTGAAAATCTGTTGAAAGCTATAGATTCTCTCTCCAGGAAAAAAAAAAAAAAACGTGCATATGCATAAAGGCTTTCATTGATCACTGTCCTAGTCTCAAGCTTATTCACTTGAGCCTTTCTTAGATACTCTTCCTATCTCCCCACTGGCAGGTGTTCATAGTATCTTTTTGGACTTAGAGGAACTCAGAAACACTGCAGAGCGTGGAGGGTCAAAAGACAAAAAGAGTAAAACTTAGTGGCCCTGCCTGACATGGCCATACCTTGTTATTCCCCAGTTGTAGTAAAATGATGGAGCCCTGGTGCTTAACAAGAAAAATTTGCTTCCATCTACAGAATAGGTGTTGCCAGGGCTCTGATCCGTGAGGCTCCTGGGCACTCAACATGCCTTCAAAGGGGAATCTTTTCTTCTAGGAGTACACTCCCTCCCTCCAACTCCCCATTTCCTGTCCGCAGGATACTTTCTTTGACAAGTTCAGATCCAGCACTCCATCCTCTTGCTACCTGCGCAATCCTTTCTCCTTGTTCCCCCTTCAATATATACATTGCTATTTCAAATCCTCATTATTTTTCAACACAAAGTTCCACTGTCTTTCACACTGATGGTCCTTAAAGGCTGATCCTAGGTTATCAGTACTGATTCTGTTCTCTTTAGAGATGTGACCACCTGCTCTTAAACATTCCCTAGAAAGGAAGAATTTGCATACCACACTTCCCCCTCCTCCACCAAAAATAATGACAGGGTCACCTGGGTGGGTTCCTAGGTTAAGAGTCTGACTTTTGATCTCAGCTCAGGTCTTGACCTCAGGGTTGTGAGTTCAAGCCCCATGTTTGGCTCTATGATGGACATGGGGCCTACTTAAAAAACAAAAACAAACAAACAAAACCCCCAAATTCAGTTATACATTCATTTTAAGTTAGTAAAACTTAAGAAACAAAACTTTCTATTAAATCAAGTTGGATGTTTTGATCTTCCTGCATTTTTTTTTTTAAGATTTTTATTTATTTATTCACGAGAGACACTGAAAGAGAGAGGCAGAGACTTAGGCAGAGGGAGAAGCAGGCTCCATACAGGGAGCCCAATGTGGGACTCGATCCCAGGACCCCAGGATCATGCCCCGAGGAGAAGGCAGATAGATGCTCAACCGCTGAGCCACCCAAGTGTCCTGATCTTCCTGTATTTTTGTAAGCATATAACTCTGCAAATGATTTCAAGGGTTTTGGGCTTTACATACTGTATTATCTATTGTATAATATATATCTTTTTAAAAAAGATTTTACTTATTAATTCATGAGAGACAGAGAGAGAGAGGCAGAAACACAGGCAGAGGGAGAAGCAGGCTCCATGCAGGGAGCCCAACATGGGACTCGATCCCGGGTCTCCGGGATCATGCCCTGGACCGAAGGCAGGTGCTAAACTGCTAAGCCACCTGGGCTACCCCATAATATAATATCTTATCCCAAAATCAGCAGCTCAGAAAAATAAACACTTAATACTTTACACAATTTTAGTGGTTGAGGAATCCAGGTGCAGTTTAGGGGGATGGTTCTGGGCCAGGGTCTCCCATGAGCTTGCAGTCAAGATGTCAGCTGGGGCTGCAATCATCTGAAGGCTTGACCTGGGCTAGACTATCTGCTACTGAGGTGGCTCAGTCACCTGCCTGCCACATCCAGGAGGCTGCTGGCTGTTGGCAGGAGGTTAGACTTCCTTGCCTTGTGGACCTCTCTCCATGGGGGCTGCATGAGAGTTTTCATGACATGGCAGCTGGATCCTCCAGAGTCGGTAATTCAAGAGAGAATATGAATCCACAATGCTTTTTATGAGCCAGCTTCAAAAGTCACACACAATTTTTCAGCAACATCTTATTGGTTATGCATATTAGCCATATTCAGTGTGGGAGGGCACTACCCAAAAGTGTAAATACTGGGAGAATTGTTGGCTTATCAGTTGACTATCACACATCTCAAATTCCATATATTTCCTTTAATTCTCCACTTTCTTTAATTCTCCAGCTTAATTTTATTTATATCAGTGATTCCTACAGAGTGCAAAAATATGGTTCTCATTTCACTTAAAATAAGATTATAGGGTACTGCTTGTGTGCTTGCTTTTCTGTATTAAAATGGCAATAGCTTGGGCAGCCCGGGTGGCTCAGTGGTTTAGTGTCGACCTTCGGCCCAGGGCGTGATCCTGGAGTCCCAGGATTGAGTCCCACGTTGGGCTCCCTGCATGGAGCCTGCTTCTCCCTCTGCCTGTGTCTCTGCCTCTCTGTGTGTGTCTCTCATGAATAAATTAATAAAATCTTGAAAAAAAAATGGCAATATCTTGCCCTATCCCAGTTTTGAGTAGGTGACATCTAATTTGGTTCTAGAGTCCACAATTCTAATGAGATACAAAATTTATGAAATGACTTCTAGGAAAATCTTGGATTTCCAATGGATCTCATTAGAATCCAAAGGGCTATAACTACTGAACAGCATTTAGCTAAGTCAAATAATCTGTATGGTATCTTAAAAATGATCTCTTTGTTGTGGTCACTAAATCTAGCATTTCACAGAAGAAGTGTTTAATAAAGTATTAAATGGACCAAGTAATAATTCACCCAAGATAATTACAACAGAACCAAGAACAGTAGATGGGGAAGAGTTAGGAGGCTTTCAGACATGGTTCCGCTACGATCTAGTTTGGTGACTTTAAGCAGGTTTCTTAAGTCCCCCAATTATCATTTTCCTATTTGTGAAATGTTGGAGTTTGACTAGAACTGGATGACCTCTAATAGTATCTTTAGCTCCAGTAGTCTCTGAAGTTACATATGAAGCCACTTCTATACAATAATTGCCCATTCCTCTCTGCTTTTAGATCCATTTCACAATTCTCCTCTGACAAGGTCCATGTTCTCTATTTTATTCTCTTTCAGCAACTATTCTGCATTCCTCCATAATTCTGTGCCATTCTTTTGCCAGTTTATCCATTGACATGTCTACTTTCTTGGCTGTCCTTCACAGTACCCTGAATATATCGTCTCAAATCTGCATGTAGATAAGGACTCTGTACTTACCAAGATGGACTTATTGTATCTACAGGGTTCATTTGGGTCCATATTGAACCTCACCCAAACCTCAACTTCAACATATTTTCCCTAAGAATGTCTGCTCTTACTCTTCCTTTCTTCCTTTCTTCCTTTCTTCCTTCCTTCCTTCCTTCCTTCCTTCCTTCCTTCCTTTCTTTCATTCAATAAGTATTGTTTTCAGTCATACAGCAGTGAGCAAGGCAGATATGGAGTCCAGTTGAGTTGCTTTAACTTTTCATTCACTTTTAGTGTTTTGTCCATGTTGTAGAATTCCCGGAAGTCACAAATAAAAGCATCTATGGCAGCCAGGCAATGATGATGAGTGATGTAGGCCTATGAGCCCAGTAGAGACCAAGCAAGGAAGCCCAGATCTCTCATGTTTTCCAGCTAAACTAGGAATCTAGATTTTATATATATATTTATTTTTTTTAAAAAAAGATTTTTATTTATTTATTCATGAGAGACACACACACACACAGAGAGAGAGAGAGAGAGAGAGAGAGGCAGAGACACAGGCAGAGGGAGAAGCAGGCTCCATGCAGGGATCCTGACATGGGACTTGATCCCAGGTCTCCACAATCACGCCCTGGGCTGAAGGCAGCGCTAAACCGCTGAGCCACCTGGACTACCCTAGAAATCTAGATTTTAAAGTGAAATCTCCTGATTTATTGAATTTTGGTATCTACTTCAAAAATATTTGGAAAACTACCATGTAGGCCAAATGAAACATTTTGGTGGCTGAATTTGACCACTGAGCCTTCCATTTAGGGACCCCTGTGAGCCTAGGCGTCCTGGGAAGGCTAAACATCCTCATTTTTTGTAAGCTCATACACCCCAATGTTCCTAACACATGGGCACCTGCAAAACATTCTTGCCTGCTATCTATGCCTTGTGTCTCCGTCACCCCCCAACAATTCAGTATCTTCTTTACCCCATCTCCCAACTGTTGCTTTTCTTTACTCCCATTGTCTCTTTCCAGTAAATGTATGACATAAGGGTAAGGAGGAGCAAGATGAAAATTGAATTGTTGAAGTGAAAATTCTACTTTAGGGCAGCCCGTGTGGCTCATCGGTTTCACACGGCCTCCAGCCTAGGGCGTGATCCCTGGGGTCCTGGGATTGAGTGCTGCCTCTGGCTCCCTGCAGGGAGCCTGCTTCTCCCTCTGCCTCTCTCTCTCTGTGTCTCTCATGGATAAATAAATAAAATCCTTTTTTTTTGTTTGTTTGTTTTAAAGAAAATTCTATGTTAAAATGCATCTAAAAGCAGTTTGGAGCTCCAAAGGGAGAGAACCCTAATTCTGTGTAGTTCTGCAGGCTGGGTGAAAGAGTCAAACCCAAATCCTTGGTTTGGGGTGGGACCAAAATGATGCAAATGAGCTCAGACTGAGAGGAGACCGAGAGCAGCGCTGCCGGGAGGACGGAGGCAGGTAAGCCAGCTGCAAAGTCAGCAGAGGACCTTGCTCTTCCCACCGGCCGTGCAGCAGCTGTGAAGAGCTGTGCCCGCCTCTCCCTCTTATGAATGATGCCTCGACCGTTAGCTATGCAGCATTTCCAGGAGCTAATATCTGCTATTTAGCTATCTTCATGCATTTCTGGGAGCACCCCGTGAAGGAACAGCAGACTCCTCTTGAGAGCATCCAATGCCCGGTCGCTCCCCGCTTTTCCGGGCCCGGCTTCCCAGGGAGCGTCGGATGCAGCGCTGCGCCCCGCCGTCTGCAGACCCTGCAGCTCCCCTTGGCGGGAGCCTCAGCCTGAGGGCAGGCCCCTGACCCTCGCCTCCCTGGGCCCTCCCTCCCGACCTTACCCGGCGGCTGCTCCTGGCTGATGCGCTTGCTCGGGAGGCAGGCTGCTGTCGGGATCTCTAACGCATCGTCCTGGCGGTCTCTGCTGCATCCTCCTCTGAGCAGCTTAGGGCTACAATTTTTAATAATAGCAAAAAAAAAAACAAACAATTTTTTTGGCGATCTCTGCTGCATCCTCCTCTGAGCAGCTTAGGGCTACAATTTTTAATAATAGCAAAAAAAATACAATTTTTAATAATAGCAAAATCAAAGAGGCATGTGTTGTAGGCCTGTTGTTTTAGCACATTTGTAGGAGCCACTCCCCCCCCCCCCCCCCGCCCCGATTCCTACAGCCCTAATATGCGCTTAAAGACGCCCTAGGTCCTTTTATCCGGTTCGAATTTCAGCGAATTCCGTTTTAACGACGTGGGTTCTCAGCCCCCGGGTTACATTAACATGCAGCAGGTGGGGGGGGGGGGCGTGGGCCTCGAGGGTGTACGTTTTTGATGTAATTACTGCTAATTGAAGACCAACGAGGTCCGGCCGGGCCGTCTCCCGGGCCCCAGGCCTCACCCGTTGCTCCGGGCGCCCCCGAGGGTGCATCGCGGGAGGCCGTCCCGGCGGGGGTGCAGGGCCGCACGGGCAACGACCAGCAGGCCTCCCAGGCCCCAGCCGCGCTGCTGCAGCCGCGGGGTCTCGGGGCCGCGCCGCGCACGCGCACAGCCTCCTCCCCCGCTCCCCCCGCCCCGCCCCGCGCGCACGCGCACAGGGACCCCCGCCCCCGAGGGAGGCGGGGGGGGCGCAGGGGGGTGCGCGGGGGCCGCGGCTCGCCCTCGCGCGTGCCCTCGCCGCGCCCGAGCCCCGCCGGGGGGAACCGCTTTCTCCCGGCATGCAGCGGGCGCAGGGATTTAACACCAAGATGGCGGACGGCCCGGACGAGTACGACGCCGAGGCGGGCTGCGTGCCCCTGCTGCACCCGGAGGTGAGGGGCCGCCCGGAGCCGCCCCAGCCCCGGGCCGCGGGCGCCGGTCCCCCCGGGACGCGCGGAGGGCTGCGGCGGGGCCCGGGGCCGTGCGGGGGCTGCGGGGCGCGGACAGGCGGGCAGGCCCGAGCGCGGCCGCGGCTGCGAGCGGATAACGGGGCGGCGGCGGCTGGGCGGCCCGGGGCGCGGGGCGCGGGGGGCAGCGCTGCTCGGCGCCGTGCGGGCCGCGGGGGCGCTTCCGGGGCGGGCGTCCGTGCTGGACGCGGCCGCGGGCACAGGTCGCAACTTTCGGGGGGAAGGCGGGCGCTCGCGGCGGGCGGGGCTGGGGGGGCTCCCGCTGCGGGCTCGGCCCCCGGGGTCTGGCGGCGGGCGGGGGGCACGGCTCGGGGTCCGCCGGCCTGGCTGCAGCTGCGGGCTCGGGGCCTCCGGGCAGCTCGGCCGCCGGGTCGCGGTCTGGAGGCGGGGGCAGGGGGCGGTGCACGGCCCCGGGCCCGCTGGCCAGGCTCCGGCTGCAGGCTCTGGGCCTCCGGTCGCGGTCTGGCGGCGGGGCGGGTCTGTGCGCTGGACGGGGGGGAGGGGGGGTGCACGGCCCCGGGCTCGGGACCTCCGGGGCAGCTCGTCCCCGGGTCGGGGTCTGGGGGCGGGGGGTGCACGGTCCCCGGCCCGCCGGCGTGGCTCTCGCTGCAGGCTTGGGGCCTCCGGTGCTGCTCGGCCGCCCGGGTCGGGGCGGGTCTGTGCGCTGGAGGGGGTTGGTGCACGACCCCGGGCCTTCTGGCCTGGCTGCCGCTGCAGGCTCGAGGCCTCCGGTGCAGCTCGGCCGCCCGGGTCGGGGTCGGGGTCGGGGCCGTGCATGGCCTGGCCTTGCTCCCGCTGCGGGCTCGGGGCCCTCGGGGCAGCTCGGAGGGAGCTCCGGGCTCCCGCGGTCTCTGCGGGATGAAGGCGGGACCACGGCCTCCAGGGTGCGGTGGCGGCGACGGACGTGCACGGCTGCCTGGCTCCCCCGGAGCGGGATGGTTCTGCTGACCTCGGGGTTGGGGCTTCCAGCCTGCGTCGCCCAGTGAAACGTGGACACACACACACACACACTCAGAGTGCCGCGTATTAACACCCAACCACCGTCTTATTCATCACTTTGATTTACTAGAAGCAGATGGGACAGTTCTTTAGGAAGATGCTTGAGCTGCTCTCAACCAGAAAGGGCTCCTCAGGATTTCTGAGAAACAGAGCTGTACAGTAAGTCTTTGCGACCAAGGTAGTGACATTTTTATTTATTTTTTGTTAAGGATTTTATTTATTTATTCATGAGAGACACACACAGAGGCAGAGACACAGGCAGAGGGAGAAGCAGGCTCCATGCAGGGAGCCCGACATGGGACTCAATCCCAGGTCTCCAGGATCACGCCCTGGGCCAAAGGCAGGCGCCAAACCGCCGAGCCGTCACCCAGGGATCCCCAGTAGTAACATCTTTGGAGCTGCCATAGGACATGCCCTTTCTTTTAGTTCACACTTAGGCCTTAAAAAATACACCAGGGCATAAAGTTCTCAGATGATGACTCGAAAATGTTGCCAAGGAATAGGTCTGTTCATGTCTTCTCAGTGAAAGTCTTAAATACTGAGATGTTGATTTTATGTATTCTGACATAGTGTTCTTTCAGTGAACCGTTGGTGTGTGGCGTGGTACATTGTTTGGCACTTTAGGAGTAATTGTAACTGATAACAGATCCCTAGCGCTGTTGCTGGTAGTAATGAAGTGGCCTGTAGGCTTGGAATGGAGAGCCCAGTCTTCGGGTTGCCACTTAAAAGAACGTTATGAGAACATCGGCTTCTCCTTCCGCACACTGCAAGTAGAAGTTGATATGAGATCTGCCATTCTTTTTCATCTGGCAAACACAAGGCCCAACTACTTTAGATGTTTTGAGTCTTAACGCTGTGGTTTCCAGTGTTGCATGCACACCTGGTGCAGACCTGGTAAAGTTCTGCTTCCTTGCACTATGTTCTTGGGCAGACTCCTCTGAGTTCTAGCTTCATCATTTGTATTTATGGTATGAAGTGACAATAACTAATAGGCTATTATGAGGATCGTGATAATGTATTCTTTTGTTGTTGTTGTTAAAACAAGCAGCTTTTGGTCTCAGAAAGAAACCTGTTCTCTGCCTTGGTGGGCAAATAAAATAATAAGACTTTTAACAACTGTAGGAGACTTGGGTTCCAGTTCTGTTATTTGTAGTAATTAATTAGCCAAAGGACTTGAGACAAGTACTTAATCTCTCTCTCTCTCTCTCTTTTTTTTTTTTTTTAAAGATTTGTTATTTGTTCATGAGAGACACAGGCAGAGGGAGAAGCAGGCTACCTGCAGGGAGCCCAGTGTGGGACTTCATCCCAGAAACTCCATCCCAGGACCCTGCGGTCACACCCTGGGCCCAAGGCAGATGCTCAATCACTGAGCCCCCCAAGCGTCCAGTACTTAATCTCTTAAAGCCTGAATTTGTTAATCAGAAATGCAGATGTGGCCTAGTTCACTTGGTTATAAGGGATCAGGCGAGACTGTATGTTGAGGATTAAGAACTGGCACATTGTAGGTGTTCACTTAGTGTTATTTCTTTTTCCTCTACCAGGAGGGAGATGTTACACGTGTGTTTTGGTTTTGGCAAATGGTTTAGAGACTTGTGTGGGTTTTAATTTATGGAATAGAATATTGTAGGAGCAAGTTTTATTTTACTTCAGATTTAACACTGTGTCACAAAAATAGTTTTTCACTTAATATTTGTTGAACAGATGAATTATTTGTAGGATAAAGAAATTAGCCATTCCTTAAATCTGCTCTTAGTATGCATACTGCTCACTATTAAAACCTTTCTCGGGATTATGTAATTAGCTGAACAGGGAAACCTTTTTTTAATTTTTTTTTTTTTATTTTAGAGGTATTTACTGTGAGAAAACTTACTTTTTAATTAATCAAACGATCCATTAATTTAGTGAGTCTTTTAAACATTTGTTTATTTTGTTTGGGTCAGGTACTGTGCTGGGCTCTTGGCACTTTGGGATTTTCGTGTTTAATTCAACGAGAAGCAGAATAGGATGTGGTTGAGAGCCACTGGTAACAAAATCTGGGTTCTGCACTTGCTGTTATTATGGTAAATTTACATTTGTAAAACTGGGTTGTTACTCCTTATAGTGCTTATTGTGAATATTAAGTAAAAAAATAATGTTTATAAATGTTTATCAATGTTTATAGAGTAGCCATCCCAGACCACAGCAGGTGGTCTGCCAACAACTCTGACCTTCTGAAAGCCCTAGCATGTAGTGAATACTGGTGCTATTACTTTGCTTTCTGATGAAATAGGTGATTATTCATTTTATTATAATGGAAGAAATTAGAGCTATTTGGAAAAAGTTGAACTGATTATCCTGGGATTAGGGTGCTAATCCTAGCTCTGTGACTTTAGGCTGTTGGACATTTAACTACTCTTAGTTTCTTTGCTTTTAAGATAGAGAGGCTAGGGGCGCCTGAGTGGCTGAGGTCATTAAGCGTCGGACTCTTGATCTCAGCTCAGGTCATGATCTCAGAGTTGTGAGTTTGAGCCCTGCGTTGGGCTCTGTACTGGGTGTGGAGCCTACTTAAAACAACAACAACAACAACAACAAAAACAGAACATAAAGAGGCTAGACTAGATCTTTTAAGATTTTTTTAAACTCTACTGTTGTAATTGTATGTTGTGATTTTTCAGAATCAGTAGGTTTGAGCATCTATCTTCTACATGCATAGCACTGTCCTAAGTTATATGGATGAAAATAAAATAAGTAAGATATCTTCTGCTTTCCAGAAGTTAATGATCTAATTTGGAATGTATACACATGTGAAACACTTAACAGAAACCAAATAAATGCTGAATTGATTAGCCTATAAGCAGTGTCAGATTTCTGTCACCTAGAATGGTTAGAAGAATGACTTCAACAGAGAGAGAGACCATATGTTGGTCTACAATCCCGTGGACTTGGTATCACCGCTCTTATGTTTCATCCGCTGGTGTATCCTCAGTAAGCCGTCCTAGCTCTTTCATAGAATGAGGCCACAATACCTCCTTTTGCCAGAGTATTATTATAGGGGCTCTGTGTTTCAGCAAGATCTGACTCAGCTTTGAACTGGATTGCCTAGATTATCTAGGGCTTTCATCTCTTGTTTGCTTCCTTTTTTTCTCAATTTCAAAACTTCTGTTACTCCTTTTCTTTAGTTTCTCTGTTTTTTTTTTTTTTTTTTTTTTTTAAATGACAACATTTTTTTTTGCTTCAAATTAATATCTATCTGGGATGCCTGGGTGGCTCAGTGGTTGAGCATCTGCCTTTGGCTCAGGACGTGTTCCTAGAGTTCCGGGATCGAGTCCCGCCTCGGGCTCCTGAATGGAGCCTGCTTATGTCCCTGCCTCTCTCAGTGTCTCTCATGAATAAATGAATAAAATCTTTTAAAAAAATTAATATGTATCTCATTTTTCCCTTTGTTTAAAATGTTAAGCCAAAGTATTACTACATATCTCTTGCCTTCCGATTTTCTAAAATTTCTTTTTTGAAGTTTTTCTTTAGTGAAAATGATTTTGCCTTTTTCCATTGGTATTTTTTGACCTATTACATAGAGATAGACATATGTACACATAACTAAAACATTTGCTTTCAGAAAGTAGATAGAAAATTCCTTTGAAAATTGTTTTTCTTCTTTTGATAGGTTATGGACATATTCCTTATCCCTTTAAAGCGTATCTTTCTGGCAGGCTTTAGAATCTGATGCCTTTTTTTAGGGAGAAAGCTATATGTCATGTTGTTGTAATTTAGATTTAAAAATACTGTAACCACTGAATCAATAGATACAAAATGAAAATGCAACTAATTGTTGACCTCATGGATTGTGGCAAAGCCAAAGTTGAAAACTACTGACCTATACCCCAAAAAATTGTATTTGGTTGTGAGATACCATTTTAAGTTTTGACTTCTTTGTTTTATTTTGCTTGTTTTTATTTAGAGAGTCATCCCAAAAGTATTTATTAAGAATGGATAGTGGAGTGGATAGATACAAGAAGATACAGATTAAAAGTATGAGTAAGGGGGATCCCTGGGTGGCTCAGTGGTTTAGCGCCTGCCTTTGGCCTAGGGCGCGATCCTGGAGTCCCGGGATCGAGTTCCGCGTCAGGCTCCTGGCATGGAGCCTGCTTCTCCCTCCTCCTGTGTCTCTGCCTCTCTCTATGTCTATCATAAATAGTAAATAAAAGAATATTAAAAAAAAGTATGAGTAGTAGTGTTTGGCTGCTTAAGCTTAAATCCTTAGTGTTGCCACTTACTAGCTATGTGACCCTAGGCAAGTTATTGAACTGTGTCCTATTTTTCCAGACTAAAATGGGAATACAATAGCACCCCTGTCTCATGAAGTTGTTGTCAAGGTTAAGACAACATATATAAAATTCTGAGTCTGGTGCTTTGTAACACAATACACGTTAATACTAATGTTGTGGTATGAATTTAGTAATTCTCAAGCAGTAGTAGTAAACATATATTAGATATGGAGGCAACTAAGCAGCTAAGATAAATGAAACTGGGGATTGAGGAGAGGATGGGCAGAGGAGTCTGTCATAAGCTTTTTAAATACTATTACATTTTCTTAAAAATGTGTGCCTTGATATGAGGAGCATTTATTGAACATCTAAATTACAATGCTGATGCTCTGATAGGCCACAAAGTAATGGGGAATATAAAATAAGGCATTGCAGAATAACAAAAGATTAACTGTAGGCCTTCAGATCCCTCACAATAGACAAAAGTGTGTTAAAATTTTGTTAAGAATTAAAAACCCATGGCAAAACCCATTTTCCTCCAGAGGGTATCCTAAGGTTATGTTAGGGTAGTTAGGATTAGTAAAGGCATCTTGATACAGTGTGCTTTTTAATAGAACCTCTTAAAACCACATAATCCCCAAACCATTTCAATATCAGGATTATGTGAAATGCTCTTTCTCAGCATCATCTAACTGTAGTTAGATTTCTACACTTTCTACAGTTAGATGATCATCTAACTGTAGTATGATTTTGTAAATAGATTCTATTACAGATAGGTATTTTAAAAATAAAATATCAAATACTTTAAACTTTGGAGTTTGAAAAATTGATTCAAGGCAATATTTAAAAAATATGCAAATAAAATTCTCATTCAGTATGATTTTCCAGTGGTAGGATAATTTTCTATTGAAAAAATCTTTAAAATAGAGCTACATAGGCAGCTAATTTAAAAGTAATGTGAAACTTCAGTTTTCTGTAAAGGAGATATCACAAAGAACTTAATTTCATGAGTTATAAAGGTATATTTTTTGCTTTTTTAATCGTTGGTGAAAATTTGTCATATGATTATTGCATTTTCTAGGGTTAGTAGATAAAATATGAATCTTTCTTTGATAAACCACAATATTACAATGCCCTGAGCTAGTCTTTCAGATTGTCAATGATTATTATTGAAGAGATGGAGATGAAGGGCCTAAATGTACCTGGAGTATGGTGGGTTTGGTTTCTCTCTCTTTCTCTCTTTTTTTTTTTTTTGCATATATGTTAAATAGCTTATATTTTTAAAAATCAGTTCTTTAATACTAGGAAAAGTCAAGTAAAAAATAGTAACTACTGATTGAGATGTTACTGTACCCTTGTCAATTTTTTTTTAAAGGTTTTATTTATTAGAGAGTTACATGCACGAGATGGGGGAGGGGCAGACTCCCAGCTTGACAAGGAGTCCAATGGGGGTGGGAGGCAGCTCTATCTCAGGACCCTAAGGTCATGACCTGAGCCAAAGGCAGACACTTAACCAACTGAGCCACCCAGGTGCCCCTACCCTTGTCAATTTTTAAAAATAACTTTCTGGATTATCAGCATTTGTTAATTTATGAAGGATTTAATGAGGATGAGCAAAACTATCGCTATTTTCATGAAAAATTAAAAAAAAAAAACTCTTCTGTGAGCTGAAGAGAGAAGTTGCTTGTTTTTTTTTTTTTTTTGCTTGTTGTTTTAGAATCCTTGAGTTGCAAACCCTTTTAAAACTTACTTGGGGGCAGCCCAGGTGGCTCAGCAGTTTAGCACTGCCTTTGGCCCAGGGTGTGATCCTGGAGACCTGGGATTGAGTCCCATGTCGGGCTCCCTGCATGGAGCCTGCTTCTCCCTCTGCCTGTGTCTCTGCTTCTCTCTCTCTCTCTCTCTCATGAATAAATAAATCTTAAAAAAAAAAAAAAAAAAAAAGACTTGGGCAAAAAAGGGAAGTTACTAATTACATAACCCTAACTTAGGATGGCAGGGATGCATTTAAACTCAAGGATACCTGACTTGAGCTGAGAATGTCACCAAGACTATTTTCTGTCTATCCTCATCTCTGCATGTCAGCTCTATTTTCTTCTAATGGGGAGCTGCTGCTTTCTTCTCTGTAGTGGCGACATGCATGCTGACTCCCCTCCCCCCCCGCCCCCCCCATATCTCAACTTTCACTAACCATTAGAGAGGGACTGCATGTCTTCCTTTATTCCACACTGGAAAGTGGCATTGCATTTTCCTGTTTTAGGTTATATTTCCACATGACCATGAAATAGGGCCTGTAATTTGCTAACATCTCTTGGTTGGATTTGGGGAAGAATAGTTTGCTTAAAGAAGGAATGCTGGCAGGCAAAATTATTTGTCTTCTATATTCTTAATGGAAAGAACTGTTTATTTGCTTTGTTTCCAATCATCTAGTTTTTTATATGCTTTAAGAGATATTGTAATTACATTGAACTCATTCTTAATGCCAAATATTCTAATTGGCTTACTGAATAGCATTCTGTATTAATGATCTAGACCAGGAGTTGGGAAGCTTTCTGTAAGGGCCAGGTAGTAAATATTTTCAAGTTTGTGGGCCATATAATCTCTTTAGCAACTGCTCAGCTCTGTGCTGGTCATAGGAGAGCAGCCAAAGGCAATATGGAAATGATTGGATGTGCTGTGTTCGAATAAGACTTCATATATAAAATCAGGTGGTGTGCCAGATTTGACCTAGAGGCTATACTTGCCAGCCCCTTATTGGGACAATACATTGAAACTCCAGGAAATTTATATTAAAATATATGTTTCAATGCCTTGAATTCATTAATCACTTGTGTTCAGTAACTATTAGAACTGGATTCATGTGGGAGATGGGTTGGGTGAACTAAGAGAGAGAGAGAGAATGTGTGTGTGTGTATGTATTAGAATCTTATGGAGACTTTTGATAGAATACACCTATTTCCATCCACACCTCTCAAAGCCTCTAATTTCGTATGTGGATTTGTGCTATGTATATTTTGAAAAAGTCCCAGGGATGATTCTTATACCTCTCTAATACTGGTACATACTTGATAGGTGGGAAAAATTTTACTACAGGAGGAAGAGGGAACCTAATTTGACATTTAATGTATGAGGCATTGTACCATATGCTTTTCATGTTTTCTCTTCAGTTTGATAGCAATGGTAATTGCTAACATTGATGAAATTATAACTATGAGCTAGTCACTGTCCTGAACAGTTTTGCATATATATTCATTCATTTAATTCTCACACTTTTTTTTATACCTATATTACAAGTGAGGAAATGGAGACATAGAATAAGTAACTTGCTGGTAGTGCCCTAATTGAATTTGAATCCAGTTGCTCCTTTTTATAGTGCAGCACAGTGTGAAAGTGATACAGTCGTAGATACGTTTCATTGGATATTATTTACCAGGCACTGGTTAGCTGTGATTGCAAATGCCCTCATTTACTTTTTTTAAAAAAACTTTTAATAGGCTTTGTTTTTTTTTAAGACCAGTTTTGAGTTCACAGCAAAACTGAGCAGAAAGTGTAGAGCTTTCCCATATACTCTCTGCCCCCCATACCAGCACCAGCCTCCCCTGCATCAGAGTCACATGTGTCATGAATGTACCTTAACACTTCATTATCACCCAAAGTCCATACGTTACACTAGGCTTCACTTTTGGTATGTATTCGTCAGGTTTTGACAAACGTATAATGATATATATCTATTGTTACAGTAATATACAGAATGGTTTCACTGCCCGAAAAAATCCTCTGTGCTCTACCTTATATTCATCCCTCCCTCTCTCCCTCCTAGTTCTGGCAACCACTAAATTTTTCTTTCTTTCTTTCGTTCTTCCTTTTTTTTTTTTTTTTTTTTTTTTAACTGTTTCCGTAGTTTTGCCTTTACCATAATGTCGTGTCACGTAATTTGAATCATACAGTCTGTAGCCTTTTCGGGTTAGCTTCTTTAGTAATATGCATTTAAGCTTCCTCTGTATTTTTTCATGACTGGACAGCTCATTTCTTTTTTAATGCTAAAGAGTGTTCCATTGTGTGGCTGTACCATAGTTTAGATACTCATTTACCTACTAAAGAACATTTTGGTGATTTCAGTGTTGCACTCATTTTACTTTTTTACAGTTCTGCAAAGGAGGTGTTACTGAGCTGTTTGCAGATTAGGAAGCAGTCAAGGGGTGAAGTACTTTATTCAGGTTCACGTCATTAGCAGTTGGCAGAGTGTGTATTAGAACCTAAACTCTTGACTCCAAAGCCATAATTCTCATATATATTCTGCTATATAGTTTAATAGGTCAAAACACAAATTGTTTTTGATTATGTAATTGAAAAACTGTCAGAATTACTATCAGCTTTTGTTAAAGGTGTTAGAGGAGGACTCAATTTTGGTAGTTGCTCTAAGTCCACTTCTTTGAGTAGCTATTTGACTTGAAATCCAAAACCTAGATTTTCTTAAAAATACTTTTCTTCAAAATGTTTCTTCAATTTATTCTGTTTTGTCTTTCTCCTGCTTAGTCTGAACCTGTAAGCAAAATATGTTTTCATTCATAAAATCCCTTGAGAGGAAATGAAATAACCCTAGGTGTGGATCAGGGTGGAGGGGCTGGAGGGGTCGGAGAGAAATACTCTTAGTATTAAATCTGTGGCAGTGGCTGATAAGACAAATGTTACTGGCTTGAGTCTAGACACTTGGGGTTTAAGCCTTTTTGAAGAGTCCCTCTTTCATTTGTGTTACCATGCCTCACTGTAATCCTAAGTATTCACTGCTCTGCATTCGTAATTCTGCAGCTATGATCATGAATGAACTGTAGATCTTTCTAATGGAATTTTTGCTTTCTGGTTGAACACCCATTATGAGTATCCAAGATCTTTCAGCTGTTTAAGAAGTTAATTGAGTTGATTTCATAAGTTTCCATTGTTTAAACTTGTTTTTTCCTTATATGTCTTCTTTCCTGTGGATAATTTAATGTAGTCAAATCCTAAGAAAGGCCACACCTGGGGGGAAAAACTGACAAACTGGAATCTAGAACTGTATCATTGCAGAACAAGTAAGAACTTAAACTTTCTGAACTATGATCCCAACATCTGATTTGTTCTATATTGAATAGTGCATATGAATTTTCAAGGTATCAGAAATTTAAATTCCAGTATGGGTTTTATGACTTTTAAAAATAATGACACATGATTATTGTCAAAAATTTAAGAAATACAGAAGGTATATAGTAGAAGGTAAAAGTATGTAACCAATGCATTTTTTTATGAATACACTTTGGATGTAGTCCCATTGTAGCATATAATTATCTTTCCCATTCTTTGTAATGTCTAGACCTGCCTTGTTTAACGTGATAACCACCACCAATGACATGTGCCAATTTAAATGTAAGTTAATTAAAATGAATATAATAGATATTAAGCTTTTCAGTCACACTAGTCAAGTTTCAAGTGTTGATTAGCAATGTGTGCCTAGTGACTACTGTTTGAGACAGCATAGAAATGTAGAATATATCTGTAATTGCAGAAAGTTCTGTTGGACAACACTGGTCTGGATGGTTTTTAAAAAATGTATATGCCTTTAAAAATATTTTCTGCATAACTCTTTGTTAAGGCATATTTTATTTATGATAAATTGTGTGAATTTAAAATGTTTAAGCTGATAATTTTTCTTTGAGTTAAACTTTTTGAGATAGTTTAGATTCACATGCAGTTGTAAGAAAAAGTGCAGAGAGATCTTGTGTACCCTTTACCTAGGTTCCCCCAGTGGTAACACCTTGCAAGATTATAGTGTAGTATCACAACCAGGAGATTGATATTGACTCAGTGAAGATACAGAACATTTCATCATGACAAAGATCCTTCATAGTGCCCTTGTGTGCCATGGTAATCTGTTAATTCATTTTGGGGCACCTGCGTGCCTCAGTCGGTTAACCATCTTCCTTTGGCTCCGGTTATCATCCTAGGGTCCTGGGATTGCCCCCCATGTCGGGCTCTCTCCTCAGCGGGGAGCCTGTTTCTCCATCTCCCTCTGTGTGCTGCTCCACTTGCTTGTGCCCTCTCTCTGTCAAATAAAATTTTTAAAAAATCCATTATCCATTTCTATAGTTTTACAATTTTAAGAATATTATTTAAATGGAATCGTAGTGGTATGTAACCTTATGGGATTGGCTTTTTTCAATCAGCATAATTCTCTGGAGATTCATCTGGTTGTAGCAGTCAGTCATTAGTTCCTTTTTATTACTGAGTAGTAAGTATATGGATATACTACAGTTTGTTTAACCATTTACCTGTCAAAGGAGATCTAGGTTGTTTCCAGTTTTTGGTTATTATAAATGAAGCTGCTTTAACTGTTTGTGTATAGGTCTTTGTGTAAAAATAAATTTTCATGAGGCACCTGGTTGGTGCAGTTGGTTAAGTGTCTGACCCTTGATTTCAGCTCAGATTGTAATCTCAGAATCCTGATATTGAGCTCCACATTGGACTGTCCACCCAGTGTATGGAAGCCTGTTTAAGATTTTCTCCCTCTCCCTTTGCCCCTCCTCCCCATGCACATGCTCTCTCTCTTTATCAACTAATACATAAATAAAGCTTAAAAAAAAGTTTTCATTTCCTGGATAAATGCCCAGGAGTACAATTACTGGGTTATATGGTAGTTGTATGTTAGTGTTCTCAAGAAACTGTCAGGCTGTTTTCCACAGTGGCTGTATATTTTACATTTCAGTCTGCAGTGTATGAGTAATCAGATCTCTGCATCCTCACAGCATTAGATATTGACATTTTCTGATTTTAGCTCATTTTAATAGGTATATGATGATAAGTCATTGTGGTATTAATTTGCATTTCCCTAATAGCCAATGATGCTTTGTTTTCATGTGTTTGCCATCTTTATATCCTCTTGGGTGAAATGTCTCTTCGTATTAGTTTGCTAGGGCATAGAAATACCACACATGGTGGCTTAAATAATGAAAATTTATTTTTTAATTGTTCTGGAGGGTGGAAGTCCAAGATCAAGGTATTGGCAGGTTTGGTTTCTTCTGAGGTCTTTAGCTTTAGCTGCACTTTTGCTGTGTCCTCGCATGGTTTTTCCCTCTGTACTCAACAGTGCCCCTAGTGCCTGTGTCCAGATATCCTCTTCCTTTAAGGACACCAGTCAGATTGGATGGAGGCCCACCTTGGTGACCTCATTTAAACTTAATTCCCCTTCTATAGGGGTTAGCTCCAAATACAGTAACATTCTAAGGTACTGGCGTCTTGGCTTCAGCAAATGGATTTTGGGGGGACACAGTTCAGCCCATAACAATGCCTTTTGCCACTTTTTTTTCTCCAATTGATTCTTTATTTTATTGTTGATTTTTTAAATATATCCTAGACACTAGTTCTTTGTCTTGGTTTGCAAATAGTTTTTCCCAGTCTATACAGTCTTATCAGCCTCAGTAGGGTCTTTCTTATGGCATAAGTTTACATTTTGCTGAGGTCCAGTTTCTACGTTTTTACTTTTATGGGCTGTATTTTTTTGTGTCAAGTCTCAGATTCCCCTTCCTTAGCCATAGATGTCAAATATTTTCTTTTTCTTTTTTACAGTTTATAGTTTCACAGGTAACACTGAAGTTCAGGATCAGTTATTTTTTGCATAAAGTGTGAGAATTAGGTTGAGGTTTTTTTGTGTTTTGGGGTTTTTTTGGCCTTTAAATGTCCAGTTGCTTCAATACCATTTGCTGAAAAGCTTATCTTTCCTCCCTTTAATTGGCTTTTACATTGTTGCCAGAGATCAGTTGAACATATTTCTGTGTGTGTGTGTGTGTGTCTAGGTTCTGGGTTCTCCGTCATTGATCTATGTATCTGTCCCTCAACCAGTACTATACCAGCTTGATTACTGTCGCTGTATAATAGGTCTTGAAGTTAATTAACTGCTTTCTTTATTCGTTTCTTTCAAAATTATTTTAGCAATTTTATTTGCCTTCCTATATGAATTTTAAAAATGACCTTGTCTATATCTACAAAAATTCTTGCTAGGATTTTGATAGGAATTGCATTAAACTTGTGTATCAATATGGGGAGAATTGACAACATTATCATGTTAAGTGTTCCAATCCATGAATGTGGTATATCTGTCCATTTGTTTAGATCTTCTTTAGTTTCTGTCAATAGTGTTTTGTTATTTTCAGCATAAAATTAAGTGTTTGGTTACACTACTTTTTATACTCTTAGGCTGACTTAACAGCGTCTCTCCAGCAGTTCTCATAGTCCTATGTCGTCAGTTTTTATCCTTATCAGAGTATATATACTAGCAATCATTTCTCCCATCCTTAAAAAAAAAAAATTCCCAAACCAAACCATATTTTCATTTGGTCCCACTTACCTCTGACTTCTCTATTTCTTTGCTCCTCTTTATAGCACAACTCCTTAGAAGAGTTGCTTATATTTGCTGTTTCCAGTTCTTTTCCTTCCCATCTTTTCTTTAATCAGCTGGGCATATGCCCCACCTTGTCAAAGTAAAGCAGCATCTATATTGCTGAATCCGGTGGTCAGCATGGACTCTATCTTTCTTGACTTTTCATCGGCATTGATATAGTTGATTTCTCCTGGATACATTTTCTTTGCTTTATGGAATCAAAACAAAGTGTAGTTTGGTATCCATCAGATTTCCTCAAAATTAAGTCTGGTAAATCTAAGTATAGTGAAAGGAAAACTCAAACATTGCTAGTGAGAGTTTAAATGGGTACCACCACCTTAGAAAGCAATTTAATGATAGTAAAGTTGAGTATACTCAAAGTCTTTTTATCCAGAAGTTCTATTACTAGGTGCTTTCCCTAGAGAAACTTTTACAGGCGAGACCTGTATAAAATTGCTAATTGTAATAGGTTTATAGTAGCAAAAATTCTCGTAGGGAATTGTATGTGATCATTCATAAAGCAGTATCTAGCAATTGCATTGAACTACCATGTATCAGCACAGAAAAGTCTCAGAAACATAATGTTGGGTGAAAGATACCAGATATGAAAGAATAAATACTTTATGATATATTTGTGTATATGCTATTAAGTGGGACTTTCTGTGTCATCTAAGGATTTTTCCTAGAGCTCAAAGCTGAGGACAGTAGCTGACAAAGGATCCCTGCAGTGTAAACAGAGAGGCGGAACTTGCTGAGAAGTGGCTATGATTTGTCCTGGAACTCTATTACCTACAGCTTATACAAAATAAAGATTTTAATGAGGAGAAGGGCTCTTTGAAGGGTTACTAATCCAAAAAAGGAATCCAAAAAAGGATAGTGTTTATATCATCCTCTCTGTGGATTGCAAACAATTTCTCTGAAAAATTGAGGAACTTTCAGGAGGGAGAATGTGTCTGTGACTGGATGCCTGCTGGGATGCTGTCTTGGTGGAGTGTTAGAGAATTCATGGAAAAGTGTGATTTGGCTCCCCTGCAGTTACTGACGGGGCTGCTGCTGCTTTCCTTGGGAAGCATAAAGGTAAGGGATATATGAAATTAGTCTTGCAGTGGAAGAGCTAGAAGAGCGGGCTTCCTCTGTGTATGTAGTGACGTTAAGAGTCTTTCCTTTGGACCAGGTGAGCACTTGAGATGCTGGTTAGGCCAGAGCTGTCATGAAAGAAACTTAACCAAAAGATAGTTGCCTGCTTGGCATAAGCAATCCCAGGTTATACCAGTAGCATAACAGCTAGGGAGGAGTTTTTAGACGTGTGCTGAAGAATGCCTGCCTCTCCTACAGCAGAAGATGTTAGAGAGGAGATTCTGTCAAAGAAAACCAGAGCTGGATGGTAGTTAAAGTGGTAAAAATTCATTTCATTCAGGAACTATTGCAATAGGGGGGAAAGAAGCCCCTCAGAATAGAACTGAGCTCAGTTCTGAATATAGCAAGGACAATTGGGAATATGGCCAATAAGAATGAGGGTTCAGTGGATTGAAATACTAACAGGAGACATCAAGGGTAGGGGGATTCTTGCTGAACTGACTTAAGAGACTGTTGCTGAAAGCAGGCCAGGGATCAGATATCAAGGTGGGAGTTTCTCTCAAAGCTGATGTAGCAGCTTACAGACAGCATCAGCGTATATGAATTTGTCCCTTTACTTCTCACTTTCTCTCTCTATCCCTGTCCTGTGGTAGGCAGAATGATGGGCCCCCCAAAAATGTCAAGTCTTAATCCCTGGAACCTATGTTGTTACCTCAATAAGGGAAAAGAGTCTTTGCAGGGATAGTTAAATTGAGTGTTGAGATGGAGACGTTATCTTGGCTATTCAGGTGGATTCTAATTGTAGTTACATGTCTCCTTATAAAAGGGAGGCAGAGGGGGACCCCTGGTTGGGTGGCTCAGCAGTTGAGCATCTTCCTTTAGCCCAGGGCATGATTCCAGAGTTCTGGGATTGAGTCCCTCATCGGGTTTCCTGCATGGAGCCTGCTTCTCCCTCTGCCTCTCTCTCTCTCTCTCTCATATGAATAAATAAATAAAATCTTTAAAACAAAAAAAGGGAGGCAGAGGGAGATTTGAACACATGTGCACAGAAGGCTATGAAGTAGACTAGAGAGATCTGGAGATGTGGGCCTGGAATATTGGAGTAATGTTGCTGCAAGTCAAGGAATGCTGGAAGAGGCAAAGAACAGCTTCTCCTCTAGTACCTCTTGAGGGAGTGTTGCCCTGTTGATACCTTCTGATACTGATACTTGATTTTGGATCTTTGACCTCCGGAACTGTGAGATAATATCTTTGGTTGTTTTAAGCTAATAAGTTTGTGGTAACCTATTATCGCTGCAATGGGAAACTAACACACCATCACATAGTATTGTAATTATTTGTTTGCATAACCTTGGGAACACAGAACACTGGATCATTAACTCTGCCTGAGGGAAACAAAGAAGGCTGTAGTGACATTTGAATTGTGAATCGAAGGATTTGTAAAAAGTGTGCCAGATCTGAGATGGGATATGCCTTCTAAGTAGAATAGCTAACATGACCAAAAGGACCCTGAGGTTTTTTGATAAGCATGGTTTCTTGAAATGGCTGTTATACATAAACATTTAGGATGCTTAGAAGAAAATGGTAGAAAAAGTAATTTGGGGCCAGTTCATGCAATTTTGCATGATTACTGAAATGTTCTTGCTTTACCTTCTTTTACATGATTATAAGGATTTTAAGCAGGGGAGTGATTGGAATAGCAAGATGGACAGACCATTTGAGAAGATGTTGTAGAGGCAAAGCAAAAAAGAGGTGATGGATTTATTTTGAGTAAAGTAGTTAAGAGTTGGTAGCTAATTGCACCTGAAATTTTGGGGACTTGAATGAGATTTAGTGTGGACGTTTTGTCCACACTGTGAACATCAGAATTGTTTATCTCATCTGTAATTTCCTTGTTCAAAATTCCCTGTTTGTCTATTGCTGACTGAACTAGATGTCTAAGTCTTTGTTTATTTAAACTCAACTGCAGATGGGATTTGTGCATTTCTTTTAGGATTTTCAGTGTTTCTTTGCCATCATATTTGCAATTTGGTGATTGAATTTAAAACTTAGTGTACACATGCACTTAACTCATACATTTAAAAAACAAACAAAACTTCTAGTGCTTGAAGGATACTTCCTCAGATTTGCCACAGGTGGGACATTTTGTGTCTGCCCCAGCTTTCTGGGGCCAAGTGGGAAATGTGGCCAGCACTTGAGCTTGGGCTCCTGGTTAAGAAGAGTTAGTTGTGTGTGTGAAGGGCAGGAAGCAGAGAAGTGGAGAGAGGCTTCCATAAGAGTTACAGGCCAACTAGGAGATAATATTAAAAGAATGCTAGTCAGAATCCTATAGTTGGAGGATAAAATTAATCTCAAGTGGACGTATTTTATAGTGAAAGGGTATGGTGGTCAACTGGGCATTATATCCAAATACAATGTTACTCATTCTCTGGAGTAATGTATTTGAATACAATTTAACAACTTTATATATAATGGAGAAAGAATAAAAGGCATTGCCTTTTTAAAATGGAAAAAAAAGTAAGGAAATAAGGATTTACTGTCATTATTTTTTCCTAATGTTGCATTTGATGTGTTTGCCAATGCTATATGCCACAGAAGTGAAAGACCTCATTTACTTGCAGGAGTAAATGTTTGGAGTGCTTGTTTATATTCTTGGACTATTCAAAGAAATCATCAAAAAAACGGATTAAAAAAAAAAAACGGATTAATATTTTCAACCATGTGTGCAGATACGAGATAAAGTTGAAGATTACCAGTACTCTTATGTACCAGTTATTACATTAAGGATCTTGAGATGGGGATGTTATCCTGGATAACCAGCTCCAAAATATAGTGGTTTATGTACGTCTTCATTGCAAAGTCTTTACCAAAATAATTTTCAGAGTTGTATTAGTCAGATTAAGCTGGGTTTTGCTACACTAGCCATGCTGAAGTCTTAGTGGCTTACATGTTAGTGTGCAGTACACATGCACTGTAAGTTGGATAGTGGCTCCTTTGGGACCTGGACTGCTCTCTGGAATATTGCCATTTTCCATGGTGGTGGGAAAGAGAATGAGGAATTGCATACTGGCTCCTAAAATCTGTTCTCTGAAAGCAACATGTCTCTTTTATTTATATCTCATAGTTGAAAAAAGAAAAAGTCAATCACTTGGACTCAATTTAACTTTCAAGGGTCCATGGTGTACTTAATGGGTAGCAGTAATGATTACAGTAGTATTTAAATATAAAAATCAAGACCAAAAAGTCCAAGAAAAAGATTGTATGTGATTATAGAAAGTATAATCCTTGATATATATTGAAAACATAAATAACAACCCCAAAAATATAACAAGTGTTTAGATCAGTATGAAAAAGTTTAATAGGGATCCCTGGGTGGCGCAGCGGTTTGGCGCCTGCCTTTGGCCCAGGGCGTGATCCTGGAGACCTGGGATCAAATCCCACGTCGGGCTCCTGGTGCATGGAGCCTGCTTCTCCCTCTGCCTGTGTGTCTCTGCCTCTCTCTCTCTCTCTCTCTCTGTGTGTGTGTGACTATCATAAATAAATAAAAATTTTAAAAAAAAGTTTAATATATAATCTCAATATGTGAAAATCTGATTCAAATGTATTAAACAAACAGATTTCAGGCTTCAAATAGAATAAAATAGCCAGAGGATAAGAACAGGCAAGTCTCAAAAGATGACATAGAATATAGTAAAGCATATGAAAAGTTAAAATATGAAAGGTTTTTTTTTTAAGATTTGATTTATTTCAGAGAGCAAAGGAGAGCAGGTACCCTAACGGGGTGAGGGTGAAAGGGTGGGGAAGAGGGGTGAGGGGCAGAAGGACAGGGAGACGCAGGCTCCCCACTGAGCAAGGATCCCGATGCAGGACTTGATCCCAGGATCTCGAGATCATGACCTGAGCCAAAGTCAGATGCTTAACCAGCTGAGCCACCCAGGCACTCCTGAAATACCGAGTATTGTTTGTTTAAATTAGGGGAAGAATTCAATAAAAATAAGAATAATGCTAGTGAATTTATGGAGAAATGGGTTAATCATATGATACTGGTGGGATTATAAATATAATCCTTTTGCAAAACAATTTACATATTGTATCATGCATCATAAAAATATTCATTCTCTTTAAGAATTTCACTTTAGGAAGTTTACTCCAGTTAAAAAGAAGAAATACTAAATGAGTTAATGGTAGTATTTTTAATAGTGGGGGAAACCCATCCATTTATTGTGTAATTTTCTTTAAGGGCATGAAATACTATGCCAGGCTCTGTTTGTGCTCAGCGCTGGGAGTACACAAATGATTGAAGATAGCCTTCTTGACTTGTCATAGTTTCCAGTTCGATGGTGAAGAGATGGTGAAGATGGTGAAGAGAAGGAGAAGACAAGGAATGGAATGCCTAGAAAATAACATCTGAGTTTAGTTAGGAAATATAAGCTTAACCTAAATGTGCAGTGGTTGGGAAATGTTTCAGCATTTTTTTTAAAGATTTATTTATTTATTTATGAGAGAGATTGAGAGAGAGAGAGAGAGAGCGCGCGCGGCAGAGACGCAGGCAGAGGGAGAAGCAGGCTCCATGCAGGGAGCCCGACGTGGGACTCGATCCCGGGTCTCCAGGATCACGCCCTGGGCTGAAGGCGGTGCTAAACCGCTGAGCCATCCGGGCTGCCCAGCATTTTTTTTTTTTTTTAAGGTTTTATTTATTCATGAGACACAGAGAGAGACAGACAGAGACACAGGCAGAGGGGGAAGCAGGCTCCATGTGGGGAGCCTGATGTGGGACTCGATCCCAGGACCCAGGGGTCACGCAGATGCTCAACTGCTGAGCCACCCAGGCATTGCTCAGCGTGTTTTAATATATCAACATAATTATTTTGCAGTGGTTCAAAGCATTTCTTACAAAAACTACCTGTAATGGCATGAAGAAATGTAAAACGGAAGATTCTAAAATATGAGTACTATGATTACAGACTGAAAATATTTGGACAAATGAAGATTGTTATAACAGTTTTGAAGGAAATTTTAAAAATTAGGTAAATTAGAAAACACCACTTTCTCCTAAAAACACATAACTCTAGTCTATGAAAAACAAATCAGATATATCCTAGTTGAGGGACATTCTGCAAAATACCTGAGTAACACGCCTCAAAACTGTCAAAACCATTAAAAGCAAGGGGGAAGTCTGAGAAATTGTTAGAGTCCAGAGGAGCTTAGGGAGCCATGAGAACTTAAATGTAATGGGATAGATGGAATCCTGGAACAGAAAAAGGATATTATGTAAAAACTAAGGAAATCTGAATAAAGTATAGACTTCAGTTAATAATAATGTATCAATATTCATTAATTGCAACAAATGCAGTAGTAATGTTAGATGTTAATGGTAGAGGAAACTGGGTGTGCAGAATGTAAGTACTCTGCATTGTTTTTTGTAAATCTTATACTATCCTAAATAAAAATCCTAAAAATTTTATTTTTGAGGAGATGGGGGTGGGGGATGTACATAGAAGCATTTGTTCATCACCTTCTGTGGAAAGAAAAAAATGTATGCCAAATTAATGTATATTGTTACAAATATTTGTATAGATGTAGATTAATTCTAGAAGGAAATGAAGTGAAAACCAGCTTTTAAAGAAGCTACAAGGTGGTGGTGAAGTTTATTGGAAGCAAGCAAGATTAATTTGAGTTTGGATGGAGGCAGTGGTGGTACTACCACAGTATGGAGAGAACTTGTGAGTCAGGTCGGACTCTTATTAGAAGCAATAATCATGTAGTGTTCGGCAGGGATCCAGGACCACAGCAGAGTATGTAATATATGGGATCTGTTGCTTACTGAAAAAATTGATTTGAAATCTTTACATTTTATAATCAAATCACTTTTGTCTAATCTTCCCTTGAAGAGAGCATCAAAAAAAGTTAGAATTCTGTTGAATTGAGTGTAGTGCCATCTGCTGGCACTGTTAACTAAATACATTTTAAAATCATTTTATGATCTTGTAATGGCTACTGCTTTTCCTAATGCATTGTTCCCTTGGTTATATTTGTTGTATGCTTATGCATTCTTTTTGTTATGTTTAATTGATGTTCCTTTTTAAAAAATCCTATGGTATGCCTAAAATTTAATTCATCACTACTTCAGGTTTTAAGAAGATCTCACATTTGGCTTGTCAGTTTTAGCTGGGACTTAAAATAAGTCATGTATGCATAGACCTTTTTTCCTTTCTTCTTGTCAGTAACCCTTTATGGTTAAAACCTAATTTTATCTCATACATTTAATGAAATTAAATTTGAGTGACTCAAAGTATGTAATTAAGTACATTTAGCTTCTTGATTCAGACTTTGTCCTATTAGAATGATACCTGACAGCATACATTTACACAGGGCAGATCATAAGCATGTAGTTGATCCCTGGCTTGCTAAAATCACTGTGTATGTGGGCTGAGCACCAAAGATAGGCAGGTAACATGTGCCTTGTAGGTAACATGTATGTCCCCTAGAATGTTGTTGATTTCTCCCTCTTTGGCGCGTGGGGGGGGGAGGCGGGGATTGGAAATGCATTTACTTAATTAATTTGGAATTGTGGCTTTTTCATCTCTTTTGCGCGTGCACATGGCTTTCTCTCTTTCTCTCTGGCAATTATGTTTTGCCCTCTTTGAATTATCTTCATAGTCTTTGCCCATTTTGTCAAATGTGGTGTTATTTATGCTTTTCTCAGAGCTTAGTTTTGTGTGCACTAGGGCTGTTATTGCCAGTATTCTTATATTTAAGCCTTTGGTCTGGCTGGAAGTTATCTGAAATAAAGAGGGAGGTGAGAATAGGTAGGCTGGAGTCTGGTCCTGTCAGGGGGTAGTCACATCTCAGGGATGCCTGGGAAATTGACCTGCAATTTACCTTGTCCTGTAGTAAACATTGAAGAAAGTCCTAAATTAGCTTTTTGAACAAGTTACTTAGACTTGGTATATGGCCAGAATTTCTGGAACAGTCAGGAAGGTTGCACACTCATAAGAACAGGAAGATGCATCCTTCTCTCAGGAGGAGAACCCCATCCTTCTCTCTCTCAGGTATCTGTATGTTCTTTTTTTTTTTTTTTTTAAGATTTTATATATTTATTCATAGAGACAGAGAGAGAGAGAGGCAGAGGGAGAAGCAGGCTCCATGCACGGAGCCCGACGCGGGACTCCATCCCTGGTCTCCAGGACCACACCCCAGGCTGCAGGCGGCGCCAAACCGCTGCGCCACCGGGGCTGCCGCATCTGTATGTTCTTAGGCAGATATGGGCTGACCTGGGAAGCCTCCATTAGTTTGCCCTGAATTCTGTTGTGTGTGGCCCTGTTATTTTCAGGTGCATTTCAGTATTACCTACCATTAAGGAAACTATATCCTTGGCTATATTTTGTTGACATCTTTCTATCAAGCATATCAGTCTTTATGTTGGAGATTGCTAATTTTTTTTTAAATCAAATGGCTAGCAATTGTTCATTTATACCATATATTGAATAATACATCTTTCCCTCCTGATTCTTTTTTTTTTAAAATTTATTTATTCATGAGAGACAAAGAGGTAGAAACAGGCAGAGGGAAAAGCAGGATCCCTACGGGGAGCCCTATGAGGGGCTTGATCCTAGGACCCCAGATCGAAACCTGAACCAAAGGCAGATGCTTAACCACTGAGCCACCCAGCCCCCCCCCCCCCCCGCCCAATTCTGATTCTCATTCTTCAAGCTCTCTTCCGTTGCCCTGTTTATTACTGCATCACTCCTATTTTGCTTTTGTTTCCTTCAGTGGTAGGGCAAATCTCTTCCCTTACTCTTTTTTTCCTGAATATTCCTAATTTACTCTTTGCACATTTATTCTTTCAAATATACTCTTCTATCAAATCAATTTTTAGAGAACCTTTTCTGCTAGAGCACTTATAAGACATCTGTATTTAGTTGTTAATAAACGTAAGCTCTGGGCCATAGAGGATTCTTTAGTTAGTGCTGCTTCCCTTTTTTTAAAAATAAAAATGAATGTAACTAAAGATTTAATAGGTCTAGCATTCTAAAAAAGTTAACTAGATTGCACACAGACACCTGGCAACTAGTTGATTGGTTATATTCCACCCGGGCATTTGAATAAACATGTTTATGACATCTACCATCTTGATGTACAAAGCCAGCGTTTGCGTCCACCTGCTGTGTGACTGCAGCAGCCTGCAGCTGCTCGGGATCCCAGCTCTTCTCATTCTCGTCTGTTACTTCAGCATTAGAGTTTGGAGGTGTCTTCTCCTTCCTTCAGTTCACTTCAACTATTGAGCTGTAAAATCCTTTGGTTGTTGGGACGCCTGGATGGCTCAGTCCATTAAGCATCTGACTCTTGATCTCAGTTCAGGTCTTGTTCTCAACGTTAGGAGATCAAGCCCTGCCTTGGGCTCCATGTTGAGGGTAGAGCTACTTTAAAAACAAAACAAAAACTTTGGCTGTTAACTAGCTGCTTTAAGGATCTTCCTATGGCTGCCATTTCTTTAGTATAGAAAATCATTTTATGTTAATCTTAGAAGGCATCTTGGAGGATTTGTAATCTAGTAGTTTTTGAACTCTTTTAAAACAGCTGCATCTTGTTCCTCCCCCTTGCACCCCCCCCATTAAAGGAATATTAATATAAAACCTCAGTATCTAAAGACCGGGTAAGTAACAAAGGGCTTTGTTTAAGAAGTGAATGAATTGAGAGTGGGGCTTAAGCCTTGGAGCTCTTGACACCCTGTTGTTGGTCCTTGAGGCACTTCAGAGGATCTGTGTCCTTATCTTATTCATCCTTCTCTTTTTACAGATGAAGGACCCGAATCCTATAGTAGTGAATTGCCTCACTGGGTGTAGCCTAGATAAGAAAGTGGCAGACTTTGAATTCAGGAGCCTCTCAGTCAAGGACTTTTTCTGTTACACCAAGCTGCTTCTAATGGATTTACCACATTCTTAAAAGTTACAGTGGTCTACATATGTATTTTTAAAGTAATACTAATTTCTTGGCAAGTATCAATTAAATTGTTTCTTGGTCCCCATTTAAATCGAAAAATTATACAATTTAAAAGTATAATTAAATATGTGTTGAAAATGTATCTGATATGTAATAGCAAATTTGTAATTAAAAATTGTACGTTTATTGAAGATACACTTATTGACATGAACACAGTATATTTTTTGTGTTTTTTTGAAATTAAAAAAAATGTTTATTCCTAGGCCTAGTGATTAATAGTGATTATCTTGATAGTGTTGTCATTCGTCACAGTGATGAGGTACTAGTTCTACAGTTCAGTTTCCAGGTTAAAAGCGAGAAAAATAATTTGAAATCCATATTACAAAATTTGTTTTTTTGGAAATGAAACAGGTTGGAGATTCGCTTTAACATCATTACTTCTGCCTTTTAGTGGGAATAACTTTACCTCTCTGGAATTACTGTAGGGATATTTTTAAGTTATCTTTTAAAAATCAAGTTTCTTTTACTAAAAAGTAAAAACAAAACCTTGTAGATGGATAAAACAGATTTAATATAAAAATGTAACTGGAAGAAAAAAGTGATTTTTTTGCAGTTTCTGTGGAGAAACTAAGAGTATAATTTAATCATTTTGTATAATAAATGAGGTTTCTGGGGATAAAAATGGAATTAAAGTCCCTGGAAGCATTAGGATAGTAAGCCTTAAAAAGAGATTTATTTTTTATTTTGTGAATATTATTTTTGCCTGTAAAAGTAAATAAGAATAGTAATTTGCCTTAACAGATTTTCATATTGAAATAGGTTTTTTTTTTTTTTTTTTTGAAATAGGTTTTAAAGTTATTACTTTTTAGATCTTACATTGTCTTTATTTAGGTTTTAATTTCTTATTGCGAGGTTCTTGCTTCCAGTATTTGACTTAGGTTTCTTACCTACTTTGTCCTTCCACTCTGGATTGTAAAGTTCTGGAGGGCAAGTGACTGTCCGGACCACAGTGGAGCCTGGTGCAAAAGGAAAAATCAGCAATACTGTTGTTGCTGTCTATATTTAAAAGGTTGACGTTTGGGAATTTCTTTTTCTTGCATTGGCTTTGATTTTTAAAACATAATCTATTAAAATATGTATTTAAAAATTCCTGTATATACGTTAACATATATATATTAGTTTCAGGTATACAATATAGTGATTCAGCAACTTTATACATACACTGGTCATCGTGATAAGTGTACTTTGTAATCCCTTTATCTATTTCACCCATTGCTTCCTCCAGCCATCTGTTTTTCTCTATAGTAACAGTCTGGTTTTGGTTTTTTTTTTTTTTTTTTTTGGTTTGTCTCTTTTTCTTTGTTTCTTAAATTATACATATGAGTGAAATCATATGATACTTGTCTTTCTCTGACTTATTTTGCTTAGTAATATACCGTATATCCATCCATGTTGCTTCAAATGGCAAGATTTCATTTTTTTTATGACTGATGTTCCATACCACGTCTTCTTTACCCATTCATCTATTGATGGACACTTGGGCACTTTTTATCTAATTACTGAATTTTTTGGCAACCTCTTAAACTTAATGTTGGTTCTATCATATCCTGACTTGAGGATGCAGTACACCATATTGTGCTTTCTGGATAGCAGGCCAAACATGTTCAGTTTTCTGTTGTCATATAAAAGATAATTGTATCTTAGTGTTGTGTTATATTGAGGAAGCTATGCATAACAAATTTTGTATTTTCAATTAGCAATAATCGCGCCTCGGATAAACCTCATTGGCTACGATACTGCCCCTGCGCAAAGCTCAAATTTTGTATTTTAAGTAGAAAATTATGTATAGCGTACAAGCTTTGAATGGTTGTAATATTCTGTAAAACTGTTTAAAATTAAGAGTGTTGGCCTATTTAGAAGTATTTAAGCAGACTTATATTTTATCAGAACTGACCTGTTGTTCCTTACTCACTTAATGGTAGATGTTTAACAAGCCCTCAGCATAAAGGAGTTTAAGGAAAGATAGTATCCAAAAATAATAGAAGAATAATTTCCATTGGTTTGTTTCTTTACCACTTTAGAGTTTATTTGGCATGTGATGAAGGTTTTAAAGTGTTAGGTGTTAGAGTGTTGTTGAATGGCTGTGTTGTATACCTGAAACTAGTGTAATGTTTGTTGCATGTCACCTGTACTCAAATTTAAAATAAAAAAGAGTGTTAGAGGCAGCGGTTATGCTGGAATTAAAAAAAAAAAATTGGTCTGAGAGAATGAGAATTGATTTGATGAAGTAAGAGTTCTATGGAGCTAAAGATGAGTTTCAGTTGCAAATTTGTCACTAACTTCTAGGTTCACAGCTTTCTGTTTTAAGAGTATGCACAAGGGGTAGATCTATTAAACATGCTTTTTCTCTGCATCTTTAGAATAAGATAAAACTAATCATTTCAATAGTGAACATTTTTCAAACAGTGCAAAAGTGGTAGTAAAATATTGAAATGTTTTCTGTACCTTTCTTCTTAACTTTTGCCTTTGTGTGATTTACTCTTTAACAGGAAATCAAACCCCAAAGCCATTATAACCATGGATATGGTGAACCTCTTGGACGGAAAACTCATATTGATGATTACAGCACATGGGACATAGTCAAAGCAACACAGTAAGTTTTACGTTGTAATCATTATCTTCTTGGACATAGTATTTCTTGTGAAATATGAGCACATGTATTTATTTATCTTTATTGATAATTCTCTATTTGATACATTGTTCTCATACATGCTCCTTGTATAAATTTAACATAGCTGATATAAAGTCTTTGTCTAGTCAGTCCAATGTCTGGGCCGCCTCAGGGACCGTTTCTGTTAATTGCTCCCCCATCCTGAGTGAGTTACAGTTTCTTGTTCCTTTGCATCTCTTATAATTTTTTTTTGTTGAAAACTGGACTATTCAGATTCTATGGGGTGATAGTTTTTGTTTGTTTTAAGATTTTATTTGAGAGAGGGGGAGAGAGAGCACTGAAGGGGAGGGATTGGGAGAAGCAGGCCCCCCACTGAGCAGGGATCCCAATGTGGGGCTCGATCCCAGGACAGGAGATCATGACCTGAGCCAAAAGCAGATGCTTAACCAACTGAGCCACCCGGAAGCCCCTGAGGTGATAGTTCTTATATTAGATTCTCTTGGGGTTTTTTGTTATTTGTACCATTTCTAAACTAATTCTGTAAAGTCTGTGTCTTTGTCATGTATGGCCACTGAGGTCTCTGCTCAGTTAGTTAGTGGTCAGTAAATGATTGGACAGAAACTTCTTAAGTGCTTTTTGCTTGCCCAGAACCTCAAGGTCAGTCAGACTAAGAGCTTAGGGCCTTCCGAGGTCTTTGTTGAACACGTGCACACCACCTTATGCTGGTGAAGGGCCTTCTAGATCCCCAGGGATCTGTCAGAGCTTTTCAGGCCCCATGGATATCTTTTCCTCAGCTTCCGCTTTTAAGCTTTTTGATTTGTCTCCTGTTTGACCCAACTGTCATCTATTCTCTCAAGCAGCTGTGGTATTAAAATATTTCACAAATAGGCCCCCAGGGAGAAGCTTTTCATGAGTTTAGGTGAGGTTCCATAGATAAGCCTTTCGAGTGGAGTCTTGTTGGGAACCACCAGGCAGGTCAAATAATGACTTCTCTTTTGGACTGAGGCTTTGAGAGAACCCTCTCCCTGTTCTCACTCCAGGTACTGGTGTAACCGAACCATTGTGAGTTCACTCCTTGGTGGGTCACAGGTACCCCGGTGGAGTTGTCCTACAAAGTAAATGTTATTTGCAGCAAGTGAGGAGGTCATGGGGAATAACTTGCAAAGCTGTGACTCCCTGAGCAAGGGTGGATGGATTCCTTTTATTTAGGGTTAAGATGAATATTTTAAAAAGGGATTCTTGCCATCACATGTAGATGCGGGCATGGGTTTGCACACTCGCCTTAAGAAAAAGGAAACATGCCTGACATACATTGTATGTTATGTAGATGAGACCTGTGCTCCTTCTTGGGCAGAGATTTTAGTGTTACAGTGAGTCAAGGTAATTGTCAGTCATTCTAGAGGTTACTCCATGGTCCGTCTGTACAGGTGCACTTTGGGGCTTGGAATCAAACTGGTGTGGATGGCCTGGGCCAGCTGGAGGTCTTGTGAGGGCCATTGCTATCCCTTGAGGGGTGCTTTTGGCTTCCATTTGCGGGAGTTAAGAGATAGCTGGAAAGAAGAGCTTAAGGAAGAAATGTGGGACAGAGGTCAGTGAGTGGGCAGTAGGAGGTTAGTTAGGTCTTGGGGTCTAGCTGGTGATGCTAGTACCAGGAATACAAACATTTTTTCAAGGCTGCTGGGGAGCAGAGAGGCTAGGATTGAAATGTTAAAGTACCACAAAGTTCTCTGTTCTTAATGAAGCTCATTGTTCTTTTTGACTGAATGCTCCTTGGATTGCTGATAGCCTTTTATTAATGTCCAGAGTTCTGAAGAAGTTGACTGTTGACACTTAATGCCAGTTTTTTCTTTACTTTGGTGGAGAGACAAACTTTCGAAGTTTCTTAGTTCAGTGATGTCACTGTACTTTCCTGAATGTTATATAGTTGAAAATCAAAGCACATCTTGAATGTTAGTTATATAGTCGAAAATCAGAGTACATCGTGCGGCCTACTCTTAGCAAATTCTGCTGTGTTACGTTCATCTTTCCTTTTGAAACTGCTCCTTTTGATATCTCCTTTCTCTCATTTTTGATTTATCTGTTTCACCCATATGCATCATTTCCATCAGCAAATAGACTCCAGTATCTATCATATTAAGAAAAAAACAACCACTTTATCCTTCACATACTCTTGTAACTGTTCTATTTCTTGAAAAATATCTATGCTGTCTGTAATTTCTACCTTTGAAAACACTTATTTAAATTGTGAAACATCTCAATTCTTTGGTAAGGTATAGAGAAGAACATAACTGTCAGATTAAGCAGATGCTACTAACATTTTGCTGTAATTGCTACAGGTTGCTCAGTGTGCTACTACTCTCTTCTCCCCAAGGAAACTTCTCTTGAAACTGCTGTGAATCATTCTCATTCCTGTACATTTATTTCGACAAACATCTATAAACAAAATATGCCATTGTAATATATGCCTAAAATTTATATAAATTGTGTTCTACTCTGCATATACTTTACAGCTTGTTTATTTTTTTTTAATAAAAAAAACATAGCTTTTGTGATTTATTAGTGTTGGTAAATAAGGGCCTCATTGTTCAACTGCCTTGCATTCTTTTTTTTTTTTTTAATATTTTATTTATTCATGAGACACATGGAGAGAGAGGCAGGGACACAGACAGAGGAGAAGCAGGCACCCTGCAGGGAGCCCAATGCGGGGGGGGGGGGGGGGGGGGGGGGGGACGACGACGACGACGACGGACACGGGACAGGACGGGACGACAACTTGACTCGATCCCCTGAATCATGCCCTGAGCCCTGAGCCGAAGGCAGATGCTCAACCACTGAGCTACCTCAGGCGTCCCTGCTCTGTATTATTCTCATTCCTTGCTGAGGGACACTTAAAATAGTTTCTGTAGTACTTTTTAAATTGCAAACATTGCATCAATGAATGTCCTTTTTCCTGTGTATACAAGTACTTCTAGGGTAGATAACTCAAGTGGAATTTCTGGCTTCTACATTATGTTCCCTCATCTTTACCAACTATTGCCAAATTGATTTCCAAAGTGTCTGTGCCAGTTTGTACTTGCACCTGCACGGAATGAATTCTTTGATTACTTCTTGCTAAATCCTAGTTTTGTCACACTAACAATTGTCAGGGTTTTTTGTTTGTTTTTGTTTTTTTCCCCAAGATTTTATTTATTTATTCATGAGAGACCCAGAGAGAGAGAGAGGCAGAGACAGGCAGAGGGAGAAGCAGGCTCCGTGCGGGCAGCCCGATGTGGGACTCCATCCCCTGACCCAGGATCCAGGATCACGCCCTGAACCAAATGCAGACGCTCAACTGCTGAACTACCCAGGGGCCCCAACAACTGTCAGTTTAAGAGTTGTGAAATGTTTTTTTTTTGTTTGTTTTGATTGTCTTTCTCTGATTACAAATGGTGTTGAATATATTTCCTGTGTTTATTAGCCATTTAAGTTTATTCCTGTGCAAACTGCCATTTTAAATCCTCTACCCATTTTGGGTTCTTTTGTCTTTTTGTGATTGATTTGTAAAAGTTTTTTATGTATTTCGGTGGAGTCCAAAAGAAGTGAATGGTATCTGTGTCCTCTTGGTGCCCTCCGGAGTCCTGTCTTGCTACTCTCCTCCACCCCTTTGCACCCCCCAGTCATGCAGCTCACCATTCAGTACTCCTTTCCAGGGTGTCAAAACTCGTATTTTTTTTTCCTGCAACAATGTGATAGGAACTTGTCCTCTGGAAACCTGGACTTGCACAGAGGTTCTCTCATCTGTGGGTTGTTGTCTAAGATAGCATCATCCAGGGTTTCCAGAACCCTGTCAAGAAGGACTGGAGCCAGTTTATGGGCCACTGCAAGATCCATGGTTGGATCTGTCTGTATATCTGTTACCCAACACATGGGTGGGTGAGACTTCTCAGCTCCCTTCAAGTGTGGTACTGGATCCGACAACTCCCACAGAGGCACTTTTGTCCATGACTAGATCCCAAATTACTGTTGTTGGAAGGGGGACAGAACGATAGATGTCTTATTCTACTTTGATGCTGACATCACTCTGGTCCATTTCTCTATACTCTTTTTCATTTGTTTCCACATTGTACCAAATTGTTTTAATCGTTTCTTGGTCTGCACAGTTGTCTTAGCTATTTTTAGCCTTTTACTCTCACAAATGAATTTTAGGCTCTACTTGAGAAGTTCATAAGATACTCATTTGTGATTTTAATTAGAATTTCATTGAATTTGTAGACCAATCTGGGGGAAATTGATGTATATATTTCTTTAGGTCTTTAATGTCTTTCATAAATCTTATTTATAGTGAGAGTAGTGTAATTAAATATGCTTCTCATTATTATTTTAGATGGTTTAGCATTTCATATTATAATGATGTAGAAATCTTTAAAAAAAAATTTTTTTTTAAATTTATTTATGATAGTCACACAGAGAGAGAGAGAGAGAGAGAGAGAGGCAGAGACATAGGCAGAGGGAGAAGCAGGCTCCATGCACCGGGAGCCCGACGTGGGATTTGATCCCGGGTCTCCAGGATCGCGCCCTGGGCCAAAGGCAGGCGCTAAACCGCTGTGCCACCCAGGGATCCCAATAATGATGTAGAAATCTGATCCTAAATTTATTTTACTTGGATACTTTGTTATAATGATCTTTTTTTTTTTTTTTTTTTCCTGGAAAAAAGATAACCTCAGAAAGATACGTAATTCCCTTAAGGAAGAATTACAGCATATACTGTATTTACTAAGTCATAGTAATTACTTTTTCAGTATTACTCACTAGGCAAATATTTTACTGAACTTTACCTTGTAAATACCATGTTTTTCTTTTCTTTTTTTTTTTTTATGATAGTCACAGAGAGAGAGAGAGAGAGAGAGAGAGGGGCAGAGACACAGGCAGAGGGAGAAGCAGGCTCAATGCACCGGGAGGCTGATGTGGGATTCGATCCCAGGTCTCCAGGATCGCGCCCTGGGCCAAAGGCAGGCGCCAAACCACTGCGCCACCCAGGGATCCCTCCATGTTTTTCTTAATTTTTATTTTTTAAAAATTTTGTTTAAATTCAGTTAATTAACACATAATGTATTTATTATTGGTTATGATCATCAGCCTTATGTAACACCCAGTGCTCATTATATCACATGCCCTCCTTAATGTTCATCATCCAGTTACCCCATTCCCTCCTCCCTTCCCCTCTAGTGACCCTCAGTTTGTTTCCTATGATTAAGAGTCTCTTATGGTTTGTCTCGCTCTCTGATTTTGTCTTATTTTATTTTTTCCTCTCTTCTCCTATGATCCTTTGTTTTGTTTCTTAATTTCCACATGTGAGTGAAATCCTGTAATTGTCTTTCTGTGATTGATTTATTTTGCTTAGCATAATATCCTCTAGTTCCATCCACATCTTTGCAAATGGCAAAATTTCATATTTTTTTTTGATGGGTAAGTAGTATTCCCTTGTACCACATCTTTATCCATTCATCTGTCCATGGACATCTGGGCTCCTTCCATAGTTTGGCTATTGTGGGCATTGCTGCTATGAACATTGGGATGCAAGGGTCCCTTTGGATCAATACATTTGTATCTTGAAGGTAAATACCCAGTAGTGCAATTGCTGGGTCATAGGGTAGCTCTGTTTTCAACTTTTTGAGGAACCTTAACACTGTTGTTCAGAGTGGCTGCATCAGCTTGCATTCCTACCCACAGTGTAAGAGGGTTCCCCTTCCTCCACATCTTTGCCAACATCTGTTGTTTCCTAACTTGTTCATTTTAGTCATTCTGACTGGTGTGAGGTGGTATCTCATTGTGGTTTTGATTTGTATTTCCCTATGCCGAGTGATGTTGAGCATTTTCTCATGTGTCTTTTGGCCATTTGTATTTCTTCTTTGAAGAAATGTCCATGTCTTCTACCCACTTCTTTTTTTTTTTTCTTAATAGTGTGTTTATTTATTCATCAGAGACACAGAGAAAGGCAGAGGGAGAAGCAGACTCCCTGTGGGGAGCCCGATGAGGGACTCAGTCCCAGTACCCCAGGATCACAGGGTCACAACCTGGGCCCAAGTCAGACACTCAAGCACTGAGCCCTCCAGATGTCCCTGCCATTGTTGAGTTTGATAAGTTCTTTATAGATTTTGGATACTAGCCTTTTATCTATGTCATTTGCAAACATCTCCCATTCTGTAGGTTGTCTTTTGGTTTTGTTGACTGTTTTTCCTTTGCTGTGCAAAAGATTTTTATCTTGATGAAGTCCCAGTAGTTAATTTTTGCCTTTGTTTCCCTTGCTAAATATCCATTTTTAAATGACAGTTCTTGCAAACTATTCAAGTTTTGGCATTTTCATAATTAAAATAAATGGATTTACACTTGTTAACAAAATTATTTCAAAATATTTTAGTGCATCCGCATGAGGTTTTTATAGGTGATATATTTAGGTCTTTCAGATTCTGTATATATAATGATGCAAACATTTCCAAACATACAATTTTTAAAAAATATTCTCTTTACAGCAAGTTTTTTTCTGAAGTAGAAGTAGTTACTTTCTGTGTTTAAAATACTGCTTTTGCCTTGAAGGGGAACAGACTGTCTTTACCCATTTTAAGAATATATGGATGGGGCTCCTGGGTGGCTCAGTCAGTTAAGCATCTGCCTTTGGCTCAGGTCATGATCCCAGGATCCTGGGATTGAACCCCCACATCAGGCTCCACACTCAGTGGTGAGTCTCCTTCTACCTCTACCTGACTCGTGCTCACGTGCTCTCTCTCTGTCAAATCAATAAATAAAATCTTTAAAAAAAAAAAAAAGTATATGATTGATAGCGTACTGTGCATTCATTTACCAGCCCCTGCCCCCACAAAAGCTAGTAACTTTGAAATACTTTTCTTTTTTGTTAAAGGGAAAATGCAGTTCATTTCTTTGCATGGTTAAAAAGATTTTCGGGGCACCTGACTGGCTTAGAGAAGTGTGTAACTCTTAATCTTGGGGGTGTGAGTTGAAGCCCCATGTTGGGTGTAGAGATTACCTACATATATACATTAATTTAAAAAAATGATTTTTGTTGTCACTTATCACTTATTTAAAGTATGAGGTAGATTCTGCTTTTTAATGTGTGTCTAGTTCACTTAACTAGGCACATGTAGGCAGATTTCTGAAAAAGAACAAAGAACTTAAGGTACCACTGTCATCTCCTGTGGATTGTGGAATTCTTGCTCTTCCCAGGTTGATTACCTTGTGCATGTGTGTGTGCATGTGTACACACGTAGTACAGAGCCAGAGAGGGCAGCAGTGTGAAGGCTGTGTTAAATATTAGTGAAGCTTGATTTACTTTTTTTTTTTTTTAAGATTTTACTTATTTATTTATTTATGAGACACACACACACACACACACACACACACAGAGGCAGAGGCAGAGACACGGGCAGAGGGAGAAGCAGGCTCCATGCAGGGAGCCCGACATGGGACTTGATCCCGGGTCTCCAGGATCACACCTGGGCTGAAGGTGGTGCTAAACCGCTGGGCCACCCCGGCTGCCCTGAAGCTTGATTTATTAACTACCCCATGAATATAGGTAGATGTTTTAATATTTACTTCGAATGTCCCATTATGTCCCCCAGCCTCACCCTGTGGTGTGCCTTCTCCATCTTGGAGACCACTCTGGGAAATTACAAATATACTCAAAGCTCATTTAAATTTGCTTTTGTGTCTCATATTTCCAAGGACCTGATATTTTGTTTAGAATAAAATTGATGGTTTTTGAGGCTCCATGATGGATTCTTGGTGGTTTATTGTACTGTTCTTTCTTTCTTTCTTTTTTTTTTTTTAAGACTTTATTTATTCATGAGAGACACAGAGAAAGAGGCAGAGACACAGGCAGAGGGAGAAGCAGGCGCCATGCAGGGAGCTCGATGTGGGACTCAATCCTGGGACCCCAGGATCACGCCCTGAGCCTAAGGCAGACACTTAACCGCTGAGCCACCCAGGCGTCCCTGTACTGTTCTTTCCATTTTTGCTTATGCTTGAAATTTTCCATAATAAAAAGTTTAAGAATTTTATATGGCCACACAGTGATTGAAAGCTGAAGGAGGGAGGAAAGGATCAGGCTTGCCACAAATGCCATTCTTCTTTATCAGATAAAATCATCTTTCCTAGAACTCTCTCAGTATACTTTCTCTTCTCTCTGATTGGCTTAAATGCATAGGACTCTTCTTCCACCAGTCCTGCTTCCCATCTCCACACATTCTTCTTTATTTGCTCTCAGGAATATCAAAGCTAAATTTGTAAACAAAGAATACTGAGGTTGGGAAGCATCCTTTCTTCTTTTTGTTCTTATAAATCATTGATAAGCACTTTGTTATTTTTTTTGTGATTTAATATTTTTTAACATAATTGCATTTGTTATAAAAATCTTTAAATGTTTTGTGGAATAAATGGTGATATTAGTAAAAACAAGCAATCATTAGCCATTTTATTTCTGGTATCCTTTTCTCTTCCAAGTGATGAGATATTGCATACTTGTAGATGAGACATTTAAAACTAAAAGTTTTACTAATGGGATTAGTAAGAGCTGTTGGAATATTGATTTTTTTAAAAAAAGATTTTATGTATTTATTTGAGATTGAGCAAGGGGGAGATACAGCATGAGCCGGGGAAGGTGCAGAGGGAGAGGGGCTTGATCCCAGTACCGCAGGATCATGACCAGAGCCAAAGGCAGACGCTTAACTGACTAAACTACCCAGGCGCACTGGAATGTTGATATATTTTTTTATGGTAAAAAAAAATTATAAAAAAAATTATAAATTATAAAATTATATTTAGATTCATAGCCAGCTGGACTCAGTTTAGATGATCCCAATTTTGTTGGCAACATCCAAAGCATCATAGGAGCCAGTCGAACATATGCTTTCTTCCTCCATCAGGCCTGATCAAGGTGCTGACCTTGGCCACATCAATGTCCTAGAGCTTCTTCGCAGCCTGTTTGATTTGGTGCTTATTGGCCTTGACATCCACAGTGAACAGTGTTGTTGTCTTCTATTTTCTTCATGGCTGACTCAGTAGTTAAGGGGAACTTGATGGCGTAGTGATCAAGCTTGTTTCTCCTGGCGGCGCTCTTCGAAGATATTTGGGCTGCCTTCAGAGACGCAGGGTCTTGGGTTGTCAGAATGTAGGTGACGTGCAGATCTTCTTTTTTTTTGTGACTGTGCACACCTTTCAGCACCGCTTTCTTAGCTTTCAAAGCCTTTGCTTTGGCTTCGGCTTTCGGAGGGGCAGGGGCTTCCTTCTTCGTCTTCGGTGCCATCTTCGTGAAAGGAGCGGAATGTTGATATTTTTAAAGTAACATTTTACCTTGAGAAGTCCATTTTAATTTCCAGGTATCAAAATGGAGCATTATTTTCTTGTAGACATGTTACTTTGGGGGTTAAATTTTTTGTCAAAAGTAGTAACAATCTCATATTTTCTTTCTTTTTAAGATACGGAATATACGAACGCTGCCGAGAATTGGTGGAAGCGGGTTATGATGTACGGCAACCAGACAAAGAAAATGTTACACTCCTCCATTGGGCTGCCATCAATAACAGAATAGATTTAGTCAAGTATGTGTTTTCTGCATTTTAAAGTAATTATTTATTATAAAATTATTATAAGTAATTATGAAAATTAGCAATTTCTAAAATTCATTGCTTTTAAAATGTAGATTTTATGTACCTTTTTCCTGAAAATTGTTTTTTTAACATATATTGATGCTCATTTGTACAAGGTGATGTGCCGAGTGCTTTTCCATGTATATTTCCTTTAATCTTAGTTCTTAAAATAACCCTGAGTGAACACAATAATTACTGTTCTCTTGATGTGAAATTTGATGCATAAATAGATGAAATATGTTACCAATGACATGCAGCTAATAAAAGTTGGAATCAGGGTTTCAATAATGTAACTTGCAGCTCACATTCTAAATGTAAATTCTATAGGGAAAAGCTAGAAAAGAGGGATTACAAAGATAATAGGTAATAATCTGTTTTAAATATTCATGCATACTGTATACTGCATACTTAGTATGCATAGTATGAGTGCATACTAAGTATAAATGATTTTTATTACTTATTGCTAATCTGCTTGCTTAGTATTAATAAGAGGTAGTTAGATAAGCAAGAGTCAGGGTGATAAGAAGATGTCTTAGTAAATCTAGTTTAATATTCTCTGACAGTTTTGACATAAATTCTTTAGATGAAGACATGAATCTGAAATAAACTAGTTGCAGACGTGCAGTTAAGTACAGCATACAGAATCCAGGGACAACTAGGATATTAATGCTAGGTAAAAGAATTCGTCCCTTTGAATACTAAATAAATTACTAAGCATTGAACTCTGAATCATTTCTTCCAGAGAGCATATCTCCATTTTATTTGTTCCTTTTTTATTCTTGTATGTCTAACCTTCCTTCTGCCTTCAATATGGGTCTACTGATATCTTAATTCTTTCTTTTTTGTTTTTTGTCGTAAAATGTTTTTATTTCATCTTCATTTGTGAAAAGATTTTCACATGGTATAGAAATCTAAATTGGCAGTTTTGTTCATTTTATTTTTGTGTTTTACTCATTGAAAATATGATTCGTCTGTTTTCTGGCTTCTGTTACTATTGAAAAATCATTCTAGATATTGTGCCTTAGAAGGCTTTTTTTTTTCCCCTTCCTTCTGCTTTTAAGATTTTTCTCTGTTTCTGGTTTTCTGTAGTTTCATGACGATGTTACCAGGTGGGGATTTCTCTTTATTTACCCTGAGTGAGATTGCAAGGAATTCTCTATTCTTTGGATTGATGTTTTCATCACTTCTGAAAAAATCTCAGTTATTATTTCTTAAAATATTGCTTCTACCCCCTCTTGTTTTGCTCTCCTTCTGGAACTCCAATTAAACATCTGTTTGACCTTTTCGTTGTATACTTTGTGCCCTATATGTACTACTATCCTTTGGTGTGCTTCATTCTGAGAAACCTCTAACTTACATTCCAGTTCATTTATTCTCTATGTATAATCTGCTGTTAAATCTATTCATTGTGTTCCTAATTTTATTTTTGAGTTCTAGAATTTTTATCATTTGTTTTTTTCAAACCTGTATTACTTAAATCATCTGTGGCTGAAATTTTCAGTCTTGTCTTGTATACTTGAACATAGTGAATATAGTTATTTTATAGTTGTATCTGAGAAGATAGCCTGTATCTGTTAATGTTGTTCCTGTGTGTGCCTGATTATCTTTAAATATGTACTAGACATTGTGCTTGAAAATTATTTGTTGAATAATTGGAGGCCTAAGATGAAATTTCCATTTGTTTTTGCTGTACCCACCTTAAATTTAATTTCAAGGCTTTATATTTTGTGGATCATTCAGGTGGCTGAAGACCAAGCTAGGGCCAGGTTTACTTATGGTTGATAATTACCGCTACAGTGTAACTTTTTTGGGTCCCAACCCTTGTTTTGCTTTTGTCTGCTTAGCTTGCTTCTTGGTCAACTCTCCCTTGTCTGCAAATTATCTCTAGGGCAGATGGTGCCCAAGCAGTTTTCTAACTTCTCCAGATTTTAACGCTCTCCTGAATCTGGGCCTGGTTAATGCTGGTTAATCTTCTTAGGCTTTACTTTTTAGGAAATGTTTCTTAGATTTCATTGAACTTTCTAAGTTTTCTTTAATGGGAGGGTTGATTCAAATTATTTAGCCTTCTAAACCTGTTTGTTTTTCAGTTAATGTTATTTTAATCAAAATAATGTGTAGACAATTTAAAAACTCAAATAGTACTTAAAGGCTTCAATGGGAAATGGCAATCCCTCCCTATCCACTTGGTCCTGTAGCCGAAATAACTATTTTTAGCACTTGAGCTGTTTCTTTTGGTATATACTCTTTATTTCATATACTTATGTTGCTACATTTATCTAGAAAAAAATGACAGCCCTTTTGCTTTTTCATATATATACATCTTTAAGATTTCTCATTAACAATGCAAGTAAGAGCTGCATCATTTTTAAATAGCTATATAATCAGTTATATGGGTTTAATTTATTTAATGGTTTTCCTGTAAATGAGTGTTTAGATCGATGTTGATGTTTTTATCATTAACAACTAGTGCTCTAATTGATATCTTGGTCACGTATCATTTTGCTAATGTTCATACATATCTGTAAAATTCATAGGAGTAGAAAAGTTAGATTAATTTTGAATTTTAATAAAATTGCCAACTTTTATGTTGTTAATTCTTATCAGTTACTATATTTTGACTTTCTATTTTGAGATAACTAGATGTCCTAAATCTCCTCACCATTAATAATTCTTCCAGCGCCTACTATAGTTTTAGTTAAATCACCATGCAGAGTTTAGGTTGCTGTATGTAAATTCTCAGTGCTAAGCCCAGAAGTGTTCCATGATTATCTGTTCTTTCCTTGTAGAATTTTGATTTTTGTCTGAAGTAATAGTTAACTTCATGTTTAAAATTTTCTCTATGTTGTAACTAATTCTTCCCTTTTAGAAGTGTACAACTTTTCTGTATGGAAACAGAATCACCTAATCTATCCATTCCATTTTTGGAGGTGAGGAATGGAGGAAATCATTCCTGGAATTCTCCACTTTTCAGCTCCAACCCAAATTGTTTGCTCTTTAGCGCTAACATGCAACCATTATAGGGAGACTTTCCTTTGGTGTTATTCTGGGAAATCATTTTGCTCCAGTGTTGGTCTAAGTTTCCTGGGTCTCAGGTTTTTGTGTCTATGGGGTTGCTATCTGGTTTTAGTAGAGCACAATTTCTGATAGCTTTCTGAGAGAACACTTGGGAGGTTAAAGTTCTAAAGTTACTATCATTTCTGCCCTTATACCTTATTGGTTGCTTGGCTGACCATGAATTTAAAGATTAAAAATAGTTTTCTCAGAATTTTGAAGCATTACCTTATTATTTCCTTAATTCATATATTACAGTTGGGAGTCTCTTCGTTAAAAAAACACGCATTTGGGCAGCCCGGGTGGCTCAGTGGTTTAGTGCCACCTTCAGTCCAGGGCATGATCCTGGAGTCCTGGGATCAGGTCCCATGTTGGGCTCCCTGCATGGAGCCTGCTTCTCCCTCTGCCTGTGTCTGTGCCTCTCTCTCTCTCTGCGTCTCTCGTGAATAAATAAATAAATCTTAAAAAAAAAATACACATTTGTGTTTAAAAATAAAGTCTGAAGTGAGAAATAGAGACAAACAGACTTGATGCTGCCTGCCTTACAAATGTTCCAAGCCACATGTGGACTAGTTAGGTTATAGAATAGTCAGTAATTGTAGCATAGGTGTCTGTGTGCATTATATTTTCAGGTAGATAAACTTAATTTTTCACAGTGCATAATCTACCAAGTTATTTTCCTAAAACAGGGTAAAGGCAGTTTTTGATAACAACTGGTATTCATAGCCTCAGGATTATTTTGTTCTACTGCATTTGGAATTACACCTCCACTTAAAAGCTACAGTATATCCATAGCACAGCAAATAGCATGAACATCATTTTTGCATAGGGCTCCCATACTCCTAGGTCCTGGGGGAGTGGCTTGAGGTCATCCAGTTGGATTTAGCACACATAGTAGGAACTCAGTGCTTTTATAGTAGGAGCAAGCTTGTTCTTTGTTCCACAGGAGACATTACCTCATCTCTCAAGGCTGCTTGATACGAACACAGCTTGGAGAAATGACCTGTGTAAAAGTAGTCAGGACCTTGCATTCTATTCATATACCTGTAAGACATATGGAAATGTGAGAGACCCATGGGGACGTGTCTCTTCTAACAGTTATGTTCCATCAGGGTATATTAAGGGTACTTACTGCAAACAGAGTAGTTGTGTCACTTTCGTGATGATAAGGTGTAAGTATAATGTGGGAAGGCAGAGATGTTCACCTCAGCCTGGATTGTTTGTATTTCTGATGTTTTCAAGTGAAAGTCTTTAAACTATTTTTCAACTTTTCCCCTAATGTAATAAAATAGAAAAGATTAGCTCAAGCTCTTGTCTTCAGTAGTCTTTTGTTACCTTGAGATTCTTTGTTAAAAGTAACTAATAATACTTGATTTCATTTTGATTTCAAGTCAGACCTTTATTAAGGAACATGGGGCTTTGTTAAAAAAATATTGAGTTTAAAATTTTCTGAGAACACATTGTATGTATGGCTTATTCTTCTTCCCTGGGAACATTTTTTTTTTCTTTATGTGAAAAGTTCACATTATTGTGAAAGTTCACATTATTGTGTACTGATATGGCTTGCTTTATTTATTTACTGACTTACTTTAAATCCAGTTTGTGGCCATTAAGTTGTCACTTTTAATCAGGAAACTTGCCTTTTTGGATTAGGGAGGTGTTCTTGCATGTGCCTTCAAGAGTGCCTTGCTTTCATTTTCTCTGTTTGGTTTTTCCCCTTAGGAACTCAGATGCTAACACCAACCAGACTGATTCTTTCTCTTACCATTATCCCAAGTACTTTTTTTTTCTTTTGGTTAAGATTTAATTAAATTAATTAATTATTCATTTTAAAGAGAGAGCATGAGCAAGAGGAGGGACAGAGGCAGAGAGAGAATCTTAAGCAGACTCTGTGCTGTGTGACACCCCACATGGGGCTCTATCTCACAACCCTTGAGATCATGATCTGAGCTGAAATCTAAAATCAGGAGTGGGATGCTCAACCAACTGAGCCACCCAGCTCTCCATATCCCAAGTAATTTTTATCTCCTAATATAGCTATTGTGCTTTGGGGGAGAGTTTCTTTATTTAATTTATCTTTTAGTGCTTCCTTTGAATTTCTAATTTTATTTTTTACATTTTCAATTTCAAGCATTTTTTTTCTTGATCTCTGTACCCCCCCCCCCCCTTAAAAAATATTTAGTTCTTCATATCATGAGTATATTCTCTTAGATTTTGGAGGATATTAATTGTAATTTTCGTTTTGTTTCTTAAATTTTTCTTCTCTATATATTACCTATTTATTTTAGACTTCTGTTTATTTTATCTCCTTCTGTACTTGAAACTTTCCTCAATTATCTGGTCATATTTAGGAGAGATATATCAAAGCTGATTGGAAGTTGTAGAACTTACATCACAACAGGATCCTCCCAGATGTCTGTTTCTAGTTTTTCTGTGGAGTTGTTCAGTGTTTCTTAGAGAAGAATCTTCTAATCTCTTTGTGAGAAGGAGCTGAGTATCTTGAGTATATGCATGCTGACTTGATCAAGGTTATGATTGTTGTTTATAGTGTAAACTTTCATTGAATTATTGTTTTTTTTTTTTGAATTATTGTTTTTTCAGTATAGTGTCTCATATGGTTCTCTGATTTAATTCCATGAGTCTTAAATTTCTCTAGTAAAGGTGTACTGAATATACCTTTGAGAAAGTGCTGAATGGTTGAGTGTTAAAATCAATGTGAGCCTGAGGCTGGAGCCAGAAATCCTCATTCATACAATGAAGATTAGGGATGTAAGAATGATTCTAAACTTTATTTTTTTATTTTTAAAAAGATTTTATTTACTTTTTCGTGAGAGGCAGAGAGAGAGGCAGAGACTGGAGAAGCAGGCTCCATGCAAAGAGCCCGATATGGGACTCGATCCTGGGACTCCAGGATCACACCCTGAGCTGAAGACAGACGCGTAACTGCTGAGCCACCCAGGTGTCCCAATTCTTTAAAAGAAGAGTTTGAGTTAATATTACAATAATTTTAAAATTCTGAGTAGTCACATTTTAAGTTTGAACATATCAGTGCACAAAGAAATACTTATCTAGTACTATCAGCTTCCTGATTGTTTCAGTGTCACTAAAATGCCTGTGATGTTAAATATTGAACTTTCAGTGAAAATATAAGTTACCAAACAACTGTTTTTTCAACTTTTATTAGCTTTTATTTATTTTTTATTTTATTTTATTTATTTTATTTTTTCTTTTATTAGCTTTTAGTCAGTATTTTTGTTTATAGTCTACTTTCTTCATTACATTCTACAGAGGTAACAGTGACCTTTAATCTCTTAGTCTTTCTAGGGTTTTATAACATACTCCATTTCGCTTCTCATTGGTATCCCCCTCTGGAGACATAGGTGTTTTAGCTATTTACATTTTATCTTTCAAATGGTTATTGATATCTCTTGTTCATTGATGATCCCACCTCAAAACCTAGGGATCATTAATTAGTACCTGCGAACATTCCTTGATAATCTCGTAGTAAGCAGGGGGGCTTGAGTTTAAAAACAAGAATCACAAGACCATCTCAGAATTATGTAGTTTTGAACTAGGGTCTTAGCAGCTTTAAAGAATAACATGTTATAAAAAGTTAGTACTTCTCTTCTAGTAGTTTGCAATGAAAAGGCGATAGTTCTTATTTAGTATGCAGAAAAAAGGTTCTCCTGTCCTTATGAAAAAAAAAAAAAAAGGTTGCACTGGAACCAGTCTGGAAGTCACTTTTTTACCATAACCCTAGCAAAGATTTGAAATGTGAATAAAAATAACTTTCAGGAACAAATATATTGACTAAAGAGAAGGTAATAAAATTGCCTTTAAAAATATCCCAGTTTGGGGATCCCTGGGTGGCGCAGCGGTTTGGCGCCTGCCTTTGGCCCGGGGCGCGATCCTGGAGACCCGGGATCGAATCCCACGTCAGGCTCCCTGCATGGAGCCTGCTCCTCCCTCTGCCTGTGTTTCTGCCTCTCTGTCTCTCTCTGTGTGACTATCATGAATAAATAAATAAAATCTTAAAAAAAAATAAATAAATAAAAATATCCCAGTTCTTATCAAAGCTGTTTGGCTGAGCTATACTTCTCTTTGGGCTCAAAAAACCATTTTCAACTATTATATAATGTCTACCAAATACCTTAGGAAAGAATTTAGGAATAGTTAAATGTTTGTGTTCAGTCTAATGTCTCTGATATTTTGGACGGAAATATTTTAGTCTGGAAATATTTTGTTAGGTTACTTTAAACTGTTTTACATGATAGAGTGGAATCTGGCACTTCATTACGTAATGCTTTAAAAATGCCAATTTAACCAATACATAAAGCGATAAAATTCTGAATCAAGCATGTAAGTATGAGTATATTAAATGTTTAAAACTGTGCATTAAAAGTGAATGCATTAGTGATCTAAAGCAGTAATCACTTAGACCAGTTTAAGAATCTCAGTAATATACGGCATAAAGCATTTGACATCAAGGGCTTGAAATCATTTATAGTCAAGATTCATTACATTGATCAATCCAAAGTAAACATTATGATAAGCAGCTAGGTCTTGTTCATTTCAGAGGATATCAATGTTATAATGTTAATATAGTAAGAAGGTTGTTCATTCTTTTTAAAGCAACACAGCTTTAAAGGTATAAGTCATTGTAAGGAACCTCTGTGTTGTAACTTATAAAATTCTTGCATGTATATTGTTTGATTTAATCTACAGTAATTTTGTGAGTAAAGCTCAGCTTCTACCCATGGTAGACTAAGTGGCCTATTCTACACCTTTTCTCTCTATTGCTGCTCTCTGATCCAAGTCCTGTGGTTCTCTGACTGCCACCTTTTTTGTATGATTGTTATTTGACACTGCTCTTCTTTTTTGTAACTAAAAAAAATTACTTTCCTTTCTTCTAGAACAGAAGAGTGATGTGTTTGATAAATTCTACTGAATATATTTTTTAAATATCACAAAAGAGTGTTTATCATCAAGGGCATAAACTAGTATGAGGTCTACAGTGGAAACATTTTTACGTTTTTTACATAATTTCTTAAAATTGAAATGAAAGTTGTCTAAATTATTTAAAATTTTGTCTTATAGATACTATATTTCGAAAGGTGCTATTGTGGATCAACTTGGAGGAGACCTAAATTCCACTCCATTGCACTGGGCCACAAGGTTTAAATTTGCTTCTGGATTTTTTTTTTCCTTTGGTTCCTTAATGAGTCTATAAACAACTTTTCTTTTTTTTATGATATGCTAAAATGAATGGGATAACCTATGCTAATAGTTAATATCAACAGTGTACTAATATATTGCTGTACACTGTTATACCTGCATTGACAGCAAAGTTTATTGTCCCAAAGTGTCTTTAGGGAATTCTCTATACTGATATTAATCCAGTTAGATTACAACTGAGTTAAACTTTGGATTTGTAAATGTAATAATTATGCAGCCTCTATATATTTACAATTAAACAAGTTGCCCAGTTCATGGGACAATTAAGATTATATTTGAGTAGAACTAGTAGTATATAGTAACTATTTTATGTTACATATTTAAATAAGTTATAAATACCTAAAAAATTTAAATGTTATTTCAGTTGAGACTTAAAGACCATAAAATTATCCTAATTATCCCATATGTCTTGACATATACATATTTTAAGAAACTTTAATAAAAATTGTGTAATCTTTTCCACCATTGCCCTATTTAAAAATGATCTTTCCAGGAGATCCTGTTTGAAATAACTTTATATATTTAAGTGTTTATTCTTTTATGTTTTAGACAAGGCCATCTATCTATGGTTGTGCAACTAATGAAATATGGTGCAGATCCTTCATTAATTGATGGAGAAGGATGTAGCTGTATTCATCTGGCTGCTCAGTTTGGACATACCTCAATTGTTGCTTATCTCATAGCAAAAGGACAGGTAAAAAAAATCACAATGGTGTGGCTTTTAATCAGATGTTCTTCATGGTTTAAATGCCTGATATCATTGGTGTTACAAGTGTAACAACCTGGTGATATTTAAATAGTACTTTCTGATAGATGGAAGAGAATAAATAAATAATATCCTTAGTTTGATATTGAGGTATTAGAGTTAAAAATAAGAAAGATAATAAAAAACCAGATAGTGATCCATTAAATTGCATCTTTTATTTCTGAGAATGATAGAGATCTGAGAAAGTAAGAAAATTCAGGTATCTATTCTTTCCCTTAATTACATCTTTTGAGTATATACTCTGAATTCATTTAAACTTTTTTGAACATTTTACTGGTTATTTTTTCTATTAAGTACTTCTCATAGTAGGGAATCAGTTTCTGCTGCATTAAATAATGGTACTTCTCCATTATTACATATCTGAAAACATGATTACATGTCCTCTTACATATCAGAAAACTTATCATGATTTAAATGATTCTTCCTGATTTTTCAAGAGTGTGTACTGTTATAATCACATTAAACAGAAAACAGCTTATATATACCATCTTTTTGTGATAAATATATTTTGTTGAAATTAAGATCACTCAGTTTTTCTTTCATGTCATTTCTCTGGTTATACTTAAACATTAGTTTTATAGCTAAGAATCTCATAAGAGTAAGACAAATGATTTTAATTCATTGCTATTAACATTTATTTTAAATTTTATGCAGATTTGGAATTCGAATAGTGTTTATTTTATGGATTCTTTAAGATATTTGTTGTTGGCAGTGCCACACAATGACATTTGTGTGTTGTGAATTAGATTGTAAGGAAAGTGGCATAGACTGGCTAATTGTTAGATTGTAAGGAAAGTGGCATAGACTGGCTAATTGTTGGAAGAGGGGTTTATTATCTAATATGTGTTAACAGAGTACCCCCAAAATCTAATGGCTTTAGAACAGTGCCAACCATTTATTACTTTGGGTTGACTGGGCTTGGCGAGATGGTAGCCCTTGTGATAATCCCTGGGGATTACAGTCATTGGGGGCTTGACTGGAATGGAGGATGGCTCACTCATCTACTTTGTGCCTTAATAGGAATGGCTAAAAGGCTGGGTTCGGTTGGAGTGCTGAGATAGTGAAGATAGTGATTTCTTCTCCATGGTACCCATTGACATAGTCTTTCTAGCAGGGAACTAGACTTTTTTTTTTTTCTCAAAGATTTTATTTATTTATTCATGAGAGAAACACAGAGAAACAGAGACAGGCAGAGGGAGAAGCAGGCTCCATGCAGAGAGCCTGATGTGAGACTCGATCCCAGGTCTCCAGTATCACACCCTGAGCCAAAGTCAGACACTCAACCGCTGAGCCACTCAGGTGTCCTGGGAACTAGACTTACGTGGTGGGAGCTACCGAAAGAACAAAAGCAGAAGCTGTCTGCCTTTTTAAAGTCTTATGTCTTGAACTGGCACAGCAACATTTTTGTTCTATCAGTTAAAGCAAGTAACAGGGTCAGTCTCTGTTGATTGTGTGGACAACGGGTGTGAACCAGCAGGTGAAGTTTGTTGGGCCATCTTTGGGTACCAACTGCCACAGATTACTTTTGTTTTCCCAAATTTCTTCTAGACTGGGGTTTGGAGCAGTGGATGGTGCTATAACACATGATAATGTTAGTGGCTTTTTATTTTGCAGGTATACATTTATATGTGTTCACTTTTTATTTTGGTTTTTAACTGGGTAAGAAAAGTGGTATACATTTTTTGAGTCTTTGTTAGCTTATTGATGTTGGGGTCTGGATGTTTCAGTATTCTTTATAACTTTGGTGTAGGATGTTGGCTATAAAATTCTTAAGGGACAGGGATTTCTACCTGTCACATTACCTTTTGTATGATAATATATGCATGATGATAATAAATGTCTGGCAATTTTCTTTTTTTTTTAAAGGTATCTTCAATATTTTTTTAAATTATTTTTTATTTTTATTTATTTATGATAGGCACACAGTGAGAGAGAGAGGCAGAGACATAGGCAGAGGGAGAAGCAGGCTCCATGCACCAGGAGCCTGACATGGGATTCGATCCCGGGTCTCCAGGATCGCGCCCTGGGCCAAAGGCAGGTGCTAAACCGCTGCGCCACCCAGGGATACCCAATTTTCTTTTTCATGAGTAGGTTTTTATTTTTGATTATTCAATTCTTTCGCTACAAAAGTAGCATGCTTATTATAAAATATTCAAAGGTAAGAGAAAGAGTATGACTTAGAAAATGAAACTCCACCTTCTTCCCTTAGCCCCCCCCACAATGAGATTACTTTCTTTAGCAGTTTAGTATATATTTTTTCCATGTATACACTAATTATAAAAGGAAATTCCTCTAGTGTTCATGACACCATACTCTAAATGAGGTGCAAAGTCTTTCCCTGCAGAAGGACTACAGAACCATGTGTGGTCTAGTCGGAGATACTCTCAGGCCCATCTTTTGTCATCTTCCTACTTACTCTGCTTTGATACACCAGTCTTCCTGCTGTTCCTTGAACAGCTCTAATATGCTGTTGTCTTCCGGCCTTTGTGCTTGATCTTATCTTCTTCTGCTTGGTAAACACATTCCTTAGACAAACAGTTCTCTTATTTCAATCAGATGTTTGCTCAAATTTTATTAGTTCTGATTAGTTCCCAATTATAAGTAATAATAAATTTAGTATATTTTTTTCTCTTTCCTGTCTTTAACTGACTTTATAATATTGTTTTTCTTAGTGTTAACTTTGTTCTGGTAGGTATAACTACATTTCTTTTAGTTGATTTTCAGCTTTAAGTAATATCCTTTGATTCATAGCTATTACAGAGTAGGTACTTCTACTTTCTTTTCAGCCTTTTTCCATTTTCTCAATTTTTGATTAATTGTATCAGTTTTACATTCCTTAGGACATATAACATTTCCATTTAGTTTGTCATTCTGTTCTTCACATTTGTTTCATTTAGTTATACTGTTAAAATATATTTAGTGCTCACTACCAATTCTTTTGGATGATTTTCAGGAGAAAAGGGAAAATACTAACTTATGGAGCCCTGTTGATCATGGAATCCCCATAAGCTTTTGATCTGGGCTTGTTAATTCTTCCTTATAGAGAATACCCATACGTCCAGGCTGAACTTGGAAAAGAAGTACCAAGTTTTAAACCCCGACCCAAAGAAAGAAAAGGTTGAATTTCATTTTTCTTTTAGTATTCTAGAGATGTGGCGTTATTTTACATTTTTAATTTTACTTATTGATATTTTTTAATACTATCACTTTTTAAAAAGGATATGAAAAGACAACTAAGAAGGAAGAAGAAACTAAAACAAGAATTTACATGTTTGTTTTAATTGGACATCAAATTTAGTTGAGCTCTCTTAAAATTAAGAAAGTGAAAGAAGTAAAATTAAGTTACAGTACTTGGCTCATTCAAGAAACAAGGAAACTTGTCATTTCTGAGAGGATTTTCTTAAGATTTTTATTGAAAAAAATCAATGTGTATATTGGAAATATTGAGAGAGGTTGCATAAGATGTTCCCAACCATTGTTAATGTATATCCATAAATGGATTTGTAATGGATAAGGTGTAACATTTGGATTTCAGCATTCATGATGAGGTACTAAAAGTAATGATGTCCAAGGATGTGTGTTCTAGTTTGTCTGATGTACTGATTCTCAGCATTTTTTATGCTTCATTACACTTGGATAATGTTCATATTTGAGACCTACTCCCATCAATAATAGTGGTTCACAGAGAACTGCATAGAGGTATAGAGTGTTTTGCAGTGTACTCACTATAACTCTCTCCTCTCTGCACTGACTGGCATGTTAGATAACACAACTTGGATTAGAGCTGCTGCCTTTATATAATCCAGGAATGGACGATGCAGAAAAAAAGATTAAGGAACTGCTTATCTATTAAGCGTTTGTTATGTTCTAGGGTATGGGCTAGGTGCTTTACACACATTATTCCATTTAATCATCACAAGGATCTTACGAAGCCATTATTTATATTGGCATTTTTAGATGAAGAAGCTGAAGCACAGAGAATTAAAGTCATTGTGCCAGTTTTATAGCTATTAAGTGGTGCAGCTAAGAATTAAAAACCATGTCTTTCTTATTCTAAAGCCTGTACTTTCCCCAAACAAGTAGGTAGATAAATGTCTTTTTACTTAACAGATGGTTGTTGATAATTTACTCTGCTGGGCACTGAGAATACAAAGATGAAGTTAATATAATTTTAATCCTCAAAGAACTCCTGTTCCTGTTCTAGTTAATGAGACAGATGCCTCAGGCATATATAGTCCAGATTGGAGTTAGGAGAGATAATTTTAAGGAAGTGAAACGTACAGAACCTTTGATGCATCAAGATGTCTTGAAAGATTTAGTTAACTAGGGAAGAGTTTTAGTTGAATAGATGGTAGTTTTAATTGTAATTTGTTAAAAAACTAAGCAAAAGGTTGGGGAAGTATCATAGGAAGGCAAAAAGTTGGCTGGGAGAAGGAAAATAATCATGGTTTACTATGCATTTTTTGCTGGGTATAGTATTCATGTACATTTATAATATAAATATCAAATATTTATAGCACCAAAAATACAATAGATCTCTTGAAAGAATAAATAGGTGTATATTTGTGATGGGGCAGGAAGAGAAAAGAGGGAAATTCTCATTTCACATACTGAAGAGTCTCAGCAGATAATGCCTAAAACTGAAAAATCAAAAAGTAGCAATTCAGTCATCTTATTTTAAGATTTGGAGGACTAAAAGAGATGAAAATAGTGGGGAGTAAAACAGAATTGCTTTATCACCACACACTTTGCAGAATTATTTGACTGTAAAAATGTACATGTGTAACAATAAAATAAAAAGCAAACTTTTTTCAGTTTATTGAAAAGAGAAGTCTTTTTATTCCTCGTTTTGAAATGCCTAGAAATAAACAAGGTTTTATTATTCCTCTTTCATGAAATGGTATAAATCTCTTTTTCACAGACTTCATTTAACTTATCCTCTGTGAATGAAAGATGAAGAATAGATCAAGATTTCTAAATGTAAAACATTGAAAAGGGTGATTAAAGCATCTGAAAAAGGATATCTATAAGTATGTTACTTAAATACATATTTAATGTATAATCCACTAAATATATCCCACTAATGAAAATATTTAGTGACAAATGATAGTTTATTTTAAAGTTAGAAAAGAAAAAAAAAAGTTAGAAAAGAAAAATTTTCAGAAATCAGCCTTAATTGAGTAATGTTACATTGGCTTCTCCTATGATATGTAAATAGATTTTTCTGAGTAAATTTGGTAGGAACTTAAAAGTCAGACAGTAAAAATTTCTTTCTTTTTATTCTATCAGGATGTAGATATGATGGATCAGAATGGAATGACACCTTTAATGTGGGCAGCTTACAGAACGCATAGGTATGTAACCATTATAAAATATTTAAGATCATTTTCAACATATTAAAATGTAAAATAAGTGATGAGAAAAAGCAGTTAATGTTCTATTTACTAATATTGAAAATTCTTATGAGTACATTGTATATAATAAATTACCTTTTTAAATGTTTGAGTCTGGGCTTACCTTGACCTTGGTAATGGTAGTATCTTTATTCTTTTAGCAGTTTTTAAGAATGAAAGATGTTACCTTATTTTTAAAAACTATTTTTTTCGTGTTATTTGTATATTGACAGGTTTATTATATTAGTAAGTTACCTGAAAACATTTTTGGAATAATCCAGATTTAAATTTAAAAATGTGATTGTTTAATTATATGGCTATTAATGACCTTACTCCCTAATCAAAATTAGAAAATGTCAGGACCAAGTATGCCCTCTCTTGGAACAGTATTATTTTATACGGGTGTTGCATATCCTTAATACATCATATTAGAATGTCCCCTCGTTACCAATTATAAGGTTGAGTATAGGCTAGAATAGAAGTGTTCCAAGATGGAATGCAAATGCAACCACGATCAGTTTAGTGTCTGTAATGATTTCTATAATTGAAATTAGGGTTGTTGTTGTTGTTTTTTTTTTTTTTCCTTTTCAGTGTGGATCCAACTAGATTGCTTTTAACATTCAATGTTTCAGTTAACCTTGGTGACAAGTATCACAAAAACACTGCTCTGCATTGGGCAGTACTAGCAGGGAATACCACAGTCATTAGTCTTCTTCTGGAAGCTGGAGCTAATGTTGATGCCCAGAATATCAAGGTAAAAATATCCTATATTGATTATGCTATGTGAAATGTTAAGATCTTAACTCCTCAGTAAAAGATAGGCTTTTTCATAGAGTGTCAAGGAGGGAAGAACCCTCTTATTTAAGCTCAACTCTTTGCTTCCATGCAAGAATTTGTTTGGAAAGACTGGATTATTTGCTTTTGTCTTTTAATATTGAAGTAATTTTCAGATTTGATGGTCTTTTCATTGGTGAATTCTTACTGACTTTTGAAAATTAAGTTCTATAATATGTATTTTCATAGCTGAAGGAAATAGTTTTCTGGTTTCTTTAAGAAGATCAGTACAGAGATTCACAAATTTGTAGTTAAACCACATTATGCATAACAACTTCTAGTAATTCTTTGACTTGTTATTGTCTTATTTTAAAGGTCAAGATCTTTAAATTTGATAGGCACCTTGATGTTTATAGGAGAACCCACTTCCCCCAGATGTTGGACTAATCCAGGAAAAGTACACAGAGTTATCCAAGAGCAAAGCACAGTTAACATTCACACTGAACATTTAGAAATTTGTAGACATTTTATGAGTACTTGAAAGAAAATTCTATTACTAGTCTTAAATTTTTACTTAACCATTCTAATTTTTAAAGCCTGAGTATCTGCCACGACTTTCATCAACCCTTTCTGTGAAATGACTTTAAGTTTTTAAACATCATCTTTCAGTATGTGAATTCATAAGTAACGTTATGCCCTTTGACAAATGTTCTTTAATTTTGACTATAAATCATAGTATTTTCTGAGTCATGTTTCTTAAATTTCTAGGGGATATGTGCTAATTAAATCTGAAAGAGATTTGAGCCACATAATCTGAAATGGCAATCAAAAAGAAGGTTATCTCCTGCTGGATCAGGGCATCTATTTATGTTCCAATGAATAGTTCTTTCTGTATTTGATTACTCTGAGGTTGAACTACTAAAATAATACAGCTTAGACTAACTATATGGAGCCTAATTTACTTGAAATTTTAATGAATTTTTAAAAATGAGTTTCATTAAAAATGTTTAGTTAAAAGTAAATATCAAATATCTTGTTGGAAACTATAAGAAGTTGAGAAAACCATATATTTTCTTTCTTTTTAAAATTTCAAGTCATTTTGTCTCTACGCAAAGTGAACAGAGTGACCTAATATCTACCAGTAAAAATTGAAAAGAGGAAAGTTGGTATACCATAGTGCCTGGCACATGGTGGGCACTCTAAATATTTGTTGAGAGACTGAATGAAGATTTATGTAGTCATGAGCATAACCTGGAAGCTAGTTTTCATGACTGCTAGTATACCTGTCTGCCACTTCTGTAATTCTAGAGAAAAAAGTTTGCTTTCCCAAATGTCTTTAAATAGGAAGCTCAGAAAAGTTCATAACACGGTGTCTAGTAAATTAGGCCGACCTCAGGCCTAGAGGATAAGAAGGAAGAAGTTTGATTAAGGCTGACCAATATCTGCATAAGAAAAAATTAGTGAGTCTACCTTTATGTTTTATATCTGAATTGCTTTAGAGCATTATTTTTCTTCTCTTTGGTACCAGACACCCATTCCTAAAATGATCATGCCCCAGGAATATATTTCAAAATATTTATTTTAGTGTTAATATTAGTGAAAAGATAGAACCAATTTCACCATGGCAAATATTGAGTCTTTGTAGATTCTGCCAAGAGTCAGTCACATCAGTGTATTGAAATAACAGTAATGCTAAAAATTGTGACAACATGACTATACAGTTCTGGAATTTGAAGCTAGTAGTGTGTATTTTTAGACCATTTAAAAATATTATTTCTGTCCATATAGAATTTAGGTAACTTCACTCAAGTCATGATCTTTAAGTATTTGAAGTGTGGTTTGTAAATTTAATGTCTTTCAAATAAATAGTGAACCCCCTTGCACTTCACCTTAACCATTGCCTAAACTTTTATTAGACTTAGAATAAGAAATAATCTATAATGAATTTCAACAGGAAGGTAATGGTAAGAGAGATATTTGAAATGATTTATATGGTTTGTACCTTATATTTTTAATATTTTGTAGGTTCAGGCACATGATCTATTTGGTACCAAGATAGAATATGCTTAAATGTAGCTCGCTGGTTTTCTTTCTTTCTTTCTTCCTTTCTTTCTTGCTTTATTACTTTCTTCCTTTCTTTCTGAGAGAGCACTCAAGAACAGGGGGGCGAGTCAGAGGGAGAGGGACAAGCAGACTCCCCAGTGAGCAGGGAGCCTGATATGGGGCTCAATCCCAGGACCCTGGAATCATGACCTGAGCCGAAGGCAGACACTTAACTGACACCCCGGCACCCTTGAATGTAGCTTTCTTAACTAGTGCACTTCGTATGAGTACCTTCGAGTCCACAGTGTCATATAATTATTGTGCATGTAAAACTTTTTTTTTTTATTCTGAGAGACAGCATGAGTGAGCATGTGTGGAGGGGACAAAAGGAGAGGTAGAAAGAGAATCTCAAGGCGACTCCTCCCATGAGCCTGAGATCATGACCTGAGCCAAAATCATGAGTCATACGCTTAACTGACTAAACCACACAGGTGTCCCCCAAAAGAAGTTATTTTAAATGTAATTCCCTGGTAGCTTCTGGAGTGACAACACCATCATCATTATGTTATTTTTCTTAATTGAGGTATAGTTGGCATGCAACATTATGCTAATTTCAGGTACACAGCATAATGATTGGAACATAGAGTGGGGTGACCACTGCAGCAGATCCAGTCAGTATCTCTCACCATTACATAGTCACAAAATGTCCTTTTTCCTTGTAATGGAAACTCTTAAGATTTACCTTTTAGCAACTTTCAGATATACAGTAGATACAGCCGCTATTCTGTACATTACATCCTCAGGACTTATTTTAAAACTAGAAGTTTGTACCTTTCAACTCCCTTCACCTATTTCACCCCTGCTTCTGGCAACCACCAGTCTGTTCCTCTGTATCAGTGAGCTTGGTTTTGTTTTGTTTTATTTTTGTTTTATAGATTCCACAAACAAGTGAGATTATATTTATCTTCCTCTGATTTATTTGAAGTGACATTATTTTTAAAGAAAATAAAGTCTAAGTAGTTGGTTCAGTTGCTCAGGGAACATTTATACTTTCAGAATAAAAATAATCTTGCTGTCTACACTGGTGGAAAAGTAGAATTTTGTTTTCAAATGCACTTTTTCTGGAACTTAAAAGATGAAATAAGTATCAGCTGTTTTTTTTCTAGTGGAATCTGGCATTCCTAATATGCTGCTCTGTAGTCACCACCTTCTAGTGGAAACTGTTTATTCATTTAGCAAATATTAGTGCTGGGGAGTCCAGGTGTTTTAGACAGATGAAGTCCATATTCTCTCAGAGTTTACATTGTATTAGGAAATAGTTAATTAAAACACACACATGAGACATACAGGCAAATATGGTACAGTGATGAGGGCTATGAGTGACTTGTGAATACCTCTGAGGAGCTAGCATTTGCTTTGAGACTTGTCTGATGAAGAAGGGATCAGTTATACAAAGACACGTGGGAAAAAACTTTGCATGTAGAGGAGCCTGCAAGTTGCAAGTCCCAAGGCCAGGAGTAAGCTTGCCATATTAGAGGTGCAGAGAATGACAGCCTGGACTGAGTGCAGTGAGCAAAGGAGTGAAGTCACTGAGAGAGGCAGGTGCCAGATCATGCAAGGCTACGATAAGTGACTTTAATTATGTTCTCAGTCATGAGAAACAGTTGGAAGGATTTGTGTAGCCTGGCTTTATACCTTGTGTTTTAAATATTCTTTTAGAAATATTTAAAACTTTGGTTGCTGATGGAGAATGCATTGAAGAATTAAGAAAATGGAGAGGATGAGTGGAGCTCATTTAGGCCGTTGTAATCAGGCAGGTAAACTTAGTTTAACCTACTATTACAGGAATAGAGATGGAGAGAAGTGAATGGATTTGGAAATGATATTTCAGAGTAGATTAGATATGAGGGTGAAAGGAAATATTGACGGCTGAATAAGTAAGTGTAATACATATTGAGGTTGTGAAGATGAAGGAAGAGGACTTGCTTGGCGAGGGTGAAAGGAATTGGTTCTATTTTAATCATATATAATTTGAGATGTAGTGCCTTTTAGTTATGTGGAATGGCAAGCTAATTAAGTAAACTTAAATTGGTGTGAATTTCAAAAGGGAAAAATTTATTAATTAAAAATAACCTAGGTTCTTTGTCCAGGAATTTGAGAAATAAAGTTGATTTATGCCTGTTTATTTTTCCATTTTTCTTTTTAAGTCTTAAAGAGAGTCTAGTTGATCATGAATTACAACAAAAAATATGTAGTCTGAAAATCTGGATATGGCTGTAATAGGAGTAAAAGTTGCATTCTTCAAAGAATATAAAAATTATACTTTGTGTTATACAACTATTTTGTTGATCCTAATCTAAAATAGCTACTTTCTAAATAAGATTAAACTTAAGTTTCTTAGAGATTATATCTTTATATTAGATATTTGCCCTTGTAAATTATTTGAATAAGGAATTCGATTCTTTTAATATGTAAATAATGATTTTTTTTTTTCAAGATAAAGTAACTTTAAAATGACTGTTTTGATCCTTAGAAGAACAAGATTAGCCATATAACCTAGATTAGAAATTCTTAATCTGGGACCTACCAGTGAATTTTGGTTAGGGGGTGAGCCCATACGTTGTTACGAAGAAATGACTTGTATCAGTACTTTTCGGGGAGATTGTCAATGGCTTTCATCAAATACGACTCAAAAGAATTTAAGAACCATGGCCCCAGAAAATAGTTACATGGAATAAATCCAAATCTTAAGAAGCGATAACAGTAAGGGAAGGAAAAGTGATTTGGGATACTAAGAATTAAAAAAAAAAAAATGACCTATGTATGTAGTAAACCCTTCTTATGGTAGCATCTCATTTGTGAATTTTTAAAAAATAATATTGTTCACTCTCCCACATGTTTTGGTTGTACAGATAAATGTAGATGAATTGAGTTTTGGGAGAACAATTAATCTCTGAGTGCTGCCCAAGCATGTATAGTTTATTCTTTCTAAAATTATCAAACAACATAATTTTTAGTTTGTGCAGGCTATAAAATTACTGAACTTTGTTAATAGATTGAAAGACTCTTACATGGTTTCTTGAAATGAGGTAAGAACTTTTATCTAAAAATAGTTTTCTTTACCTCTTAAGTACCTGACCTAGATGGTCTCCAGGAAGGAATTTTCCTTAGTTTTCATAATGAAATTCAATCTCCGGCAAAAAGTTATCTTTCACCCTCCACCTTCCATTATGTTTATCTCACCAAAACTTTTGAAAAGTTTCTCTTATTACCAGTTACATAATCTATAAATACTCCATGATTCTTGTTGTTATTGGTCTTGTTTTATCGTTTACTGTTTTGGCTGACAACATGGAGTAATCAAATAGAGACTTGATTCAGAACCTGGGCTTTAGTATCATTCTTTAAGTTAATTGCTTGTTTATTTTACTGACTGAATGAAAGAACTATACAAAAGCAGTCAGAAGACTAGAGGAGTAGTTGGAAGATTTCTTAAAGCTCCCTCCATCTTTTTATCTAGGCAATCCTTAGGTGTCACATGGCCCTCTAGTGGAAGGGATGCTCAGCTGGACCGAGGCAACAGCAGGATATTCTCTGGGAATTGTTACCCAAGGGATTGCTTTTATTCAGGTAATCTTTATAGTTTGGATTAATTAGCTGGTTCTTACAACTTAGGCGATAGAAGTTTTGAATAGGTAAGGAGATATTTTACAGTAAATATCCCTATTTGTGGAAGACTCACCTAGATTAGCCCATTCCTTATTAAATACTATTGACCTTTTATTAAAGGATTGGTTGGGCTTTTTTGTTGTTATTCTTGTGTTGTTATAGTTGTTACTATTGGTGGTAGTGCCGTGTTTTGTTGTTTGCTTTTTATTTTTTAGTATTTTTTTAAAAAATAAAGTATACTTTATACTTGATAATCATCCCTCATAAGTAAGGCACTCTAAGGTTTATTTTTTGTTTTTATCCAGTTTTTCAAAGTAATATTTAAATATTTCCCCTTTTTTAAATAGTTTTGAATATTCATCTATACATTCTTAAAATTTTGGCACACAAAAATTTTCATTTTACTTTTCTATTTAAAAAAGTAGATAAATAGTGGAAACTATTAAATAGAATAGAAATGTAGGTGTTTGACTAATGAGAAAAAGGATTTTGAATTAATAAAGGCACAAAGAAGTATGGATCTAGAATTAGGGGCACTTATGTCTCGTTTCTTTCCTTCCTTAAAACACTTTATTTTATTCACTTATACTCTTGGGCATTCCTCTTCATGAGATTAAAGGGAGAGCTGTAGGTCCATAACCCGAGTCACTATTTTTTTGTTGCTGTTCTCATTCTCTTTGGAAATTTCTGGATGGGTGAATGAATTTAAGATGACCAGAATGCCAGTACAACAGTAGGAATAGAAGTTGACTTCTCTTTTTCTTCCCTATTTTCTTCAGACCTTTGTCATTACTGAGATTAAACTGAGAGGTTTCTGGCAATTTGGTGTTATAGTAATATATTTTGTAGTGATAAGTACTACTAATAAAACCCTTAAAGAATATGAAATAACTGATAAACTGAATGATAGCCTCTGATCCAGCAGGTGCTAAAATACCTACTTTTTGGTTTACTTTTATATGTCAAAACATAAGCAAAAATAGAATCTATAGAATAAGATGAGTAAATATATTTACTGATTGTACCTTGAATGGGAAGCATAATACAAAATTAGATGCTTTTAGCATTTGACTTTGCCCAGTGTCAAAATAATGTTAATGAACTAATTGTTCAATTTGTTTTTATGGGAGTACTTTAAAAGTTGGCAACTAAATTATTTTACTTTTTCTTTTACTTTTAACATGAATTTTTTTCTGCTTATTAGGGCGAATCAGCACTTGACTTGGCAAAGCAGAGAAAAAACGTGTGGATGATCAACCATTTGCAAGAGGCGAGACAAGCGAAAGGATATGACAATCCTTCTTTCCTTAGAAAGCTGAAAGCTGATAAGGTAAATTCATGACTGAAGACTTACATAATCTTTTAAGTAAGATTCATAGGCATACTTTCTTAGCTGAGCATTTTTAGCTTTTATTTATTTATTTTTTTAATTTTTATTTATTTATGATAGAGAGAGAGAGAGAGAGAGAAAGAGAGGCAGAGACACAGGCAGAGGGAGAAGCAGGATCCATGCACCGGGAGCCCGACGTGGGATTCGATCCCGGGTCTTCAGGATCGCGCCCTGGGCCAAAGGCAGACGCCAAACCGCTGCGCCACCCAGGGATCCCCATTTTTAGCTTTTAATTTTGCCATTGGCCAGTGTAATTTTTAAAATACTATATTACCCAAGACAAAATGAAGTCAGATAGCAGTTTCTCAGGGCTCTGCCTACTTGGTAATTTGATAATTAAGAAGAAATATATGTAATTGTTTAAATCTCCATAGGCTAACATAAATTTTAGTTCATTGATTAAGCTTTCCTTTGTTAGTGAGAGAGAGATCATAAGTCCTTACTGTTTAAGTGCACTTATTAATATAATAAATCATGAAAAATTGTAGTTCTAATACGTATCTTTTTAAACTGCTCACAACTCTGACCTCTAATTGATTCAAGCTTCCCATTCTTTTATAGTATGTTGTAACTTTTTTTAGAGTGAGAGAAACTTAGATTCTTCACTTCTCTATAGAAAGACTGTATGACTGTTGGTTCAATTGCCTAATTGTAACACTATGATTTTAAAATTAAGAATATTTCCTCCAAAGAGGGGGTCTATATTCCTTAAAAATTTCCTTCCTTTAAAAAGGAAAAGTCAACTGGCAGTTTCTTTATAATACTTAAATAATTGACGAGGTATTTTGGCTAATTTGTCAGTAATCACAAGTTGAGTAGTATTATGCCTTGACTACCATTTTATTCAGTCTGTTCTAGTTGTAATAAAGATGCTTTATTTAAGGTTAATGATCTATGTGTTATCAGGACAAAATGACAAGTTTTGGACAAAGGGAAACGTGAAAACATGCCTCATTTATTTATAGTTCAGACTTCCTTAATGCGTTGAAACCATTGGTCATTACTTAGACATGAGAAAGGTTAGATTTATAGTTTATAAACTTACCTGTGGGGTGCCTGGGTGACTCAGTTGGTTAAGCGTCTGCCTTTGGCTCAATTCATGATCCTGGGACCTGGGGATCAAGCCCTGAGTTGGCTCCCTGCTCAGCAGGGAGTCTGTTTTTCCCTCTCTCTCTCTGCCCCTCCACCCCAATTTTTTTTTCCTCCACCCCAATTGTACTATCTCTATCATGTGCTCTCTCTCTCTTAGGTAAAGAAATAAAATCTTAAAAAAAAAAAAAAACTTGACTATTTTAGAAAAGAACCTTGACTATTCTCAACCCATAATTGAGAATAATGAGCAGTTTTTGCATGTCATGTGAACTCTTCCATTTTACTATTAGATATAACATAGAAAGTGATTTATTTTAATTTTCTCTGATAGAGCTCTGTCCTCTAGGGTGTACAGCAGTTTTTCTCAACACAGTGAACAAAGCCTGATGTCTCCTAATAACTAAGCTTGTAATAAAAGTGTCTTGTAGTACTTTGAACAGTCCCATAGTATTTATGCTTTCATTTTGTTTAGTGTAAATACTCTAAAGAATTTTTAAAAAATACATTGTCAGATAAAAATGACTTTGTAAATTCCAAATGTTTAATAATATACTTATTATTTATTTTTCTTGTTTTTAATTTTATAGTTAATATAGCTATATACACATTTATCTGTTTAGATATGATTTCTTTTTAAAAAGAGAGCTTCACAATTGCCTAGGTGGTGCATTCAGTTGAGCATCCAACTTTTTGCTTTCAGTTTGAGTCATGATCTTAGGGTCTTAGGATGGATGGAGCTCCATGTGAGGCTCTGCACTTAGTGCAGAGTCGGCTTGGGATTCTCTCTCCCTCTTTGCTCTTCCTACTTGTTCTCTCTCTTTCTCTCTCTCTCAAATAAATCTTTCAAAAGTAATAAATAAATAAAAGAACTTCATTAAAGAGTTTAGCATAATTTTATTAACATTTCTATATTATTGTGATCAGTTCAGAAGTCAAGTGTTATGTATTTTTGGTTTTGCATTAGTATTTTAAAATATATTACATTTTTAAAAAGATTACTATATAAAAATATATGATGTTTGGGGGCTTTGTAAAATTAAGTATTTGTAATTATATAGACTATTCTCTTTTCATCTCATTAGAAATATTTAAATCGTAAGCATGATTTGATTTGCTAATCTGTGAAGTATCTTCTTTATTTAAAACTAAACAAACAGTGACACCTAGGATTCAGTAGTATTTTACTAAAAATAAGTCATCCCAAGGGGGAAAAATATTTTTGGACAGTGCTAGTAGATAGATGTGGAGGGAATCTTAATTTTAGAAAACAGTATTAAAAGCTCATAGATTTTTAAGGTTAGAAGATTTTAGACACAAGTGAGGGGCAAAGGGAGAGGGAGAAAGAGAATGCCTCCTAAATAAATGTTTAATAATAAGTTAGGAGAAAATCTCTAAATTAGTATTTTTCAACACTTAAAAACCCACGATCCCTTTTGTTAACAGTGGAAATCTCATTGTCCTCTTTAACACTGTTTATTATGTGAAAATGAATCTGGGAAGATGGAGTAGATATGCGCTTCCTATTCTTCCCCACTAAGTACAACTGAAAAAGCTGGATGTTATTGCTGTAATGTAAGAAGATTCTAGGGATGGAAAGAAGAAGGCAGAGTGGCTAGGGAGCTCAGGATCTGAAGAATGACATGGTGGCGAGTTCCTGCGTTTCCTTTTTTTTGTTGCATATATCCCAAAAGTGGAGCTGACAAAGCCAACAACTTAGAATCACAAATGGATATGGGCAAAAAGGGCTCCAACAAAATCTTGCTCTCTGGCCAAAGAACCACAGAAGAGGCAGCTTAGCAAGATAGAAGCTTTTAGAAAATAACTTTCTATCACAGCCAGATATTTGGCTGATATACTACAGCCAAAAACTGTGGCTCCACCCTGAATCACATGAGCAAAAGCCTAGACATTTACCCTTACCATACTGTAATGAAGTACCCGAACTTCTTTCCTGGGGTGGTGTCAGAGAAGACTAAATAGGGATTTGGGACTTTCATCCCCTCTGGCTGTTAATGAGGTCTCATCCCTGCTGTATCAGGGAAGACCACATAGGAAGCAATAATGAGGCACTCCTAACCCTCCTGGCCAGGGGAGGTATCAGTAGAGGTATAGTGGGGAGCTGGAAGCTCTACCTTTGCCCAACAGTAATGAGGAGCCCCCTGTCAGGCGTCATTGGAGTCCAGTTTGAGATCTGAACCTCCATCTCACCTGACAGTAACATGCTTCACTCTCCTCATTCTGCCAAGCTACATCAGAGGAATCTATCTAAAAACAAAACAAAACAAAACAAAAAAACAGAAAATCACTCATACCAGATACTAAGAAGGTCCAAAACTGATGAAATGCAAATCAAATAGATGCCAACAACATGATGACAGAGATATTAGAATTACCTGACGAAAGATTTTAGAGGAGTCATTATAAAAAGGCTTCAATGAGTAGTTACGAACATGCTTGAAACAAATGAAAAGTAGCCTCAGCAAAGAAATAGAAATCTAGAAATAGAATATACAGAAGAACCAAGTGGAAATTTTTAAACTGAAAATTATAATAACCAAACTTTGCAAAATTCAGTGTATGGGCTCAAAAGCAGAATAGAGGGGGCAGTGGAAAGAATCAATGACCTTGAAGATAGAACAATAAAAATTAGATATTATAACAAAGTATCTAACAGTGATATGATTAGAATCCCAGAAAAAGAAGAGAAGGAAGTTAGAGCTAAAAAAGTACCCAAAAGATACAGTGGCCCATAAAATCCCCAAATTTGACAAAAGACCAACCTATAGATTAAGAAGTGGAACAGAATAAAATCAAAGAAATCCTGCCTGAACACACCAAGTCAAACTTCTGGAAACCAAAGGCCAAAAAAAATTCTTGAAATCCCCTTGCTAGTAAGGGTGAAATAGATCAAATAACAATGGATTTCTCACCAGAAACCATAGAAGCCAGAGGAAATTGGCACATTTTCCAAGTGCTGAGTGGAAAGAACTGTCAACCCAAAATCTAGTATCCAGTAAAAATATCTTTCAGGAATGAAGGAGAAATCAACACATTCTCAGATAAAGGAAAATTAAGAAAATTTATTGCCAGCAGCCTGGAAGAATAGCTAAGAAATGTTCTCTAAACAGAAAGAAATAGATAAAAGGAAAAATCTTGGAACATAAGATCATGTAAACAAAATTATGAATAAGTACAATAGACTTCTCATCTCATGCTTGACAGTTGGAGCAAAAATTATAATATTATTTGATATATCTCTAAATGTAGGTATATATGTGAGACAATTTATAATCTAAACAGGGAAGGGTAGAGGGACATAAAGGGGTAAGGTTTCCACAGTTCACTTGAACTAGTAAAATGATGACACCAGTACATTGTGATAAGTTATGTTTATATAATATTTGAGTAACCACTAAAAAAACTATGGAGGGATAAACTGGAAAATACTATAGATGAATCAAAATATAATTCTAAAAAGCTTTCCAGTAACCCACAAGCAGCAGGAAAAAGAAAATAGAGAAACAAAAACATAGAGAAGTAGTAGAAAGCAAAAAATATAATTATGAGAAATGCAAATTAAAACCATGACTTACTATCATATGCCTATCAGAATAACTGAAAAAGTTGCAGCACCGCCAAATGCTGGTAAGGAAACAGAGAAATTACTCCTGATTACGCATTATTCATACATTACTCGTGGAAATACAGCACCCTAGAGAACAGTTGGACAGTTTTTAAAAAAACTTAACATGCAGTTACCATACAACCCAGAGGCTGCACTCCTGGGCATTTATCCCAGAGAAATGAAAACTTACATTTACACAAAATCCCATACATGAATGTTTATAGCAGCTCTATTCATAATAGCCCCAAACTAGAAACAACTCTACAGTCCTTCAGTAGGTGAAGGTTAAGCAGACTATAGCGCACTCATACCATGGGATGTTCCTTAATAATAAAAAGAAATGAACTAATGATACAAACAATAACCTGGGTGCATCTCTAGGGAATTAGGTTGAATGAGAAAGCCAATCCCTTAGGTTATATACTATGTAACATAAAATTCTTGAAATGACAAAATTACAGTAATGTAGAGCAGATTAGTGGTTGCCAGAGGTTCATATGCAGGTGAAGGTAGCTGGTAGGAGGGAAGTTGCTCTAAAAGGACCACGTGGGGAATCCTTGTAGTGATGGAAATATTCTGCATCTTAACTGTATCAGTGTCAACATCCTGATTAGGATATTGTACTACTGTTTCTCTAGATGTTAGCCTTTGGGGAAACCTGGGTAAAGGGTCCTTGGGATCTGTCTGTATTATTTATTACAACTGCATGTGAACCTATAATTGTTTCATAATCAAAAGTTTAATTAAAAATAGGTTACTGAATTATAGAATCTAGGTGGTGAATACAGCTAGTATTCACTATAAAATTCTTTCAGACTTACTATATATTTGAAAATTTCTATAATAAAATTCAGGAGAAAAAAAAATAAAATAAAATTCAGGAGAAAATAGATTTTTTTCATATCTACAGAAGCAGCACATCACCATTACATCTTTTTAAAACATCTTTGTGGCATCATAAATACATATGTTAAATAATATTCTGGGAAGAAAAAAAAAAAAGAAAAACTCCAGAATCCCACACATAGGTATTTATCCAAGTGAAATGACTTCTGTTCACACAAAAACCTCTATGCAAATGTTTATAGTGGCTTTATTCAGTCTTCAAATTTGGAAATAACCCTAATCCCTTAGCTGCAGATGAAAGAACTGTGATACTATAATAGAATACTAGTTAGCTTTAAAAGGAACAAACTGCCGATACAACATGGATGAATGTCAGATGCGTTGTCTCAGGGAAAGAAGCCAGGCTTAAAGGACTGTGTCAGTATGATTCCATTTATAAGACATTCCTGCAAAAAACATAGGGGTAGAGATTAGTGTTTGTCCGGGGCTGGGACTGGGAGCACAGGGTATTTCAGGATATAACTGTTCTGTGTCTTGATTTTCACATAACGATGTATGTTAACAAAACTCAGAGAACTATACCCAAAAGAGGGTGAATTTTACTATTTGTAAATTGTATCTTTATTTTTAATAATGAAAAAATTATGGCTGTTGCTGAGGAAGAACAAGTATCTGAACTAAAAACAAGGCAAATTACAGATAATTTTAGAAAATAGTTTTTCAGGGCACCTGAGTGGCTCAGTTGGTTCAGCATCTACCTTCAGCTCAGGTCATGATCCTGAGGTCCTGGGATGAAGCCCTGTATGGGGCTCCCCGCTCAGAGGGGAGTGTGCTTCTCCCTTTGCCCTTCCCCCTGCTCATGCACTCACGTACTCTCTCTCAAATAAGTAAATTAAAATCTTAAAAAAAGAATACTTTTCCAATCAAGGCAAATTACAAATAATTTTAGAAAATAGTTTTCCAGTGACACATCTGCCTTCGCTCCCATCAGTACCCACCCCTTACATGCTCTGTCCTCCCGGTTATACATCTTCTCTAATGTCTTGATATAAAATTCTTGCATACTAGAGATGAAAATACAAATCAGGGGGATCCCTGGGTAGCTCAGCGGTTTAGCGCCTGCCTTCGGCCCAGGGCATGATCCTGGAGTCCCAGGATTGAGTCCCGCATCGGGCTCCCTGCATAGAGCCTGCTTGTCCCTCTGCCTGTGTCTCTGCCTCTCTCTCTCTCTCTCTCTCTCTCTCTCTCATGAATAAATAAAATCTTTAAAAAAGAAAATACAAATCAGAAAGGTTAGTTATTTTATGACAGCATAAAATTAAACTCTGAAGTTATATTTAATTATTTTTCAAGCCAAAATTACACATCATTCAAAATGAATTACAGTAATTGGGAAAGGCATGGCCACTTATATAAAAAATATTTATTTCAGTGGAAGCTAGCAGTATAAAAAGGGGCACTAAAAAAGTGTAATATCTTAGCCTTCAGAAAGGTAGTCAGTGAGGAAAGTAATATTTGTACTCTGAACTTTGTTAGGTCACAGCTGGAAGATCATATGTTGTTCTATCACTTAAGGTTTAACTCTAGAGACTTGATAACTGCCTATCATTTTGTGAGGGGCTGCTATGTGGAGGAGGTAATTAATAGACTTGCTTTGTGTTGTTATGAAGGTAAAATTGTGGTAGGTGTCCTAAGGAAGTAGATAGGTTTTGTATTTAGAAGTAGGGACTTTGTGGGGATCCCTGGGTGGCTCAGAGGTTTAGCGCCTGCCTTTGGCCCAGGGCGTGATCCTGGAGTCCCGGGATCGAGTCCCACGTCGGGCTCCCGGCATGGAGCCTGCTTGTCCCTCTGCCTGTGTCTCTGCCTCTCTCTCTCTTTCTCTCTCTCTCATAAGTCAATCAATCAATCTTAAAAAAAAAAAAAAAAGAAGAAGTAGGGACTTTGTAACAACTAGATCAGTACAAAAATGAAATGGAACTACCTCCAGAATGTTAGACACTGTGCTTTGAAATATGTTCAGGGGCACATAATCTTCATTCCGTGGACTCTGGGACTCTATAGACTGTTTTATTTTCTGTCTCATTTAAGATTTTAATATACTGTTTACATGTATCATTCAAAGTGTCTTCTTCAGGCTAAGCATCCTCACCTTTCTTTATCTGATGTAGCTCTTAGAACATCAAGTTATCCTGGTTCTTCACTCTCTAGTTATCAGTGGCCCTTTTAATTGCGTGGTATCGTCATGAACAGTTTTCTAGTTTACGTGTTGGCAGGTGGCACTGCTGTCTCCCGCATCTGAATATCTGGACCCACTCCTATAACTTACATTCTCTTTTTCCACAATTTTACCTAAGTACTTTTAAATTGCCTATTAAAGCCTATCTAAAAGACTGAGACTAGCACCTTGAATAGTACCTGTGCGTAGTAGGCATATTTGAATGAATGAATTTCACCTTCTGTTGCATGTTTTCACAAAGATAACAATGGTTCACATTCAGATTACTTGAAACATGCAAACTTTCTGACATTGTTTTTTTCTGTACAGGAGTTTCGGCAGAAAGTAATGCTAGGAACTCCATTCCTAGTTATTTGGCTGGTTGGGTTTATAGCAGACCTAAATATTGATTCTTGGCTCATTAAAGGGCTAATGTATGGTGGTGTTTGGGCTACAGTACAATTTCTTTCAAAGTAAGTATGTTGTTTTTAACTGTATTTTTAACTGTTCACGAAAGGATATAATTGGGAACTTGCTATGTAAAATTAATGTTTTGTGTGTTTAGAACACTGCCTTTATGTAATACGTTCCATCTTTATTTAATGTTAAAGAATTTTGGCAGACTTTTATCTGGAATCTTTTAAGTTTTTTAAAGTTGAAATTATTTTTTTCTTTTTCTTTTTAAATTTTATTTTTAAAATTTAAATTAAATTAGCCAACATATAGTACATCATTAGTTTCAGATGAAGAATTCAGTAATTCATCAGTTGCATGTAACACCCAGGCCTCATCACATCACGTGCCCTCCTTAATGCCCATCACACCCAGTCACCCCATCCCCCACCCACTACCCCCCAGCAATCCCAGATCAATCAGAGAAAGACCATTACATATGGTTTCACTCGTGGAATATAAGAAACAGTACAGAAAATCATAGGGGAAGGGAGGGAAAACTGAATAGGAAGTCATCAGAGAGGAAGACAAGCTGTAAGAGACTCTTAACTATAGGAAACAAACTGAAATGTTGAAATTCTAAAGGTACTTTGGGTGACAAAGTCTAACATTTTTAAGGCCAGAATACAGTTTTAAACATTTCAGTAGAAGTAGACGAGTCATTGAACTCTGACTGTAATACACATATGGCCTATTTTTAGGTAATTATAATCCTTGAGCTTACCTTTCCTTAGGAATTATATTTTCTTTGGTCACTTATTTTAGCAGTTAAGGTAGAGTCTGAGCATATGAAGTAAGGCTTAGCCTTGGTATTTTCTCCTCTCTCATTTTTCTTTAAAATATTGTGATCTTTCCCTGTCTTCCTATCCTTAGATCCCTTTCCTTTAAGTTGCCCATTCAGTAAATCTAGGCAGTTGTCTATGATCAGATCTGAAACTTCCCACCTCGTCTCCATTTCTTTAGTACTTTGTTTTCACCTGAATTTCAAAAAAAAAAAAAGTTCTGAAAGTAATTCATATAGAGATGAGAATGACTGGTAATACACTAATGTGTTAACTGTCAGGAAGAAGCTTAATTCTAGGTAATTTAATCTCACTTTAGTATTCCTAGGAGCTCCAAGGGATCCTATAAATAGGAATACTTCCTAATTAGCCTACATGGATAGTTGATCCTGCTTATGTGTAATAAAATTCATTAATACTTATTTTTCCCCCTGTTTAAAATTCTGTACATAATAACCTTCAATTCTATTACACTGCCAGTTCATTCTATTTGAAAAAGCTGTACTAAAAGCTTAACCAGGAGTCTGTAAGTAAGGAGAAATAATGAAGCATGAAGAAAAACTTGAGGATTGCTTTGTACTAGTTTATCAAAATTATAATGCATCTTTGGTGACTAATATGCTGAATGATAAGAGTTACTAAATATACTAAATTGTTGATTTAAGAGGATAGGAGTAGACTGAAATTCTGAGGTTGAAAAGTTCACAGAATAGAATATAATTCCATTTCTTGTCAAATTAGGAACTTCAAAATCTTGCTGACTGATTCAGCTGTGCACTCATTTATTATTGATTACCGTGAAAAATGGTCTTGGTATTTATTTAAGGAGCCTATATTTCTGAATTTTGGTTAAGCCAAAGTTTACTATGTAGAATGTGTATAATTTTCATTTAAAAAATCATTTATTTTTGCAACAAAGTATAGAGCTCAAATTTTATAAAATTTGTATTTTGCAGATCCTTTTTTGATCATTCAATGCATAGTGCATTGCCCCTTGGAATATATTTGGCAACCAAATTCTGGATGTATGTAACGTGGTTCTTCTGGTTTTGGAATGATATCCTTTGGTTATAAAGGTCGTATCTAAAGCAACTTTTGTTACCTAAATGAATGTTTCATAGTAATTTAACATTAGGACTGAACTACTCATGATTTGCTGCGGTAAAACAGTATTTCTAGAAAAATACTAAGTGTGAACCAATATAAATATTGTTTTAAAATGTTTCATATTTAATAGATTGCTTTTGAAAGCTGCTTTTAATGACTACATCAATAATGAGTAGCTATTATTTATTGTTAAAGGGCATTTTCTTAAATGCTTTGTACACCTTTAATATACATTCTGTATGTTAATATTTTTATCTCCACATTTTGTAGATGAGAAAATTTAGACTTAAATAGGTTAAGCTGTTATCCTTGCCCAAGCTCGTCTCTGGTAAGGCAGAGATAGAAACACATACTTGTCTGATTCAGAAACATCTATTTGAAACCTTTTTACTAAACTGTGATTTTCATGGCTTAGTATCAAACTGTTTCTCTAAATATTTTCTTAATATCACAACTTTTTATTTTGTTGTGGTAGGTAACAGTTAATTTTTTCTTTTGTATCAGGAAAAGCATGCAGTGCTGTGTCTTCAAATATTGCTGATTATTTCAGTTTAGTATACTTTAAAAAAGTAATCTTATTTGAAATTGTAAGTATGCATATGTGCATATGTGTGTATCAAAGAAATAAGGCCAATGTCAACTTTTTATATTTTTATATAGAAAAGATCAAATCATTAAGACAGTCTGTTTTATTAAAATAAAGGCACATGTTTCACAAATGTCTGTTAGTAAATCATTTTTCAAAATATTAAAATACAAAGCTGTAAGATAGGTTTTAAATAGAATGCAATTTTTGTTGACTTATGACTGTTCTGAACAATTTTAATTAATACCTAGTTTCACTTCACAGTCTTGCATGTTTTAACGTTGTGTTCTTTTTGTTGTGTTTTAAACAAAAATGAAGTATCGAAAAACAAATGCTTATTTTGAGACAAAGGCACAGAACTGTGGCTACACTTGTCATTCTTACATTTTTATAGCATTATGCTTTTAGAAAGTATAGTGCTTTTTAAATATTTCCTTAGCCTAAGTATCTTTTGAAATATTTCCATGTAGTACTTTTTGCTACCTCATTCTGCCTTGTACTAAACTTTGACATAAAAATTGTTTCTCAAGGATTTATTGAACATTAGGATTGTTTTCTTGGAACAGTTAGCCTAGGTAAAACAGATCTGCTTATTTTCGTTACCTCATCTATTTTAAATTTATAAGGAGCACTGACCTCTGAAATGACATTAGTATTCCAGACATATTTTCTAATTTTGTTTCCTAAATTGGACAGTAAACTTTATATCATGAAAAAACTCAGATTCACATCTCAAAATAATTTTAGACTGTTGCTGTTCTATTAATCTGTTGTACATATAAGTGGAGAAAAGCAGGAAAATTAGTAAATCACAAATAATGAAAACTTCATGCCAGAGAATTTTATGTATTCTGACTTGAACTTTTTCTTTCTTTTCCTTCCTTTTTTGGAGATAGAATAAAATAGCTCTGCAAGCTTCCAAATATAGGGAGTTGAGAATGTTAGAGGTAGATTTTGAAAGGAAGGTCAGCACAATCAAGTCAATTTAACTTGCCCTATATAAGTCGCATGTATTAGTTTAATTTTTCAAATAAAAATTATGGTATGAGAATACCAAGTTTTTATATTTAACCTATCTGTAAAGGAGGGATGATCATAGAATTTTTGAGAAGATGAGTTTAATAAATTAATAAAGTATAGGACACACCTGACATGTAAAAAATGTTAAATAAGTGTGTGTTACTACCTTATGCATGACTTTTTGGATCATCGTGTTCACATGGGCTTTAAGTGTGCATTAACGGTTTCTTTTATCTGAATGTTTGTGTATATGCTGCTCACGGAATGTGGAATGAAATCACAAATAACTTTAAATTGTGATTATAAAAAGAAAAACTTAACACTTCTCTATGTTTAAAAGAACCATATCTCTATGCCCTATGTGATTTTAGAGCCATATTTTGTTTTTCAGTATTAAACTTCGCAGCCAGAGATAGGAGCTCTAGAAACTTATAGGAAGGGAACAAAAAGAGCCCAGAATAATTTATGATGGAAGCACAAGGATGTTAGAAGTTCATGAGGTTCATGATATAAGATGATGATTAAGATAATGGAGTTAAAAATGGTAGCTGTTGTCAGAAACTACCTCTATTGTTGACCTCAGCCTTTTTGCTGTTGTTTCTACCACTTTCCTCATTCAACTCTTGACTGCATATGTAATTAAAGCTGCTTAGACTAGTGAAAAATAGTCAATTTTCATTATTTGTGCTAATTATGCTCTATAAAGTTGCTGCAAACACTGAATTAGCAAATACTAAACCTGTTGCTCCTAGGGAAAAAAGAAAATGTAAGCCTCTAGTCAACATTTTTTGTCAGCCAATCAGTACATAACCTTGGTTTTATGTGTTTCTGTATAAATACCAAATATAATATTTGTCATTGCTTAACATTGAACTAACCGCCAGCAGTATTATAACCCATGCTTGAACAAAGCATATCTAACTCCTATCAAGTAAGGCACACCATAGCTCTCTCACATTTAGGAACATTTGTTACACTTCAGCATTATAGTAGGAGGCCATTTTAAACAGCAAAATCACCGACAAGAAGCGCAAATAGGTAAACAGTAGGACATAGAATCAACCATAAAAAGATACTTGTTTACGGTATAAGAGCTGGAACAAGTAGGCAGACTATTGCCTTGTTGGATTCAGCTGTCATTGTGTACATAGGGTGACTCATATTTTTTGCTACTTTGCACATATCCATGAATGACTGTAAAAATACTGTGAGTATTGATTTTGTGGTTTCAAATTTTAGCAAGTAGGCATGAAGGTCAACTGTAAAATAAACTTTATTTTAGTATCTTATATATGATACCTAACGAGTGTTTCTGTGGTGATTATGAATTTTGTATTGATATAAACTATTCTAACAAATAAGTTCTTATTCTGTTTTGCTGTTCATTAAATAATTATCATCTCGATGTGCCTTACATTTTATTCAGTGCTTTTTGGTTTATAGTTCTTTCAGATATATTGTTTGTCTTGGTTCTCAGAGCAATTCTTTGAGATTAGAAAAACAAACCACACAAATCCTAATCCTGTTTTCTAACTGATGGAGACACTGAGACTCAGAGAAATTGTATGTCTTGCCCAAAGTCCCATAGATAGGTAATTATCAGGAGTCTTGGGTAGGACTCAGCTTTTTGACCTGATAACAGTGTATCTTCAAATGTCTTATCGTACACTCTGAACATAATTTTAAGTTTTTAAACTTTCCTGGAAAGTAGCATGTAGAAAGACTTTAAAAATACCCTTCATAAGTCATCAGATGTAAGTCAAAAATTTATTTACAAAGCTGTTTACCAGAGTACTATTTATAATCGAGAAAAAAATGAAAATAACCTAAGTATCCATCCTGAATGGGGAATAGTTGTTATCAGTTAGCTATGTGTAATAGGGGATAAAATAGCCATTAAAATGCTTTTCTAAGACTTGATGTGGGCATATGCCTAAGACCTAATAAGTGAAAAAATATTGATGATAAGCTATTAGAAATTTTATGTCTAAAAATAAATTAGTTTTCATTCAGGTTTTAAGTTAAATTAAGCTTAAACTAAAGACGGATATAAAAAACTTCTGGAACCTGGGATGATTGCATATATAAAAATAAAGACATTACTAAATTATCATTATCACCATCCTCTCCTATACATTTGCCTCTTAAGTATTTTTTTCCTGTAGTTTACTATTAGGACTTCTTCAGTTTTTTTGTGTATCTTTTCTAATTTCCTTATAATATTCTCTAAGCTTTTTAATACCTGTCTTTCAGTATCCAGTCACCACTTTCTGTGAATTCTGACAATATTGCTATAAATATCATTGTATATCATTTGTGTGTGTGTGTGTTTGTGCAGATGGAAGTGTTTCTGAAGTCGTTAAATATAATCTAATTTATTAATTCATGTGTATTTGACTACTGTGTCTAATGAATGATATGAGTGGGGCTTGTGTCTGTCTTCCTTTTTGCTTATTAGGGAACTCATTGCTTCAGTATACCCTTTCCTCACTCAGTCGCAGCATCAACCTTGATATTTATCAGTTTTCCCATACTCTATTCAGTTTATTGATCTCTCTGCTTGTGCCAGTACTGTTTTATTACTATAGCTTTCTCCTTCCTTCCTTCCTTCCTTCCTTCCTTCCTTCCTTCCTTCCTTCCTTCCTTCCTTCCTTCCAACTTCGTAACTTCCTCTCTCCCTCTCTTCTAGTACAGTTAACATACAGTGTTATATCAGGTTTAGGTGTACAATATGATTCAGTAATTCTATACATTATACAGTGCTCATCATGATAAGTGTCCTCTTGATCCCCTTCTCCTATTTTACCCATCCTTTCCTCCCCAACCTCCCCACTAAAGCTTTATTCTTAAATCTTGATATCTGGTAGGCCAAGTTTTGCAATTTTTTGTTTCTCAGGAATACTTTAGCTTTTTTTGGCCCTTTGTGCTTCTGTTTAAGTTTTTTAGAATCAGCTTTTCAAGTTCCATGAAAAGCCCAATGCAATATTGATTGAAATTCTATTAAAGTTGTAGAAGAATTTAAAGAAAAGTGAATTATTTTGATGTTTAGATATTTGCCACTGCAAAGTAACATTAGATTGGTTAGCTTAAATAACAAGGAAATTGATTTTCTCACAGTTCTGGATAAGGATGCCAGCATGATTATGTTCAGGTGGGGATTCTTTTCCTGGCTTACAGGTAGCCAGCTCCACCCTGTGTCCCACATAGCAGGGGAGAGAGATTTCTTTCTTCTTCTGAAATCTTATACAGCCACAGTCCTGTTGGATTAGGGTCCCACCCTTCTGAACCTCAATTGATCTTAATTACTTCCTAGAGACCTTATTTGAATTGTTACAGTAGAAGTTAGGGCTTCACATGAATTTTGGGGGGTTGGGTGGGGTAGGACATTAATTCAATCCATAGCAGAGAGCCAGGTTGGACTGATGAGAATTCTGGCTTTGTCTTCTCATCCACATTTTCCATACTACTTATACAAGTGGAGGTGGGATTAAGAACTATGGCAGGCAGCTTGCCTCACCAGAGTCGTCTTCCTTTCTTGATCTCCAGTTGAACTTTATGGTATAGTATGGCTTGTCCCCTTCCTGAAGTTGTTGCTGGTATTTTACAGAGTTGATTCATTTGGTATACTGTTCTTTATTTTGTTGGGTATTATGGTAAGTTAGAGCTACAGTTCACAGCAGGCATCAGAATACATCCAAGCAGATTAAAGAGTTAAATGTAAAAAAAGGTTCCATAAACATTTAAATGAAAACATTGATGACACATACTTCTTTTTTTACCTAATTGGAGGACTGTTTAAACATAAAAGCAGAAATATAAATTAAGACAATAAAATAAGGCTTCTTTTGCTTCTCAAATTGGTAATTCTTTGCTTAAAGCTGATGGAAATATAGTAATCACGCAGTATGTGTTGTTAGTGGGATCTTAAATTGGTGTATCTTTCTGGAAATCATCTGACAGTATAAAAATATACATCAAGCCTTAAGTATGTTCATACCCAAAGATACTGTTCCCATAATACCTAACGACCCAGCATCTTTTGCTGAGTGCGTTGGAGAGGCAGGCTAGCACAGATAAAAAGAGCCTGGAATTTAATGCCTGCTCCACCTTAATTTACTCGGCAACTTTGGACTATTTTGTTAACCTCTGTCTTAGGTTTGTCATCTGTAACATGGGGATAGAGTTCTTGTGCAGATTAAGTGGCATCTAGTTGATACAGGTGTTACTTGTTTTATTAATGTTCATAAAAACACTATGATCTCAGTTGTTAAAGATGCAGATTACAAAATATAAAAGGAATTGTTGCTGGGTTGTGGAAGTATTGTTTTTGCCTGTATGCTTTTTAATGTTTTCTGATTTTATCAGAAAAAAAAAGGTTGTTTTAAACCTTTACGAAAAACAACCATGCCATTTGTGGAGAGTTTGTACATTTTTTTCTGTAACTTTACAAAGTTAACTGGTGTGACCTGTTAAAGCTAACTTCGAACTACCGTTTGAAGATATCTAATCTCTTTGCCTGTAAAGACCAAGCAAATAAATTCTATAAGTTCATCTGATATTTGATTCTTGAATATCCTATCCCTTTTAAATCTGTAGTCCTCTCTTGAGTTGCTCCTTAGCCCTCTTGCAGATTTAATCCAGGCTTTAAGAATCTGAGTTATTTACATACACACCTTTTGAAACTGTTATAGTGTATAAAGGTCTGGCTCCTGAAAAATACAAGGTTCAGTATTCTTTTCTTGTACATTTACCCAGCTTTAATCTCAAGAGTTTTAGCTGTTGATGCTTGTACCTACATAAAAATCTTGAAAATGATATTTGAGTATTCAGATATTTTGTGCCTCAGAAATGTGTTGCTGTAGCAACATTATTTTTCTTAGTGTTATTTAAAGTAGTTTTTGATTCCTCATTTATATTTTTAAAGCTTAGTACATTTCTTATATTTTCACTAGGTAGAAAAATGTGAACATAGGAACTCTGTTTTAAGCAAGTTTATAAATACTTTTCTAAAATTAAGGTCAATTTGAATGTGTTCAAAAAAAGGCAATGGAGAGAACTTAAAAGCAGTCTTTTAAATACATGGGTATGGTATCCTAAGTGGTAGATATATAAAGACTTTAATGCATATAAAGGAATATGTTAATAACTTTGAACATGAGAAAATCCCTTCAGTTTTTATCAGAAGACATGATCATTTAAAAATAACATGTTCATTGAATTTTTAATACATTACTGACTTTTTTTAAGTGTCAGATAAGTGTACCCAAATGATTTAAAGTTGGTAAAGAAATCACATTTTTTCTTTTTATATTCAGTTATGAACATAATTTAAAAGTATATTTTGATATAATAAATCAGCTTGTATTTTTAATGGGTAGGTGTGTGTGTGTGTGTGTGTGTGTGTGTGGTAAAATTTTAAAGACTGTAAATTTACCTATAATAGTAACTCATTTATCATTGCTTCTTTAGATTCCTTAACTTCAGGCACATCTCAACTTTTTATTTATCCATCTTCCATTCCTTGCCAATAGTGTTGCGCTTTTCTACAATTTTGGAAAATCTTGGAAATCAGATCCAGGGATTATTAAAGCTACAGAAGAACAAAAGAAAAAGGTAGCCAGATAGAATCTAACTAGTCACATGTGTTTAATTGCCAAATTATCAATATTTATACCAGATATTAGAGTACAAAGAAAGAAACAATCTTTTAGAACATTAAAGGAGTTTCAAACCAAACTGAGGTTATACATAGTTGTTGCTCACCCTTGGTACTCCCAAATGCCTGTCCTTGCATTTTCATGACATTTTAAAGTTTCATGTATTTCCCCTTTATAAGAATTGTAATTGCTTTGAGGAATGAGTACAGCATTTCAAACATCTCTGAAAACCCTCAGCAAATAATACAAATTCAGTAAATGTTTATCAAATGTGTAATTGGAAGGTCAACAAACTGGTTGATAGTTCAGATATTATGTTTCCATTACATGTATATATTTATGTGTATTTTCAATAAAAATATATGTGTATGTATATAAAAAATCCTGGGCACCCCCAGGTGTACTAGCCCAGGTACTTTAGCAAACCAAATGTACAATTCAAAGGTGTCACAAAAGTAGAGAATTCGATTAGACTGGAGGCAGTTGAACTACGTTCAGAGCTATTTTATCCAATCTCTGAAAAAAAAAAATCCTAATGAATTATTTCTGTCCACAGGAGTCTAAAACACTAGCAAGTTCTTAGGGTCTGATCCTCCCTTTTCTGGCCCTGTAGAGATTGCTGCCCTTATGCTTATAATATTCTTCAGACTTCAATACTAATTGGTTTGCTGGGTTTTCTTAGTCATAATACAGTTCTGAAGATTCAGTTTTTTATTAAACTTGAGTTTATTTTCATATCTTAGTGATCAAAACTTACACAACCAATTCTTAGGATAGGTAATGTAGTCTTATTGTCAGAGGAATAGTCCCTTAAGTTTAGAGTTGGGTTTTTATATACTCAAGAAATAAAATTCCTATATTCATATTATAATGAAATAGTAGAAGTAAATGAATAAAAAGATTTTATTACTTTGAGCTGAAAATATTAATTAAAAATGAACATTTTTATTGATTCATATTGATGGCACTATAGTTGGTGAACATTGTTAGTTTTGAATAAAATATATATTTTTTTAAATTTACAGACAATAGTTGAACTTGCAGAGACAGGAAGTCTGGACCTCAGTATATTCTGCAGTACCTGTTTGGTAGTATTTTTTTCTTTATTCTTCCTTCTCTCCTCCTCCCATAGCAGTGGCATAGCATAGAGGGGTGGGGAACAGGAGAACAGCTTCTTATGCTGAGCACATTTCATGCCCCCCGAATGTGCTTGCTCCCGTGATGGTAGACCTTGACTATACTTCTGATTCAACGTGTATTAATTCTTAATCTCTTCTTCTTAATGTAACTCAACAAAGAAAAATCTAAGTAATAAAGTATTAAAAAAATCAAAGGTTTATTATAATTTCCTAATAATTGTTTTCCTAGATATTTTAAGAAAAAATTAAAAAAAAAAAAAAGAAAAAATTTATTCTTATATTTAAAGGTCACAGGGGGGAAATCTGTTAGATAACTTTAAGACAGCAGGGCCTCTAAAATGGTTCAGTTTGAGTAGTTATCTCTTTGTATTAGAGGATTCAAGCAACTTTGAGCACTATTTTATCATTGATGTTAAAAGTTGTCATCTTCAACCAGGTCATAAAGAAAGATATATATGAAATTAAATAACATTTACTTATGGAATCAGGTATAGTAATACATTGTTTATGTTGTTACTATACATATTGCATTTCTATAGAATAATACTATTTTGTGTTTTAATTATTTTCTGCTAATTTTTATAATCAGTTCTTGAGAAAAATATATAGACTGCCACAGTGGTTAAACCATATTTTCCTACACGGAAACAGAAATAATCCTTAAATCATACCTGAAACTGAATGTCCTTTTATACCTTTAAGTTGCACACTGCCACTGAACTAATGTCTTAAAATGTAAATAACAAGAATTGACTTGGTTTGAGATTTGGGAATATGTCTTTGAAATGGAGCTCTAACTCTCCAGATTCTTTAAGGTGTTCCACCTAACATTCCTTGACCAGTTAGGATTTTGAATATTCAAAATGTATATTGCTTTACTCTAGAGTCCTGACTAGATTCTTTTGTATTGTCAAGTATTCTTTAAGAAGGTTTCTGTTTCTGTGCTTTGCAGTGGTTAATTTACAGGCTTGGCACTTTACTGTTAAGAACATTTTTATATTCTCTGGTTCTCTGGACATAAAGCCAAGTATGCACAAAGCCAAGCATGCATTGCTGATATGTTTGCCATATGACAAACAAATTCTTTTGTAGAGTCACTCAGTGTTGTTTCATTGTTAAATAAATACCTGATGGCAAGAACAAGACTAATTTTATCATAGCATAAATGTTTTATTATATATTATGTTATTCTAAGCCATGTCCTTGTAGATAGATAATTCAGTCATGTAAAGAAAAGAGCATATCCTATTATAAAATAATTCAAACTGATAGAGGTATTTGACATTATATGGGTATCCTTCACTTTGATAGACAAGACCCTAATAAGACATGTAAATAAAAATTTCCAAAAGGTGAATTACTCTAAGTGAACCAAGGAGCCTACCATGTTCAGTAGCCTTGTGTCAGTCTTTGTTTAGAATTCATTGACAAGTATTACCAAAGGAGAAGTGTAGCTGAGGGTTACAGCTGAAGTAGCTGAAGTGGGGGTATAATTTGTTTAATGCGTCCTTCTTTCTCCTAAATATATTTAGTTTCATATCTGTGGTGAAGAATAAGTGAGCCTTTTGTTTATAGGATCCACAGATCATTTTAGTACACCTAAGAACTGCATAGTCAACCTATGCTTTTTCTTAGTGCCTCAAAATGGTATATAACCTTATGCAAACTGGTGGAGAAAAGGCAGTGCTTTTATTGAAACACTAATGAAGGATATTACAAATTTCGTTTCTGGCATGGGTTAATAGCTAGCTCTTGTCATGGATCCAGCATTAAGACTAGCAGCCCTCCAAAGATCACTAATGAGGTCTTTATGCACTTGGCTGATTCAGAGTAATAGAGAGTGAAACATTTCACAACACCTAAAACAGTAAGACATCATAAACATGAATTCCTTATTGCCTGTCAGCAGCTGAATAATGTATTTTATGTTTTTGCAAGTAATAGGGGCTACCTAAACTTGCTAATAAGCATGGTGTACGTTCTTAGGTGGCTCATGAAGTTCAGCAGGGGAGATGCTATACCTTAATCTGAGATCTCAAGAGCCACTGAAAGAGAAAGATGTGTACACTTACTGATTTTTGCTAGATTTGTTAACTTTGGGAAGACATTAATGATTTTGAATTTTAAAAGCTGCTTTTATTCACTTCTAATTTGGCCTTCCTCTCTTACTAAGGAACAATTTCATTTTATTAAACAAGAGCCATATCATGACCATTAACCACAATAACTTTTCATTTAAAAGCCTGGAGAGTGAGGTTTTTATTATTCAGAAACTCGAGGGATGTGAATTAAATATAGTACCATTCATCGCAACAACAAAATGGTTTTTGATTCTTAATTATTTTTGTCAAGTGATGGTTCTACTACATTCTGTTTATATTCCACAGTAGCCTTATCCTTTTTATCTTTGTTGCAGTTGAAATCTCATTAAACAAAACAGTAGTGGTTTTTATTTTATTTTATGCCTTTGGAAACATAATTTTGTTTCCTTCATAATTGTATTTTGAGAAAAGAAATGTTCAGCTTTCCTTTCTTCCATGTAATTCCTTTCATAACCTTTTAAAATGCTTATTAACAGATACGGAAACCAGTGAGGTCCAAACATTGTGGTGTGTGCAACCGCTGCATAGCAAAATTTGATCATCATTGCCCATGGGTGGGTAACTGTGTAGGTAAGTTTTATTAATAATATCTAAGTGCATTGTTCTTTTAAGTTATTCTAGGTAACTAATGAAGTACAGTATTAAAGTAGATGATAGAAACTTCATTCCTACATCCTACTGTAGCCTTCTTCTCCCCAATCCTCATGCCTCCCCCACCCCCCCACCATTAATCTTCTAGTTGACAAAGAGCAACTCACTTGTGAGAAAGAGGGGAAAAGTTATAAAATCAGCATCTAGAAAAGATTGATATTTCTCTATCAATTCTTTTTGGTGCCTACTCTTTCCTATTTTTTTTTATTGGGTTTAACAGTGAAATCAACAAGGAGGTAGATAGTATTGCTTTTTAGTTAAACTGGAGAAAGTTAAGGCAATAAAAATATTTGGATGGATGTTATGTACAGAAGCAGAGAAGAATGACAGATAAAAACTCTGTATATACCTCAGTGTTGAAGAATGGTGTGGTCTCAGGAGGTCAACTTAGTGGTCTGAGAGATGGCCCTGGGTTTTTATGAGGTAACAACAGGAAAGCATTGCAAAGATTGCATGACTGATGGGGAGAAGCCTTTAAAAAGTTGGATTGTAAAGTTTATAAAAATAAAGATAGAATAGGTTATGTTAAACCTCACAAAGCAAACAGTAGGTGTTAAAACTCAGAATTTGTTCCTTGGCATTTGACTTCAGAATGAATATCATTGTGGTCATCACATCTTTGTAATTAAAAGAATTCTTATTTTAAGACTTTTAATAAAACATTTATTTTCCTGAAGAACATTTTATAAAATAAATAATGTATGTGATTATTGTCCAAATTGTATCATACCTTTCATGACGTTCTTTTACCCTATCCCCAAAGGGTGTATTTCCAGTTGTTTTTTTTCTTACCTGAAAAAATTACTTCTGTGTTGTTCTCTAGGTGCAGGCAACCATAGATACTTTATGGGCTACCTATTCTTCTTGCTTTTTATGATCTGCTGGATGATTTATGGTTGTATTTCTTGTGAGTACAATTAACTTTTTATTTTCTTAAAACAAATGTATACTTTTACCTACCATATTAGCAAAATAGGGTAACAAGTCTTTTAACTAAAAATTATGGTTTGGGGCATTTTACTACAATAAAACAAACAAAAGATTAGATATAGAACTATAAACAGGGAGGCCTGTCAGTTAAGCAACTGCCTTTGGCTCGGGTCATGATTCCAGGATTGAGACCCAGAGTCACGAGTCACAAGTCACCAGTCAGGCTTCCTGCTCAGCTGGGAGTCCGCTTCTCCTTGTCCCTCTGCCACTCCCCCTGCTTCTCACTCTCTGTCAAATAAACAAAGTCTTAAAGAACTATAAAGATATTCAATATATAATATAAGCAACAGAATTCAGTTAGCTATGTTTTAATATGTGTGTCCTTTGAAAAACATATTAGTTTAATAGACTTTAAAAAGCTTCTGGGTGAAATATAACATTTTTCACATCACGTGCTTGCATTAGTAGCTTACAGATTTTGTGACCGTGCCAGTTGCTCTTTCATACCAAACAGTTGGGAAAATACAGTTAACTTTGCACAGAACTTGAAATATTTCAGAGTAAGTTGTAATTATTGCCTATTAGAGAATATTAAAAGGTGTTAGAAGATCCTTTTTATTTATTTTTTTAATTTTTAATTTTTTTAATTTTTAGGAGATACTTTTTAAAGAATAAATTGTCATTCACTTGATCATATGGGCATAGGGGCAATGATGGGTTTTTATTGCATTGAGAACATGATTTGAAAAGAGTTTAAATGAAGATACTAGTTACTAAGCTTCAGGTCTTAGCATAATATGTGTTAGATCCTGGCTTAAAATAAGATGTGGAAGGATGATTTCCTAGTCCCCGTTTTCACAGATATTAAGAATAATGTCTCTTACTGCCCTAATGAAAAAGGCTCCTTCCTCATATAGGATTAATAGAAAGATTTGGTCAAAGATCTTGACCTAATTTCTGGCCCAACACACCTCAGGGAGAACATGGTCCTGCTAACAGTAGTAGTACTCACAACAGTAGTTTTTTAAGGCAGCATCTCTAAAAGAAGAGATTTTTGTTTTTGGAAAAAGCCCTCCCTCACCAAGGTGATCTTGTGTTATATGCCACCCCCCAAAAAAATCACTTATATACATATCATCTTATGTTTGTATAAAGGTAATATTAACTATTGTATGTATGCAATGCCAATCAAATAAAAACTGTGTATTCTTAAAGTACTGTAGGGTTGTTTCTTTTTTTCTTTTTTTTTTGATTGGCTGGTGTGTTTTTCCATTTCTGTCTTTGCTGTGTTTTTCCACCAGTTATACACTAATCAATATACTAATTTTTCACTAATTATGGGGTTATTTAGAGTATAAAAATTTGCATTCAAAGTCATCAGCTAAATCTAGACTTTTGGATCATGGTTTCCAAGCAGTGCCTACATCAGATGCCTTTGTGAGGTGGTTGGATGATTATTGAGTAAATGTGAACCTTCTGACCTCATTTTAGACTGGGGACTCCACTGTGAGACCACTTACACCAAGGATGGATTTTGGACATATATCACTCAAATTGCTACATGTTCACCTTGGATGTTTTGGATGTTTCTGAACAGTGTTTTTCATTTCATGTGGGTGGCTGTATTACTCATGTGTCAGATGTACCAGGTATGTACGTGATTGGTTCTTCAGTGCACTAAAAACAGTGCTTCATTCCTTGTTAAAAGACAATAATGAAGTCTCTTTCTTAATCACTTCTACTTTCCAAGGATTAAAATTTTCAATTCACTTTTCTTAATCTTCCTTTATTCTTTCTTTACTTTTCCTTTGCTCTTCCTTTCTTTTCCTTTCCTTTCTACCTCCCACTTTCCTTCCCCCTCTCCTTCTTATATTATGAACTTTGTTCTTACATTATGATTTTTCAGTACTGCTTTTGACAGAACTTACTTCTGTTCCTGATTCAGATAGAGCCATTTGGATATAGGTGTGAGCTTAGATCAATGATGCCATTAGTTTTGTGTTTATTGGGAATGTTTTATTATCTACAAATATCAGTATTTTTCAAGAGCCTTTTTTTAATTAAGGATTTTTTTAAAAGCTCAAATTTTTAAGGGGCTGATGGAAAAGTGGTCTATGTAAATAGTGTCCATCTCTCCCCGTGTACAATGCCAGATAACCTGTTTTTTAAACATTTTCCTATTTAACTGGCTGCTTTTCACAGGAGTCAAAGTGATATCGTGTAAACTAGTTTGATGATCTCCTCATGGAAAAAGCAAAAACAAATGTCATCATTTTTCTCTCCATCCTATTCCTCTTGAATATTAACTTATTTTACATTAATATTTATTTTACATCAGAGAATTAATGATTTGCTTTTTCTTACCTCTTAGATATCATGTTTAGGTATTACTACAAATGAAAGAATGAATGCCAGAAGATACAAGCACTTTAAAGTCACAACAACATCTATTGAAAGCCCATTCAAGTACGTACATGTTTATAAATTTAGTATTTTCTTTTGGCATATAAGTTAGCAAATATCTAGTGAATATGTCAAAGAGAAATATTTTTTGGGTATGTCAATAGGATATGAAACGTTTCTTTTGCTTAGCAATATGTAAAAGAGCTCATAAATCCTACTGCATTCTAGGGTTTCTTCCAGACATAGCAGTGGTTAGTTTACCATAACTTAAAAATTATCACATTAACTGTATATAAATTTGTAGCATTCTTTTTTCTTCATTGCACAATCCAAACGCTATTGATTTACTAACAGTTAGTAATATAATGATAATGTATAATGATAAACATGTATCATTATACATTAACATTCAGCTTTAACCTTGCAGTAAGTTTTTACAAATTTTCATTGACAAATGTATCCAGAGAATTGAAATACGATTTAAAAAATACAATAATTGAAATTCATATTTAGGGAAACTTCTCAGTGCAAATTATTGTATTTGCTCTGTGCATGACACAAAAATATCCATACGCATAGTTTTATTTTTCCTTTTTCTAATTGAGGTATAATTGACATATAACATTATATTAATTTCAGATGTACTACATAATGATTCAGTATTTGTGTATATTACAAAATGACCAGCACGATAAGCCTGGTTAACATTTGTCACCAAACACAGCCACAGAATTTTTTTTCTTGTGATGAGAACTTCTAAGATGTGTCTTGGCAACTTTCAAGTATACAACAGAGTATTATTAGCCATAGTCATTACATTATATCCCCATGACTTACCAATTTTATAGCCCTAAGTTTGTGCTTTTTGACTTCCTTCACCCATTTTGCCCACACTCCACCCTCTTCCTCTGCCAACCACCAGTCTGTTCTGTGAGCTTGGTTTTTGTTTATTTGTTTAGATTCCATATATAAGTGAAACTACATGGTTTTTGTCTTTATCTTTCTAATTTATTTCACCTACAGTAATGCCCTCAGTGCCTATTCCTGTTGTCACAAATGTTAAGATTTCCTTTTTTATGGCTGAATAACATTCTGTGTGTATGTATGTGTGTGCCATATATGTGTGTGTGTGTACGCACATACATATGCACACACACAACACATTTCTTTATTCATTCATCCACTGATGGGCACTTAGGTGGTTTCCATGTCTTGGCTATTGTAAATAATGCTGCAGTGAACTTGAAGGCACATGTATCTTTTGGAGTTAGTGTGGGTTTTTCTGTTTGTTTCTTGTTCTTTTATTTTTAGAGGGTTTTTTTTTTGGGGGGGGGGGAGTAGATAAATACCCAGAATTGGAATTGCTGGATCATATAGTAGGTAGCATCATCTTTAATTTTTTTAAGGACCTCATACTGTGTTGCTAGTGGCTGCATCAGTTTACCGTCCCACGAGTAGTGCACAAGGGTTCCCTTTTCTCCACAGCCTCACCAACACCTGTTATTTCTTGTCTTTTTGATGAGAGCCGTTTTAACAGGTGTGAGGTACTATCTCAGTGTGAGTTTGGTTTGCATTTCCTTGAAGATTAGTGATATTGAGCATCATTTCATGTATCTGTTGGCCATCTATAGATCTTTGGAAAAATGCCTCTTCAGATCTTTTGCCCATTTTCTGATTTTTTTTCTTTTGAGTTGTAGGACTTCTTTTTGCTCTCAAATTTTATGAGTTCTTTCTTTATATATTTTGGGTATTAATCCCTTATCAGATATATGATCTGCACAAATTCTTTCCCATTCAGTAGTTGCCTTTTCATTTTGTTGGTTTCTTTTGCAATACAGAATCTTTCTATTTTGATATAGTGTCACTTGTTTATTTTGTATTTGTTGCCTTTGCTTTTGGTGTCCTATTAAAAATTTCACCACCAAGACCTATGTCAAGGAGCTTTACCGCATGTTTTCTTCTAGCAGCTCTGTAGTTTCAAATCTTGCACTCAAGTCTTTAACCCATTTTGAATTAATTTTTGTGTATAGTGTAAAATAGTGGTCCTCCGATTTCATTTTTTTTGCACTTGGCTGCCCAGTTTTCCCATCACCATTTATCAAGGAGATTGTCTTCTGTGTGTGTGTGTGTGTGTGCGTGTGTGTGTGTATAAAATCTTCTATTTAGTCTGATGCTAAGAAGTAGTTTCCTAATTATATGAAATACTTAAAACTTTTAAATTTTACTCAAGCTACTTGCCTACTACCTTCAAGCTTTTGTAATGCTATTAATTATTGCATGCTTCTGGAAAGCATACAAACCTTTAAATAAAAGCAAAAATAAAGGAGTCAGTTGAGTAGTTTTGAGAATTCTCCCATAGGCATGATTGTTATATAAAATGTAAAACTGTGACTGTTTTTCCAGAGGTGTTCTTGAAGTCCTAAAATTCCCTGAACTTATCCTTGACGTTTCTTTTCTTAAATTGTAACTTTTAGATACATTGCCAGCTTCAGAATGCTATTTGTAATTATTTCGTCTTTACATTCTCAATTTTGGATGTAGTTTGTCTCCTTGCCAAAGAGCCACCCATCAAGGAAAGGTTTTATCAAAAGTTACATATGACACAGGAATGAGAGAGATGCAGATTTGAATAACTTTAAAATATCATGGTGTAACCCATTAAACTAGCAAAAGAGAGAAGAAAAATTAGTGTTGGGAGAGCCATGAAGAAACACGAATGCATATATATTTTGTAAAGTTATAAACAGGTTCTATCTGGCAAGTACCCTGAGTTTTTAAGTTTAGAAAAAAAATATATTTAACACCAAAATTATATTAAACTCGTGTATTAAATTATTATACTAATAGACTTTTTCTTTTCTTTTTGTTGCGGGGGGTGTTATAGCCATGGATGTGTGAGGAATATTATAGACTTCTTTGAATTTCGATGCTGTGGCCTCTTTCGTCCTGTTATCGTGGACTGGACCAGGCAGTATACAATAGAATATGACCAAATATCAGGATCTGGGTACCAGCTCGTGTAGCAACATCTTTATCCTATGAAGCATATTGCTGAGTGGTGCCTGAAAATTGTGTCTGTCCGTGTCTCTCTCACACTCGAATCCACACTTTTTGAACAATAGCATGCTATATGTAGGGCTAACAGTGAATTTTAGTCTTTTTTTCAACACTTTTATTAACAAAAGTAAACATGGACAGAGCACACTGCCACTTCTGGGAAGAATAAAGATCATTAAAGGAATTTTAATGGTTCTTAATGTGGGAATTCACAACATACTCAACTTTTTGGTTTTGTTCTCATAACATTTTTCACAAAGAAAGAGTGAACTTATTCTGTTGACAGACATGGTATACTGATTAGAAATGTTCGATTTTAGCTAAAACTAAATTTATGGTATACGGCTAAATTTTATGATGCAATCTACTATGACTATTGCATTTAATTCCAGGAGAGTTGTCTCAAATTGATTCAGGCTAGTATTATGTACATTTTAGAATGTACATGTAAATACTGTGATAAAAATCATGTGGTTTTATTAGGGATCTACTGTAATATGTCTTCAAGGGCACAAGAAAATAATGTTCACAAAAATATGTGCTAACAATATTTTATCGCCATCAGCTGTTGCAATGCTGATATATTTCTAGTTCAGTGAAATAATTTGTAGTAACCTTGCTCTGAGGTTTTATGGTCTGATAATAAAGCACTTGCATGAGTATAGTAAGTCATGTTATTTTGTTCAAACTTAAAAAGCCCTACTAAGTGCATGATACACCTCATAGAATGTTATACTAGCACATACTATCCAGTAAAGCATAAATTAGAATTTAATTTGATGTGCACAAACAGTCCAATTTTTAAGAGTTGAGGTAATTTCAAGGCAGAACAAATAAGTTAATGCAAAATTCTCAGTAATAGAGATAAATGGATATACTTCTAGAATTCTGAGCTGCAAAATAAATTGTAGACAAAATAATGGAGTTTAGCTAAAGATGGAGCATGATCTCTGTACATATAGCACATGCGAATAAAAGAAAAGCTAATGGTATATTCTGGTTTTTAAAAAATGACCTATCTGAAAGAATTTAATCCTCAAGATTATTTCAATTTTCCCAATATTGAATGTTTTGAAATTTGTTAATGCTGTCTGAAACAGTTTCAGAAAGATTTTCTTACTGTTAAATGTGATGCACTGATCAGTTTTTGTTGCAGCATTTCCATACTCTCACGGTGAACTGTTAGTCACTGCTTCCATAAATATTGTTTACAGAGTGAGACTTGGGTTAGTCCTCTTAAGTGCTGTAGCAAACTGTGGTTCAAGCAACCTGTGGGAAACCTGTGAGAGGGAATGGGCTTGGGGGGAGGGTGGGAAAAGAGTGGTCGGACTGCTGACAGATCCTAGACCAGTGTAAAGATTGTGTATCTGTATATAAATAATTTATCAAATAGTTTTCTCTTTGTGTCTATATGTGTTAGTGTATTTAAAGCTGCTCATTTCATTTTATCCAACCAAAAAGAAAAGGGAGATAACTAATGAGCTTCTAGTGATGTTCAATATTGCTGTTAATAGGCATTTATACCCTGCAAGTTCACTGCATGTCTGATGCTTGGTAAAATTAGTATTCTCTGTAAAAAGCAGATCACAGGTATTAAAGCAATCTAGTGGTATACCCGCCCCTTGCCTTAGTAAGAGGAGCAGTGAAACTGTATATAGTTGATGTTCAGTATTTCCAAGTACATTTTTATATAGTAGTTTCTTTGACCATAAGTCACACATCGAAAAGATTACCTTTAGTGTATTTGAGTGTTTTAATATTAGAAAATTGGCATACGTACTTTATTTTTGAAAAGGGAAAAGATGGGTGTGGGGTGGCAATAGCATTGTGCCATTTTGTCATAGAATGTAAAAAATTGGTTAACTTTACAAATGTCTCTGCTAGTTTTGACTACTAATTGGGGGAAATTTTAGATAATTTTTAAATTCAAAGTTATTTATAAAAGGCTAGAATTTGTTTTAATTTTTTGTATTTTGAGCCACTTCACATGAAGACTCAGTTGCAATTTTTATTGAATACATTTTTATTAACAGTCGAATACAATGGTGGGATTCTCAGAGTTTGGATAAGAGTGTTGTTACCATGTTCTTTCTTTGTGGTACAATATTCTTTTCAGTGCAAAAGAGATGTCTTTCAGTTAAATACTTTAGATCTATAAGTACATGGAAAATATTAGCAATGTTAATGCTTTAGTACTAACCATCTCACAGTACCAGTGAAATCTGTAACTTAGAGATGGTCAGATGGTCAGGAGCCAACTATGCAGCAGTGTACCGTACCGTCTGTTTACTTATTTTGTAAGTCCTGTGTGTGGATCCAGCTTAACCCAGTTCTAAAGTTGTGTATGAAGGTGACCCTTTTGGGAATAGTTCATAGCAGCTTAATTGGATACTTTTAGCAAATAGGAACTTATTTCTCAACCTCGGACATGAATTACTTCTCTGGAGGTTTTTTTCCCCTTCATATTTTTTGTTGTTCCCAGGAATTCATTTGAAATGTTAATAGGCATAAAACTGCATCGTTATACTTAAGCTATGGGTATTTTTATTTTATATTTTATTTATAACTGTGCCAAGTATTATTTTGCTACTTACCGTGTTACTCTGTGGAAAGAAAAACCTGTAAAGTGTTTAATAAATTAGTTCTCCTTACATAAATTAAATCTGTCAAAATTTTGTAAAATATTAATCAGAATAAATATTGACTCTTAAATGTGTGCTTGCCTGTTATTTCACTCAGTTCACGTCAAGAAACTGAGGACACTCTGGGAGTGGTACCTGTGATACGGAAAGATTCTTTGTGTATTTATATCTGGGTCAACTAGGAATCAAGTAGCAGGACTAGAAATTAGCAAAAGTAGAAGGTGGTGATAGTATTCCTTCAAGAAATCCAATACTGTGTGTATGTAATTAGTGTTTTTTTATGAAGATTTTATTTATTTATTCATAGAGAGACAGAGAGAGGCAGAGACACAGGCAGAGGGAGAAGCAGACTCCATGCAGAGAGTCGGACGTGGGACTCGATCCAGGGTCTCCAGGATCATGCCCTGGGCTGCAGGCAGCGCTAAACCGCTGTGCCACTGGGGCTGCCCTGTAATTAGTATTTTTTAAATAAAAGGAATAAATTTTTCTTTAAGAATTTTGGATTCCATAGAGTATTAGGATGCTCAGGGACTGTATGAATCTCCAAATTTTATTTTATTTTATTCCTTCTTAAAATATTTTACTTCTTTATTCATGAGACACACACAGAAGCAGAGACACAGGCAGAGGGAGATGCAGGCTTCAGGCAGGGAGCCCAACGCGGGACCGATCCTGAGACCGCTGGAATCACGCCCTGGGTCGAAGGCATACGCTCAACTGCTGAGCCACCCAGGCGTCCCTAAATCTCCAGATTTTAAATCTAAGTGCTGTCTAAAGACACCAGGGTAAAATTTTGGAAAAGGAAACCTACCAAACATTGATCTCAGTTACTTGAAAAGCTGTGCAGGACAACTTCTTTATTGGGGAATTTAGAAAGCAAAAATTGTGAAGGAACTCTTTGCTTCCTGTTCACAGGATTGTTTATGGTTTAATTGAGAACCCAGTCATAGTAAATATTTTCAGATTGGACTAATACTCATTTCACGATTATCTTATGATACTTGAAGTGATCCCTCCAGAGCTTTATAGAGCTCAGGTAACAATATTTTGAACAAAAGTAAAAATGAAGCAAATTCTACAGCAGGCCATCTATGATAAGGATATCTGGTTCTAAGTTTTAGAGATAACTGGAAACCAGTGATACATATCAGGTCAGGAAGTCTTAGCTTCTTGTCAAAAAGAAAATTTCAGTTCCACAAAGTTGTTGGTATAGAGTTATTAAATATCTTTATGTGATGTATAAAATAGAGAAGTCTGTAAATCCAAGTGGAATATTCAAAACGTTCCTTGATCTAGGTCGGCTAAGTCTGTACATCCAAGTGGAATATTCAAAATGTTCCTTGATCTAGGTTGGCTAAGTCACAAACTCCAGGAAACTAGTAGATGTGCCTTTTAAAATTTTTTTGCCTTTGGAGTATGAATTTTTTGCTCAGAATATCTATCATCAGACATTTATTTGGATTGAAAAAAATACATTTTAATAGACAGCCATGTTTCTAGTACTCAGAAGGAGGGACTGTTCCCATTCAAAGCATCAGAAAGCCTCATTGCTGTTGGTTCAGCTTGGTTCTGTAGGTTTACAGTTTTCATCAGATTTGGAAATTTCTCAGTCATTATATCTTTAAATATTTGCTTTCCCTCCCCACCCCCACCCCCGGCTTTTCAGGAAACCCCAGTTACACATGTATTAGGCCACTTGGGATTGTCCTACAGCTCACTGATCAACTCATCTTTTTTTTTTTTTTTTTTTTTAATTTATTCGTGAGAGAGACAGAGAGAGGCAGAGACACAGGCAGAGGGAGAAGCAGGCTCCACGCAGGGAGCCCGACGTGGGACTTGATCCCGGGACCCCAGGATCACACCCTGGGCCCAAGGCAGGCGCCAAACCACTGAGCCACCCAGGGATCCACGTTTTTTTAAAAGATCTTATTTATTCATGAGAGACAGAGAGAGAGGCAGAGACACAGGCAGAGGGAGAAGCAGGCTCCATGTGGGGAGCCCGACACAGGACTCGATCCCGGGACTCCAGGATCACGCCCTGGGCTGAAGGTGGCGCTAAACCGCCGAGCCACCTGGGCTGCCCATGACTAGTAATTTTTGATTGGATGCCAGACACTGTGAACTGGATGCTAGGTATTTCTGTATTCCTACAAAAAGTGCAGAGCTTTGTTCTGAAACGCACTTACTTAGAAGCTCCAGGCCTTTCAGGATTTATTACTAAGCAAGACTTGATAGGCAGGACCCCAGTGGTGGTCAGTTTGTTTTAATTAGTCCCCATTGCTGAGGCAAGACCTGTGTGCTCCGTCTGAAACAGCACGACTCGTATTTCCCATCTCACTGGTGGGAATGAACCGGCTCTATTCTCAGCTCCTTAAGCACCAGACGTTGGTCTAGGTCTTGCAGTTAGTTTGCTCTCTGGTCTTGGGTGTTACCTCACATGCATGCACGATTCAGCCCTCCGCTGGTCGTAGTCTGCATGCGTGTGGTTTCCTGTGCAGCTCTCTCCGGTCCCTCAAACTCGAGTTGCCGGGGTCCCTCCGGGCTCAGCTCAGTCTCCACTCAGTGCCTTCCAGCCCCACCGGTGTTCTCCCTCTTTGTGCCACAGCTACAGCCTGGAAACTCCCTAAAGCAGTAAGCTTTGTTAATCCTGGGACTGGTCTCATTTTGCCTGTAACTGTTCGTTGTTGCCTGCTGTCCAGTGTTTACAAACCATATTTTTTTCCATGTAACTTGTGGTTTTGGTTGTTTCAAGTGAGAGGGTAAATCTGGCCCTGTTGTTTTCACTTTGCTTTAAGTAGAAGTCTGAGTTAATACATTTCTTTAATTTCTAATATGGAAAATGCTGATAGATGTAATTGGTCATAAGCTAAAGCTCCTTGGGGTCCCTTAATAATTTAAGAATGTAAAGGCATCCTGAGATTTAAAAAAATTTGAGAACCAATGATTCAGACCAACATTGCCCAGCACTTAAGGTGTTAGTGGTTCCATGGCCAACTAATTTGGTGTAAGGCTCTGAAGTTAAAACAGAAAGCAAGCAAGCAGGCTTCTCAACTACAGGCTCTCCAGGCCTTCAACGTGCTAGTGTGTGATTCATATATTTATATATACATATTTATACCTCGATACAGGTTGATAGCAATACTTCCATATGGCATTTTAATATCACATTTGGATTGCTTTGGGGGCTGCCCTATTGACCTAACATCCAGATATCGAAGGTGATTCATCCCAGAGCAGTCTACCCAAAGCCAAGTTCTCTATTCTCCTCCGGGAGTCACTGGTAACTAATTTTACAATTCTGTAGTAACTGTTTTGTTGTGGCTCCCAATTTAATTTTTATTACAAGTGGCTGTCTCAATTGTTTATTGGGTAGAAATCTCAAATTACTACGCACCTGGCATTTAGAGTATTTTCCTCTCCGATATCTAGGAGTATCTACAATTTCAGAAATTTAATAGGTATGGGAAAGTGGGTTGTGTGTGTGTGGGGGGGGAGTTTAATAGATCCATTTTGGTTATCTATAGCTGCCTAATCAACCACTCAAAGATTTAGTGGCCTAAAAATGGTATTTTTGTTCATAAGTCTCTAGTTTGGTCAGGACTTGACAGGAATAGCTTATTCTGTTCCACTTGGTGTCAGCTGGGGTGGTTCAAAAAACAAGACCAGAATAATCTGAAGGCTTGCTCACTCATGCCGGCTGATACTGGCTGATGGGCGAAATCTCAGCCAAGGCTACGGCTGTAGCATCTCCCCGTAGCCCCTTCGTGTGTTGGGCTTCCTCAGAACATGGTGGCTGAGTTCCAAGAGTTAGCATCTGAAGCGAAAGACACAGGCAAAAGCCATACTGTCTTTACTGATCTTGTCTCGTCCATCGTATTGTGCTGGTTAAAAACTAGTCACTAGGGTTGGCCTTTATTCAGAGGGAGGGGAGAATCAGTCTCCAGGTTTTGATGGGAATGTCCAAGAATCCGTGGGCAGGTTTTAAAACTACCACATAGGGAATTAGAAGCTACTCCGTAAGCCTTCTTTCATGCGGCCTAACTCCATTTATTGCTGGTTAACCGCCCCCAGGCTAACACAAAGGCCTTCTCCTCTGCCACAGTGGAACTTGGCTTCTAAGACATCGATGAGGTGCTCAGGGCCGTGATGCATGAATTCTTTTCCCTAGTACTTCCTCACGATGGACATCTTCCCACGGAGTCCCTGCTATGTTTTTGATGGCCTGCCCAGCACAGCCCCTGTAACTTGCCATAATAAGTAATAGCAGATGTTAAGATAGGCTTTGGATTAAAATATGCTATTGATCATGTCAGTTCAGTTTTACCAATACACATTGAGAGACCCATTTCACACCCTACCCCTGAAAAAAAAAAAAGGTTGGATTAGTCTTTGATAACTCAGTCTCGGGAGACATAATGAAAGTATTCTCTGTACAGCCTAAAGTTCCTTTTTTTTTTTTTTTTTTTTAAGATTTTATTTATTCCTGAAAGAGAGAGAGGAAGGCAGAGACGTTAAGCAGAGGGAGAAGCAGGCTCCAGGCAGGGAGCCTGACGTGGGACTCGATCCTGAGGCCGAGGATCACGCCCTGAGCCAGGGGCAGGTGCTCAACCGCTGAGCCACCCAGGCGTCCCTAATGTTCCTGTGCCAGGACAACACAACATTCTCTGCAGCATATGCAGGATTGAGATGTTAGAGTGAAGCACTTTAGTTACCAGGATCTAGTAAGTGACCATCTCTCAGATCAGAGTGGAGTCTAAAAAAAAAAATAAGTCCTACCCTGCCTCAGATTCTAAAGTTGTCCGTAGGTGGCTGTTGGTAATAATCTGTAGATTTAGGTGAATCAAAAAATTGTTTCAGTGTTTGGACAGCATGCCCACCAACCTGTGGGTCACTGTCCCTTTCTGGGGAGCTTGTTAGAGGGGCCTCTGTGGCCCTGCTTCTAGAGAGTCTGCTTCTGTAGGGTCTAGGAGGCCGCCTTTAAATACCTCTAGGTGCTTCTAATACAGGTGGTCTCGGAGCCACGCTTTAGAGGTGTAACCACCAGATGGAGTGGGGAGGGAGGAAGGGCAGGCAGCCAGGAGAGGCCCTGAATGCTGACTCTGAAGGGCTAGAACCCGTTGCCTGGCAACCCTCACTCTGGAGGCTTACTTGTCAGGTTAAATAATCTCTTCCACCAGCTGGAGTGTAGACATTAGCCTAGTAAGTCACCTGTGTAATGAGGTGGACCCTCCTGAACCACTAAAGTGCAGGTAGGGATCCAAGTGACTTTCTACAACCTGAAATCCCAGCTCCTTCTCCAAAAGGCTGACTGAGAGACACTCACCAAATCAAGCTGAAGTTTTATTTAACATGTAAAAGAAACAATTCTTGGGAATGCTGACGAATAAAGCAAACGGATACAGTGCTCTCCTCCTGCCAGTCAGCCAGCCTGTCCGCGTAGGGGACAACAGACGGTACTCAAGTGCTGGCACGATTTCACAGTAGTTAAGTGTTGGGTCATCTGTGCCTAGGTGATGTAGCGATTCTCCGTGTGTGATCTCGGTTCTGGGTTTACACCTTCACTGGGCGTGAACAAGGGCTCCTGCTCCTTGGCCGTAGCCAAATCCCTTGGGCCCAAAGTTCTTTGCATAGCATCCTACAAAAGAAAGGGGAGAGACAGTGGGAGACCATTAAGTTTTGCTAGCATTGCTTAAGACCCACAAAACGACACAAACCCTTGTAAGTCTAAAAAAAAAAAAAGTTTGCCACGACCCAAAGAGTTTAACTTATTTAAGATCTAGAACGAAGTGATGTATTAAAGATCTCAGAGCCGCAAAGTTAAGTCCAAACATTTTGATTCCTCAGTATTCTGCTCATGGTCCTACTTGAGTTACAAGCATAAAAAAATCGGGCCAGGCAAGTTACAGATTTGTCTGTTACCTTCATAGCTTCATATGCTCTGCTGGAAACACGTGAAAAAAGACTCTATACTGAGGGGTTTTTTGTCTGATCTTCTGGGGAGTTGGACCAGAACATGGCTTTATTGCATCCTCTCAAACTGTTCTGTGGGTCTCTGCTACCTGCAAGCACCTCAAGATCCTCTATTTTCAAATAGTGGCAGTCTCACCTTTCCCCACTGCCAGAGCTGGGATCTTTTTTGTCTTTAAATGCTGGTGACATTTCCTTGACCCATGACCAGTGTGGGATACTCAGATGGGCGTAAACACATAAATTATTTTTACCTTTACAATAGATTTCACCTTCTTTCTCAGTCAAAGTTGTTGATTCGAGACTCTTCCCACACTTGGCACACCGGAAACAGTTTTTGTGCCAGGGCTGGAAGAGACCATTAAGGCAGTCTGAGGGCCCGGGCTCCTGCGGCGCGGCCCACCCGGCCCAGGAGCAGCGAGCCTCTCCCCCCCCGCCCCCCCCCCCCCCCCCCCCCGCCTCGCACCTGCCCCAGCACCTGCACGCTTGCTAGCGGGCAGGAGGGCCAGGTGCCGGCTGCATGGGCCCGGCCCGAGGCGCCCCTGGCAAGGGCTGCTCCCCGCTCCGAGGTGGGGGCCGTAGGGAGAGAGCACCTGGGCTTCCTGACACTTGGCACCACCCGGCAGGTCCGGGTTTCGGGGCGCCCTGTCTGAAAACAGGTTTCTTTCAAGCAGAGAGGAGGTTTGCCGAGTGAGGGCACTGCTTCAAGACGTCAACGACTCGGGTGGGAAATCTAAGACCCGAATCCGAGGGGCTTGTTTAGTCCTGGAAGGGAGCTGGGGGGGGGGGGGGAAACGCCCCAGCACCCTACCTTCCCGGCTCCGATGATCTTCTCGGCTGCATACACGGCGTCCCCGCAGCGGGAGCACTTCTCAGCGCCTCCGAATTTCTGAGCAAACTTAGAAGTGTTGGGGTTCGTCGTGGGCCTGTGAGGTGGTGCACTGGGGGGGGGGGCACAGCAGGGCTTAGCAGCGGTGACCTGGCGCCGGGTGTCCCGCCCCACCCGGCAGTCGCTGCTACCGAGGCTCCTAAGTCCTGTGTAGGTCAGTGATGGGCAGGGACCACGGTGGGGGTCCCCGAGGTGGGAGGTGCGACTCCAGCGCTCCCTCGGAGGAAAGCTTGCACCGAGGTCCCTCTCTGCTCCGTGCTCTTCGGGTCCCTTCTCTCCAAGTCCCCGGAAACCCGGTTTTCCCCCGCTTTCTTTCGTGAGCTCCCCCTTCACTACACAGGGGTGTCTACTCCGCAGCGTGAGGGCTCGGACACCGGAAGGTCAGAGGACAGCGGCACGTGGCACAGGTGTCCCGTTTCTCCCGTTGGAAAAACAGGTTTTTTTTTTCCTGATTATAGTTTAAGTCACATACATTTTTAAAATAAAATGTTCATTTATAAATGCTGCCTTTTCATAAAACAACGTATTCCAACGCTCCACCTGTGCCTTTATCCGTTCACCTTCGCTGGGTCACGCACCCCGCGTGAGGCTTCCGTGTGTGGCGTTTATGGAACCGTGTTCGCCGGCTCACTGGAAGCCTCACTCTGCGCAGCAGATACCAGCGCGGTACAGGCCCGCGTATCAGGGTTCCCAGTCGCCCCTAATGTATGCATTAAAAAATTCTACAACCTATTGTATATACTTCCCCCCCTTTTTTTTTTAAAGATTTTATTACTTATTCGTGAGATAGAGAGGCAGAGACCCAGGCAGAGGGAGAAGCAGGCTCCCTGCAGGGAGCCCGATGGGGGACTCGATCCTGGGACTCCGGGGTTACACCCTGGGCTGAAGGCAGACGCCCAACCGCTGAGCCCCCCCGGGCGTCCCTACTTCCCTTCAAGAGTGATCTTTAGAAGGTGTTCACCGGGATACTCATCATTTGGATTAGGAGTCTCCCAAGAAAAATTTCCAACACATCTTGCTATTAAGAACTTAGTGGAGATCATCTCCCGCCTCCGAGCGAATGACCCGGGAGGCTGCGGATGACTAACCCCACGGCTCTGATGGGACGTAACTGGCTGGCGAGCCAGGGAATCCGGATGGCGGGGAGTCTGAGCTGAAAAGGGCAGTCCCGCCTCGGAACGTTCCTGCCCACTCAAGGCCGCTGCCTCCCCAGGGGATCCCGTGATGATCTACGGTCCCCATGTGCCATCAGCACCACGGCCCTAAGGGTGCTCCAGGCCAAGGCGCTCCCAGACTCTAGTCACGAGGAGTGGCTTCTGGAAAAGGAATCCTCCACATCTGGTCCTCGTATGTGGCCAGGCCAAGCCGGGGAGGCGGCAAGGGCGCAGGTGGCCGGGCCAGCGCAGGGGGCTTGCCAGTTACTGGAGAAGGTGGGGAAGCGGGCAGAGGGCCCACTGGTCTGCGACTTTAAGACCATTAACTTTTGGGGTTACGGATGAATTTGGTTTCACTGGGGGTAAGGTGTCTAGGTAGATGTGTTCTGAAAGACTTGAAATAAAATCTTGGAATACAAGAATGGATCTGAACAAGCTGGCACGGAGAGCAGAACAAGAACAATGGACTTTAAATAAAGACCACGGTAAGCCGGGCTCCCACAGGCGATGGCACGCAGCGTGGAGTCAGCCCCGTACAGGTGCACGACGGGGCACGGGGGCTCGGGAAGTCTGAGTGTGGAAAAGACCCGAAGAACGGACAGGTGGGCCCTCATGCAGGGGAAAGAGCACAGGTGTGGGCGCTCCGATCCTGGCTGTGTCACTTCCCTGTGACCTGAGCCTCAGTGTCCTGTCTGTAGAATACAGATGACAGTATCTACAGAGGTGCTGTACGGATTACGTGTAATGAACATAACTGTTCCGCAGGCAACAGGTGCTAAGGATTATTTCAGGCAAACCCATGATGTTTGAGACGGTTACACCAGGTTCCTTTCCAGCCTCTACAGTTAAGCAGCAACGTGACTGTAGACAAATCACTTAATTTTCATTGTTTGAATTTGTTAAGACGGGAAAGCCTACGCTGTCAGGTTGCGAGGATTATACGAGGTAACGTGTTGACATTGCACGGCGGCCAGCTCACAGAGCGTGATTAATGGTCTTGTCCAACAAAAGGTCGTCTTGTTGGAATATTACACCAGTTTTGGCTTCTTTAATATAAAATGTTTGTGAAAAACGTGAAGTTCAAAAGAGTGAGTCATTGGGCCAAAAACAGGAATTAAGAGGGAATTGCAAATGAAGAAATTATGTAGCCTGAACATGAAATACAAAGTGAAGGTTAGCAGAGTCAGCATCGTGCTGTTTAGGTACTGGAACCTTTTAAAATTTAACACTGGGCAGCCGGGGTGCCTCAGTGGTTTAGTGCTGCCTTCAGCCCAGGGCCTGATCCTGGAGACCCTGGATCGAGTCCCATGTCGGGCTCCCTGCATGGAGCCTGCTTCTCCCTCTGCCTGGGTCTCTGCCTCTCTCTCTTTCTCTGTGTTTCTCATGAATAAATAAATAAAATCTTTAAAAAAAAATTAATACTAGTCTCTCAAAAGCAGGAAATAATTCCAATTTTTAAGTAAGAGTTTTTAGGTTAAAGTCCTTGCTTGGTGAAGTAGCCTGAGGTGGAAGGAGTGGCGAGTGGCCAGGACTTTTCACTGACTTGTTCCCTGCAGGTGACCGGGCGTCCCATGACTCAGACCCTGCCTTTCTGTCTCATTTGATGCCTGCCCCTGGTCTGGGGTAAATGTAAGCCACGTGCTTCTGAGAACAGGCTCGTTGATACACTGGGAACTGCGGTCACTGGAATAATCAAGGATTTTTTTTAGGTCCCAGCCTGTCCTTTTCAAGCTTACAGAAGAGTCTCTTGTTGATACTAGGAAACTGGCACAATTGGGCTGACTGGGGCCGGCCCTGGGCGGTGCCCCCCCCCCCCGCCCCCCCGTCCCCCGGGGCAGGCGCCCACCTCTCGGGCTTGATGCCCAGCCTCTCGCCGCGGTCGGTGCTCAGCGTGCCCGCGCCCTGCCCATAGCCGTAGCCCTTGGGCCCGTACTTCTTCCCGTAGCAGGACCGGCAGTAGATCTCCTCGTCGTGAATCGCCACCGTCGTGCTGTCCAGGTTTTTCCTGCAAACCACTGCGGGGAAGAGGTCAGGGAAGTCAGGCCTTCAGGGGCGCCGCGCGGCCCTTCTCCTGGGGACGCTGAGGCCAGACGCTGCCCCCCCCGTGACCCGAGGCCGAGGGGAGGCGGGGGCCGGGTGAACGGGGAGGCTGGGGGGGGGGGCGGGGGGGTGGAGGGGGGACGAGGGGGGGCCGGGTGCACGGGGAGGCGGGGGGGGGGGGGGGAAGGGGAGGGGGATCCGGCTGCACGGGGGGGGGGGGGGGGGGGAGGAGGGGGTCCGGGTGCACGGGGAGCGGGGGAGGAGGGGGAGGCCGGGTGCACGGGGAGGCCGGGTGCACGGGGCGGTCACGCGGTGCGGGGGCGGGGGCGGGGGGGGGGCCGCGGACTCACTGCACAGGAAGCAGCAGCGGTGGAAGCTCCTGCCGTCACACTGCACCTCCTCCGCGTGGTACACGGTCCCCCCGCAGGCCGCGCACCGGTTTCCACCTCCCCACACGGGCATCCTGCAGGAGAAGGGCTCGTCAGGAAGAAGGGCTCCCCCTGCCCACTGCCCGGGGCGCCGCGCGGAAGGGGCCGAGCCCGCAGCGCATCCCCCTCCAGTAGCCCCCCCGCCCCGCCCGCCCATCATCCTCCCATCCAGCCCATCCCCCCCCACCCCCACCCCCGCCCGTCCGGACACCCAAGGACCCGGGACCGGGGCCCCAGGAGCCCTGAAGGCCGCGGCGGGGCCTCCGGGAAAGCCGGTGCCCGGAACCCCCTCCCCCTTCTGGTCCCACGTCCCCCCAGATTCCTCCAGGGAAGCGACGTCCCTTTCTAGGCCCACGGGCTTTAGAAAAGTATTTACTAACATGTGGTCTCCTAGGACGGTCCACCAGGCCTCCCCAGTTTCTGATGAAATTCAGCTGAGAATTTACAGACTTTATCATCTTTTAAAGATTTGATTATTTCACTCCTGAGAGAGGCAGAGACACAGGCCGAGGGAGGCGCAAGCCCCACGCAGGGAGCCCGACGCGGACCCGATCCCGGGACCCCGGGGTCATGCCCTGAGCCAAAGGCAGAGGCTCAAGCACTGAGCCCCCAGGCGTCCCATAAAACCTTAATAATTTTACATCCCAACAATCAAGAGCATGATCAGGGGACCCATCCTGTTGAACAGCATAGAATCAGAGAATCAACCTGTAATTGGAAATTAAAACCAGGAAAAAAAAAAACGGTCTTTTACCAGAAAGTTTGAGAAACACTGGTGCAGATGGCATGGACCCCACCCTCAACTCCAGGGCCGGGCACTCGGTCATGGCAATGAGGCCACTGCTTCCTTTGCCCTCTCCCCGGTGCCCTCACCCCAGTGATCTATGGGAGAATGGGCACACGACCCCGAGGCAGGTCAGTGAAGTTAAAGACCGGGCTTTGGCTTAGGATGGTGTGGCCGCAGGGGCGGATCCGCTGGCCGCTGTCTGACCATCCTAAGAAGAGCCTAAGACCGAAGCCAGCACAGAAGAAAAGGGACAGACGAGGTTCAGACACCTTGCAGCTGTGTCTCGCCCCACCCCGGGCACTACGGGAGCCACTGAGTTGCCTTCTGAGCCTCCTTCCGTCTTCCGATGGGGCCCAGGTAATTCCAAGCATCTGCAAACGTCACAGCCTCCCACGAAGGCCTCCCGGGAGGATGGACAGCGCCGGACCAGGCCTGCAGGCTCTCCCCTAGGAGCGGCATACACCTCTGACCCCCTTCCCTGGACACAGGTCGCCACTGTTAGCGTCCTCAGGGAAATCTGAGCCTCACTGTGCGCCCTCGGCCACAAAGCCTGGCTCCGGCGGTCTGCGCTGGCTTGAGCCTGCACTGCGATTAGGGATATGGGCTTTACCCCACGGCTCCAGAGTTACCAGAGTTCTGGAATGCTCGGAGATGCCACAGACATCTGCCGGAAGGACCTAGTGATTCCAGGGGAAACCTAAAACCAAATTCAGGCCTGTAGGTAATGGCCTTGCGATTATTTAAAACTGGATCCCACGGATCAACAGCCCAGCTGGCTTTTAAAATACCTGGTTATTGTCAAGGCGTTTCTCAGGAAGTGTACTATTCGACGTCAATGTGTATTTTCTGTGTTCACACCTGTTTACCTCGGTGCCATCCCCAATAAGGAACCAGATCTCCATCAAGGCTAATGCCCTCTTGGGTTATCTCCGAATAGCATTTGAAAATATAGTTTTCGAAAACTCATCACTTTATGTTATTCTCCACTAAAGAGCAGTCTGGACTTTTAAACAGGCAAGATCTCTCCTTTATGTAATTCACGGTTACTTGAGTTGACTTCTTGTAAGTCAGGTCCGATTTGTACCGCACATGCCACCCCAGCCAAGTGAGTCACTTTTCAGGAAATACCCATCAAAGGGCCTCACCATTCAGCCTACTCTGTTAAAAGCTTCTTCCCCTCGAGGGCGGGGACCACATCTCTTCCACCTACCAGAGTCCTTGGCACATGTCAAAGTGACTTCTGTGGTTTTAAGGAATTCTCCCTTTTGCAATCGTCCGTACAATTCCCAATTCGGTCTTATGCTTGTCAAGACGGAGGCAGCACTGGTCTACTTCTCCTTGTCACATTTTTTAATTCTAAGTAAAAAATTTGGATTCTAAGTAAAATTCCCAAGTCCTTAACTCTCTAAAAGCTCCACCGGGGTTCAGGGCTTTCCTGAGGATTTCTAAATAACCCTCCCCATGGTCCAAGCCGATGGTGTAACAGAAGAGCCTCCTCGCAAAGCTTCGGCCGGGCGTGTGCGTGGTTCCTTATGTTGGATACCGGGGGGCTGGGTGTTCCCTGCAGTATGTCTGGAATATTTTCGAACGGAAAGAAAGGAGGGGAAGAAGGGAGGGAGGAAGGCTGGCTTGGATGGATGTGGCTTAGCAGCACTGTGAAAATGGTTGTGCGACCTTGGCCTTCGTTTTCTCATCCGTAAAATAGGGACGGGTAGCTCGCTACCCAGCAGATGCTGTGAAGGTAAAGGGAGGTAAGCGAATGTCCTGGCCCCGTCACTGTCCCTCCTGCCCTCAGTCTTCCAGCCGGCAAACCCGCTGCAGAAGAGCACGGCTCCCAGTGACAAACAGGCTGGAGAAAAGACTCAGCTGACTGGTCGCGCGTGGATCTTCCCAGGGGGCCGACAAAACACATTGCAACCGTCCTGAGGGTTCCCTTTGCGGCGACTCAGAAATGAAGTTCAAATTTACACTCTTAGGGTGACCCTGACGGACGTCTCCTGACTTTGGATGATCTTCCATGTGTCACTCCTGACCCTGCTGTGCAGAGACAACGACTGTGAAGCTTCGTGGCTCCTACGAGCCTCGGGCCGCACCTCTGCACGACGGCCGCCCCGCGTCCCAGCAGTGGATTTGCACTGAGCGACCCGGGCCACGTGTGCCCCAGGCCTGTGCATTCGCTTGCGGAACGGTGACAGGAGGCCTGGAATCCCACCTGACACATGTTTCGCACAAGAGGCCAAACACAGGCTTCTTCTCGGTTTCTCAGTCTGTTGGGAGTTTTTCAAGGTCTGAGGGAATTCTAACGCCAAGCTTCTTCCACCACGTTAGATTAAAAAGCTTGCTTTACATCTGAACCCCCTGATGTAATTTCTTTTTGCTGCTTCTCCCCAGGCAAAGTCACCACCCCAAATTTCATGAGACTCACCCCTAGGAGAAAATGACTGTCATCCACATCTGAGTCACCTTGTGCTAAAGTTACCTCATTCCCTAGATAAGCAACGGGAGCCGCAGAATGACCACACGGGTCATTCCCATGCCACCTGTTCTGCATTTACCATCTTATTTTAGATTCTATGTGTCTTAAATCTGTGAATTCAGAGTCTACACGTCACCACTTAAGAGTTTAAATTATTTGCTCCGATACCAGAGGCTTGGAGTGAATCGGGTCTATGAACCCAGATCCTAAATACTTCCAGAAGCTTTGATGTTTTCTTACTACATACAGGGTTTGGTTATGACACTAGAATCAGGCTAGAATCCCGTCTCCTGAAAAGGACATCCATCATAAACTGGCTTCATCCTGAGGCCCATCCGGCGGGGTCACTAAAGATCATGTAAATGAGTAGCCTGGTCCTGAATTACAGTGATTTTTTTGCAGGATCAGAGAGTTGTAGTTTGGTCGGAGATGAAGCTTTCCTCTGAGCCCATTCTAAAAATGTTTCAGTCTGCTCCCCAGGCCATCTGGTTAGCCCGCCTCCCTTCTCTAGAAGATACGCCGACCAGGAGGGACTTCAGGGCTCAGCCCCGGTCCCGGCGGCCCCTTCTGCCAGAGCCAAATCTGCAAGGCCGCGCAGCCTCAGGCCGCAGCCAGAGCATGGATTTGGGAGTCGACACAGCGTCATTTCCTTCGTCTGCGAGGTGAGGATAACGTGCCTTCCTTACAGTTATCAAGCGGGTGAGATGGAAAAAATGCTTGCAGGAGGCACCCCACGTACAGGGACAGGCTCCACAGGAAGGCACCCCACGTCCCTCCCATCAGGGCAACTGGCTCTCTGCTTCCCCGAACTTCCCTCCTGTTCACAAGTAGAGGGGCAGCTCCCGCCCCCCGCGCCACGCTCTCCTGCGCGGAGGTTCCACGCGCGTGTGCTAAGCCAGTGTCTACTGAGCCAGGCTGGGGATGGGCCCGCGTCGGGGACTTCTGCTCTGGCCGCAGAGCGATGCACGTGGATACGGGGACAGCGACCTGGGACGCAGAGGGGGCAGGAAGGGACCCGTCCTGGGTGCACCCTCCGCTTCCCCGGGCGATGGGCGATGCTGGGCTCTGGGGGCAGTGGCCCAAGGGTCTGGGTCATGTCGAGGCTCCGGAGACAGGGGCGCCCAGGGCTCAGCGGGGGGCTGTGCTCTGAGGTCCCGGGATCAGTCCCCTCTCTTGGCATCTCTCATGAATAAATACCATCTGAAGCCCCCCAGATGCTGCATGCAGAGGCCTGCGGTCTGGGGGTTCAGCGGGGAAGCAGGTGCCTAAGACCCCCGGTATGCAGGTGGGGCATGTGGACGGTGCCGAGGCTGCGCGGGAGGCCGCCTGCTGGGGTCCCCGGCCTCGTGGCCCCAGACACCCTATGTGATGAAGGGTTGAGACCATGTTGCCGCCCGAGACTCTTGCCCCAAGTTGCCCCACGACCAGTGGGCAGGAAGGCCCGCCCGCATCCCCTCCCACCCCCTCACCCCCAACCTGCTGCTTTCCCCAAAAAGCTCCCGACGTTCCCCTCCACCGCCTCAGCCTGTTCTCACTGCAGAGGACCTGTCTTCTCGTCAGTTCTGTGCTCCCGAGCCTCCCATCAACGACTAACTGTACAGCCTGCCTCCACTTACTCTGCAGCAGGGGCTCCAGCAAATTCCTTGACCTGGATGCCACCTGCCACACCACATATCGCAAGCACAATGCAACTGGGCTGTCAGTTTGGTCACCCCGGCCCCCAGCACCTGCCACTGCGAGATACTTGATTATTCAAACAGTTTACTGTTTGTGTGATTTTTTACTAGTTCTGAGCTTAAACGATATATGGAAAGCATTTAGAAAAGTGCTTGCCATGTGGTAGGTAATAATGATTACAAATACTTACATACAACCTACTATATGTGTCACCTGTATTAAGTAGTTTACTCATACCGCCTTATTTAACTCTCCTACTGAGCAAGGTAGACATGATCATTATACCCGTTTTATGGGTGGAAAAGCTCTGGTATAGAGACCTCAAATGGCTCGTAACTGAAACCAAAACAAAATTACCAGTTCAACTTAAAAAATTGACACCAATAAAATTCAAATCAGCTATAGGGTTTGTTTCACTGATTTTTGCTAAAAGTAAACCACTGTTGGCAACACCGAGATAGTACTGACTTCCGTGGCTCTGGCACAGGTGCTTTTTATTTTTTTTTAAAGAGTTTATTTTATTTATTCATGAGAGACACAGAGAGAGAAAGAAGGAAGCAGAGACACAGGCAGAGGGAGAAGCAGGCCCCACTCAGGGAGCCCGATATAGGACTGGATCCCGGGATTCCAGGATCACGCCCTGGGCCAAAGCCAGACACTCAACCACTGAGCCACCCAGGTGTCCCCACAGGTGCTTTTTAAATTGGGCATTTCTTGTACTACGTGAGGATTCGATTCTCTCTGGACTTCTCTCTTTCTGAAGTACTGTGACGCCACTATGAACCCTCTTTCCTATAGTGAACCAGGAAGCTATTTGACCCTAATGGAGTACATGGCATTTGTCCTTTTTTATTAGTGAAGAACAATTAGTAGTACTAATTGGCACAACCAGATAGTAAACAGAACAGCAAGGAACCTGATATCCTCTGCGAGTGATTCACAGCATAGTTCTATTGGTTCGTCCCCTTGACTGACACCAAAACTTAAAATTCTTAACAATCAGAACTTGTGCCAGGCTCCTCCGCCACCTAGTCTGAGAAAACTCCCAGTCGGGTGCTTGAACGGGGACCACAGATTCCTTGAAATACTGGGGACTGGTGAACTTGGTACCATGTACTTTATTTTACGCACTTAAAAACCTTTTGAGGGCACCTGGGTGGCTCAGTGGTTGAGCATCTGCCTCCGGCTCAGGGCGTGAACCCGGGGTCCTGGGATCGAGTCCCGCGTCGGGCTCCCCGCAGGGAGCCTGCTTCTCCCTCTGCTTGTGTCTCTGCCTCTCTGTCTCTCATGAATAAATAAAATCTTAAATAAAATTTCTTTTTTTAAAAAAAGGCTCAGAGGTTTCACCGGACTGCCAGAAGCATCCACCAGACAAAAACAGTTGAGTATCACCATTCTGGGTTATCAGGGCCCCACGGGAGGCTAGAGACTCCCCCACCCATAGAGCCCCAGGGATGCCATGCAAATACCAGCCCAGGAAATGATCAGGTCGGTGCCTTGAGGAAACCTGTGAATATCTGCAAAAGAAGAAACCTCCCCCAGGCAAGGCCCAGTAGCTACTGCTCAGCTGGCTCTCGCTGGTGGCCATCTCCCCATCCGTGCAGCAAAGTTCATAATAGCGTTTAATGACAAGAAATCTCTCCCTGGCTGAGCGGGGCTCTGTTCACAGATCAAGATCAACAAGCCTCTGACAACCCCTCTGTACATGCCATTACATCCATTTTATAAGATGAAGTAGCCGAGGCTAGAGAGTAAAAGTAACTTGCCCAAGGTCATCAAACCAGTGGGTGCTGGAGCTGGCACAAGACTTGGGGACTGGGCAGTCCTACCCTTTTCACCAGCCCAAGACTCCTCTCCTCGAGGGGAGGCCCATTTGATTTGATTTACCTCATTCTTGGCAGGAAAGAAAAATTAGAGGCTCCCATCTCCATGGTCAGTTGGTGACAATATTGAGGCTAGAGCTAGGCTTCTAAAGCTCCTCATTTATTGCCATCTCGTCTATTCTATGCTGACATTCTTGCTATTTTAGTGTATAATACAATTTTCCCCAAATCCAAGTTATTTGGCAAGTTCATCAGACCTCCAGTGAGTATTGCCTTCATCACAGTATTTAGCATATCAGTATTTCTATCAATCAATATTTGAATACATTTTGGAGGAATCCATTAAAAATTTATGATCGAAACCTTAGATGAAATCTGCTAATGTTATCTCCTGCCTGAGTTCAATTAAATATCTATCCCCTACAATTGCAATCTTACTCCTTCCTTTCTTCATTCAATTAACCAATACTGGCTCTTGTCCAGCTGTGTTCAAGGCACCCGGGCAAGTATAGTGAGTCTCAAAGACTGATGAGATGCAGACCCTGCCTCTTGTAACCTCCCCCTAAAAGAGCAAAGAAAACTAGAATCCAGAGTAGAAAGAACACAGAAATATTGATCAAGTACCAGCAGCGGTCGGCGGGAGAGAACAACGGCCGAGGGCAATGAGGGTGGACCGGGGCGCACTGCGTAAGATCAGTGATGGTCTGGAATGCAGTTTTGAAATTCTGTGATTGCTTTGTAAACCCATCGGCCATCTCGGTCCTGAGAAATCTGAGTCAAATTATAGCCAAATGTGTGGTTGTCCTATTTGAATTCTTGGCATTTCCTAAATAGACCTTTCAAACAGGTTAATTAGAAAAGGACTAAGGAGACCCCTTTTACTGCCTGAGTTAAAAAAATTACTACCCCAAACTACAAGATTGTCTCTACTGAAAGCACAAAAAAAGTGAAAATGTGCTTAGTCTGCAGACTGCAAATAAAGCAGGTTAAACGTTTTGGGTAACTATTGAAACAAATGCCCTTACAGAAACGTCGGGGTGGGGCAGGGGGTTGGGGGGAAGGGCCGGAGGCAGGGCTGGGGGCAAGGGGTCTGGGTGGGGGGGCAGGGGGGTCGGGGGACCGGCCGGGGCAGGGGAAGGGCCTGGGGACAGCTCGGGGCAGGGGAAGGGCCTGGGGACAGCCCGGGGCAGGGGGAGGGCCTGGGGACAGCCCGGGGCAGGGGGAGGGCCAGGGGTAGGGACCGGGGCAGGGGTCAGGGGGAAGAGCCGGGGGATGGGCCAGGAGCCGGGGGGCCCGGGGCAGGGGGATCGGGGCCCGGGGGGTGGGTCGGGGGGGCAGGCGGCGCGCCCCCGCGGGGACACCCCTCCCCCAGGGGCTGCCGACGTGGAGCCGGCGGACGCGGGCGGCGCGGCTCGGGACCTGTTGCGGCGTCTGGGGGCCGCGCGCCCGCGCTCGGGGTTTGCACCTGAGCCGCAGCGAGCCGGGACAAAGCCGCGCCGGGTGTCCCGGGGCCGCAGGGGAGGCTCGCGGCTCGGCCCCGGAGCCCCCGCCCTGCTCCCCCGAGTCCCGGGCAGCCCCCGCGGCGGCGGAGACCCCGGGCCGGGGGCGGGGGGCGAGAGGCCGGGAGGGGGCTCCCCCGCCGCCACTACTCACTCGAGTCGGGCGCAGACCACGCAGGCCGGCGGCGCTCGCGGGACCGGGGGCACAGCGCGCGGGCAGGCCGGGGCCGCGCGGGGAGCGCCGCAGCCTTTATAGACTCCCGGGGCGTGGCCTGCGCGCCGCCCCGCCCACCCGAGGGCGTGTCCTCCTGACGCCCCGCCCACCCGGGGCGTGGCCTGCGAGCCCGCCCCGCCCCGCGGGTCCCGGACCCCTCGGAGGGCAGGGGCGCCCGGCGGGGGCCGCTCTCGGCTGGGCAGCGGCCTGGGCCCGGGGACAAAGCGCCGAGTCCCGCCTCTTCCTGCGGTTTCCCGCCGCCTGGCGTCCGCGCCCCGCCCCGCCCCCTCCCCTGGGACCCGGCGGCGGGAGAGGAGGCTTCCTCGACCCGCAGAGACCGGGGCGGGGCGCGGAGGCTCCCCCCAGGCGCTCGGGCCCCCCGCCCCCCCACGGGATCTCTGCGGCGCACGCGAGCCTCTGCTCCCCTTGCCGGCTTCCGCGGATCCAAACCTTCCCGCTCCCAAAGAGCAGCGGGTCTCAGCGACACGAAATAGATGACGTCACGAAAACGTGAGGAATGGAAACGTTATTCCCACTCCCACGAGTGCTGAGTCGGGGGCGGGGGAGGGGAGAAACCCAACCCCAGCCGGAGCCCAGGGTACCCAGGAGTCCGGATCTCATCCCTGAGCTGCAGGATTATTTATTGTTTTATTTCATTTTTTTTAAGATTTATTTATTTATTCATGAGAGACACAGACTGAGAGAGGCAGAGACACAGGCAGAGGGAGAAGCAGGCTCCTGCATGGACGTGCCTGCATCCCGACGTGGGACTCGATCCTGGATCCTGGGACCAGGACCTGAGCCACCCAGGCGCCCCTGATTTATTGTTTTAGGTGAAAACACAAGTAGACCACGTCCGCTTCCCGTTCTAGGCCCCCTGGTGACCCCGGGGCCAGACGCCACGATCCCTGAGAAGTGGTCTATGGCAGGATGGGGAGCTCAGAAGAGGCTGTCTCCGGCCCCACCCCTCCAGGCGCAGAGCCACGGGCCTTCCCCCCGGGGACACTCGGCCTCTGGGGGCCTGGGTCGTCCTGTGTTGTGGGGGCCTGCTGTGCGCATTGTGGGGTGCCCCCAGCATCAGGCGCCAATATCACCCTTCCCTCCTTTGTAAGGATCAAAACCAAGATGTGGCTTTGCCAAGTGCCCTCGTGGGGAGAGGGCAGAGGGCACCTGCTGAGGCCGCTGGCCCCCCCCCCCCCCACACACACACCTGCAGGAGGGCTTGCAGAGCCGGCTCCGGCTGCTCAGCTGGGCCCAACCCAGGGCAAACCCATTAGGACAGCAGCCTACCGTGTCTGTCCCCCCCCCCCCCCCCCCATGCTGTGCAAAGACACAGGGTGCTGACTGACACTGACGTCGCCTGATGTTGGGGCAGGAACCTGGAAGTACTGCAAAAGCTCATCTGCTCTGAGCTTTCCTACATCCACATTTTCAGGATTTCAGCTAATGTAAAAGTGACATGAGGCCTGGGGCTGACATGACCATTCGGTCCTCTGATTTCATATTCACTCTCGCTCCGTTGCTTACAGTACTTTTTTTTTTTTTTTTGCATAGGTTTCTGGAGTGTTTCTACAGAGTGAGACTCTGAACTTCGCCGCTGCACTGGTTTTCAGCAAACCATTGCCCCTTCTCTCCTACCCTTGGTTTCCTCTTGATGCCTCCCAGACCTGACCTGTTTGCTTTCTGATAGGCTTATGTCATCCCTACACCTCACAGGCTCATTCTTCCATTTGAAGTTGGGCTTACTTCTAACCTAAAAGTGTTTCTGCTCTCTGATCCTACATATGTACTTGTCTCCGTGCACTTTACAGTGCGTCTGGAGATAATGTCCAACATCTGAATTTAAATGAATTGGTATTTGTATTTACTCATCAACATTTTAAAAAGTATTTTAGGGATCCCTGGGTGGTGCAGCGGTTTAGCGCCTGCCTTTGGCCCAGGGCGCAATCCTGGAGACCCGGGATCGAATCCCACGTCGGGCTCCCAGTGCATGGAGCCTGCTTCTCCCTCTGCCTATGTCTCTGCCTCTCTCTCTCTCTCTGTGTGTGACTATCATAAATTTAAAAAAAAAAAAAAGTATTTTATTTACCTTTAAACATTTCTTGAAGCTGTTGACTCTTTTCTTGTAAATATTAAGAAATTATTTCAGATCATTAGGGAGAATGGTGCAGAAAGGAAGAGCATGGACTTTGGAATCAAACGCATGTGGTTTCAACATTCAGCTCTGCAACCTAGTAGCTCTGGGAGCTTGGCCCAATACTTAACTTCTTCACACCTTTTTTTTTTTTTTTTTTTAATCTGTGGAATGATGATACTACACGATTCTTAGGATTGTTAGGAAGACTAAATCAGATTATGTATGTAAAATGCCCAGCAGAGCACCTGGCTCATGGTAAATTCTCAATAAATGATGGTAGTTATGTTAAGCAAGGCTATCTTGAAGTCCTTTTCTGCCTCGAGAAAGAAACAGAAACTGTGTTTTGCTGAGCGTTCATCTTATATTGTCTGCTGAAAGGTTTGGTAGTAAGACGGTATTTAAGTGTTTGCCAAAATAATTAAGAGCCTTCTGGTAGAAAGTAAATTGTGTGCCTGGGGAAGAGCTAGTGGGAGAAGAATAAGCCCTTCTGAATTCCATACAGGCCTAGTCTGTTTGACCCCTTCAGTCTTACAAGAAGCAAAATTGAAGGTTAAATATGTCCAACGGGATGTTTCTTTCCCCCCCTCAGAAATGCACATTATACTTGTAAAAGCTCCTTCGTTCTCTGGAACCCATTAAACAATTTCAAAAGAAAAGTTCTTTGTCGAGGTCACTGTCCTAAGGCAAGTTGAACCAAGGTTGCCTTTCTTCATGACCTTGTGCTCAAGTTCAGATTTTTCAAATATTTTTATTATTTTTATGTCATGCTACTTTTTCTTAACAAAACTCTGAGCCAGATGAGTGTGAACATAAACATAGGGCCTCTTTGTTTTATTTAAGGCAAGGATTCTTTCCCAGAAGCCAGAGAGGCTATGGTGAAGAGGAATTTTTTGGTATATGTGAAATAAAGGAAAATATAAATTCTGACTTTGCTAATCTGCATGTTTAATAATAATAATAATAATAATAATAAAAAGAAGCAGCTGTTCCATCTTGTTTCTTAGCCAAGATTTAGCAGCAGTGGTAGGAATTAAAAATTCCTCATACTCAAGCCGAATAGTCTGCGATGCATTTTCTGGCAGAGAAAAGAATCACATAAATTACATACGCTTAAATCTTGAAAGGTAGATTAGAATATCTTATTCTTGATATTTGTCATTGTTGCTTTTTTTTTTTTAAACTTATCTGAAATTCCCATTTTGTTGTAACTTGCATCACTTCTTAGCCTTCTTTCTCCAAAGAATACTATTTCCGGGGCGCCTGGGTGGTTCATCAGTTAAGCATCCAACTCTTGATTTCCATGCAGGTCATCTTAGCGCTTGAGATCCAGCCCTGTGTCTAGAGTCAAGAGTCAAGATTCTCTCTCTCTCTCCTTCTGCTCTTCCTCCTTTCCCCCCTCACGCATGCGCAGCGTTCTTCTCTCTCTCTCTCTCTCTCTCTCTCTCTCCAAAAAAAATTACTATTTCCTTCAGTGTTATGACTTCTGTTACAGGATTGTTGATTTTTGTCTCCTCTCAGAGCTTTTCCAGCTCTGCTTATACTTTCTTGTCGCAGCAGAGGTCTCCTAGCTCGACGAGGATGACAAGTCTGGTTGGCTTCATCCTCCAAGACAATGCTCGTCCGCCCTCTCTCAACAGTGTGAGCGCCCCGCTGCTCCTCTTTCCCTTCTCTTCCTTGGGTTGGGTTGGTGATCTCCCCATCTTCCTTCGCACCCCCAACCACGGCCTACAGCTCAGCCTACCTCCTCAGACAGGCTGCCTTTTCTCTCTTGTCCCCGATGTCAGAGGAAGAGGTGGTGGTTCTCCAACCCCTTGCAACAAATGTCTACTCCGAAGGTACCTTTGGTTCAGTTTTTCAGCATTCTCCATTACATTTTCTTGCTCTTCAATCTCTCCGTCTCGACAGCTTTCCTATTGCAAAACTGCTGTGTACTCTGTATCTTAAAAAGCTGGCAAGACTTCACCGCCTTTTGTAATAGGTAATCGAGGTGGCCCCCCAGCATCTCTTCCTCTTTCCCAGCAGCCTAGGCCTTTGTGTGGTTTTGGGGATGGAGTACTGGAGCCGGTCGAGGCCTTCCGGCCCTGCTTTGGGTGGGGTGGGGGTCGTGTGACCTAAACCTATCCTCTCAGAGTGAATCTCTGAATGCTGGGGGATGCGGACACAGAAACATGCTTACCTGTTCTGGAAGGTTCTGTGTGCCTACATGAGGCTCACAGTTGATACAGTCGTTTTTGCTGGTAGGAAGCCTCCCTGAGGATGATTCGACACAGAGAGGACGGAGAAGTGGAGCTGGAGCTCTCAACAAAGCACTTGGGAAGTTTGTCTGCAGGCAGGATCTTTTCATTTCGGGAGCCAATGAATTCCCATTGTTGTTTATTCCATTTTGAGATAGACTCTCTGCTGCTTGTAATCAGGACTTCCAACTGATTGTGGTGGTTTAAAACCATGTCCACAAATTCTTTGATCATCGGGTGGAATTTCATTCCCCTCCCCTGGAGCAAGTGCTGGAGTTAGTGTCTTGCTTCTAGAAAATAGAGCAGAGTGTAGGATTCTAAGTAGACTTCTTTCTCTCTCATCCCTCTCACCCCCTTCTATTTCTGTCTCTGCCTCCCTCTCTCACCACTTGCTCTGGGGAAGCCAGCTGCCATGTCAGGAGGACACTCAAGGGCCTTGAGGGGGCCACAGGGTGAAGAACAGCCAACAGCTCGGAGAATTGGAGCCCTCTCCCAGCAAAACCACGAGTGAGCTCGCAAGGAGTTTCTACAGTCTTGTTAAGCCCGGAGAAGCCCAGCTGATGCTTTGCACCCTTGTGGGAGACTCTGAGCCTCTCCCCATGGTCATCAGAGAGTCCCAACCGCTGGATCACTTACTGTTTTTCAATCTTTACCCTCTCTGACCTCTTGGTTACAGGACAACATTGAGTAAGTATAGGATTGTGTGCGCATGTACAAAATGGAATCTTCTAAGGTCACATTTCTGAAGTTTCCCATAAATGTTAACTTCTCTCTTAAGACGTTGTTCTGATGAGAATCAATTCTTAAAGTCACAATCACAAGGAAACGTATTGCTTCTCTCCCAAAATTTCACTGTGAGGAATAGAGTACACTAGAGGATGTACGAAATAATTTTTTATTATCTCATTTGTGATAAGAAACACCAGCCACTTTCAGGAAAGTAAAATATAAATATTCCAGTTTTTTTTAAATATTCCAATTTTTAACAGAGTTTTGTTTTGTTTTGTGTTTTGCTGCAGATTACATAAAAATAAATGTGTATTTATCCACCAAATTTCAAGGAAAACTTTTAGAATTTGTAATAGGGCTTATCGAAGAATTTTGATTCTTTCCTCCGTTCAGAAAAAGTCTAAGTAAATTAGTCTAATTTGGGATTTAAAAATTAGTATTTGGATCTATAGTTTATTTCAGATGTAGTTAAACTAGACATCCATATGTATTTTGGTCCCTGACCAAAGCTCCAGAGAAAAATCTCATAAAAATTTCCACTTAAAACACCATTCATGTACATACACGTTTGTATACGTATATACGTACATACATGTATATATCCATATATTACATACATATATATAATGCTTTTGGGGAAAGTGATGTAAAGAACATTAACAGCATTTTGGAAACAATGCACAATTGCTGTAATTGGTAGCCACTTGATTATTTATGGCATTTGCCTGCCAGGATTTTTCTGTAATGGTCCCATATGGGAATGAAAGTCATTTGTAAAATGAAACTTCCCTTGTAAAAGAAAATTAAAAAAAACTGTCATGTTTCTGCATCTCTCACCTCGTAAGAAAAGTGTCGAGCTATAGGCAAAAGGTTAATACCTTTAAAAAAAAAAGCTCCTATAAATTCTGTATTTATATGTTTATAAGGAAAGCTGACTTGGATTTTACTTTAAACATTATTGGCCTACCCCATTCCATAAAGGATTATGAGAATACCCAATTCCCATTCCTAATTCTTAAATAATGCCATGTGTTAAAAGACTCAAGTTTTTCATTTATTTGTGCCTGCGTTCACTTCAACAGAAGACTTGACGTGCTGAAGCAGAGCCGAACCCACCGGCCTGTCAAGGGCTGGGTATGAGCTCACCTCTGTGTTTTCATGGACTTGCCAAACTATCAAGTCCTCTGTGGCAGGGCAGTGGGCTACCCTGGAGCGATTTTACCCTGGAGCGATTTTCGTCTCCTGTCCAAAATCAGCTGTGAAATCTTAAATGGGGAAGAGCCAAAGTGCACACACCATCGGCGGCTCTTCAAGCCGACAGCATGAGGAGCAACCCCAATAACAATAACCCTTTGCTGCAAATCCCTTGCATGTCAAACGTTTCTTCTGGTCCAAACAACAGCCTTTTTAAGGTCGGTATCTTTCTTTCCATTCTTCAGATGAGTAAAGTGAGCCTCGCGGAAAATGAGTAACCTGTCCCCCAGCCACGTAGTAAGTGGCAGAGCTTGGCCTCGGGTCCAGGCTGGATCAAGCCTCACACTTTTCGCTACCAAGTAGGGCCTTTAACCAAGAAGAGCAGGAAAGTACTTCGGCCCATGGTGCTAGGGACCAAGAGCTCCGGGGGTGCACGTCTTCTCCAGGCACAGCAAGGGGGACCCCTGCAGAGGGCAGGCGAGCTCCAGGCCCCGTGTGGCTGGGATCAGGCCATGACACGACGTGGCACCGCGGATGAGCCGGTTGCGGGGACCCGGGGCGCGGGCGGCCATGGGGTAGGAGCCGGGTGGAACCCCGAGGAAGCCTAGGCACCGAGAAGGCCTCTCCCCATTCCTGGAGCTCAGGCCTCCAGATGGGGGGGGGCCCTTAGCTCCGAAACAACACGCTTGGATTGGGGCACAACCAAGTTTGACCCATGACCTTTCTGGGGCCCAAGGGTGGCCTAGATGCCCTACGCGGGGTGCAAACGAGGCTCGGGGCCTTCCCTCCACCTCCATCCACCTGAGGAAACCGGTGAGTTATTTAACCTTTTCGAGCTTAATTTCCTTCTAGGTCTAGCCCCGATCACCCAGACCTTTGACCCTAACCCCCGTGGCTCTACTAGCCGCAATGATGTATTACCGCCCTATGTTATTTTGGCAGGACAGGTGTTCGCAGGTAGTTAGGTGCCCGATAGTTGCAGGTAACATCTCCCGAGTGGAGCCGCGCAGCACCCAGGGCAGCAGAGCGGGCCTCCAAGAGCCCCCCGCGCCCTGCAGGTCCAGGGACACCCTTCTGTGCCCAGGCCGCCCCTCAAGGTCTGCTGTGCCACAGTCTGAGGGGGGCCTTCCGGCTCAGCCCCCGAGGACATGCCGTCCCCGACCATGGGTGTCACCTCACTTGCCTTCCTGACACCTGCTCGGGGCGTGGGTCCCCCCTCGGGGCCTGCTGAAAATCCACGGGTAATCAGACCTTCACCAGGGGATCCACTGAGATGTTAGCAGTGTTTGCTTTGATCAGAAGTGTAACTGCCTTGGGCCCAGGCCGTGACCCTGGGGGCCCGGGATCGAGTCCCCCATCGGGGCCCCGCAGGGGGCCTGCTTCTCCCTCTGCCTGGGCTCTGTTTCTTTCTCTCTCTGGGTCTCTCAGGAACAAATAAAATCTTAACAAAAGAAAAGAAGTGTAACTATTCATTTCTCTATCTCCGCTCTCTCTACCATGAATATTACTTACATTATGTTTTGCAAGAATGATGCTTCCCGCCTTCGCTCCCGTGACTCTGCAGGCATAAGGTGCGGCCGCCTCTCGGTCTTCTGGCTGCCTGCTCCCGAGACACGGGCCCCAGAGCTACACCTTGGAGATCCTGTCGGAGAGCGTGTTGGTTTTTTCTTCCTCACAGCATGTATCTCGTTGCCCATTATTTTTTTTAAATTTATTTTTCAAAAGATTTTATTTGTTTATTTGAGATAGAGAGCGCGGACGGGCGAGAAGCAGGGGCAGGGGGCGGCAGCAGCGGGCCACCCCACCCCGGCGGGGAGCCTGATGCGGGGCTCCATCCCAGGGCCCCAGGGCCTTGACTTGAGCCCGAGGCAGACGCCTAACCGAGGGAGCCACCCCGGCCTCCACACTGCCCATTGTAAAACGGTGCTAACTTCTCTTACGACGTGAGATCTGCGGGATTATGCAGTTCTATTTTGTTTTTTTAATTAAAAAAAATTTTTTTATTGGAGTTCAATTTGCCAACATGTAGCATAACACCCAGTGCTCATCCCATCAAGTGCCCCCCTCAGTGCCCGTCACCCAGTCACCCCCACCCCCCACCCACCTCCCCTTCCACCACCCCTTGTTCGTTTCCCAGAGTTAGGAGTCTCTCATGGTCTGTCTCCCTCTCTGATATTTCCCACTGATTTTCTCTCCTTTCCCCTTTATTCCCTTTCACTAATTTTTATATTCCCCAAATGAATGAGACCATATGTTTTCCTTTTTCCGATTGACTTAGTTCACTCAGCATAATACCCTCCATCCAGCTCCATCCACGTCGAAGCAAATGGTGGGTATTTGTCATTTCTAATGGCTGAGGAATATCCCAGTGTATACAGAGACCACAGCTTCTCTATCCATCATCTGTCGATGGACACCGAGGCTCCTTCCACAGTCTGGCTATTGTGGACATTGCTGCTAGAAACATTGGGGTGCAGGTGTCCCTGCGTTTCACTGCATCTGTATCTTTGGGGTAAATCCCCAGCAGTGCAACTGCTGGGTCCTGGGGCAGATCTATTTTTAACTCTTTGAGGAACCTCCACATAGTTTCCCACAGTGGATGCACCAGGTCACATTCCCACCAACAGTGCAGAGGGTTCCCCCTTCCCCACATCCTCTCCAACATTTGCTGTTTCCTGCCTTGTTAATGTTCCCCATTCTCACTGGGGTGAGGTGGGATCTCATGGTGGTTTGGATTTGTATTTCCCTGAGGGCCAGTGATGCGGAGCATTGTCTCATGTGTATGTTGGCCATGTCTAGGTCTTCCTCGGTGAGATTTCTGCAGTTTTGTTAACGAAGATCAACCTGAACTGTAGGTCCTTTGGACGAAGATCACACAGCTATGCACACGGCAGCGGTGGAACAGGAGGGATGAAACTGGGAAGGGAGGTGAGGGGTGGATAGACCACGTGGGGCTTTGAATGCCACGTTAAGAAATAGGGACTCGGTTCAAATCTTATCTCCTAAAGAAAACACACACACACACACACACAACTCTTATCTCCTCCAGAAAATACTAAAATATATTTCATCTATTGCTTAAAGATTCATTTTGAACTTGGAACCGCTTATGAGGTTTCTAAATCAGTAATTGGGATTCATAAAAATTTACTTAAATAATTTGCTTTATGTAGTGCCACAGAAAATGCTGTGAGCTCTTTAGGTGTTAGATGGCTATAATGCCTTTCTTGTAAAAATCCTGAGTTTGATTAATGTCATTACTTAACCTAGTGTTTTTAAAGCACCTGCTATACGCGAGGTATTTTTGCTAGGCTTTGGGGGAAACAGCATGTAAAGAAAATTTCTCTTCTCCAAAGGCTTTATGGTTTAGTTACAAGAGTCTAGACATTCATAAAACCCTGCAACAAAGAGCATAATGTGAGACATATTATAGCACGGGAACCCGGGAGCCCGGGGGGAGCGGGCCCTGATACAAGGAAGTGAGGACAGACTTTTCTTTTGAAGGCATTGGGGAGGAAGGTGGGCGGGGAAGTGGGGCGTCATTGATGTGTTATCCGGCCAGTCACCTCTGGGAAATGGGAGCTTAGTCCTCTGGGGACACCAGGAAATGACATGGACACGACCCCACAGTCATTCCACTCAAGTCGCACAGGAGATGAGGTGCTTTTTCACCAGTGTTATGGACTGGATGTTGTGTTCTCCAAAATTCCCATGTTGAAATCTTAATCCCTTATGTGCTGGTATTGGGACATGGGGCCCCAGGAGGTAATTAGGTTTTGATGAGGTCATGACAGGATTAGTGTCCTTATAGGAAAAAGACGCCAGAGTGCTTGGTATCTCTGTCCCCATGTCCTGTGAGGACACAGCAAGAGTCAACTGACTCCAACTAGGAAGAGAGCCTCACTGGGAACCAAAGCAGCTGGCCTCTTGATTCTGGACTTCCCAGCCTCCCAAACCATGAGCAATAAATCTCTGGGCTTCCGCCGCCTAGTCCAGGCTATTCTATCACGGGGAGCTGAGCACATTAAAAGGACCAACTGCTTTCCATCAGTCTTGGAACAGGGGGCTCTCTGGAAGGGGTTCTTTCTTTAGCGCTTCTGGCCCACCGAGCATGGGCAGGGCAGCCGGCTCCAGGTTTGGAGGAGGTTCTCAGCCAAAGACATGCAGCTTTTATTTTTATTTTTTTTAAAGATTTTATTTATTTATTCATGAGAGACACACACACACACAGAGAGAGAGAGAGAGAGGGGCGCAGAGACACAGGCAGAGGGAGAAGCAGGTTCCATGCAAGGAGCCTGATGTGGGACTCGATCCTGGGTCTCCAGGATCACACCCCGGGCTGCAGGTGGCACTAAACCGCTGCGCCACCGGGGCTGCCCAGACATGCAGCTTTTAGCAGTTGAAAGTCCACCTGCAAACCCTGCAGGTAAAGCTGGAGGTGTCTGGGTGAGAATTAGCAGCATCTTCTAGAAGGTGAATCCTAGAAGGGACGTGAAAGTCTTCATACTTCGGGGAGGATGAAGTCTTTCAACTGAGCCTTAAAGAGGTAGGATGCCAACAGACAGGAAGGGACAAGCCATGCCAAACACACGGGAAAGCTGGAGCCTAAACCAGGAGAAGGCAAAGTTTGGGATACTTTAGGTAACGAATACGATTTCTGTAATTCTATTTTATTTGTTTTCCTCCTTGACAATATTTAATCCTTGGGTTTTCTGTCTAAAAAATTGCTTGTACCTTAATTTAAAAATAGTCTATTGCTAAGAAGTGCTAACCATCATCTGGGCTTTCAGTGAGTGAGAATCACAGATCACCACCACAAATATAATAACAATAATGAAAAAATAGTTTGAAATATTGCAAAATCACCAAAATGTGGCGCAGAGACATGAAGAGAGCAAATGCTGCAGGAAACACAGTGCTGATACGGCTGCTGAAAGCAGGGTTGCCACAGAACCTCAACTTGTAAAAGCCTTGAGCGCTACAAAGCGTGATAAATGAGGTATGCCTGTATCTAGATTGTTTTCAAACTTTATTCTAAGGAATATTCATTTAATCAAGAAGTATGTATCCTGTACAACATGAAGATGAGCAAGACAGATCAAACGCAGTTTAGTAGGAGATGCGGAAGGTCAGTCTGCAACAGTTGACCAGGCCTCCGCCCCTGGGAGAACAGGTGATGCTGCAAGCCCCTGGTGGGCAGGGCACTGCCTTCTTTACAGTCAAACCCCCTGTAAGCGTCAGACGGCCTGGCCCGTAGGAGATCCTGGGTGACACTGGCCAAGTCACAGGAGACTGCGCCTAAGCTGGGTGTGAATGGCGTAAGAGGAGAAGGTGAGTTGAGGTTTTGTAGGAGTATCATGGTGATGAGCAGCACTTTCTTCCTCTACAGCTTTCTGCATATCCTGACACATGAGGCTTATTACCCAGATATTTTCTTCTGTGATATCTTTAGCTTAGGGTGAAATATATTTCATTTCCTTGGAATGTGGTCGGCTAAGACCACCCCTCCCTTCTTGCATCATAATATACCAAGAGAAGCTTTTCTTTAAATTCTAGAAACCAATTTTATTTACTGTATAAATGTCTTCACCTCGGGTGGCTTCACCGAAACACCCGCCCAGGCCTCTGGCTTTCTCTTGAATTGCATTTCTGTCAGCAATTAACATGTGTAATGTTTTATCTTGCTAAGTTTTGCATCTCATTAAAACAGTTCATGAATCACTTTTTATGGTTTCCATGTAGGCTGTGGAATGAGCTCATTTGCATATAGATCCGTGTCCCTGCCAAATTTAGGAGACCACCTTTGGAATGTATCTGTTTTCTTGCTAAGACCCCCCCCCTTTCTAATATTACCTCCATCTCCACCTCCTTTTCCTTTTAATAATTTTTTTCCATCACCAAACCACCAGCAGGCATTTCCCTCAGGGCCACTTTCACAAGGCCAACAGACTTTTATGACTGACTGTAAAAGCCGCTGTGTGAAGAGCAGCAGACTAGGAAGCCGCGCTAGGGGTGTGTTGTGGGCAGTGGGCTGAGCTCATTCATTAGCCGGGGCACCCACTCCCCAGGCTCCGTCCAGCTCCATCAGAATCCCAGGCTGTTTCGGTGATGGAATGTCTCCTGACAACCGGCTGGCTCTGAAAATGGTAGGCCTGCTAATGCCAAGGGTCTGCTCCGGTATTTCTGAAACTGGCTTCCAAGGAACATTAGAGAGTTTTGCCAAATAAAACGGTTTTGTGGTCAAATAAGTTTGGGAAACCTTTCATATTCTTTCTCTTGGAAAATTTATAAAATATATTAGCATATTACAGGTTCCTAACCCTATTTAACCATAAAGACCTTTCACAAAGAACCTATGAACAACTCACAGGTTACTGATGTTCTAAGGAATGTTATTTGGGAAAGATGGATCCATATCGTTTCTACAGAGTTTATTTCCTGGATTTATCAGATAAGAGGAAATGAACAGCTTTTCTTTAGTTCTTGATATGTATGTCCCCAAATACCTTCAAATAATACATTTACTTATGCTTGTTTTTCTCTGACAAGCTTTGCCTTGATTATCAATATGGTTCACACTGTGTTACTGATTCATAGATGAAGATCACCTGATATGTTCTTAGTTAAATTCGTTTAACACAGTAGTTCTCAAAGTGTGGTCCTAGACCAGAAGCTGCAACATCATCTGAGAACTTGTTAAAAATACTGCTTTTCAGGTCCCACACCTACTTACTTAGAAACTCTGCGGGAGGTCTAGGAATCTGTGTTTTAGTGAGCCTTCCAGTTGATTCTGACGCACAGTGAAGTTTGAGGACTATCAGTTTAACACAGTTTAAGACATTTGCTTTCAGCTCAGGAAGGGCAACAGGGACTAAATTTATCCTCCTATCTGAAACAACTGAAAAACTGGACAAAATGTATGAAACAATGGTTCTCAGATGTGGGACATCAGGCAGCTCAGGATAGTCGTCCTTGAGAAACCAAAAACAAATGAAATAACCCCTACCACTGCTCCAGCTTAGCACCTAAAGAGAGTTTCTAGGTTGAAGTCACAGAAAGAAGATCCAGAGAGCTGCAGAGGGTTCCCCTCAAGTCCTATGCTGATTGCTGATTAGAGCTTGAGCATGCGGAAGCCACCTGAGGGAAAGATCTTCCCAAATGGAGCAGAGAAAACAATCCCAACAGCTCACACGGGACTGGGGTAGGTCGTGCTCCCACCATCCAGAGGAAGAACCTTCTAATTCACCGAGCGCTGGTAGTACCCAGAGGGCAAAGTTGTCTCTCGAGTAAGGCTGCTCTGGTCCTGACTAATAAAACTTAAAAGTCTTGAAAGGATCCAACTACTTCCAAATAACATAACTATGTCCCAGAACAACATTCTAGAATATTGATAGCAGAACTTAACAAGGACTGGCATCTAAAACAATCCATAATAAAGAGAAATAAACCAATAGAAACAGGTCCCGGGGCAATGGGGTGGCTCAGTTGGTTAAGTGTCCAACTCTTGATTTCAACTCAGGTCATGATCTCAGGGTTGTGAGATTGAGCCTCATGGCAGCTCTGCACTAGGGATGGAACCTGCTTAAGATTCTCTCTCTCCCTAACCCTTCACTCTAAAGAAGAAAAAGAAGAAGAAGATCTAGAAGTGACACAGTAAAATCAGTAAATAAGGACATGAAAACAGTTATAGCTGTATTCCATAGGTTCATATGATAAGGTAGAGAAATGCTTGAGCCTGTAGAGACATGGAAAACAGTAAAAAGGCCCAAATTGAACTTTGAGAAATTAAAGATACACTAAGATGAAAACTGCAATGTATTAGACTCAACAGAATAAAAAAAATTACATAAAGAGAGCAATGGAAATGATCCAAAATGAAACTCAGGAAAAAAAAAAAAAGACTGAAAAAAAATGAGTAGAGCATTAGCGAACCGTGGGGCAATGTCACATGACTTGATACATGTGCTTAGAGTTCCTGAAGGAGAGGGACAGTGAGGATATTTGAAAAATAATGACCAGACATTTTCCAAATTTCATGAAGATTATAAATCTACAAATCCAAGAAATTCAGTAGAGTCTAAGAACAAGAAATTTGAAAACAATACCAAGGTATATCATAATCAAATTGCTTAAAACCAGGATAATGATATGAGAAGCTGTTGGGGAAAAATGCCACAGAATATGTGGAGGAGGTTTGGGGGCAGTGGACACAAGGATCAAAACGACAGCAGATGTCTTGTGGGAAACCATGTGAGCCACGGGACAGTGGGGCAATATCGCAAAATGCCTTTCGAAAATGAAGGTTAAATAAAAAGTTTCTTTCAGGCATACACAAGCTAAAAGAATTCATCACACCAACAGACTGAACCAACATCAATTTTTAAAAGCAGTCCTTCAGGCAGAAGGAAAATGATATTAGAAAGAAATCTAGAGGTACTGAAGGATAGGGAACACTGGAAATAGAACACAGATAAACAAATATAAAACCACCCACCCACTGCTTGGCTTTTTTTAAATAATCTGCTTAAGGGACGCCTGGGTGGCTCAGCAGTTGAGCATCTGTCTTCAGCCCAGGGTGTGATCCTGGGGTCCCGGGATCGAGTCCCATGTCAGGCTCCCTACATGGAGCCTGCTCCTCCGTCTGCCTGTGTCTCTGCCTCTCTCTCTATGTCTCTCATGAATAAATAAATACAATCTTTAAAAAAAATCTGCTTTAAAGATCAATGTTTAACAGAAAAAAATGCAACATACACAATGCACTGTAGGGTTTATAATGTATAAATCCAATGTCAGATGTATGACAATAATAGCACAATGACCTGGAGGTAGGAAAATGGAGTGTGCTATTGTGAGGTTTTCATACTCTCTGTGAAGTGGTATATTATCCCTGGAAGTTGACTGTAATAGATTAAGGATGTACACTATAAACCCTAAAGCAGCCACTAAAACAAAATAAAATAGTTACAGCTAACGAGCCACCCAAGGAAATAAAATGCAATTACAAAAATATTCAACCCAAAAGAGAGCAAAAAGATATTAAAAAGAGAGAACAAATAACAGATGGGGCAAAGAAAAAACAAACTGCAAGATGATGGATTTAAAACCAACCGTATCAGTAAATACTTGGACATGTAAACAAGAATTTTTTTTTTCCTATAGTCTTAGGCAAATAAACGAGCTTTATCTCCTATCGGCATTAGGTTTCTCTCAAAAAATCGTGCAGTGAAAGATTAGAAAGTTGAACTAATCGTGGTTGTAACAGCAAAATGATCTTGGCAGTGAATCTTATTTGAGCTTCGGCACAGAGAGGCGTCCAACAGGTTCAGCCAAGAGACACGAGCTGAAGGCACTTGGCATTTCTTGCTTCGCAGAGATTTAGGTAACTCAGGTTGCTGGAGGGTAACAGCCCAGGCGTGGAGGCTCCGAAGGGATTTCTTGCTCACAGGGCTGGGGCTTAGGAATGCTATTCAAGGACTTTCTTTTGTTCCCCAGGAACCTCTCAGGCCTTCTGAGCCAACCCTGTGGTTGGGCGCTGGAGTCTGCTCCCTGCTCTGATGGCACCTGCTGCTCTTCGGGCCAGGGGCTGCCTCCTTCCCAGCACTTCTTCATCCTCCAGACCCATTCACTTCATTCATTCCTGTTCACCCTTTAGAGCTTAATTCAAAAGCGCCCCACTACTCGCCTAACCCCCGTCCCAGATTCTTACCACATTTAAAATCACAGACAGTGGGGTAGGATTATTGGGATGGTAGAGAGGGAAGAAAAAATAACATCTGTATTTTTCACTCCCTCGGATTAAAACAGTCCAATCTCTGGTTGCCACTTGGTGCCTCCCAGCCACCCCCCTGCTCCTCGACCTTTTAAGAAGTTCCTGAACTTTATTGTGCGGGTGGGTGGTAATCAGTGGAGGGAACACTTGAAAAACAGGTAAGCCTAGAGGAGCCAGGATGGAGAAGAGAGGAAGCAGAGGTCATGTAGAAGCGGACTTGGGCAAAGGGAGCAGGCACAGGAAATGAGGGAGGACAGCAGGGAGGTGGAGGGGGTGGGAGGACTTTGGTGAGCACTGGCTGGCAGCCAGGCCCGGGGATGACATGAGACAGGTGGGATACTGGGAGCGACAGGAGAAGGACACCAGCATATCAAGGTGTGTGTCTGTGGCCGGGAGTTGAATCCCTTTGACTGTCACTGAGAGGCACCGTTAAGGATAGAAATTGCTGTTAGTGGAACTTGGGTCACAGAGGGTGGGCCACACGGGCCGCCCCAGTGGGCAGTGCCTCGGTGTCTGGCTGCCACTGTCCGTGCCCCTCCGTTTGGCAAGGCAACCCCCGCATCTTCTGAGCACCGACTCTCTTCCCTGCTCTCAGCCCACAGGCTCCTCCAGGTGAGCGTGGGATGCAGGCCTGCCCATCAGGGCAGCACGAGCCCCGGCCAGGATGGGTGCAGGCAGCGCGGGGAGTCCTCTCTGAGCCGGTGACAGTCCCGCCCAGGATGTCTGCCTGCAGAAGAGAAACAGTTCTGTTACTACTGGATTTGAACACGGGAATGGGAACTGAAATATAGGTGAACTGGCTGAAGGAAGGAGATGCGCGGCCTAGAAAACACCTGGAGCCCCTGCAGCAGCCCCTGCCTCAACTAACCCTCAGCTTTTTAACTACCTGAACCAATAAACACCTTCTTCTTCTTCTCCTTTTTTTTTTTTTTTTTTTTTGTTATTTTTTTAATGGCACTGTGAGTTGGCATTTTGGCCACTTGGAACTGAAAAAGTTCTAAATTATACAGCGTTCAACTCCTATGTGCGCTACATTGGATGGGGCCTGTCTCTGTGACGACTCTGCCGAGGGGCGGGATGAGGGCCTCTTTGGTGCTCTGCTGTGCCCCTACCACCTTATGTACTGTCTGCAATTTTGTTGGGTAAATGCGTGCATATTTGGGATTGGTTGTTGTCTGTCTCCCAGCTAGATGTAAGTTCTCTGAAGGCTAATATCTCTCTATATATGAAAATCTATCTCAGATGCTCAAGCACAGAGCCACCCAGGTCTCCTATTTCTAGATTATTTTAAGTTGTCACTTATCAATGACCAAGAAGTGAATATCCAGGAAAGGCCCTAAAAAGTCCACGAGTAATTCCAATCCCCCTCACTGGAGTCATGCAAGCACTGAATCCATTCCACGACCAGAAAGAAAAGTTTCCATCATTTCCTCTCCCTGTTTAAGTATTATATATGATTCAACAAAGAAAACAATTTTCTGGAAAAGACTTGGATGGTGCGAGTTCCCTGAACCATCTTTAGTAGTGGGGAGAAAAGGTTGAGATTCCAGGAAAATGTGGTTTTATCCGGGCCATCTTTCTTGTCGGGACGAGGCTGGTGAGCAGGCTTCGGAAATGAGGGGACGCATTCCTTTTCTCCAGCAAGAGCAGACCAAAGCCAGACCAAGCCTCAGAAACAAAGAATAAACGGAAAGCAAAACAGCACTTTCCTTTGCTAATCTCTGATCCTCTTCTCGCATCTGTTCCTTCTCCTCCGCCCTCTGTAGGTGAAATGACCCATTAAGTTCATGCAGAGGAATCTCCGATTTCTTAGGTTGATTTTATCAATTAATTAATACATGATGTTGTTGGAAATTGTGGGCGTTGACTTGCATTATAATGAGCTCTAGAGAATACAAAAAATGTCAAAACAGTGACTTTCGTTGTAATGAAGTCATGGTTAGAAAACAAGTCTGAAGGGGCAGCTGGGTGGCTCAGTCGGTTAGGCGTCTGCCTTCAGCACAGGTCATGATCCCAGGGTACTGGGATCGGGTCCCAGTCAGGCTCCCCGCTCAGCGGAGAGGCTGCTTCTCCCTCTCCCTCTGCTGCTCCACCTGCTTGTGCTCGCTTGCTCTCTGTCACATAAATAAATAAAATCTAAAAAAAATAAAAGAAAACAGGTCTAAAAGAAACAATTAACATTCACTGTGTGGTGAGTTAACATGAAAGACTGAGCTCAGAGAGGGGGAAATGTTTACTTCTTTATGTTAAGTCTGGAGCAAGGATTTGAGAATTTATACAACATGGGAAGAAGTGAGTGCTTCTTTGACATCAGGACGAAAGAAATGTGTGCCTTTCAGCCACCATCCAGCTTGACTCTCCCCTCTACAGGAAACAATTATGAAACTATAAGGTAAATTCTTTTTAGAGAGAGACATGAAAAAGTATTTGCTGTACAATAGGAAGAGTGTGCTGTGATCAGAGCAATAGCCCGCTGATGTTGCATGTGTTCTGCTGTGAATATTTATACGTCCACGCTGTGGACTCTTGACAATGCTATTTATTATAAGAGGATTCCATTTGTGCTATTTCAGTGATAAAGTGTCAACCATTTAAATAGTACTCATCCCCTGAATATGCATATTCTGATGTAGATCCTTAATAGCTAGGACACCAGAGTCCCGAGCATTTGTTTGTACCAGATACATCACAGGTGCTCATCAAGTGTTGAAATAAAATGATAAAATGCTGATTTGTTTCAGCAAGCATGTATTTTAAAGTTTCTCTAAATTCTCATCTGGAATTTTTGCCAAGAGTAACCTGATGTGAATTAATGTGGTTAGACCTTCCCAGTGATGAACATAGAGATCCTGCAGATGTCTGGAGCTCATTTACTAGCCTTCTGAATCTGACACTTAAGCACTCTTTAACTTATATTATCATTATAATAGCTTTGGGTGCCAAAAGTACTTAGTAGTTCTTCCCATGCTTCATACATAGGAAAGATTGTTTCTCTGTGGGTCACACCTTCAAAGCAAGTTTTGCAAATTAAAGAGGAAAAACATCTGATCAAGTGTTTTGTTTTTAATCACCAACTACTACTTTAAAATGTGAATCCATGCGATAAACATGGAGGAATTAGGATAGTTTGTTACTCAATGATCAGTTCTTACTAAAACGAGTCTTTGAGATGTTTTTTTAGCGAGTCTGGATAATGCTAGAACATTCCTCTTAAGCTTACAGTGGCTCAGGACGTTTGCTGGCCCTGATTTTAAGCATACAGATTAAAGGTGTGAGGACGTTGAGGTATGCGGCTGATTATGTTTTCCAAAGACGGTCACCACAATACACCAACTCCTACCATGTGATGTTGATACTAGTCCTACTAAGATGTGGCCTCTCTTTCCTCCCCTTGAATCTGATGGGCTTGCGACTGTGGTAGAAATGGCCCTATGTGGTTTCCAAAGCTTAGGCATAAACAGCAAGACAGCTCCTACCTTGCACTTTTGGGTCACTTGATCTTGAGACCCAACCACCATGTGTGAAGAAGCCCAGATCACGGACTGAGGCTGTGGGTGGGTGTTCAGACCACAACTTTGGCTGACATTCCTGCCAATGGCCAAAATCCATGACTATATGAATAAAGAAACCTTCAAAATGGGGTGCCTGGGTGGGCTCAGTCATTTAAGTGTCTGCCTTGGACTCAGATCGTGATCCCAGGACCCTGGGATCCAGCCCTGCATCAGGCTCCCTGCTCAGTGGGGAGTCTGCTTCTCCCTCTCCCTTCATTATTGCTCTCTCTCACTCACTCTTTCCCTCAAATAAATAAATGAATAAAACCTTAAAAAAAAAAAACCAAAAACCTTCAAGATGACTTCAGTACCAAAAACTGTCAGACTGCATGAGAAAAAATACTCCAAGAGAGAATTACCCCTCTGAGCCAAGGAAACCTTCAGACTTGCGTCAATAACAATAAAACGTTGCTGTTTTAAGGGACTAAGCTCTAGGGGTACACATTGTGCAACAAAGATAAGTAGAACAAGATAAAATGAGGTTCTCTTCAATTCCCTCAGTGGTCTTTGGAGGAATAAGAATTCACGGCATTCCCTCCACCTGGGAAGTTTCCTGATGACATAGCAGCAGACAACGGACAGAGAAGTCAAACTGGTCTCCCAATCGTGTAGCGATCTGTGATCATCTTATCTCTCAGTGCAGTCAAGCCTATTGGGAAAACTACAGAAGCCTGACAAAATTAGAGGGGTATTTTTTTTAATAACTAGCAAATAGAAAAAACCAACTACAAAGAATATGAAAAATAGAGTATCATTTTCGTTTTTTTTTTTTTCTTGGTACCTAACCGAGCTCATTGAGGGCATAGGTTTTCTTTGATTGTTTTTCCTCATACTGTACCCTCAAAGCCTGGAATCATGCCTAGCAGGGAGGCTCACTAAAAATGCATTGAATGAATGAATGAATATGAACACATTGGAGAGAGTGGGCATCAAAATTTATTTCTGGGACGTAGAATTATGGATGATTTTCTTCTTGTTTTCCCTAAACTCTCTACCATGATCATGGATTACTCACAGATTCTGTGAAGGTTTGAATTAATTAGTTGGCTTATTTTATGGTCTTCTTGTAATCTATTTAACTCAGCTGGGATTCATTTGTCTGCCAATTTAAAAACATGGGGCCATCACTTTATGCCAAGAAAGGCCCTGAGAGCAAGTGTCTTGCCACCAAATTTAGGATGGAAAAGAGATTTCAGTCTGCGTGCCAGCTCTGATGGACAGTAGCGGAGGGACCCCCTGGAGAAGGATCCTTGGTAACGATGATGCCTCATCCCTTAGCAGTATCTGCTGTGGATCAGGTTAGAGGAGGGGGTGTCATGGCCTGCGGACAGCTGACTTGGCCAATGACTATCTTCATCTGTCTTGTGTCGAGTGCTACTGGTTTAAACTCACCATGGGGTGGGTTTAAGATGTGATCATTGAATAATCCTGGAAGACGTCCACATTCTCATCCCTGGATTTGGGGTAACAGTGTTGACTGAGCTGAGAAGTAAAATGATCACGCGTGGCAACATAATTGGGTGGTCTGGTTAGACTTCTCTTTCCATAAGTTGTTGCTTTGTGAATACATGATGTCCCCGGGGCAAAGGGGAGTCAGGGGCTGTCGGAGCAAATTACCAGCCAGCTGACCTTAAGGTGGGAGGGACCCTGGGTTACCCAGGTGGGCCCAGTGAATCAGAAGGGTCTTTAAAAGTGGAGGAAGGAGGCAGGAGAGCGATAGTTGTTCTGAGAACCAGAGAGCTGGTCGTCGGAAGGACTCTGGTCCAGTTGGTGACTTTGAAGGTGGGGAAGGGTGCCGGGAGGAAGGTGGACTCTAGAAGCTGGAAGAGGCACGGTGAAGGTTGTGTCCTCGGGCCCCAGGGAGCCATGGGCCCTGTCAGCACCTTGCTCCCAGCCCCCTGCATCCACGTCGTCCTTCTAACCACAGGGAGGAAAACGAACATTCCCTCCACTTCTCTGAGTTCACGGCTGAGCCCCCTTGTACTTAAAGACACATGAACGAGAGAGGCAGAACCCAGAAGCTTGTTACCAGGAATACCTCATGGGCACAGGGAGACGCCCAGGGAAGATGAACAATTCGAAGACGTAGCTTTGATTTGGGACTAACTACCACCAGAACAGGGAAAGGAAGGGCAAACATATACCCCTTAGGGGATAGTAAGTGATTTTTGCGAGAGACAAGTGGGCCCCCAGAAGAAGAGCTGGAAGGTATGATGGTTGTGACAAAGTCTGTCTGGGTGTGGGGGTGACCCCCATCTCCTCTGCAGCGAGGAGTCCGTCTTCCCTGGTTAATGAAACCCCAGGGAAGGGGATTCCTAACAATCGCATTCCTTTTGCAGGAAGGGGAGATGGGGGGAGCTCAGAGAAAGCCCCTCCCTACATCTGCTCTTCTTCAAGTGGTTACAGCTCAAAATGACCAGTATGCCAAACCGGATCGTTTTGGGGACGCATACTCCTTTATCTTTCTTAACCTGCAGAACTGTAAGGTAATAAATTTGTGTTAAGTTAGTTGTAATTTGTTACAGCTGCAATGGAAAAGTACAATATGGGTTATCCTACCTCTAAAGAAGAAACTGCTATTCCACAGCTCCCTCCCCGAATGCTGACCCATTGGGTTTTTTTTTTTTTTTTACTCACTTTAAAATTCATGGCCAGTTTCTTCTAACATTTTGAGGCTCCAGTCTCTCTCAACCATGTTATATTGTGCGAGAAGCAAGCAGGTCTTCTCATGGCTGATAAATGGTCTAATTTCCCTTTATCTCAAATAATTTTTCCATCCGGCAAGACCACATTCATCGGACAATTATAGAACAAAAAAATAAAGCATTTGAAGTTGGATTGCCATAAGAAAGGGAGAGATTAATATTAGAATTCTTGATTATGTCTTTGGGGAAAAACTATAATCACTGAATATTGGATTTAACAAAAAGTCCCCGCTTATTGGGGTGCCTGGTTGGCTCAACTGGTAGAGCACGTGACTCTTGCTCTCAGGGTCGTGAGTTCAAACCACATAATGGGGTAGAGATTACTTAAAAATGAAATCTTAAGAAAGTTACTGCTTATTGAGAAGTAATTGTTTCATATATTCATATTGCTTCATACACATTATCTTGTTTAATCTTTAGACCAACTTTCAAAGGGAGGGACTTTTGTTTCTATTTTATCAATGAGGATATCAAAGGTCAGTCTAGGCATTAACTGGTTCAAGTTCAAGTAGACCTGTGTAGAGGTTCCCTTGATGGGTCCGATAACATCTTCCTTTGTTTGTTTGTTTTTTAACATCTTTCTTTGTGATAAGATATTCCCTATGGCCTCCTCCCAAAGCCTTTGTTTAAGGACAGTGTACACATTTGGAGGAGTTACACGCAGATCTCCCTCCAGCTATGGGGACAAGCAGGTGATTCGCTTTATTCTCAAGAACTATCATTGGCTTTAAGAAGCAATAGCTCTAAGATTTAATTATAGCTGAAGTAATGTCTACAGCAGTGCTTCTAAAATGTGACACCATTTTAGAAGCACCTGGGGAGCTTTTAAATATCCCAATGCCCAGGCCACACTGCACATCAATGAAATCCTAAACTCTTGGAATGGATTAAGACCTCAGTAAATTTTTAAAGCTTCTAAGGAATTTCCAAGTTTAGGAGCTCTTGATCCCCAAGCCAGAACTCCTTTGTGGTTGCTCTGTCCCTGGCATTAACTGGTTTATGGTATGTAATAGTCGGTTCCGTGAGCACACAATTTTTTAAGTGAGTATTTTGAGGGATCACCATAACTGTAGTTCCTCAAAGTTAGAAGCTTGATGAGATTCAGGTTGTCTTAAACCACAGATTCATTTTAACAAGTTTTGATTTCTGAGGATATATATATTTTTTAAGGTTGTATTTATTTATTGGAGACCGAGAGAGTGCACAAGACGGGGGAAGGGGTGGGGGAGAGAAGAAGCAGAAGTAGACTACCCGCTGAGCAGGGAGCCTGATGTGGGGCTTGATCCCAGGACCCAGAGACCATGACCTGAGCTGAAGGCAGACGCTTAACTAACTGAGCCACCAGGTGCCCCAATTTCTGAGTGTGTTGATGAAATTTCCTTTTTTCTTAACTTGTATATTTCTTCTATTCACAGTTCTTCTAAAGCCTTCATTCTCTCTAACTTCTCTACTTATATCACCATACATGTTTAGAGACTATCTTTCGAGCCTTTTACTACTGAGGTGGTCCTACTGTATTGACTTAAGACAAAAACTCAGAAGCAGGAAAACCTTTTAAAACGTAATATAAATAAAGGAAATCCAAACAAAGACACTACCAGTGTCTTGTGATGTGGGGTAGAAAACTCCTGTCCCAATGGGGCCAGGCAGGAAATCTAAACAAATGAAATCGGCTGGTGTTTTTGAAGCGAATGGGAGGGGGAGAGAGAGGGAGGGAAATGGGGAATATAGGGTGTCCACTGTTGCCACATCTTTTTTTTAAAGAGAAGCTGAAATCAGGTCTTTTAAGTGTGTATATACTTCTTAATGTCTGCTCAAACAATTTAAAAATACTGTGTCATTCAAACAAAACATGCATGTGCTTGGGACTCAGCCACACTGGCCTCCAATGTTTCATGTACGGATGAGGGTGGATTTATAGGGGCAAGTGTCCTCCAGTGAGTCTCCTTGGGATCCAGCCTTGATTAGAATGATAGCAGATGGCGCAACCTTGATTTTTTTTTTTTTTAATTTAGAGGTAAAATCACTGGCCATTGATTGGACATTACTCATGATTAGTCATTATTGGACATTGGTTGTAAGAATGATCACAAGATTGAGCAGTTCTGTAGTTAACAGCATTGCCTGGAGTACTGTTCTTTGTATGCTCTGCACAGCTAGTATATATTATTTAATAACAGCATCTATCAGTACAGAATTAAGACTAGTCCATGGCTATGGAAGAGATCATGGAACGGTGTTAAGAGTAATTTTTGAGGTAGAAAAAAGCATTGAAGGATGGGGTGTAGGGTGTGGAAGGAGAGGAGAACTCAGAAAAACTGCATTCGTATTTCTTTGAGGGAAAACTGGTGGAATTATTTACTTAAGAGGTTTTGATGAGGATGAGAATTTTAGAAATCCATTCTTATAAATACTCTCATCTCTTGCTCTTCTTGTCATTATCAAACTCAAAGCAGGGATTGCTTTTTTTTCTTTGCTGCTTATTTGCAAAGCATGTATAGATCAAATTCACTGTTTGACCTTCTTCCCCTATCCTTTCAGCTTTCATTTCCTTTGTGCTGGATGCTTTGAATTACATACAGTAATAGAGACTGGCTACAGTTGACTAGTTCTGAGGAGTGTTAAGATAAGTCACTTGCAATCCACAGAGGCTAGAAGCATAAAGAATCTCTTAATTTGCCTAACCTCTGACTTGCAAATATGCATTTTCTTGATAAACTTGCTATTATCCTTCCAGCTCCATCCTCTGTTCAGTTTCCTGACGTTTGTTAATGGAAAACTCTTAATTCCCTACAATAAAATTAACAATCAAAAGGCCAATTTATGCTAGCGCCTTTTGTTATAAGCCTAGCAGCAGCTACCAAAGGTGAAAAGGAAGGGGTGGTGGTAATTCTGTTTTTTTTTTTAAACATCATAGAATTTGATAGCTGGCAGGCTTTAAAACCTACCTGGTCATGCCCTTGTTTTCACAATGTGGGTTAGTGACTTGGATAATCACACAGCTGGCCAGTGGAGGCACTAGACCCTATGCCACATGTTTTGACTTTGACCTCATTATAAAGCACTCACAATTTTCAAAGCATTCCCATATTTGGTCCTTTTAATGGCATTATGAAATAGGCAAGGTAGGAATTATCCCATTTTACAAATGATTTAATCAGGACTCCAAAGTATAGAAATATATTCAAGGTCAAATGACTAGAAGCCAGAGATCTCCATCTGATTCAGGACCTTTTGGAGGTTGAAATTGCCTAAGCTAGTTGCGTTTCTTGAAACACCCACTATCTTTAAAACTCCTCAAAAAAGATCATGTTTATTATAAAGGTTTTCATTTAACAAATCGTTTCTTCTAACATAACCCCTCACTTCCAAAGATGACTCTATGTATAAGCTCACATGGGGGTGACTGGGTGATGGGCACTGAGGGGGGCACTTGGCGGGATAAGCACTGGGTGTTATGCTAAATGTTGGCTAACTGAACTCCAATAAAAAATTTTTTAAAAAGTATGAGCTCACATGGAGATAATATCTAAAGTCTACATTTCAGACTTTAGTGAGGGCCAGGCCAACTTGTCCTTTTGGATGATCCCCAACCCTGATGGAGGAAGGAAAGGGAGAGAGTCAGAGAGATAGGGAGACCATAGCACCTGCCCCGAATAAAACACTCAAACTTTGAGTTTCTTAGGCAACCCCATAATTTCTCTGTAGAAAGGGCAGCAATTACTGGAATCCCTGGCTTAAAGCTGCATTTGCACAGTACTTTAAGAACATTTATCAAAGAATGAAGACAGGAGTAGAGGTAAAAACTGGTAGATCGTATTCGTTGTAGATGGAGGGGCTCAGGTGGGAAAGTTGGCCAAACTATCCTCAGCTCTCTCACCTGTTTTTGATTTTTTTTTTAAGATTTTATTTATTTATTCATGAGAGAGACACAGAGAGAGGCAGAGACACAGGCAGAGGGAGAAGTAGGCTCCATGTGGGGAGCCCGATGCGGGTCTCGACAAGGACCCTAGGATCATGCCCTGGGCCAAAGGCAGATAGATGCTCAACCCTGAGCCACCCAGGCGTCCCGTGTTTTTGATTCTGTAGAGATGGACCATCAGCAGACTTCCTTCACAGAGAAGTGAATAAAATCTCAATCTAAACCCTCCTCCCTCTCTTTTTGCTTCATTTCAAACAAGAGTGTTCTATTCTTTTTTTACTTAGCGTGGCTTTAAATAAAGAATTCTTTAGATCCCCTCTGGCTCACCACCTCTGGCTCTTTTCAGAGAACTTCAAGAACCAAGGACCACAGTGAAAACTGAAATAGAACTGTGAAAATCTCTCACTGTAAAGCTACTCCTAGTTTTGAAGACCTTTTCACATTTGGTCCTTTTAAAGCACCACTCGACAGGCAGGATAAAAATTATTACCCTATTTTACAAATGATTAAACTGAATCTTGGAAGGGATAGAAGTACATACAAGGTTATATAACTGTGACCCAAAAACAGTTTCCACAGTTCCATTTTAATTCTATAGGTTCTCTAGAAGGACACTTTGCTAAGGGCTTAGAACTTGGGGAAAGCTCATGCCTGATTTTAAAATCCAGGATATTTTAATCTTGTTTATCACAGTATACCCAAAAACTTCAAGAGTTTTGGGTGTTTGTGTTTTAGTGTTTACGAAATGGTGCAGCTATTTTTAAACCATTCAGTATTTATTTTGGACTCTAATCCAGATTTCATTCACTCCTGCTGTTTCCCAGAGGTCAGCTCCTTCTATGCTGTTAGCTGTTTATCATGACCATGATCCATTTAGGGGGGATTTGAGGGGGACAAGTCAGAATTCTTGGTGTTTTTGCTATTGAGCATTTGATAGATGGGTTTTGGGGGAAACTTCCCCATATAGTACTTTTGACTGATGAACACTCCACAGAAATTAGTCTTCCTAACATCATGGGAAACTGTTCTTGTTTGACATGAAACAGCTCTTCAAAGTGCTGGGATGTATAATTTAAGGCTCTGACTACTTTTTATTTTTGCAAGGAACTTTCACATATGTGGTCTCTATATACGAGTGGGAAGACTATGTGCCATCCTTTCAGCTTTCACAGTAGGAAAAAGAAAGGCTAAATTGGCCGTGTTGTGTAGATAATTAGGGGCAGACCAAGAACCCTAACTAACTCCCAGCTTGCTTTTTGACCATCCTTTCTACATGTTGACATAACAAGGGAGCAAAGACTGTGGCCAACCAGCTGGCATTTTAATATTTGAGGAAAATAACAGTTTGTATCCTGTCTCTCTGTGCCAGCCACCAGTTCTTTACTATCTTTGGCCACATTAAAGAATCCTTGGATCCTAGATCATAGGAGCCCCTTTTTGATGGGAGATAGTGGCTGCTCTTTTGTCAACATCCTCATTATATGTAATATGTATTTTGCCACTTGGCTTGTATTCACTGTAGCTCTCTGGTGGGCCATTTCATTTTTTTATTTTTTTAAAGTTTGTTTTATGCCTTTAACCCTAGTCTTGCCAATATAACAAGGTTTTTATAGGGAGGGACTGACCAACTTTTCCAGGTGCATTCTTGATTTCAACTACTCATTTTGTTTTTTAAAAAGATTTATTAGAGTGCCTGCATGAATGGTGGGGTGGGGGGGGGGTGCAGGCTGGAGGCAGAGGGAAAGAGTCTTTTTTTTTTTTTTTTTTTTTTTAAGATTTTATTTGTTAATTCATGAGAGAGACCAAGAGAGAGGCAGAGAGAGAGAAGCAGGTTCCTCGAGGGGAGCCCGATGTGTGACTTGATCCTGGGATTCCAGGACCAGATCCTGAGCCCAAGGCAGGCGCTCAACCCCCTAGCCACCCAGGTGTCCCCAGAGGGAAAGAATCTTAAGCAGACTCCCCACCAAGGGGGAGCCCAACACAGGGCTTCTCATAACCCTGAGATCATGACGGGAGTGGAAACCCAGAGTCAGAGGCTCAACTGACTGAGCCACCCAGGAGACCCCTGGTTTACTTTTTTCCTCAAGGTGATCTTGAGTTTGACTTCACAAGATGTGTATTAAAAGATTTTCCCCTCTCTTATCAGTTAGTTATCTTCTGCTGGAGAGAGATCCAGGACCACTGCTGGATGCTGGTTTCTTCTTACCTGCCATACTTTACATTTTCTTCCAAGTGAAAGGATCTCCTTTTGTTTCAAATTAATGTCCAGATTCAAATGACAATGAGGCCGGCTACATGATGTGTAGGGTCCAGTGCCAAGTGAAAATGTGGGTCCTCCTTTTCAAAAAGGAGAGAAAAGGGTCATTAAAGGTACTAAAATGTAAAACTTTCTTTAAAAATATTTTATGTATAAAACTTAATAGGGGTAATAGTGATGCATAAGGAGTTTTATAAATTACAAAAAATATTTTTGGTGTCCTAATCTTATAAACTAAAATTATACTTTATTAATGTGGCATCTCGATGGATCATATAATTTTGTGGCTTAATTTTCTGCAATCCTAAATTTTATTTATTAAATCACCAAAAGTTATACTTTTTCATCAATGGATTTAAAAGTGATGTTAGTCACCATTGGCAGATTAAAGATTGCAAGTAATTTTTGATATACATTTGAAATCAAGAGAAGGATATTTGTAATCAGAATGCTGATGGCACCGTTACTGGAGCTGTTAAGAGTATTTTATAGAATGTAACAACACTGGGATAAATTTCTGATATAAATTTCAGTACATCTAGAACTGAGGATTCTTGGAATAATTTTTCTAAAAAAAATACTTCATACAAATCATTTTGTGTAGGTCTGAATTTAGTTTTAAATGTAAATTTATACAATGGCATTTTAATTTTTCCTCTGGAATTTCCTGTGATGTGAGGAGGAGGGGTTCAGACAAGAAACAAAGAGACCTTAAGGTCTGTATATTGTTAAATATTCATTTATTCTATTGTGTATCTTCAATTATAAGAACAAAACAATTTAAAAATTGTTTCCCTTGTTAATATTGGGTTCAGCCAAAGGTTCACATGAAAATAGTGGTCTTTTTCATGGACCATGATCATTTTTAAGTTATTTCCATTTTTAAGGCTGTAGATATTTGCTTTACAGTATATGGCAGTTTCCAAATTCTTTGAATAATTCTAATAATTCACCAATATGCTTTATTTTCATGTCCATGTATACACTTCTATTTTGTAATAACTTACTGACCAAGTTTGCTGCCTGAGTATGGCATCAGTGCTGCCAGAGGGAGAGTTAATATTTGTTCAGATATGGTAGGGACACACCCTGGGGACACATGAGCAAGCTCGCCTTCCACTCAAGCCCCTTGTCTCTCCTGTGGCCGTGGCTGTTGCCGCATTGCCCATCTAGGCCCAGCTCCCAGCCCCGCCACCCCTCAGGCCCTGCACCCCGCACTGCTGTGCATGCCTGCTGGCAGCTGTGCCCGTGGACCTGAGCCCAGGCGTGTGTGCACCACAACTGCTTGCACGCATGGCTGCCTGCTTTCTCTGCTCATGCCCAGGCCCCACAGGCCCATTAGACTTTGCTCCGAAATACAAATTCAAGAATAAAATAGTAAACATTTTAAGACGGCCCAACAGAACATGGTAAACCAGGTGTGGTGCTGTGCAAAGGCGCAGGTTGCATGCCCATGAAGCCAGCCTTGGCAAGTAGGCCTTTATGAGCAATTTCTCCCTCCCCCAAATCAGAGATTATTAAACAAAGTTAGAACTGTCTCTACTGCCCTGCCTGCCTTTGTGACACTGCCTAACATCAACCCCACCCACTAAGTTCAAACCTGCCGCAACAAGGTTTATGACCACCTATCTTTGCTTATCTGCTAGCACCACCTGCTTTGAGTGTCTTGTACTCCCTTTATCAGCAAGTCGTGTGTACTGACTCTTGTCCTTCATCCTTTGGCTAATTCTTGTTTATTTTTATTTTGCTCCTCTGTCCTTCAGTCCTGATGCCTGGCACCACTTTGCAAACAGACTCCCTACGTGTGTGCCTTTATCTCAGGCTCTCCTGACAAGAGAACCTGGATTCTAACCATTGCTACAGCGCTTAGGGAGGTGTGCTTTGGGGGGCTAATTTTACTCAGTGATTAGCTAGACCTCTAACCATGTTGGCAATCCCAGTTCAGATACTAAAACATTCACTCATTCAGCAAATACTGAGTGCTTACTCCGTGCCAGGCACAGAAAAACTGGAAACAAAACACAAAAATTCCTGCCTTTGTGGTGCTCATGGGAGAAGTGTTATGGAGAAAAATAAAATGGGGGAGGAATTTTGCAATTTTTTTTTTAAAGATTAATTTGAGAGAGAGAGCAAGAGCATGAACAGAAGGGGCAGAGATGAGAGAGATAGAATCCTAAAGAGATTCCACATTGAGCATGAGCTGGATACAGAGCTTGATCTCCGACTCTTAAGATCAGGACCTGAGCCAAAATGAAGAGTTGGATGCTTAAGTGACTGTGGTACCCAAGTGCCCCAAGGTTTGCAGTTTTAAAGAATGTGTCAGGAATTGCCTCCCTTGAAGGACGAAGGGAGCCATGGGGAAGCCTGAGAGAAGAGGTTCTAATTAAAGGCAGGACGAATGCAAAACCTCTGAGGTGACAGGGGCCTGACTGGCCTGCAGGTAACGTGGGGCCATCATGTAGGGCAGTGGTCACGGGCAGGGTCCTAGCCGACCAGGTAGAGAAGCTAGGCCAACTCTAGTAGGACCATTGAGGGCACCATATGGACGTTGCTGTTTATGGGGGAAACACATTTTCTGCAAAACAGTGACTCGATCTGCTTTGCTTTGCGTGTGGAAAGCGATCCCAACTGGGTCTCACAAACTCAACCAGTTTTCCCAATTCTTTCTCTTGGCTTTTAAACAATTTTAAGCAGGCCTTTCTAAATTTTTTTTTTTTTTTTGGTAAGATAGTCAAACTTCTAACGGTATGACATTCTTTGATTTCTTGATTGAAAATGCTTTTTGAAACATTTTTATTCAGCACGACACGTAAATTACATATGCTATTGTCTTTATTCAAAAGAGACCTTTTGTTCACTGATAGAAATACTCTGTCCGTCACTGCCTATATTCTTTGAAGATCAGCTTAAGACGTTGTATATCTAATTATTCTCATTGTTTGAAAATGCATATTTTCCACTGATTTGAATTTGCATTTTGACTTTTTCTTTGTTTTGCAATAAAATATCATTTTGTTAGCCAAGTATGTAAGTGAAATCTAAACCAAATTGCTTTAGCTAAGAGGTAGGGCATGAATGTATCATTCAATTTTATATGGAACCAATTATTTTCTCTGCCGTAATGAAGTCAGGATGGCATAAAATTAGCTTTCTGGGTCTTTAGTCAATAGTGTTTTTGTTCAAAGTTTTGAAGATCGTTTGAAGTAAAGCTGCTGAATCCTTATGAGGGGGCATCTTTCCCAGAACTATAAACAAGTGTTGACAGCAGTAGACCAATATTTGTTCATACCCCAGAAGGCACAGCTCAACCTGTATCACCTACTTCCTCCCACTCCCCACTCATTCTTCCCTAAGTTTCTGTTTCTTTTTATGCTTCTGGTCCTTTCTTCTTATACTCTGCTCCCTTCCTCCAAACCATCTACCTTAAAAAGTCCACCAAACTGCAGTTGCGAGGGGGCGTGTGGGGATCTAGACTACAAGCTGGACAAATTGTTCTAGCTCCACTGGTTCTTGCATCAAGAGCCCCATCTCCATGCTAGTGACCTGTTCCCAGTGCCCAGAGAATGTTCCCACAAGAACAAAATGTTCTCCTCCCTTGACCAGATTAATGACCTGTGAAATCTGCAGGGCAAAATGCTTAAAAGAAATGTAAAAGAACTCACACACCGGAAGAATTCAGTGTAACAGTTGAAACTTTTTTCTCCTCGTAGGTTCACTACTGTCAGTTCAATGAGGGCAGGGGTCCGGGTCTTTGTGGCTTGTTCTTCTTTCTCCAGCAGTAAGTGAAAGGTCTAGAATGTCGTCAGCACTTCAATATTCCTGTTATAAATGAACACAGAGCTCACTTTACATAGAGCATTGTAGTATTTGGTTTATTAAAGACCTACCTGAAAGGAGCAACAAGATTTAGGAATTGGTTGTTGAATCTGTTGGCTAATATGAGTCAAAAAGAACAAATCGGCATTTGCCCAAACTCAGATAATCACTTCCGACAAATGGCCTGTAGCATTTGGGTCGATTGGATGGTACTGAATCTTGCCACGTAACATATCAAATTTGTTTTGTTATGTAGAGGGACATTTGGCAATTAACTCATCCTCATGAGCTCATCGGATTGAAGTCCTATTTAAACATTTTTCTGAAGTTGCTGTGGAGTACACATCTGTTCTCTTTTGGCCTAGAGCACCCATTCACCAGTCATGTCGAACTCCTCTTAATTTGGTTAATGTGCTATCAGCGGTGTTGCCTACTCTAACCAAAGCTAGGGGATTCAGGTTCAGCCATTCAGAGCATCACACTCCCCGGGCCATATTGTTGGATTAGGGATGGTCTCATGAGCCAAACAGAGCTAATAAAATGCAATGATATCTCTACTAAGCCACTGGGAAGGAGTATAGTTAGGAAGCTACTGTCTTCAAATGTGGTGTTCTGGGGGGGGGAAAGAGGCTGATAATGATGAAACTAACACAGTGGAAATGAGAGAGAAATAGGGTCAAATTTGGGTCACTATAATATATAATTAAAACCCTTGATGAGCATATATCTAAAGCCATGCCTAGCTCTGAAAAAATGCCTAGCTGAAAAATTCAATATTTATATAAGTTTATGCTGTGTTTTTGATCCTTTTTGATAAAAAGAATTAAAACTAACACATAGGGGATCCCTGGGTGGCTCAGCGGTTTAGCGCCTGCCTTTGGCCCAGGGCCCAATCCTGGGGTCCTGGGATTGAGTCCCACATCAGGATCCCGGCATGGAGCCTGCTTCTCCCTCCTCCTGTGTCTCTGCCTCTCTCTCAATCTCTGTGTCTATCATGAATAAATAAATAAATAAATCTTAAAAAAAAACAACAACTAACACATATTTCCTTTTCTGTTTGTCTCTTGGCTTTTTTCTTTGTGTTTTTTTTTTTTTAATCACTTCTATGTTGAAACCTACTTGAGCTTCATCCCATAGGTTTTAATATATAATCTCATGTTCAGTTTTAAAGTGTTATCCTATTTCCATTTTGATTTAATTTTTAAAAAGATTTTTGTTTGATAGAGAGTGAGACCACAAGCAGGAGGAGTGAGAGAGGGAGAGGGAGAAGCAGATTCCCCACAGAACAGGAGCCTGATGCGGGGCTCCATCCCTGGACACTGAGATGATGACCTGAGCTGAAGGCAGATGCTTAACTAACTGAGCCACCCAGGCGCCCTCCATTTTTATTTAATTCTTGATCCACAGACTCTCTATAATTACATTTAACAATTTTCAAATGTAGGTATTTTGGCAAGTTATATTTTTCTTAATATGTTCTAGTTTTAGTGACTTGTGAGTAGATAATGTAGTGAGTATCATTTTTTTTTGAAATACTGAGATTTACCTTATGACTTAGTATAAAGTTGGAATCTATAAATATTAGATGTTTGGAAAATTGTGTTTAGTATTCATATACATATTTCCATTAGCTCAAGCTTCATCATTATTTTAAATCCTTAATATTCTTACTACCGCTTTGCTCTATCTATAAATTGCTGAAAGAGATGTTAAAATCATCTATTATAATTATGGATTTGTAAATTTCTTATACTTGTGTCAATATTTTAGCCATGTTAGCTAACTATATACTCAGGATTATTATATCTGGAGGTAAACTGTCTTTGTCATGTCATATTTTTGCCTTAAAATCACATTAATATGATATTAATATAGCTGCACCAACTTTCTTCTGGTTAGTATGTATGTTATATCTTCTTCAATTCTTTTTCTCTGAATTTTCTATGTTCTTATGCTTAAATTTTTTTTGTCAACACGTATTTTAAAACCATTATAAATTTTATCTATTAAAAGGTTAATCATGAAAAGAGAGATAATACATAACTAAAAAGTTAAAAGAGGAAAACAAATGGGATCATAAGAACACTTGATCAATCCAAACAAAAGAAGAAAAGAATTAAGGAACAAAGAATAAACAGGATGAATAGAAAACAAATAGTATGAAATTTAAATCCAGTGATATCAATCATTTTAATTATAATTCACATTCCAGCTAAAAGATGCAGATTGTCAGAGTAGATTTAAAAAATTGAGTGTATTTTCTGGATTCTTTCTCTGTAGCAAGCGAGATTATTAGAGAGCTCAGCTTGGACTATCTTACTCTAGTTTACAAAATGCTTGCTTCTGCCCAAGCTATAATATCATGCTGTCTGCTTGTAGTGTGGTTGATATAAGAAATGGCCATATAAGGATATTTTTTGTAGTATATGTAGACCCCTCATTAAAGACCTGACGTACTGTGTGGCTCAAGGTTTTGTATAAGGTTTCATGCAATAAATCCCTCCCAGAGTTCATGCTAGGAAAAAGTTTGGTTCCTGACAAACTAAAAGTTTTCTCTTATTAGTTATATAAAGTGACATTTTTCTTTCCTGTCTTGTATGCAAGAGCTTAGGGGGGAAATCTTGTGATTATTTTTAGTGATTGTCTTTCATCCGAGTTTTTGCTAGAGCTAGTTTTCCCTCCCAGTTAACCACCACAGTGATTGAGCACTAAGCCTATTTAGAGAATAAGGAAACAAAGGATTCAAATATTTAAAAAATGGTAAAGACAGACACATAAAGAATTACGTTATAGTTAGGGAGTGCCTTCATAGAGGTATGTACAAAGTGCTACAGAGATGTAGGTGGAAATGCTTAATTTTACTTGGAGTGGTGGAGCTAGGAAGGCTTCACAGAGGAGGTGACATCCGAAGTAGGATTTTAAGCACGTATGGGATCTTATCAGGAGAAAAACATACACTATAGCAGTGCTAGCCAATAGAAGTATAATACGAGCCACATAGGAAATTTTACATTTTCTAGTGGCCACATTTTAGAAGTAAAAAGAAATTGATAAAATAAATTTTATTTTTATTTTTTGATAAAATAAATTTTAATATATTTTATTTAATCCAATATATCTACTATATTATTGTTTCCACTATACTATACTGTATGATCAACAGGTAATCATTTTTTAGTAAAACATTGTGATACTTGACATTACCTTTTGTATTTAAAATCCAGTGTATATTTTATATTTATAGCTAACAGCCAATTGTGGCTAGTGACCTCCACATCGAACAGTGCAGGACTACTGCATTTTCAAAGACAGAAGAGAAATAGGATATCTGGGAAACTGTAAGTAATCCTGTATGGTTTGACCATTGTGTGTGTGTGTGTGTGTGTGTGTGTGTGTGTGTGTGTGTGTGCTGTGCACATGGTGTGTATTTTGGGGAGGGGGTGGCAAATGGAAGAAAAATGACCAGAAAGGTAGATTGGGGCAAGAAAAAGAGAGATGTTTGATTTTATTACATTGGAATCACTGAAGGTTTTCAGCAAAGAAGGATATTTTCACATCTGCACTTTAAAACTTTAATTCTGGAGGCCGTGTGAAAAATAGATTGAACTTGAATCTGTAGTTTTGAAATGGAGGAGGAAAGAATTTGGTATTTTGAAGTTAGCATGAGCAGAACTTGGAAACCGTTTAAACGTGGGGAGTGAACAAGAAGTGAAAATGACATTAGGTTTTGAGTATATGCAGCAGTGTGAATACCATTAGTGAGAGGGAATTAAACAGTAAAAACAAATTTTGAAAGGGTAATAATTAGTTTGATCTATTTTGTGCATATTAAGATTTGTAATCGGCGTTTGAAAATTCCAAGTAGTACCAGGTCCAATCATGGGAATATCTGCATGGTATGATTGGAAATCTCTACCCAATGGATATCCAAATTTCGTGTAAATTTATCATAAGTTAAATTTTTTGAATTGACCGGATTATTTTACTTATTTCATGTAGAAGAACAAACATGTTAAAGTTTCTAAGCAAATATCAAAAGAGTTGAAGAATAGAAGAATATACCAAACAGTAAATCCAGGTGTGCATTAAAATACATTCAAACTGCCATAATCAAATTGCATAAAACAGGAGCAAGAAAAGCACTGTCTAAAAAGAGAAGATAGACTCAAAAGAGACTAGAAACAGGATTTAGATGACTATTTACCCAGGTATAGGTAGGGTTAGGCGGTCCACAGGGAGTTTGAGGCACCACACCAGCAAGGATCAGAGAAAAAATATTCCGACCTCTCTCCTTCTGATCTCTGATCTCTTGCCAGTGTCTCCCATTGGCCAAAGAGAATATACAATCAGGAAGCAAGGGGCCTGGGTGATGCAGACCCTGGCCAGTAGCTGCCTGGGATGAGGGGTTGGGCAGAGAATGAACCTGAGAGAATAGAGTAAGGCTAGCTAGCATATGCGGACTAATATAGGATAGTTGGCGTTCCTATCTATTAAGGGGGAAAAGTACTCTTAAAAAATGGCACTAGCTATCCACTTGGAAAAAAGTGTTTGAGTCCTATAATAAAAAAAAATTCTAGATGGATTAAAGTTATAAATGGCAAAACAACATTTTATAACTTCTGGTTGAAGGAGGCCTTCTTAATCAAGAGCGGAAACTATAAGAAAAAGAATTATTCATATCCACATAGGTGTGTATGTAAAAGATATATATTTATGTATACACATATTATATACATAAATTCTGAAGGGCCAAAGTCATTATGGACAATATAAAAAGAAAATTATGGGCCAGGAAAAAATATTTGTAAAATATACAATAAGTGGTTAATATAGCCTATATTCAAAGAGCTACTAAATAAAGAAGTTAATTTTCTTTAAATGGGCAAAGGATATAAATAGGCATTTCATAGAAGAAGGAATGCAAATGACCAGGATACATAGTAAGAAAGTGGCCAACTTCCCTTTTTGTCAGAGAAAGTCAAAGCCAAAAAATGGAGTATAATTTTCATCCATCAGATCGGCACATTTTTTCTTTTCTTTTATTGAAAAAATGCCTAAATCCATACTGTAAAAAGGCCAAATGCTACCAAAAGGTATGTAATGAAGCAAGCCTGCCTCTTGTAAGTCACTGGTACCTCACACTCTCCCTTTGGGGGCAGCCACTGTAAGTTTACTTATGTGTCTTCCCAGAAATATTTTCTGTGTATCAAGTACACGGGGTGGGGGGGGGAATATATATATGTAACAAATTACAAACAGGAACATGGATGATGATGCTCCATTCCCCCACAAGACTCTTCCCCTGTTCCTCTGGCAAACCCCTAGCTGTCCATTATTCTGGACATTGGTGTTTTATTTCATCTCTATTTGGTCGTGTTGTAGAGCTGTAGAACATTCTGTCCTTGGGATGCGTCGTAATTAGTCAGACCTTTAAGCTGTTTCTAGACTGTTGTTACAAGAAACAAAACCACACAGACCCTGCTGTTCCAAGGACAGCTGCGGGACCAATGGAGAGGTGGAATCGCTGAATCCAAGAGTTTGTGCAGTTCAGATTTTCATTGTCTTCCAAAGTGGGCACAGCACTGTCCCTCCCAGGAACTGTATGTGTTGACACGCATCAGGCTGTTAGCACAAGTTACCTTAGGGCCCGGAATGGGTGACAGGCAGACTTTAAGGCTTTCCTCGTGCACCTGAGATTTATTTTACTTATTAGAGGACCCACAAATTACTTTGTAGTTATTTTTTAAAAATCAAATGAAAAGCAGTCCGACAACCCACAGACGTACATGGGGAGAGGGCAAAATTAAGCAATGTCTGGGCATAGTGAAAAAGCCCTGTTTAAATGCACTTTTCTATTGTAGGCCTTTCTGGAAGTAGGAACCCTACACATGAATATAAGTATGAAATATATCCGTGCCTGGCTCAAATGGAAATTCTAGACTTGTTTTGGTGTGGATGAACCCCTAAGGAGATGAAGGTCCATTATCTCCACCATTTACCTAATTTCTTTTTTTCTGCATCCCATTAAAAGGCTGCAAAATGTTGGTGCCTCTTCCAAAGTGCTGCATGAACTCCTCTCAAAGATGGTGATTTATTTGGGCCGTTAACAAGAGTGCACCCCTGACTCTTCCTCATTAAGTGCAAGTTATGTTTTAAAGATCTCTTTACATATTTACCTCCATTTTAAAAAATATTCCATTATTTTTGTTGTTGCACTTCCTGCTGGTAGCCCCCTTTTTGATAAGGGTTCTATAGGCTCTTGGAAGGCTACGGCCGTGAGAGGGTGCAGCGCAGAACAAGGGCATTGTTCACCTGTGAACAGGTGTCTTCTGTGCTTTCCGTGCCTTCTGGCAGGTGCCCTGTACTAGGACCGACCAAGGCAGGCCCTGCAGCTGCGGGTGCACTGAGCCTTTAAGGAGACCTGGGAGGTTCCTGTACCTTCTTGGGAAGAGGAAAAGGAGTGGTACCTCGGGACTTTCCAAGAGAAGATGGTAGGCACTAACAGTGAGATTGGGCAGGGCTACGCACAAGAGAAATTAAGGCTGGGCTGCTAAAGGATTTCAGAAAAGAGTCCCATAGTAGCCTTTTTCCCTTAATAAGTGATAGTGTTAAATAAATTATTAAAGACTATAAAAGCCCCATGAATAAGCATTGGCATTTTGGAGTGATTTCTTTTTTTCTTATTCAGAGTTTTATTTTTAAGATTTATTTATTCATGAGAGACCCAGAGAAAGAGAGGCAGAGACCCAGGCAGAGGGAGAAGCAGGCTCCATGCAGGGAGCCTGATGCAGGACTCGATCCCAGGACCCCAGGGTCACGCCCTGAGCCGAAGGCAGACGCTCGAACACTGAGCCACCCAGGCGCCCCTTATTCAGAGTTTTAATACATATATCATCCTATTTGGGTGGGTGGGGGCTGTGTAGGGAGAGGAGGGGAAGGAGGGATGGGGGGGGGAGAGAGAGAGAGAGAATCCTTTCCTTTCCCCTATAGGAAAAAAGTCAAACTCTTCTTAACTTGGCATGTAAAACACTTGACAATATCCTGACTTGACTGAAACCCAGCAATTACCAAGCATAGACGTCATTAAAAATAAAAAAAAAAAATTTTTTTCTTGAAAAGGTTCATTGTTGATCAGGGAAGACAGAAGTAAAGTAAATGATTATGACATGTATGACCATGTATGGGTGGGAGCCATAGAAACCCTTCCAAGGAGGGAGGGGTGGCTCATCCTATGTGTGGGGTCAGGACACACTCCTTGAGGCGGTGACATCTCTGGGGTGTTTTGTTTTAAGATTTACTTATTTATTCATGAGACACACAGAGAGAGGCAGAGATACAGGCAGAGGGAGAAGCAGGCTCCATGCAGGGAGCCCAATGGGGACTCGATCCCAAGACCCCAGGGTCACGCTCTGAGCCACCCCGTGTCCCTCCAGAGTGTTTTGAAAGAGAACGGGAGGCAGAGGAGGGCAGAGGCTGGGAGGGCTCCAGGCACCTGCGACGGTGGCCTCCCTGCCCAGCTCCCTCACTATGTGCAGCAACACCATGGTCCCTACTCTTCTTGGAGGAAAAGCAGGAAGGGCGGGGGGATGAGATGATGTTGCTCCACCCCCCCACCCCCCCCACAAGACTCTTCCCCTCTTCCTCTGGTAAACCCCTAGCTGTCCTTTAAGATGCTGGTCAAATGTCTCTTCTTCTTCGACTTCTCCACTGCTGCCTGCTGTGTACAATGGTGTTAATGTTAACCACACGCTATAGCTACTTGTGTAGCAAGGCCTCCCACCTGAGAGCTGGTTGGCTGGACTTTTTCTGATAATCTGGGGCAGGCAGATCTTCTGGAAATGTGTTAGGATAAGGGACTGAGGAGCATTCTGGGAGAAAACGTTTGGGAAGAAAAGCCAAGAATAATAAGCTGTCCCGTAAGAAAGCCTCTGTTGTTAGAAAGCAGGGCAATCTGAGGACCATGTGATCATTGTTCGGCCCTTGTCCATCACCTCCAGATCTGTGTTCTGTACACTTTGTGACACTGGGGCTGGGAGTCTGTTGTGCTGAGGAGAAAGCCCCAGGGGGAAATGGGAATTCAGACAAAAAAAAGACTTGCTTCTCTGCTTGCTCCCCATTCTGTATCTAAGTGACCGCGCTCCACCAAGTACAACCGCTGGCTCCAGGGGCAGCTGGGTGGCCCTCCTTCTCAAGGTCAAATTTTAACTTTGAGGGTCTGCTCCTCCTGCCTATGTTGTAAAAATCCCAACCTCCATGAATATATAGATATGAATCCTGGGACATGTGAGCTGAAAGATAATTTTCTGCAAAAACAGTATTTTAACTCCTCCTGGAGAGCACGGTCCAAAACTGAGCATGTTCTCTTCATTTGACCACAGACTCTTTCTGAGACTCTCCTGCTGAGGAATTCTCTTGTGGGAGTCCGTGGAATCTGAGCTTCAGAGTTTAATATGGCACTAACCAGTTGAGAAGGGCGGGGGCGGAGGACAGGAAAATTTGACTGATGACCAGGCAGGAACATACATGAGTAAAGTGGGTTAAGTCAGTAAAACAAGAGAGAGAAGTCTTTGGAAAACTGGAACCAAGTACCTTGTCAATATGGGCAACTACTACTCAGCTCCAGCCCATTGCTGCCTTGTGGGAATGTGGGGCCCAGGATGGTCTGGGTTTTTAAGAAAGCCCCAAATCGGTATTTTGAGGGAAAAGTAGCCATTGGTCACTATTCCTTAAATCTGCAGGAGCTAATGAGATTTGTTCACAAGATTTGTGGGAGCCTTAGAAATATTTGATCCTGAGGCACCTGGGTGTCTCAGTCGGCTAAGCATCTGACTCTTGACTTCAGCTCAGGTCATGATCTCAGGGTTGTGAGATCAAGCCCCACATCAGGTTCCCACACACTGTCTCATGCTTGCTTGCTCGCTCGCTCTCTCTTCCTAAAAAGAAAAGAGAAGAAACACCTGATCTTGGGAGATCTCTTTGCAAGGATCTTTGTTGCTATGATTGTAGATGTGGGTAGGAAGCAGTGACACACAGTTTGTATTTATTCATGCTTCTTCCTTATTAGATGCTGAGCTCCCTAAGGCGCAAGGGTTATAGGGGAAGGGCTTATGTCTAATCCATCCTTATATTGTTAGCCCCTGATGTAATTCTTGGAATATAGTAGTTCTAATGAACGGCTGAATGGATGAGTGTGTTATGAAAAATAATGTAATTTGTACAACCCAGCTTGGAAATTAGACTTGGGTTCTACTCCTGGATTTATTATGAGCTGTGTGGCTTTGGGAAATCACTTACCTGAAATTCTCTCATCAGTAAAGTAGAAATACTAATAACTACCTTCCAAGGATTTCTGTTTTTTATTATTTATTAAAAACCTCTCTTGTGAGTTTTTTTTTATTATTCATTCTCAATTTATTAAGATAATGAATGTGAAGGTATCTTGTGGAAGGATTAGCTCGGAATGGGGGTGGGAGAGGCGTTCAAACGTTTTGTCTTCCTTCAGTAGCTTGCTCTAGATCCATCGCACCCCTGGAACCAAAACCGTGTTGCAAGTGTCCTAGCCCAGTGGTATTTCCCCTGTGTGTGCTGACAGCCAATAACACGTTCGAAGAGAATTCTATTTATTGCTAACGTCGAATTGTATTTCCACCAGAATGACTCTGCTATGTTGAACACTGACCCGCCATTCAATGAGGAAAACCTTCCACATTACCCACATTTGGGCAGCTTAAATCTTTTAAAGTATCTTAAAAGGATGTGTCTTTGATTAATTTTCCTTTTCTGGAATATCTAAGGTTACGATTTGAGCAAATAGTCCTCTTATGAAATGTACTTTTTGGATTTCTTCCCAGAAGTCACTTACTTTTCCTTTTCTCATATTATTTGAAGTAATGAAACTAGTGCTTTCATGTAATGCCAGTCGTTAATGTGCTCGAGGTGTTTATGTGGTGAAATGAGCTCTGGATGCCACCAGACAGAGAGCTCCTTCCTCCTCATTCCTTTGCTGTTAACTTTCTGTTGCCTCTATCCAAGGCCACGTAGCATCTCCACTAAATATTATAACCCCGAGGTCCCTCTCTTTATTTCTCCTTTATGTCTCCATGTGGCTGTTAGTCATCAGCCAAATGTGAGTCAGGTCAGGTGATAATGGAGCAAAGGCTGATTTTTCTCAGAGTATACAATCCTGGAAAAACAAACTTCATAGAGTTAAATTGGTTATAAATACCTATGTTCGTCGCCCACCTAATTCACTTTGACCTGATTCACTTGGTCTAACTATTAAGCTTTTTTTTTTAAAAAGATTTTATTTATTTATTTATGAGAGACACAGAGAGAGAGAGAGGCAGAGACACAGGCAGAGGGAGAAGCAGGCTTCACACAGGGAGCCCAATGGGGGACTTGATCTCAGAACCCCGGGATCACGCCCTGAGCCAAAGGCAGATGCTCAACTGCTGAGCCACCCTGGTGCCCCCAAATTATTGAATTTTTTAAAGATACCTTCTGTTTTACTTCCCTACAGATTTTGAATTGTCAAGCCTCCACATTTAGGGGAGTCAACTCCTTAAAATAAATTATATGTCTATATATCTACATACAGACGTAGAGATCTATCTGTACATCTAGGTATGTAGATAGGGATATAGGGATTTAGAAACAGAAAATATAGAGCCGACAAGATGGGTGCACATGTGGATATATAGAACCAATGGGACACATCCTGTTGGTTCCATGTATTTATGTCTATACATCTATCCTGTTGATTAGATGTGTCTATTCGTATCTATATCTCTCTCTCCACACACACCCTGTTCTATTTATCTGGAGAATCCTGACTAATAGAAAATCATAAGAGAAAAACGTATAAATTAAATTTCATCAAAATTAAAAACTTTTGCTCTGACAAAGACACCATGAAGAAAATGAAAGTCATGCCACAGATGACAGATATTATATATATATATAATACTATGTATATATCTTACGCATCTATACACACATAATATATGTGGTGTATATGTATGTTAAAAATGATTTATATTCAGAATATGTGAAGAATTTCACCACTTAATAGTAAAGCAATAACAAATGACTGAGATCTTAACAGGCACTTCAAAAAAGATGTGTGAATGGCCAATAAGCACATAAAAAGATGTGCATTGTTATTATTGTCAAACAAAGCCAGACACTAGTTAAAGTGGTGAGGAAAGCTTTTTATTTGGTAATTCTATTACAATCAGAAAAAGAGTCCAGTGTGAAGCAAAATCAACGTTGACTTGTGCAGCAGTAATGGAGTATTTTATTTTATTTTATTTTATTATTTTATTTTATTTTAGTAATGGAGTATTTTAAAGGTTGAGTGGGGGGATAGGAGTGGGGGAAGAGTGGGGGCTAAGGTAGAGTCCTCCTAAGAATCCTGTACATTTTGTTGTCAGAAAATAATCAACATTTAGAGACCTTATAATGGACAAGACCAATTCACTTCTTTATCTTCACAGCAAACCTTAGACTTGGAATGCTTAAAATCTAATTGTCACTTCAGAACCTTATTATTCATCACTTTACATAATCTATGCTTTCCTTCTTCTCTATGATCGGCACTTTTAATCATTCAATGAATGTGCAGACAAGCAAAACTTATAGATATTTTTTCACAATGAATCCTGATGATATTTGATCTGTAGGAAGCATGTCCATAGCACTGCTTTGCATTGTCTGTGTCACTACAGCAATTTTTTCAATATGAAATTTTTTTAGATTTTTTTTTTTTAATTGCTGAGAGACACAGAGAGGCAGAGACATAGGCAGAGGGAGAAGCAGGCTCCCAGCAGAGAGCCTGATGTGTGGGACTCGATCCCAGGATCCCGGGATCATGACCTGAGCCAAGGGCAGACGCTCAACCACTGAGCCACCCAGGTGCCCCTCAATATGAAATTCTATAGCATATGAATAGTATGGGTAAAGTATTTTGTTACCATAGTATGAAACTTTGGTGTTCTGTTGTTTTGTTTTGATAAAAGAAGAAAACCATCATTCAAAATATCTTTAATTTTCCCTATAAAAATTTAGGCATCATTTTAAATAGGTTTTAAAACAAGTCTTTAAAATTAGCAAATGGAATCAGGCTTAATTTTCTTAATTAGAAAATTAGAAAACTCAAATGTTTGAATAAAAGGTTATATCTTTCATCTTGGAAAATTTTATTCACGAATTTATTTTTATTCACATGAAGAGAGTTTTTAGGAACTTACATAAAAAACTACATTCCCTCAATAGGATAAATTATTAGAAGTACTTACATGAAAGCCCAGTGTAGTTTTTAAAAGATTTCTTGTTTATCATCTCCCTTAGATTAAAACATGAAAATCAAAATCACATGTTGAAAGTGATGAGTTACATTATTTTCTTCACTGTTTTCTTGGTATAATTTATTGGGGCCTGTACATAACCTACAGATGATTTATCTAGTTTATACAGTTTATACAGAATAGTAATTTCCCATGTAGTTTTACCCAATTTCTCTTGGAACTCATTTTGGGCTAACTTCGATAGTTAATAAATTATTAGAATTACTTTGTGATAGGTGTAATTAATAATCAAGACTTCCAGACTCATTTTTCAAAGCCTTTAAATTAATCAAATTATGTTTCCAAAGGCAGCAATAGGTACCAAATATATTTTTGCAGGAAATATAAATTATATTAAGGATAAATATCTTGGAAGCATAACCGTCTTTTCAGATCATTGGTTTTGTACTTTTATTTGGTAAATTGCTGTAGAAATTGAGTTAAAGTATATATTTCTTGTAGGTGATTTAATTCTGAAGAGAACAAAATAGGAAAAATGACAAATATTGAAAAAATTTGAAAGAAGTTTAAGTTTCATTCCTTTTTTTTTTTTTTTTTTTTTAGTTTCATTCCTTTTTAAAAGATTTATTTATTTACTTATTAGAGAGAGAGAGAGAGCGGTAAAGAGAGAAGAGCACATATGTGCCAATGTGCACGGGGGACAGCACAGAGGCAGAGGGAGAGGGAGAGAGAATCCCAAGCAGATCTGTGCTGAGCATGGAGCCCACGCGGGGCTTGACCTCACCACCCCAAGATCATGACCATGTGGAAACCAAGAGTCCGGTGGCCCAACCACCTGTGCCACCCAGGCACCCAGAGTTTCACTCTTCCTGGGAAAGGACAAAAAGGAGAATGTATTCCAGGATATTTACTGGGGCATACTTTAAAGAATCTTGTGGTTTTATAAGTTTTCCTTTAAAAACCTACATTTTAGAGGTTCTTAGGAGAGCCTGTCCTTCAACATGGATTAATAGATCCATCCTACTGTTGGAAAATTGGTGTAGAGTGGCATGGTGCCCCTTTCCTGATAGGGGTTGAGTCACCTCTCTCTCAGACCTTGGCTAGTCCTAGGAAAATGTATAGCAAGGACATTCTGGTGAAAATCCTATCTCCTGTGTGTTGGGCTGCAGACAACAGGGCTGCTGGTAAAATCATAGTTCAAATGCACAAACCACATTTAAATGTTTTGCATGTGTAAACATGCATGTGTAGACATGTAACCCTAGCACGTCATCCTCAGTGCTCTGGATGGTCTGACACCCACCCCTGCTTTCTTGGTCTGGTGCTGCTGGCAGTAAGCCAAATTTCCAGGCTCCCTAGAGAGGTGCTATAGGTGGATGGTCTGTGCTGCCGAATTTGCTTTTTGACACAAAGCCACCAAGTCCAGGGGGACAGGCATTGGCACACAAGGAGACTCTGTTGCTGCTAGCTGGGTCTTACTGCTGCTTGGTGTCTCTGGGAAATAGGTTTATCAAACAGTTAGTCACTAGTATCATTTCAAGAGATTTGGATGTTAAGGTATCTTAACGGAGTGCACACTCACTCATTTACACGTACATGCAAATTAGAGAAATCTTTCCCATCACCTCATAATGACAGAACTTTATGAAGCTAAATAAATATAAGATGACGGAGGCCAACTTGATTATTCACCATAGTTTTAATTGCACAGGAGGAGAAATAGCTGTTGATTCAAGTTTTAATGCAAGCATTAGGTCTACAGGTTAAACAAAACAATGAAGAACATTGAACCAAACATCCCCAGCTCAGATTATCCCTGAATAAGCTGATAAGCGAATTTCGGCAGGTGCGCTAGTAATTCAGGATCATAAGTTGGGGTATGAATGTCTGCATCACAGTTTTCTCGTACAGGGAGGAATGCTGCAGAAAACAGACCCCGAGAGCCATCGTGGGAAGCTTATAGCCTTGGCATTCAAGATCGTTTGACTGGTTAGAAAGGAGAGTGGCACTAATAGACTTTTCTGTTGCACTCAGGTACCTTGTTTTTCCAATTTGCGATTTGAAATACACTGTGGTATTTCTCATCCATCCACACAAACTTCAGGGCTTCTGAATTTAAAAAATAATATAAAAAATAATAAAAAAATAACACTCCAATGGAAAGAATGATGATTTGAAACAAATTGCAGGGTAACTTTGAGAAAGTCTAGGAGCAAATTCCCCATAGAACGTACTTCCAATATCTGACTAGTGAGTTGTCGTTGTTTTAATAATACAGGGAACAATACAGGCATTGACAAATATGGCAAATGTCTTCAAAGGCTGCTGTAGGGTTGTTATGCCGTCCCCTGGAGACATCAAGTTCAAAATTGCTGCCACCTAAGATAAAAGAGAGTGTGTGTGTGTGTGTGTGAGTTTTCCATCTTGATCTTCTCTCTGCTGCCCCTTAAAATCAGAGAGATTTCCTTGTCTTCATTCATTCATTCAGTTCAAAGCACAACTTAATTTTGCTGTAGAGACCCTTAATGCATCAAACCATATACAACTAAACTAAATCCTGTTACGCTAAGTATAATATATAGATTTTTTTTTTTTTAAAAAAACCTTCTGGGCAGCCCGGGTGGCTCAGCGGTTTAGTGCTGCCTTCAGCCCAGGGCATGATCCTGGAGACCCGGGATCAAGTCCTGCGTCAGGCTCCCTGCATGGGGCCTGCTTCTCCCTCTGCCTGTGTCTCTGCTTCTCTCTCTCTCAATCTGTGTCTCTCATGAGTAAATAAATAAAATCTTAAAAAAAAAAAACCTTCTAATTGCTTCCTATTGTATTTAGATACACTTAAAAAGAAAAGCTCAACTCCAGACCATGACCCACAGGGGCCTCCATGACTTGGCATGTCCACCTCCCTCCATCTCCTCCCCCATACTGCAGCAATAGTGGCTTCCTTCCTGTCCACAGACCACACGAAGCTTGTTCTCACCTCAGGGCTTTTGCTCTTGCAGGGTTTCCCTTCCCCCCAACTCCTTGTGACTGGCTGCTTTTCACGATTTCGTTTTTAGCTCAGAAACGACTCCTCAGAGAGTTGAGTTGGTGGAACTGAGTGGGTTGAAACTCACTTTGTTTGATGGGCTTGGCCAATTTTTAAAGCATCCAATGGTTTCAGAGGCACTTACTACTCTGTCAGCCTACGTTGCCTTTCTCTAGGCCAGAAGCCATGTGTGGAAGCCTGTATTAGGGTAACACTACCAGTTGTGAGAGAGAAACTCCATATTCTCAGTGGCTTATGGTCACATGAGTTTATTTCTTGCTCAGGTCCCAGTGCAACGTGTATTTCTGATACATTGGCTTCCATACGCTCCTTTAGGGACCTACACTTTTCCCATCTGTGCTCTGCCTACCTCTAGAAATTTGGTTCGGACATACATGTATCTTAACCATTTCATCCTCTCTCCTTTCACTCGTCCGTTCCATTCAGTCTCCTTCCATTGGCCAAATGTAACCACTCGGGCGACATGTTCCTGCCTGAGAGTCGGGGGAAATTAGTCCAGCTGTGAGCCAGGAGAAAGGCAATGGGATTTGGGAAGGCTGTTAAATTAATTAACCAAGGAGGCTGTGAGACTGAGGTGGCCCTAATGCCACGGCGGCCTACATAAGCAAACCAAAAATCTGAGCCTGTAATTGCTTCAAGGTTATGAAATCAAAACACTAGAGATGACCAATCACTAGCAGCCAACAAGGCTTTAAGCTGTAGCCAATCAAATAATTTCTTTTCTTCCATATCTTCTGTCTTCTCCGTCATTCCTGTTGGCAGCATGCTCCTAACTATTTCCTGTTTGGCACTGCCCCATTGGAATGGATTTTTGCTCACATAAATTCTTAGAAATTTTAATGCCTCAGTTTTAACAACACACAACATCCTCCTTCCCTTTCCCCCACATCCAGCTGTGGCCCAAACTCTTGTTAAGGAAGCAGAACTTTTCTTCTGGGGCCTCCTCTGGTTGTAGGTCCTGATTCAGTTAGCTCAGGATTTCTCCAGAATGATCTTCGTAGACCCTGTGAAATCCTATTTCCATTTATTTTCTTTTAGCCAGGCAGTGTTCTTTTTTTTTTTTCCAGGCAGTGTTCTTAATGTACATATTCAATGGCATTTTTATTGCCCCTGAACCTCTGTTATTATTTTAGTCTTGGTCTGTCTACTTCCTCTTGGTCATGGATTCGTGTAATAGCTTATGCCTTCAATCTGTATTTTCTCACATTCCAGACTCAGCATATCCTTGTCCGCATCACTTTGCATAGTTCTAGCACCCCCCTAATTCTCGGTGCCGGGTCGCTTGCATTCAGTTCATTCTAACCTTTGTGATTATCTCCCTCGGGGGATTTGCCTTCTACTTCTTATTAACTGCATCACATTTTCCTAGAAACTCTACACAATACCATGAAACTCTTCCACATTGACAATCCATCATCAAGTTTTGGGGAGTTTTTCCGGAGTCATTTACCAAAGCCTGCTTTTACAAGAGCAGCCTGGTAAAATCACGGAAGGGGAATAGCATATACTTTGGGATTCGATAGATCTGGATTTAAATCTATATTCTAATTTATTAACCGAATGATCCCACAGAGATGGTGATGATATTACATAGATTTATCATGAGGATTAACTAAAATAACAGAGTGCTTAACAAATAGTTTTTCAAACTTTAATGGGTACACGCATTACTTTCACTTATTATTCCTACTCCTAGATGGGAACTGGGTGAGATCATATCTGGTGAAAAGAAACAGATGACTAACTTGACTTTATAGTGTCAGGTAGTCTCTGAGTGAAGCTTTTGGCTTGCACAATGTGGAGTGGAGGCTCCGGAATTGGTTCATGAGTCTGCATTCTGGCCAAAGTTTCCTGGGGGAGTTCTGAGCCACCATCTAGGACTGCACAGGCTGTACACTGCGTAACTCAAAGGGGTGCCTTTTCATAACTAATGGTGTAAATGACACTTCTGGGAGCTGCTTAGTGAAATGGTCCTAGGGAATATTGGATTGGATTTGGTTGAAATAATTTTCCTGATTTCTTTCATTACAGTTCAGAGAAGTAAGATTTTCTACCTATGTGCTTTAAATTAAATGCCACTTAATTATCTTTGTTCTGGTTTTAAAAATATAAGACGACCGTATCAGAGGATAGAAAAGTTAACATTTACATGTGCAAATTATCTTAAATATTATCTAACTAAATTTAATTATTTTTCAGACTTGGTAGAGTAGGTTGTCAAATTAATACAAGCTCCTGGTCAAGGTGAAAAGAAAATGATAATATTTTGTTTTTAGTAATTCTTAGATACTTGATATTCTTTGAAAACAAGACAGAATGGTTGCTAGTTATCATCAGGCTCAACGAACAAAGTGTATTTTCCTCCTCTTGCCTGCTCATTCTAACTTAGTCCACTTGGGGCTCCCGTATAGCACAGATGTGATTTCCCGGACCTGCTTAGCCAACTGGTGAATGGGAATAGGTTTTAGATTTACAGATACTAGTGTACCGTGAGTACTATGGAAAAAGGCAATATTGTACTTGAAATTTTAAGTTCTCATCAGAATAACTGGCATGGATTTATATAGCTACTGTCACTGACACCATGCCATGAATGTTTTATAAATTTTTGATGTAGTCCAAAGAAAACAAATTGCAACAGATCCCTCCTGCATTGTCAATTAGGTGAGCAGATGTAACTGCTAAGAAGCAAGGCCCTTGGAGAGCCATTGCCTGTGTTACCAAAATTAAAATTGGGCTGGATGTTTGGGGCTCCCTGCTCAAATCCCCTAATTACATTTACCAAAGCAAATCATTTTTTGAAAACATGGCTGCTGCCTCACTGGTCAAGATTTGGAAGATATTATCTAATAGTCTATTAAGGATGAAGGCAAAATGATTAAATGCCAGTTACTATGATTCTTGTACTATTTTAGGCGTCGAGATTCTTCGGCGGGTGGTGATCCTATTTTAATTTTCTCGGTGCAACTGAAATGATCTTGCCCATACTAATGCTGGTTTTGCTTTCCAGCTTATCCTTTGACATTTTTACCATCCCCAGGTGTCTGACTCTATCTTTCAGATTCAATTTAACTGGAGAAGAAATGAAATAACTTGAAAATGGCCTTGTTAGTTTCATATGCTATCAAATTAATAAAAGGTCTTATCCCTGTATGCAGAACCCCTACTCCACACATTTTTATTAGGAATGAGGTTTTCTTTGTCTGGCTTGGATTTGTGTGTGTTCTGGCCTTGGCCAAGCCCTCTTCATTTTCCAAATAGAAACTTAATGCACATAAAATTAACGACAAATCTGATTATGGTGATTTGCATAAATTAGAAGACACTTTTATTAATTTCCAAGGGCTTATCTCTACGAGAGGACATATAAATTTGGATGCTAATTAAGCCAGGATTACCTTTGTTAATGAATATAAGCATCCATTAAGCTCTCTAATGAAGAGGAGAGTGAACACTCATGGGTGAGGACACTATACCGTAGGTGCTGGCAGAAATTACAAACTTCTGTTGTTATATTTCACAGCATGAGGATGGCTCATTTATATTAAGAATAATTAGTCTAGCTGTTTTTGTTTTTTTTTAAAGACCACCGCAAGAAAAAAAAAATCAGAACCCTCTTTCCTTTGAGGGAAGACCAATTTGAAAGGAAAAGAATGTCTCCTGTTCCTGGTAAAATATTAACAGGAATCCCCCTGAAAACCTGTGTGGAGGTTTCTCAAAGAGTTAAAAATAGACCTGCCCTACCATCCAGCAATTGCACTGCTGGGGATTTACCCCAAAGATACAGATGCAGTGACACGCCGGGACCCCTGCACCCCGATGTTTCTAGCAGCAATGTCCACAATAACCAGACTGTGGAAGGAGCCTCGGTGTCCATCAAAAGATGATGGATAAGGAAGCTGTGGTCTCTGTATACAATGGAATATTCCTCAGCCATTAGAAACGACAAATACCCACCATTTGCTTCGACGTGGATGGACCTGGAGGGTATGATGCTGAGTGAAGTAAGTCAGTCGGAGAAGGACAAACATTATATGGTCTCATTCATTTGGGGAATATAAAAAATAGTGAAAGGGAATAAAGGGGAAAGGAGAAAAAACGAGTGGGAAATATCAGAAAGGGAGACAGAACATGAGAGACTCCTAACTCTGGGAAACGAACAAGGGGTGGTGGAAGGGGAGGTGGGCGGGGGTGGGGGTGACTGGGTAACGGTCACTGAGGGGGGCACTTGATGGGGTGAGCACTGGGTGTTCTGCTACATGTTGGCAAATTGAACTCCAAAAAAAAAAAAAAAAAAAAAAAAAAAGACAATAAAAAAAAAAAGGAATCCCCCCTCCCAAGGAGAAATCACTCTACATTCTTAACTGGCTCCCGAGGACAATGATCGACTCTTCCGTTGGCCGTAATCACAGGTGTACTTCCTCCTGTATTTCTTTTGCCCTGTAATAGTTTCTTGACATTATCGGCCATCAGCATGGTATTGGTGCTAACGAGAGCTGTGGAAAATCTGGAACAGGTCAACAGCAAAGACATTCAAGAAAACAGCAGGACATAGAAAGCAACGCAGGGAGAGCCCTGAACAGAATTTTGAAGAAGATAAAATTTCCTCCTAGGATTTCATCTCTTTCTTTACTTTTTCTTCTTTTGTTTTTCCTACATGCCGTGTGTTTCATCTTCTTTTTACATTTCTCTTTTGTTTGGGTGTTTTATCTTCTTTCTAAAGTATCTTAGGGCTATGCTCTCTAAATTCTCAGAGTAGGCCGCTCTCAGAGGAGGGACCCTTGCTCTGAACCTCTCCCCGTCAGGCCTCCTTGTTCCGCGGCCCAGGGTTTGCTGGGTGGTCGGGGAATCCGATGAGCAGCCTCAGAGCAAGCCCTAGAAGCTAGAATGAGCTTGAGTTGGTTATTCCCTGAAAGTAGCCACAAACTTGTCACACCATAAAGCACACAGGCCTGAGTCCCACGTTCAGGTTCTTAACACATTCAAGGTATTGCGACTTTACGCAAATCATTTAAGTTCTCGGAGCTTCATTTCCACGTATCCATAACGTGGGGCTAATTGACAGATTCAGGGTCATGTAATAAGTATTACTCGAGTATTTGGCATATGCCAGGCACCGTCACAAGGGCTTTACATCTCTTAATGCGCCATCAAACGATCCCAAACCAGCGAGCCCTACTAGGACCCCTGACAGAGGAGAAGAAAGACACACAGAGATGTTGATTAATCGAGCCAGCATCTCTCCTGCTGGATTACTGCACTACATTCCTGCCTAGTCTTCCTGTTTCCATCCTTCTTGGCGTCTGTCTGGTCTGAGTCCCTCCTCTGCTCAGCCCTTTCTGGTGGCTTCTCCTCTTACCCAGAGTGAAAGCCCAAACCTACTGCATGTGCTACAAAGTGGTTGTGATTGTGTTGCCTCTCGGGCTTCACGGTGTTCCAGCCCTTCTCTCGGGCCCCCACAGCTCCACGGCTACACCTTCCCTGCCCCTCCTCCGGGGCCATGAGGCTGCCTCCTCCTCCCTCCTGCCCACTCTTCTTTCAGAATCTCCAAGGCTCCTTTCTTCACGTTCTTTTCCCAAAAGCCCCTTAGTAAGCCTTCCCTGGTCACCTCATCTAAAATGACAGCCCCCCTCCACCCCCTAATGCTTCTTATCTCCCTTCTCTGCTTTACCGTTTGCTTTTCTTTTCTTTTTTTTTTTTTAACTTTGACACCTGTGTGTCCCCTAAGCTCTCACTTGCCTGGGTTGCAAATCTTGGAGGATTTGATTCCCTGTTACCAAAGGATGTAGGACTCCCAGAGGATGGACTGAGCTTCCCTCCAATCTGGGTGTTTCTTTCCTATCCCTAGTAGCCAATCACACACGGGAGGGGGTCCAGCCCCGGGGGGCAGGGGGCCCACCAGTAGGGCTCTGAGTCACAGGTGCTATGAGAAGGCCTCCCAGTGAGGATAGCAGCCACCCCCCTCCGCCTTCTAGTCTTGGGCCTTCTCTAAGGCCTCCCCGTCTTCCTTTCCTTTGCAGTCAGTCTTCCCAGCTCTGCCTCTGTCCCCCACCACTGGGCGGCACCCAGGGGAGGCCAGGCCTGGACCCAGTCAGCCTTCCCGGGCCCTCCCCAGCTCTGGGACCCCACCTGCAATCTGAAGTACTTCTCCATTAATAAACTGCTGTGTCGGGATCCCTGGGTGGCGCAGCGGTTTGGCGCCTGCCTTTGGCCCAGGGCGCGATCCTGGACATGGAGCCTGCTTCTCCCTCTGCCTGTGTCTCTGCCTCTCTCTCTCTCTGTGACTATCATAAATAAATTAAAAAATTAAAAAAAATAAATAAATAAACTGCTGTGTCCACACTTCGTGGGCTGGTGGGAGCCGAGAGTGAGAAAGAGCCTTCCTTGAGAGGCTGCCATGGTGAGAAGTGGAGCCCCACGGGGCCGGCCAGCGTGGCCACCTGCTCCTGCCTGAGGCCCCCCCATCCTACCTGGAGCGGGGCGCTCCGTCCAGCAGCCTGTTCTTGTTCACGGGGGGCTTTGCATCTCCCACGTGCCCCATGGAGGGGGGGCCCCCCCCCGAGGGCCCTCAGCCCGGCCTGGATAGACCAAGCTGGGCCCTGCCTTCAGGGCCTCCCCTGCCTCGGTGGGCCTTCTTGGTCTGGTCGTTCAAGTCTAGAAACAATCAACTACAGCTCTGCTCACGCGGTAAGCATCAATTGCAAAATAGGGCTTATTCACCAGTGTTGCAAGTTGAGGCAGGAAGAAGTTAAGGAAAAAAGTATCTTTAGATACTTTGAGGAAATGCAGCTCAGACATTTTTAGGGAAATGTTTCAGGTGTAGCAGCATGCAAAAAAAAAAAAAAAAAAGGGAATCATGGCAGTCCATAAGTTTTTTTAAAAAAAGTGAGTGTGTTTAAACATCAAGTAAAGGAGTAAATGATCCAATGTCATCTTTCATAGAGAGTGGGAGGCCCCTTCCTTTGTGACCTTCTGGTGTTGCTGTAAGTCTCCCTGCGTGAAAATGCCCCTTTCCGCCACGGAAGACAGGCTGCTTGGCCCTCCTGAAGCCTTACTGCATGTAAGGGGCGCGAATATGCTTATTGGCCCTGGAGAAGAGGCCTGCTGACCTCGGGGGTGGCCCAGGAGCATTCACGTTGCACACTGTTCCTTCTGAGGCGACTTCTTTCCATTGCCTGTAGGCACCTCTTGTTTCTTTTTCTTTCTCTCTTTCTCTTTTTTTTTTTTTTTTTCTATTTTTGGACCTCTTGGAAACCCATGGTCTTAAAGAACAGAAAAGGAATGGAACAACACATTCTCACTTACAGTCGAGCATGGATTGAGGCAGGGAAAGAGAAAAAATTGGCACAATCAGGACGGTAGCAACAGCTAACAGTTTTGCAGCTTACAACACGGCAGGCACTGTGGCTAAATACTTCATATGCATTATTTCATTGAATCCTCGGAGTAGCTCCTCTTACAGATGAGACAACTAAGACCCAGAGATGTTAAGTTCATGCTCCAAGGTCACCCAGAGAGTCAGAAGAACAGCTACCTTTCATCTAACAAAAAAAACTAGTTGGTTTGTTTTTGTTTTTGCCTTACGTTACACAGAGCAACAAAACCTTCTTATGGCTTCTAGTTACATATTATGAATTTTCAGGGAAATTCCTGTTTAAGAAATTTTTTTTTCTCAGCCCTGTTTGTATCTTTCCTATTTTTCTCCACTTCCCTTTTTTTCCAGGCCACATAGGATAGTAGAAAGAGAAAGGATGTTGGATATGGGCAAGGTTTATTCAGTTTTTACTATACAGCTTTCTAAAAATAAAAGATGAGGCAAATGCTTTAGTCTCTTGAACCTCAGTTCCTTATGTTTTAAAAAATAATAGCTCTTTCTTAAAGTAGGATGTAAAGTAGGATGTAATGATGCAATATAAAAATGCATGTGAAACTTGAATACTCCAGCCCTTCTTAAATTACCTGAAGTTTCCACTTTGTACAGTATTTTATTCAATGGAACATATATCTACTTCAAAAATCCTAAGAAACAATACAAATCACTACTGAAGTGTCTAAAAAAAGAAAGGAAAGAAATAAAGGGGTAATCTTATTTTTCAACATTTATCAAAACCTCTTAAAAATTCTCGGGCACCTGGGTGGCTCAGTCGGTTAAGCATCTGCCTTTGGCTCAGATCATGATCCAGGGGTCCTGGGATGAGCCCCACATGGGGCTCCCTGCTTAACGGGGAGTCTACTTCTCCCTCTCCCTCTGCCCCCCAACCCTGCTCATGTGCTCGCTCTCAAAATCTTTAAAAAAAATTATCTTCTCCCTCAAATCATAATTCATAGTTCAGCTACCCCAACTCTGTCCACAAATACTAGTTCTTCCTTATTGCTCTCTCCCCCCAGTGTCCTTACCCCAGGGCCACATTACCTGGTCCTGCAGGGATGACCATTCCATTGTCTGAGCTTTGAAAAGGTGGCTTTGTCTCAAATCACTTCTAAAGCAGTTTTGCTGAAACAAATACATGTAACAGCAAAAACCTTCAACTTTTCCTCCCTTTCTCCCCATTTTTCTTCCATCTCTTCTTCCTTAATTACTTCCTAAATAAAAATGATGTTTATTCCTTAAAGCGAATAATATTCGGTTGAAGCCTGTATGATAGCATTTTCTTCTTTTTGTCTTTTATGGTTAACTGTGTCTAATTTTTCAAATTGACTGTAAATTCATTGATTTAGTTAGGAATGCTTTTGGCTGCAAGTAACAGAAAAATTTGACTCGAGGTGCTTAAATGGAGGTTGTTTTTCTTATCTGCAAAATGTTAAGATGAAAGAAACCAGCTGTTGGCATTGGTTCAGCAGCTCACTCTTTGCAGAGCCAAAGTCTCTGCTCTAGTTAAGTCTTTCATTTAATCAAGAAAGCTTTTCCAGAAATCTGAGCAGAGTTTATTGTTGTTTTTTATATCTCACTGGTATAGGCTGTGTCAAAAGGCAATGCCAAACTTCAGGGAGGAAAGAGATTGAGATTAGGCCTTTGGTTTGCTTCGCTCTTAAAGACAGAACATGTCTTGGCCCACCCTTCCTCACTGTACCCAGTGCCACCTCTAGACATAGATAGTACTCAATACATATCTGTTAAATTGGCAAATTTATGAATAAATAAAAAAAGAATGTAGGGACGAATGACTTTTCAGCTGCTGAAGCCAACTCTTAGGTAGTACTCGTTCTAAGACTCATGAAGTCAGAATGTGACATGGAGAATTTTCCATGCTGAAATGAGGGAAAACATAATTGAAATAATCCACACTCTGATTTTTAGAAACTCTTCAAAGGGCCAAGAAAGGTTCAAAGGGCTTACTATGATCTTTGGTAGTTGCACTTGCTTCAGGATTAGGAAAAGTATTTCTAAAGGAATCTAAAGGCATTGATGACTTGAAATTGATCAAATTATGGCTGTTTTGTGCTGTTTTTAAAGACTTGTTTTTATTTTTTTTAAGATTTTATTTATTCATGAAAGCCATGGAGAGGCAGAGACATAGACAGAGGGAGAAGTAGGCTCCCTGTGGCAGCCTGATATGGGACTCGAACCCAGGACCCTGGGATCATGACCTGAGCCAAAGGCAGACGCTCAACCGCTGAGTCATCCAGGTGCCCTAAAGACCTATTTTTAACCTAAAAGTTTTAAAGTCACAGGACAGATGAAAGGATGGGAGAAAGATATGACAGGGTGAAGGCCTCAGTAGAAATACCCACATGAAGTCAATCCTACTCGGCTTTATTTAATACAGTCCTTGAGTCTTAGAAAAATCTCTTCATGCATAGACAGTAGCCTCCTAGGAAGTAGGCAGGGGTAACTTTTGTGGACTAGCTTCATTCCCACTTCTATTTTTTTTGTTGTTGTTGTTTTTATGGCTTTCTCTTTTTCTCATTTCTCATTTTTTTGTGTCTTTAGAAGTTGTCTTAAATCCATCTTGAATAAGCAGTGGTTAGGGAGCACTCATGACACTATTTTCTATGCCCATTTCTGAAACAAAAGGCTGCAATGACTTTCATTTTTAAATAAGCATTTTCAGAAACAGTCACAGAACTTGAGATAGAACTGAAAGTGTTAAAGATTTCACTTGACACTGTATGGCAACCAACTGGAATTTAAATTAAAACCTAAAAAAAAAAAAATGCACTTGAAAACATGTCTAGGCTTCTTTGAAGTGTGACACATTGTAAGTTCACTGCCAAGCTATGAATTTAGGTACATCATATGGTGTTCATATTTATGATGGTCAAATCTGTCTTTCACAATTGCCACCCCACCTTCCCCAATACTAACCCTAATATTTCCTGGGCAATTAAAGAATTGTGATTATTATCTTATTTGAATTTTTGCCTTCAATTAGGCATATATGAAAATAAATCTTTTCTTTTTGTAGGACTTCATTGAGACCTATGAAACAAATGAGATAAAAAGGTTTCTTTTCATTGCTGCTTGCTAGATAAGAAATGAGTCTAGCCAATGCCTTATTTTTAAAAGAGCTTGTCTTGGGAGCAATTCTTCATTTAGTGTAAATTCTCAGCCTGCATTGTGGAGTGAGTAATACTGAAATCTTAACAGGTGGCTTAGCAATTGATGCACAAAGAAAAAGAATTATTACAACACCTTAACTGCTTGCAGATGTCCTGGGTAGGAAAATAGATGCTTCTTTTGTTTCATAGTGTGGTCTTTACTTTTCATGTTTAGTGATTTTTTAAAATTCTTGACAGGAATGTGTATACATGAATCCAACTGATTTTTTTAATTTATGACAAGGAGAATGTCAACCAGGGAAGGAGAATCTGTGCAATGGAAAGAAGAAAATGAGAATTGATAGAAATGGAATGAATTGTTTGTCCTTAAAGTGAAACTAAGGAAATGTGATTGAGTAGTGAACACAAAGGAAATGATATTTGGATTCTAGGAAACTCTGTTTCATGGTAGAACTTTTCTGGAACATGCATTTAAATCCCTCTATTTTTAATTTAGACTTTGAAATTTGGTTGTCACAATCCTGCTGTTATGTGAGATTTATTAGCGTATCCTGAAATTTTTGAAAAGTCCTATTTCACACTGGCTGGTGAAGCTTGTGTGGCCTCCTCTTCCTTCCCCTCTTGACTCTAGCCTAAGTGTTAGAGAGTAGATGGTAATAGATACTATTCCCAGCCCCCTAATCACTGAGAAGCATCAATTCTCTTTGTGGGTTTTGTTATAAACCTCTAGAATGCAAATATGAACACTTAATGAAATAATGAATGTGAGCAATCATCTTCAATTGTTGCTAATCTCACAAAGAGGCAATAAAAAATTAGGTGGCTCCTACTGGAAATCTACAGCACCACCTATAAAATATTTTTGTCCAAAAAAATCAAAGTTTTATCAAAGCAAGCTTTAGATCTAACTAATTTATAGTGAATAGAAGGAAGAGAGGAATATATAAAAAGGCACCACGGGGATTTATTCATCAAATTTCGGAATGTGAGAAACTCTATAGGACAAACAATCTGGTTTCTTTGACACATGAATTACAAGGGAAAAAGGGGAAACTATAGATGAAAAGAGACAATAAATATCAAACAAAAACAATGTATGAACCTCCTCACTTGGCGTCCAGTTCAAGCAGCAACTGTTTTGTTTTTTTGTTTTTAATTGTTTATTAATTGTTAATTAAATTGTTTAATTTTAATTGTTTTTTTCCCTGCAATTGGGGGAAATCTGAACATTGGTTGGTTATTTAACAATACTAAAAATTATCAGTGATCTTTATGTGTAGTGATGGCATGGAAATAATATTTTAGAAGTCCCCACCTCGGGATCCCTGGGTGGCGCAGCGGTTTGGAGCCTGCCTTTGGCCCAGGGCGTGATCCTGGAGACCCGGGATCGAATCCCACGTCAGGCTCCAGGTGCATGGAGCCTGCTTCTCCCTCTGCCTGTGTCTCTGCCTCTCTCTCTCCCTCTATATGACTATCATAAATAAATTTAAAAATATATATATTAAAAAAAAAAGAAGTCCCCACCTCTTAACATGTCTGTAATTTGCTTCGAAATAATTTGGCTAAGGGAAGATGGGTGGTTTAAATGACGTAAGTTTGGCCATGAGTTGGTAATTAATGCACTTGGTAATGGGAGCTTATTGTACCATTTTCCTACTTTCACTTGAATTTTCGTAAATCAAAAGTAAACAAGTGGTGCCTGGGTGGCTCAGTTGATTAAGCATCTCACTCTTGATTTCAGTTCCGAAATCGAGCCTGACATCAGTCTCCGTGCTGGGTGTGGAGCCTTCTGGAAATTCTCTTTCTCCCTCTGCCCTGTGCTCTCACTCTCTCTCCCTCTCTTAAAAAAATAAAAAATAAAATAAAAAACATTGCTTGTTTACTTTTTTTTTTTTTAATTCCCACAACACAAGCACACAATATCGCAGATCTTTGTAAGAGCTCCGTTCTATTCTGACAATTTCAAGCCTGGACCAGGAGTACTCCCTTGTCTCCCCCAAAGCCTTTCTTAGAAAATGCCCTTGTGCTGAATTGCCTTCATTTGCATCAGCTCAGTGCTCTGGACTTACTGCTCTTGTTTTGACATCATATTGTAATTGCGTGGTCACCTGTGGAGGAGAATAATATTTTCAGAGCAGCTTTTTGTTTCCCATATTTATCCTTACCCCTTGGCCAGCTAAATAGTTTGTGTGAAGGGGGTGATCGAGTGGACATACAGAGAAAAAGGAGTTGCTTGTTGACCTTTGAGTTCCAAATCCTGGGGCTAAGAAGTACCCATGTAGAGATGAGATTTGATAGAAGTGATGGGCTAGAGAAGCGCTAACTGGTAGCCACAATTCCTTGAGCTGGAGTGTGGAGGACAAAGGGGAGAAGGTGGGGCATACCCTAGTGGGAGACAGAGCTGGGATCTAGGGTTAGGGACCAGGTCTGGAGAGTTCACATATACAGATGTGGAGTTAGTCTCCAGAGAGAGCTTGCTCACACTAGACCACCTACTAGAGTGAGTGCTGTTTGGCAGCAGTACCAGGGAACCACGTGAGAGCTGAGTTAGCAGCCTTAGATGGTCCATTCCAGTGTGGACTGCATATCACCTTAGTACTGGGGTACATATCCTCATTAGTACTGGGGTCTGTTAATGGGAAGAGGTAGATATGGAGAGAATATAACCTGGTGGGAGGCAGAGACAGATGAGATCAGGAGTTGTGGGATATGCCTAAACAAATTCAGAAGTAAAACCAAGAAGTAGCAAACAAGGGCCACGGTATCCCCTTATTATTGATAAATCCTAGGTTGGAGATGTAGAACCTGGGTTACAGAACCCCAGATGAGAAGAGTGTACTTCTCCTCCCCATAGGCAGTGCTCGATGAAGGCAGGCTCTCCCTCTGGGAGATAGTGGGATGTCCCAGGAGGCATTCGACAGCTCCCAGTACTCATTCTGGCAAGCAGGCTTGCTCCCAAGAAGGAAAAGAGAGATGATAGGAGCATGACCACTTTATTCTCCCAATTTTATCAGATAGAGAAATGACTACAGTTCCTATCTGATAAAATGGGGCAGGAGAGCCAGCAGTTAGATCTGTTGTGCTTCTTTCAACGTTAAAGGAAACGCAAGGAAACACTGAGACACACTCTTCCTCAAGAGACTCCCTTCAAATAGAACTATCAAACCACTTATAGATCATCTGGTAGAGTGACCTCCATCTGCACAGGACTGTGCTCAATACCCAGTCAATTGATCCAAGTGGGCCAACCACCATCTCAAAATCTCAGGACTTTTGGAAGTACTGTGGTAGAGACTATGAGCATTAACCCCCCCAATGGGCAGTGGTAGCTGTAGATAAAGCCTTGACCCTCCCCACTTACTCACAAAAGTGGTGAAATATATTTTCATCATTTATTCCTTTTTTTTTTTTTTGCCTTCACCACACACTGTATAATATTTTTGAGGGCAAAGATGAGGCTTTATTCAAAGTTTATCAGTGTCTGCCAAAAAGTAAGGACTCAATAAAAGTTTACTGAATTGGATCATCATATCATTAAGGGAATTTTTAGCAATCAAACCACTATCTTGACAGCTGAGCTCAAGTCCACTTGTCTTATGAATTAACTCCCTCCACAGACCATTATAATGCCACAGCTGCTCACTTCTAGGCAACCATCTATTACTACTTTTATCAGTAAATCTTCAAAACAGTTACTGTCTTGAGACGTGAAAAATGACTACATTCTCCTAAGTAGTTGAAATAGTTAATAGAGGCTATAAATTTACAAATATTTCTTCCGTTCATGCCCTAGAGTTGTGAAAATCAAGCAACTTAAGTGTCTTAACCATGTTTCTAGTTCAATACAGTGTCAGCCAATGACTCCGTGTTGAACTATTTATGTCCCTCTTAGAATTGAAATATAATTTTGTCAACTTAGAAAACATTGTGCTTAACTATCAAATTTCTTAGGTTGTGCAAACTCTCATGCATGAATTTATCTTGTAGTTGACATTTACCACTTGTTGACCACTCAGCACCAATACCCTTTCCTACTTGCACTCTGATTGTGTTTAGGGGACTTACTTTGTCCCATCATGTGCTGCCTCACTATGGTGGTAAACCCAGGTATTTGCTCTGCCATTGGGAACTCTGAGGTGATTCCTGTAGGTTTTTTCTAGCAGATGCTTTCTCCTGCCCCTCAAGGACCACCACGGGGGTAGGCACGTGATATTGTTAGAGTCTCCTGCAACTCTGCATAATCACGCAATTATACGAAACTGAAAGAAAGTACTGGAGCTCCTGGACGGCAATGGTACCATCTGGGCAAGGTTGACAACAGTTCCTGCTGCAAAGAGTCACCTGGTTCCATTTCAAGACTGTTTTTTTTTTTTAATCTCTTCCTTCTGATTTGTAGTCCTCCTGTATCCCTTTAACTAATCTTTCCTTTTGTGTTTGTTTCTGCCAAAATGGTTTCTGTTGCTTGCTACCATAGAACCTTAACTGACTCACACAGCTTGGGAGGAAGCATCACGAGGTAGAAGAAACCCGGAGCTGAGAGTCATGATGTATGAATTATAGTTGTGGCTTTGCAACTCACTTTCTTGGAGACCAGGAGAAATCCCCCCAAACTCTTTGGCCTTTGATTTCCTTTTCCAGGAAGGCAGCAGGCCAGATAACCTTGAAGCCTAAGTTTTTAAAAAGCCAACTCCATTAATCCTATTGTAATTGGTTAGGAACCACTATGAAGAAACAACAATGTTCTAAGCACTTTTGTAGATGTTTTATGCATACAAGGTGCTGTGAATATTCCAGCTACATTAATGCTTGACTGAGAATTTACTCTGCAGGCCACCTCTTGGGTGGAGTGACCAGATATTGGAGCAAATTTCAACAACAGAGAGTAAAGGGGCATGTAACTGCCTGTTCTTGGAAAATATTACCTCAGCTCACTGGGGTGTTTATGACAGAGCTAACCTTAAAGATGATTGATGGGATTGGCTTGAGATCCAGAGAGTAGGGAAATGCTGACACGTTACATTAAAATTAAAATTAAAATTAAAATTAAACTTATTCAGCAGATATTTATAGTGGGTGAGGCACTCTGTCTTTCAGAGAGCTTGAGCCTCTCGTAAATTTGAGGTAAATATACACAATCTTGAGTTTGGGAGTGGTTGTCACTGAATGTTTCCTAACATTTGTGAGTTTTTCCTTGTTTCTGGTTTCATTAAATTTGGACTATTCCAATGTGGATTAGCACTTTCAGTGACCCATGGATGATCCAAACACCAACGGCCAGTTGCTTCCGATTTGAACTAGACTTTGTGGTAATTACACTTGACCTATATTTACAACTCAATAATTCAGTAAATAATATCATAGCAACACAGCATCTAACAGAAGTTTGATGATTACCTAGATACTTCTGATTCCTACCATCCATTTGGATACTATAAAATACCTGTAAAATCTACTTTGAGATTATAGTGAGTGACCTGTTTGTAGTTTGCTCGGCTGCCATAATCAAAGCATACCTACTTCATTTGGCCCTGTATGGATACCTGGTCCACAGAACTGATGGACCACTTGGTTTAGGGTCTTATCTGAGACCTTTACTTCAACCAAGCTAATGACTTTTCACTCCTCAGGTTCCTGCAGTGGCTTCCCATCTCATTTGCAATAAGAGCCAAAAGTTATAGAAGAGCCTATAAGACCCTATGTTCTGGTCCTGTTGACTGTCTTGCTTAGCCTCCTTCCATCTTTCTTTGTTCACTGCTGCCACACTGGCCATCTTGCTGTTCTTTGGACATACTGAACTCTTGGCTGCCTCAGAGAGTTAGCCCTGCCTGAGTAAAGAGCCCTCTAGTGCCCTCAGAGCTGTACGGAGGAGTTCTTCACTACCAGTGAGGTCCACCATGAAGCACTGCATCTTGCTCCTGTGGGAACCAGAGGGTCTGATGGTGGGTAGGAGGCCAGGAGGCTGCCAGCGTTTTGCTTGCTACAGTCTTTGTGCCAAAGTTGTCTGTTATTCACCAAAGCCATCTCTGTACCAGTTTGTTGTGCTAAAGCTGAGTTACCAGGCATCTGGGTGGTTCAATTGGTTAAGCGTCTGCCTTTGGCTCAGGTCATGACCCCAGGGTCCTGGGATGGAGCCCTACATTGGGTTCCCTGCTCAGTGGGGAGCCTGCTTCTCCCTCTCCCTCTGTCTCTCCCCCCACTTGTGCATGCATGCTTTCTTTTTTGAAACAAATAAATAAAATCTTAAAGCTGAGTCACCACTTATACTAGTGCCATGCCCATGGGCAGAGTGCAACATGACCATTTGTTAAAGGTAGTAACTAGTATTTGTTGAACGCTTAACTACGTGCCAAGAACTTTACTCACTTAACACTCATAATAGCTCTGAGGTAAGGACTGTTACCATCCACATTTTATAGATGGCAATGATGGTCTTTGAAAGGGTTAACAATTTTAAACAGATAGCAAGTAGAGAGGCTGGATTCCAACCAAGGCATTATGATTCCAGAAGTCATGAACTTAATGGCTCTAGAGTCAACTCACCGTGCTGGGTTAGTGGGAAAGAACCCTTTCTTCCACTTTTTTTTTTTTTTTTTTTGTCATTTTAAGCACCATGTGTTCATATATAGTTTTCATCCAAAAAATATAACTGTAATTTTGTTCCACTTGTACCCGCCGCACCAGGGCACCAATCTGTCACACTCTCGCATAAAATCAGAACTAACCTGGACATTGTGATTAGATTTGATGTAAGACGTAGCAAAATGTGGGAAAGCTTTCCTGTACGATCTAAATTAAAATAATGAGAGTGATTATTTTGAAGAGACAACTCAGACAGTAGGAACAAGCACAAAGTCAGCTTCCTGGCCCCTCCCTCTCACTACCATCTGCAAAGTGGAAAGCACCTCCACATATGTCCTTTTATTTGTTTTACTTTTGAACTTCCTGGCACGACTTCTTTTGATAAAGTGTTCTGATGCTTTAACAAAGAAAGAGAAGAAATCCCAAATCCAGAGAGCCATTATGAATGTTCCTTCCTCTTCCCTTTTTCAGTTGGGTGTGTAGGGGCCCAGTGAGGACATAATTCAGGATCCAGCCTCCTGGGGATTTTGTCAACAAGGATAGTATATTTTGATAAGGACCAACACAGAGGCCCTCAGCCTTCTGGACAAAGGTGGAGTTCCTGGCTAGGATGCCTTTGAAATGTTTTCTTCAGGTTTCTCTTTTGAAGTACTGGGATAAACAAAACCCTCCTTTAAATTCTTTCTGCTGTCTTTGATTGATTCTCCTTTCCCTGTGGATAAAAATAAAATGAAAAAAATTATAGCTATTTCTGATATTGGTAGTTCAAAAAGCTCAAGTATCTCCATACAGGGCAGTCATGCAGTTATTGGGGCCACATGAAATTCTGATTCGCCAAAGGGATTGTGACTCAGTCTGAAGCCCTGCCAGGACTTGTAGGTTTAGGGTGGTACAAGGGGGGAGGAATTTTGCTGCAACAGCTGCTGTGCTTTCAAAACTGTGAGAGCAACCCCACCTTATGATTCCCATCATTCTTCTCTCGCATTCCCACTTTAGTTTAAAAACTGCATTTAAAGAGGAAGAAATGATGTGCAGATAAAAATTGAAATTATTTTATCCCCTGGCTAAGTACCTTTCAAGCTGAGCATTTTATGAGTCCACAATAAGATGTAGTGATGCACGTGTACAAATACCTCTTCACATTTTAAAATAACCAGCTCCACAGGTGCCATGAGAGCATTGCATAAAATATGACATTAGGAAAAAGAAATCTCAGCGTATTTCAGAACATAAGACACTGGAGCAAGTTTGCTTTACATTTCGTCTGTAGTAGCAGAAAAATTATCTCATAATGGTGTATTCTGTTCTCATGGTTGGGTTGTCTTGCGTACAATCCTTTTATGGCTCTGCATTGATGTCAAGTAATTACTAGGCCACTCATTTTTTCTTTTTCTTTTTTTTTTCACACTATTTTGCAGTCTATTTTTTCCTCCAAAGAGGTAGAAAATGGATTTCTCAGTGCCTGGCCCTGTAATAACCCATAGCAAACTCTAGAAGTGTTTGCTGAATGAATAAATGAATGTGGGTACTTGACAGTCCACTGAAAACAAGCAGGTTGAAGCATTTATTTGAGTCCCATTATCTTGGTACTTTTCAACTAGAATCCTATTTTTCTGAGTTTGGCAACCTCCTAAATATCTGGATGTGTACATAAGCTGTATTCCCATTGATTCTGTTAAATTTGTGAAAGAGCCAATGGATTATTTTGGGACAAACCATCAACCACTTGAAGTTTAAGCTTAGAGATAAAGCTGAAGTCGTTTAGCACAAATGCGCAATACCGAGCTTGGTATATAATTTTTTCTGTTTGTCCAATTGGAAGTGTTAACTCTTGTTAACCCTTTGGGGCCCTCTGCCGCCTCAGCTGGAGGCAGGGTTGTCTTTTCGCCCTTTCTGTCGAATGACCACTTTGAAATAGGAGCCAAGCTGGAGAATTTATTCCTCCCTCCAGATGTCTGTTGCTGGAACACAGCTCTTAAAGAGATTATGTCTCTGGAGGGGACCAGACTGCTGATATTATTTCTGACTTCAAAATATGTCAATGACAAAAATAGGGTTCAACATATGGAGTTGAGCTTTGTAGAGCCAGCATTCCACACTTCTGTATAGAGGGATCCATCCACCCAAAGCAATGTTAAATATAGGTTATGATATATTTTCTTAACATCCTGTAAATAATTTGCTCTGATTTAGAATATCAACCTCAGAAGGGATCTCAGAAATATAGCTGATGCATGAATCTTCTGAATCTATATCCAACCTCTCCCTAAATTACTGTACTCTGTAAATGTCATTCCCTTATGAGATGCCAAATCTATATTTAGGGTAGATCTAAAAGTTGAATAGTTCTTTCTCACAACAAGTGGAAATGTCTTTTCTCTATCAGATGCTAGTTTGCCTAGACACCTTTCATAGGCATCCAAGGGATGAAGCTAGGACTGGTGGGTAGAGTTTACAGACTAATTTTTATTATCAAGAAGAATTTTCTGCTGGTCAACACAGTCTTGGCATGGAATTAGGCTATATAATCAATGGGCAGGAGTGTTATTGAGATTCATGCCTACTAAAAGTACTGGAATTCATCCAGTGTTGAGACGTTATGATTCATTTTATGATATGCTTCTTTAGATGTGTGCTCTGGACATTTAAATGTATGGTATACATCATACATGTGTATCAAACTGCCTACTTGAGATCTCCACATATTTAACCCTGAGCCATCCATTTCTTGATTTCTTCTTATCCTGCTCATCCAACGATCTTCTGCATATCAGTATATGGCTCCTCTGCCTAGCAATCAGAATAATTCTTTTAACTCATCTTACCTCCTGTTCACTTTGCCTGAAATGTTACTCTCTGCCTCCATATACCTGTATGATAAGCTCCTCATTGCCTGGACTCTGCTCAAATATCACCTCCTCAGAGAAGCTCCCCTTGACTATAGTATCTGATGTAGCACTCCCTGTCGCCCTTCCTTGGTATCCTCTGTCCCTCTTACTTTATTTTTCCATGAGAAACGGACATCACCACAAATTTATTTAGTTGATGATTGTCTGTCTGTGCTAGAATTTAAGCTTCTTCAGGAAAGAGAATGTGTTATATTGACTGCTCATCCTTAGTGCTTAGAACAACTTCTGGCTTATAGTAGTTATTTAATAAATATGTATTGGAAGGGGACACCTGCTACCCCAATGTTTATAGCAGCAATGTCCACAATAGCCAAACTGGGAAGAGCTGAGATGTCCATCAACAGATGAATGAATAAAAAAGGTGTGGTATAGATAAATGCAATGGAATATTACTCAGCCATCAGAAAGGATGATTTGCATTGACATGGATGGAATTGGAGGGTATTATGCTGAGGGCAATAAGTCAATCAGAGAAAGACAATTATCGTATAGTTTCACTTATATGTGGAATGTAAAAAACAGCACAGAGGATCATAGGTGAAGGGAGGGAAAACTGAAAAGCAAGTCATCAGAGAGGGAGAAAACCTTGAGAGACTCTCTTAAATATAGGAAGCCAACTGAGGGTTGCTGGAGGGGAGGAGGATGGAGGGATGGAGTTACAGGATGATAGGCATTAAGGAGGGCACGTGATGTGATGAGCACTGGGTGTTACAAGCAACTGTTGAATTATTGAACTCTACATCTGAAACTAATGATGCACTATATGTTGGCTAATTTAAATTTAAATTCACATATGAATAATAATAGAAATTTAAGCAGGAAAATAAAAGGTAAAAATGTAACATATGCTATGTGTGACAAGCAAAAGAAGAGAGATAGTGCTTATGAATTTTTTATACTAAAAGAAAATAAATTAATGATTTTGATGCCTGTTTGTAAAATTATTTTCCCAAAGCTGCAATCTTCCTATGAACCTCACAGAGTCACTTAGTGTGCATGTTCCTTCTTGACCTTCAGAAGGAATGGAGACGTTGTAAACCTCACCAGCATCGGCTGTGATCCATTTTCCTAGAGAATATGAATCCCCAGATACACCAAATATCAGGTCTGGGTGACACTGACTACTAGATGTCAGGGGTGAGGAGCAATCATTAATTTTACCTCTAAGTCAGTCTTTGAAGTAGAAGATAAATCCATCTGTCGTATCTAGAGGGCAAACAAAGCTTTCTTATTTACTTTTCCCACAAATAAGATCATCCCCATTCTAAACCCTGTGAGACTAGGCTTCCTAATTTGTACAAATTTTATTAATTTTCAGGGTCTTTGTTTCTGTATTTACAGAAAACTCCTATCTCAATTAAACTTGAATGGGATGACAGACTCACTTTCAATTTTGTCACTAGAAATGGTCATTTCTTTGCCTTAATAAAGTAGCTTTTGTCCTGAATAGTAATACCTGGTGATTTATACATTTTTCTAAAATTAATAATGCTGTGTTTTATATCTGTTTTTCAGTCTTTTTAATAACAGAAAAATGGACATCTCCAGAATGAGTACACTTTAAATCTTTCCTATATAATAAGAGTTTTAAGTGCTAGTGAGAAAAGCCATGAATTTTTATTTTTCTTGAGACCTAAATACATTATCTTACAACTATCATAGAATTAAAACCTGAGAACAAGTTTTGTGGGAATAATTTATTTTAGGTCTTGGAGCCTCTTGTGTTTTAAAGAGAAATGCACCCGGGAAAATAAAAATGTCTCAAGATTCCTCAAGGAATGAAGTTATTTTTTTAAAAGTTACATTTAGGGTTGTGCACCGAATGGGAGGAAGGATGCTGTAAATCCACGGTCCATTCTGAAACACAACTTAACAACTCATAAAATATCAGACTCTTTGACCCAGTACTCCCACGTCTAAGCATTTGCCCTGAGGAGATGTCACATAAGAATGAAAAGATGTAGGCATATGAGTGTTTCTTATAAATCTGTTTTTAATGTACAAAAATTGGAAACATCCCAGACATCTATCAATAGAAGACTGATTAAGTAAGTTATTGCACATAAATGCAATAAAATTCTTAAGGCACTAAACTTGATGTAGCTCAATATTTATTGACATGGAGAGATGTTTGTGACATAGTGTTGAGTGGAAAAAAACAAGTGAAAAATGCTCTCAACATGATTCCATTTATGTAAAATTGTATCCTTCTCTTTAGAAAGACATTCATTGAAATGTTATTTGTGGTTATTTATGGATAATGAGATTTGGGTGATTTATTTTTGGGGGGGGAATTTTTTTTTTTTTTTGGTTTTTAGATTTCTATTGTGTGTACGTATAATTCTAATAAAAATGCAAATTCATAAATGAATCTCTCATAATGAAGTAAAATCTAATAGGAAATATACTTTTAGACCTATTTGTAGCAGCAAATATAACTGTAGTCAATTTAGGATCAGTCTGTTTAACATAGGAAGAAGAAAATTGGAAATAATGTTATATAAAGAATGTCTTATCGAGAATAAGATTTTAGAAAGCATTTTAAAGATGATGTCATTTAAACCCAATGTGGAAAAAGATAGATTTTCTTAAAATAATATTCCTAGAATTCTAAAAATCTTTTCACTTCCAGTAACTTTTCATGAAAATAATGTTTTAGATGGATATTTTAGAGCCTGCTGATTTGTACATAGTGATGAACAGAGGAGACCTTGGAGCATGTGGAGATCCTGGTTTTGGGGCCAATGGAAATCTCTGGCATCAAACCTTTTCTGATGGTGAACAGTGTTTAGCTGAATCATAAACTTTCTCATCTGATCATCATTGATCACTACCATCCTTATTATCTATATATTTGGAAGCTTTTAAACTGTACAGTTTTAAATGCAAAGAAATAGAGATTTTTTTTTTTATTGATTCCCATTGGTAAAGATTGAAACAATTGATACTACACTTTTAACACAAGCTCCCAGGAACATCCTCATGAACTAAGAAGTTTGAGAAACATAGTTGAGAAAAGCTATCCACCTACAATGATGAAGACAATGAGAATGCATGAACATTCTCCAAGGTGGATTCCATGATACATTCAGCATTATAGTCTCAGAACACCTAAAAATCAAAGAAGCTGATACCATAAATCTCCTAGAAGAAAACATAGGCAGCAAGCTCCCCTTGACATTGGTGTTGGTGATGATTTTGAGAATCTGACACCAAAAACAAAAGGAGCAAAATAAAAAATAAATAAGGAGGACTATATCAAACTAAAAAGCTTTTCCACAATGAAGGAAACCATCAACAAAATGAAAAAGCAACCTAATGAATGGGAGAAAATATTTACAAATTGAACATCTGAGAAGGTGCTAATATCCAAGATATGTAAAGAACTCCATAACTCAGTATCAAACCCACAAACAATCCAATTTAAAAATGGCATTTGAATAGACATTTTTCCAAAGGAGACACACAGATGGCCAGTTTGTTGAGCAACGTGAAAAGATGCTCAACATTATTAATCGTCAGGGAAATGTAAAAACCATAATGAGATATCACCTCACATCTGTTAGAATGGCCATTATCAAAAAGGCAAGAAATAACAAGTGTTGGCGAGGGTGTGGAGAAAGGGGAAGCCTCATGCACTGTTGGTGGGAAGGTAAACTGATGCAGCTACTATGGAAAACAGTGTAGAGTTTCCTCAAAAAATTAAAAATAAGTCTACCATATGATCCAGCAGTTCAACTTCTGGGTGTTAATCCAAAGAAAATAACACTAACTTGAAAAGATATTCATTGCCTTATGTTTGCTGCAGCATTATTTACGATAGCTGAGACATGGGGAAAAAACCCTAAGTGTCCATTAATGGATGAATGAAACAGGAAATTTTGGTACACACACACACATATACACACAATGAATATTCGGCCATATAAAAGAAGGAAACCTTCCCATTTGTGACAACACAAATGGACCTTGAGGACAATAGATTAAGTGAAATAAATCAGATATACTGTATCAGCTCTCTTATATATGGAACCTAAAAAAAAAAAAAATGAATCCAACTTCATAGATACCGAGAACAGAATGGTGGTTGCCGTGGTGGGGTGGGGGTGGGGATTGGGAAATGGGAAAAATTAGTGAAATGAGTTAAAAAACCAGAAGACTGATATACAACCAAGCTACTTTTTTTCCACACAAAGTATTTTTCTGTATATGACATTAGATTGTTTTCCCAGGATTTGATCCTATTTAGACACAGAAATCTTACCAGATATTATATTTTGATTATAAAAAAACTCAAAGGAAACCCTTTCATTGATTGATTCTCTCATTTTTCATCTACTCATATTTTGCTGGTATGGATCTAGCAGGTGCAGTGCAGCTCTGGAGCTAACAGTTGCATCAGCACTTCACTAGATGGCAGCTGAGATGTGTTCCTCCAGTAACAACTGCAATTGTAGTTTTAACTTACCTGCTTTAGACCTGGTTGGGTTAGCAGCTCTTCCCTCTAGGTCTTTCCTACTGGGAACTGTTTCTGGAAGCCCAATCTACAACCGCTCTTCTAGTTCTTTCAGTTGTGGTGTAAACACCTAAATCCCCATATTAGATAACTTTCTGCAAGAAACACCTAATGTGGTTTTGCTCTTTATAATTGAATTCTAACTTCCTCCTCACTCAACCCATGTTTTGGCGGGTAATTACATTGGAAATGTTTTCTCAAGTTGTTTCCCATGTATCTTTATAGTGGACATTGCTATTGTTCGCACAGAGACTCTCAAACTCCTTTTACTTCTGTTTACTCTTCCAGCTTTAATGGGCTTTTGCTTTCAACTCTTGAGCAGCCATCTTCCTCGAAGGACTGTCCTCAGGCTATTGGAGCAGCTTTGTTCACAGACACAGAGAACTGGAATGGCCTGGGAGTTAATGATTCCTTAGAGTGATGCTTGGCTAGTGAATGACCTCAGTGGGAGATGAAGGTCCAATCTCTTGTCTTGGGCACAACAGTTTTGAGGCTATGACTTACACTCCAGAAATCTCTTGAGGAAATCAGGCTGAGAGCCCTCTAGGAACTTGCTGAAATGAAAGTCTCCTTCGTTTCCTTTTCTTCTCCGTTGTGCTTCTCTCTCTTCCTTACCAGTTTTCTCTGAGAGCACTTCCTTGCACATAAAGTCTCATCTCAGGGTCTGCTTCTGAAAAAACTCAACTCAGACAATAGGTCAAACATTGCTTTCCAAAGGCTCCTAACAGTTTTCCAGAATTGAATCCAACAACATGATATCTTGCCTTCTACGTAGACTAAAAGCTCTTTGCTCTTCAATGGCAGTTGATGGTGATAGTTATTCCCCACTGAACCTGGAAATATGGTTTATACAAAGCAAGTTAATAAATGGAGGCAGAGGGTCAGTAGTCAGTGATTTTTTTGAGATTGCATCTAGATGGATTAAGTGAAAATTCTGTGTCTCATTATGATTCCCGTGCATAAATTAGTCTGATGTGTCCAGACAAAAGATGCTTTACTCCTGCAAAGTACTCCTAAAGGCTAGGTAACATTTTTAGTATATGTGCTGCCGAAGCGAGCACTAAAGGCTAGATAACAAAGATGAATTCCATCTTGAACTTTTTTTAGTTCTAGAGAATTAGATGAACAGGACAGTACTGCCTCTTCCCTCAGTTATGATAAATTGCCTCATCTTTTATATTATGTTAGCAAGAAGGAGTGGCTCTTCCTGTTGTTGCTTTTAAATTTATCTTTATTTGCATAGCTCTTGAAATGAGAGGACATGTGGGTTGTAGAAGTCAAGCTTGTGAGCTTGTAATCGATGTAATATGATGATATGTCATCTAATTGAGGCCTATTAGCCTTTCTTCATAATGGAGGCATGGAAAATAATAAGGGAGATTAGGTTAACTGGTGATATTTTACTATTCAAGTCTAGCATGAAAATCAATTTCCCAATGATTTGATTTAGTTCTATGCAGCAGGAAGTGGATAACTAAAGAAAGATTACAGTATTAATTATAGATTCTTTCCTTAGCCATTCATCATTAGAAACCAATAAATATTTATTCATTACTCCGTGGAAAAGTTAAATCCTCTCATCAGATAAAATTTTCACTTTCCATTTAGTGATTTTCATAGTTTTAGTGTATGTTTGCTGGTTGGTGAAAAAAAAATGACCTAATGTAGGGAAAGATTTTTCCTCTCTTCTCAGAACTTCAGTCAATAAATATCTAGATTAAAGATCTTGCAACTTGTCCCCTCATGCAACAGGGGAGCTGAAGCACATCTTTTCTAAAGGTGGATCCTTGAGACAGGAGTTCTGCTAGGCATCACTGAGAGAGCAGTCCAAGTTCTCCAAAGGCCTAGCATACACCAAATAATTTGTATTCTTTTTTCTTCAAGCATTTTTGGATTGTATACCCTTTTGGAGATGCCCTAGTTTTGGAACCACCACAATTATACTAATTGGATCAAATGGTTTAACAAATATAAAGTGCTTAGAAAAGCTCCTAGAATATTTTAAGTCTTCAGTAAATACTAATTATGACATAGACCAATAATTGCTTCTCTGAAACCCTTGGAGTCAGATATGTATTTTGGAATTCAGAATTCTTTAGACTTTAAAACAGAAGGTGAATATTCTGTATCTTGATATCTCCAGTACCCCCAATCATATTACGTTAGTATTTGTACAGCGGAACACATTCACACAAAGTTATTGTAAACAGCCTCATGTTAACTCAGATCAGACTGTGCCACAGAAAATCTATTTTAAAACTTCTGGGTTTTAGAGGTTTTTTGATTTTGTAATTATAGCTGAGGGGTTTTGAACTATATCATCATCATTATTTTTTTTTAGATATATTTCATTTTTTAAAGCAGTCTTAGTCACAACAAAACTGAGTGGAAGCTACAGAGATTTTTCCATATATCTTCTGTCCCCACACATGTATAATCTTCCTATTATCAGCATTCCCCACCAGAGTGGAAAATTTATTACAACTGATGCACTTACATTGATAAATCATTATCACACAAAGTCCAAGATTTGCAATATAGTTCTTTCCTGGTGTTGTGTATCCTGTGGGTTTGGATAAATATATAAGGACATGTATCCATCATCACACAGAGTATTTTCACTGCCCTGAAATTCCTCTGTGCTCCACCTATTCATCTCACCTCCTCCCCCAGCCCCTGGCAACCACAGATCTTTTTCGTGTTGCCATAGTTTTGCCTTCTCCAGAATATCATATAGTTGGAATCATATAATATTTAGAAGCCTTTTCAGATTCTTTCTTAAGTTGCGTCTACTAATAAGTGCATCAAAAGCATTCTTCATTTATGTTAGTCTTTTTGAATCTCTAGCATTTTGTTTTGTTTGCTTGAATTTCCATCTCTCTGTTTACCATTGCTCATCTGTTTTTGCGTGTTATCTGCTTTACTCATTAGAGCCCCTTAGCATATTAATCAGTTGTTTTAAATTCCCAGGCCAATAATTATAAAAATCTGCCATATCTGAGTCTGCTCTTGATGCTTCTGTCTCTTCAAACTGTGTTTTTTGCCTTTTAGTATGCCTTGTATATTTTTCTTTATAGCTGGACTTGCTGTACCAGATAAAAGGGACTGCTATAAATAGGCTTTCAGTAATATGGTGGCGAGGCATGGGGAAGGAGACGTGTTCTATTGTGCTATGATTGGGTAGGTCTTTTAGTGAACCTCTGCCTCTGGACTGTGAAATTCCCGTGTGTTTCTTGGTTGTTTCCCACACCCACCACCCCTTTAGGTGGGACAGGATGGTTAGAGTTAAGTATTTCCCTCCTCCCATGTGGAAGGCTAGAGGGAGTTGGAATTCTATATTCCCTTTCCCCAGGTCAGGTAGGCTCTCATAACACTCCAGCAGATTAGGCTCAGTTAGATGGTTTCTCCTGAGTATGGAAGTTTTAAGAATAGTTCCTATGTATTTAACAATGATTCATTTTCCCTGCCCCCTACCAGAAGCTTGAAGGGATTTTTCTCTGCTATTTTCTATGAGAGTCTGGTAGAGTTCCAGAAGGTAAAATTCACGTAAGTGTGGAGGCCTCCTGTTGACTGGGCTCCCCACCCCCCCTTGAGTTTTTCTCTCTCAGATTGTCCACATAGAGCCTCTAGCAATTGACCAATTACACTTAAGGTTTCGCTGCCCCAGCACAGGGATAGAGGGTGAGTGTAAGCAAACCAAAGCTGGAGCAAATTGTGAGACTAAGGAGTTTGCAATTAGGATGATTTTACCTTCAAGCAACGACAAACTCTTATTCAAACTGGCTGAAACAATAGTAAATGCATTACACGATGAGAAGTGCGGAGCCAGAATGGGCTCCAGGTGCGTTATCGCAATTCCTCAGCACTTTCTTTGCTTCTCTGTGACCTTTGGGTTCTGCGCAATTCTGTTACTTTTATCTCCAGGCGTCCTTGACAACATCTAGAAGAAGAGGAATACCTCAGTGTGATGGTCACTCACTTCTCATTGGTTAGATAAAGTTAGATGCCTGTTAACAAGCCAACTGGTTGATGCTGATTTTCTGAGGCAAATAGATGTCAGAGAGTCAACAACGGTGATGACAGCAAGACAAGATTAGCCTCTTTAGGCTTTAAAGGAGGCAGGGTTGTTCATGTCATGTTGCTTCATATGAAACAATTATTAGTGTCATCTTGGTCACTGGTGAAGCGGTGTGAGGTGACAGCTTAAAGAGTCAGAGAGATCTGCGAAGCGGTGCATGTATTGGCCTTGGAGACCACCTCTCTAACTGTAGAACCTCTCAGGCAGTTCTTAGTTCTTGTAGAGTTCCATCCTGTGATGCTGGTAACTCCAGCAGGAAGACTGTGGCTCTTGATTAAACTCATGTTTATTCATGGAGTTAGACTCAATCAGCTTGAAAGCTTGCCTCATGCCCAGTTTATTTTAAATTGGCCACAGCAAAGTTTTACAAAAATGAGTTGGTTAGTGAGGAAGAGAAGATGGTGTTTTGGTCATGAGATTGGAAAGCCCACCAGCTGTTGCTTAGTTGGCATAATCTTAACACTTTTCTTTAAATTATTATGGGCAAGCTGTAAAAATAGCAGAAATGACTGGATTCTGAAGTAAGAATCTGGCCTTGCCATACTCAAGAAAAACTCTTGTACTAATGTGGAAAACCCAGGTGACGTTAGGAACTAGCAAAGACGATCTTTAGTTGAAATTTAACTTCAAATCTTTTTCTCTTTTACGTTCAAATGCTTTTGGCTAAAAGCAGTAATGCATCTTGCCTTTAATGTGGTAAGAATTTTCACATGCTCAAACTTTAACCACACAATTTAGTAACCTCTTTAATCTTGTTTGTATCGATTTATTCAGCTGAAGAGTCCAGTAGAATAGTAAAGTGAAGACATCAAGAACAATATTCATCGTCCAAATGTTTCATCAGAGGACTTTATTTCTTACTTTTGGGACATGCTTTGAGGGAGCTGGTAGGGAATAATAAATAGGCTATCTTGTGTATTTTGATACTTTCAACTTCTCCCCAAATTTCTAGCACACGCTATCATAAAGGTCAAGCTTTTGAGAGTATTATTTTTCAATGGTGACATTATCCAAGTTTATAAATATCAAATAATCTCCTTAGTCAGAATCACAAGGGTAGAATTAATGTAAGCTCAACCCATTCCCATAATCAGCTAGATCAGAGCTGTAGAACTTTTTTTAAGAGTTAAATAAATATAAACTAAAAAAGTCACGTAAACCAAAAAAGAATAACATATGCCTTGACTTCAAGGTGCTGTCTGGTTAGGTTTCAGTTAGGTTAAGGTTAGGGTTAAGCCTAAGCAGGAAATGTTTATACCTAACACAGTGAGTGACTTATGTCAGACATTGTTCTAAGCATTTTCCCTGTAGTAATTCACTTAAGCTTTACAATAATCCTATGAAGTAGGTACTATTATCCTCATTTTGTAGATAGAAGAATTGAGATACAGCAAGTTTAAGGATCACATGGCTGATAAAGGGTGAGACCAAGATTGGCACCCAGGCAACTGGGTGGTGGTGCTCATATACTCACACATTACAAAATTTGGCCCTGGACGGGGTTAGATAGCCATCTGAAAAATATAGCTCCTGTAATGCCCAGAATCTTCAGTAATGCAGTGTTAAGTACAGGACTGCTTAGAATTTAAGGGCAGAGATTATAGAGCCAGACCCCTACCACTAGTAGAGAGGTGACCATGGGTAGGTTATTTCCATGCTATTTCCTCTGAGCTATAAAACTGAGCTAATTGTCTCATCTAACTAGTCCCCAGACTCAGTATGCATAAAATTCTTAAGAGATTGTGATCCAGTAAAACTACGTAGGGTTCAGGAATCTGCATTTTAAATAAGCGCTTCGAGTAAGTCTGGTGAGGTCTGTCTTCAGACACTCTTTGGGAAATATGGAATTCTATCTCATGGGAGAGGAGAAGCCAGGCCTATAAAGCACTGGGCACAGTCCTGGCACATGATTGGTGGATGGACACCACAGCTTTCATCTATTTTGGTGTCACCAAGGCAGCCCCAGGTCAGGAGAGAGTGGGAGGAGTCTCTGATCTCAGGAGTGACTGCAGACAAAGGGACACCCATGTTAGGATGAAAGTGAAGATGAAGACGATGATGGTGACCGATATGCTAGTATTCTCTGCTCTGCGAGAGGGGTAACGAGGAGGAGAAAGAGAAGGCTGCCAATTCCTCTCATTCTCATTTCCAAATCTTAGAAGGATTTCATTAGGTTTGCCTTCAGGTTTAACAAAAGAAATCTACTCTATTCTCAGGGTCCCTCTGCTCATTCTCTCTCCATATTTCCTTACATATTTTTGCACGTGCCAATTTCCTTTACTAGAAGAAATCTTTCCCTCTCCAACTTACTGTGAAAAATGCAAATGTCTAGATGAGGTAATGTTTTGTTTGACTGTGTTTCAGCAGCATCACGGGTTAGCCATTTAACAAATGTCTATACCCACTTAATAAATCCTTCCTTGTTTTGATGGGGCAAAGTAGTGAAGGAAACGAGCTCTTACGATTCCTAAAACAAAGCAAGGAAATCCATGAGGATGGGCAGCAGGATAAGGTGCAGAAAGAGTACTGAAGCTGGCTCACTAACTACACACTGCGTCTAGCTTTGATTGACTTTGTTCTTTGAGCTGGGCTGGTGCCCTTTGGAAGCCTATAGAAAAGTAGTTTTGTCATGTAGCTGCAAACACAGCCAGCTCTTTTGCATTATTTATGAACTTAAACTCATTTTTTTCCAAAGGACTTTTTAATGGAGGCAGATTCATACTGTGGTATAATGTCTGGGCCACAGAAATGCAGTCCAAAAATAGATCCACAGCCTATCTTATTGCAAATAAATGTGGATGTGTTTTAAGACTAATATAACACCATTTACACTACCTCCAAAATATCTTGAAGTAGAACATTCATAGGTGTATTCAATTTCTTTCATGTATGTTAAAAATCACGATGCACACACGCATATTGGAAGTCCTCAGGGAACCGTGGCTTGGGTGCCTTTGAATTTTGGTGGAAAACAGAAGTTTCCAAGCCCTTGGAAGTAGAGCATGAAGTCTGAAATTAGGCTCACTAGATGGGGGATTTGTGTGACGTTTTGCAAATCACTTAACATCTCTGAAACTCAGTCTTTTTGTCTGTTAAATGATGAATCATGAGATTTTAATAAAATATTGCATTAAAAATCCCTATTACAGTACCTGGCACATAACACAGAGACATTCAAGATGTAGCAGCTCTTATTATAATTTCTTAAATTTTTGTTATCTCTGTATTAGATCATCAATTGGTTATATCTTCAGGCAACTTTATACTAAAATTTGTATTCTGGGCAGCCCAGGTGGCTCAGCAGTTTAGCACTGCCTTCGGCCCAGGGCGTGATCCCGGGATCGAGTCCCACATCAGGCTCCCCACAGGGAGCCTGCTTCTCCCTCTGCCTATTTCTGCTTTTCTCTTTCTGTGTCTCTCGTGAATAAATAAATAAAATCTTTTTAAAAATTCATATTGTTTTAGGTGCTAAAATTTTGTGTATATTATGGTTCATAGTATTTGAAAGTATATAATGAATACCATGATCAACACTGATGTTATTTTGAGCATTAGAATCAATTTAGAAAACACCCTGATGTTTGAAAGTGCAGCAGGCATACTGTAACCATCAGACCACATGCATGAGAACAGATTATAATGTCTAATCATAGTAAAAGAGAAAAATTGGCAATGCCTGGGACGCTTACATGATCACAGAATAATTATATTAGCCCTGCGCTGCCTACCTCTGTATACCTTGTTATATCAGAAAAATCAACTCCTTTTTAAGTCACTGTAGTTTGATTTCTGTTACTTGAGGATGAATACATTCCTGTCAATTAATAAAGACTAAACTATTCTGAGTGAGATAAGCAGAGCAGATGGTTCAGCTGACAAGATGACGTATGGTTGAAAGTAAATACAGACTAGGTCATTAAAACTCCTAGGACTGAAGTGGCCAAAGGAGCTTTTAAGAACTATAATGCCTATTGTTCAAAGTTGCTTGCAGTATTATGTTGTTGTGGATAAAATGTATAGACCTTATAATTTTTTTGTGAGTGGAATCTTGTAGAAATTAGAGTTAAATTTCTCACCTGGACTGAAATGGTACGTAACTGAGAGAACGTATGTGGAAGTAGGAGTCCCAAGGTCAAGTTGACATTCAAAATATAAGTATGTGGAGTCCACAGAAATTTAGGAGTGGGTCCTGCACTTGCACAGGGTGTGGTATTTAGGGTTGAAGTTTGGACCAATTTTGACCAGTGTTGGAGTTGGAAGGTTTTTGTCTGACATTTTAATTGCATGTCTTTAACCTGATGGTTATAGCATCCGGTTGGCCAAATTGAAGAATCTTAATTGTACTTTTATATCAGAATCCTTTTAAATATGTTTTATTTTTCTTCTTCTACATAGGAGAAAACTAAAGATAAAATGGTGAATTGAATCTTTTCATGCTATAAAAGTATACAAATGATAAAGAATGCCATTTGTGTTAATGCCATACATTAGCCCACCCAAACTCCATTCTTCTAGTTTACAGGTTAAAAAGTTAAAACTACATTTCCTAAACTCCGTTGCGGCGAGGGTTCCGGAAGTGAATTCAGTTCTGCCAATTAAAATACCCAAGAGAGGTCTGAAAGGTAGAAGTAAGGTGAAACCATCTTCCTGTGATTCTTCACTCACTATTCCTGCTGACACATAAGATGTTGGAAGAGTTAATGTTTCTCACAGCAGTACTCTCCAGCTTCCTGGGTGTTGAGGGGCAGTTGCAATGTTAGCAAAAGCCATTCTTATTTCTGAGGATGGTGTCCTACTCCAGATATGTGTCCCCATGGCCACACAGAATCTGTGACTCTGTGGCCTTCTGGCTATAGACGATGAGAGACCAGTGCATATATTTAGCTAGGCCAATCAGGGTTTCACTCTCTCCTGTGTGATTCAGATTTAGCACACGATTCTAGTTCTGTGGTCCTCAAATTTCAGATGGATAAAGATCATGAGGAGCTTGGGAAAAAGGAAGAATCCAGTGCTTTGCTTCTGGTGGGACCCAGAAACCTCCATTTCAATAAGGACCTCTATCGGATTCAGATGCAGATCATACTTTGAAGCATGGCTACTGTTGGGCAGGTCAACTGAGACGTCATGGGGAGCCAGACTTCAGCAACCATTGTCGGCCTGCAAAAGCAGAGGAAAGTGACTCTGCAACTTTAGGCAATTTGTCATGAAGGGGAAGGAAAGACAAAAGGCAGAGAGAGGTAGATGGAGGCAGGGGAAGAAAGGAGGGCCAGAGAGGAAGAGAAGGGAAAAGGTACCTTGGTTCTTATAGTTCTTGGTCTCAGGTAGACCCTTCTGAGTCCTGGCTACAGTGTCTGACTGGGATGTCATGATATTACCCAATTTAAAAATATCCACTTTTAATTTAAGTGAATTGAACATATTTCTTTCTCTTTTTAAAAAAGATTTTTTTTTTTTTTAGAGAAAGAGTGAGAGCAAGGAAGAGCAGAGGAAGAGGAATAAGCAGCCTCCACACTGTGCGTGGAGCCCAACATAGGGCTCAATCTCATGACCCTGAGATCATGACCTGAGATGAAATCAAGAGTCAGATGCTTATTAGACCGAGCCACCCAGGGGTCCTGAACAATTTTCTCTTTCTTTCTCAAAGATAAAATGGTGAATCCGTTCTTATGAATTGTAAGAATTTTTATGAATCTGCCAAAGGCATTTTTATTATGTTGTATATTTCTGGGTATGAAAAGTTATTTTTAAAGGACACTTTCATATATCTCAACTGGGGAGCTGCTACTGCCCTTAAACACTCCAGAAACTGGAGCACGAGCTCTGGAATTACGCCACTTTAGAGTTTCATATTTCCATACCAACAATAATGTATTGGGTATATGTTGTTACCAGTCTTCTGACTTTTGCACTATAGGTGAGGCCAGTTAGGCTTAAAGAGAAGAATAGCTTACCCAAAATACATGGCTAGTAGATGCTAGTTCCAAAATTTGAACTGAGGCCATTACTCCTATCTCCTCATGTCCCTGCTTCACAAGCACACATTGGTCTACGGAAGTGAACAAAGGAGGACAAAGTTCCTGACGTTACAGAGCTAAGGTTCTAGTGAAGAGAGATAGCAATAAACAAAATACTGTAAGCACTAGAAAGAAAAGTCAGTTTTTAGAAGTAAAAATCTATTTCTGCTTGGTAAGGTAAACAATGTAAGCATTATCAGAGTGTACGCTTTTTCATTTACCTGATATCCAACCCTCCCCAACTAATTTTAGAATTCTTTCTCTCTCTCTTTCTTATCTCTACCCAAACCCAATGCTAGCTTACTCAGTTCAAATTCTTTTTTCTGTAAAGGACCAGGTAGTAAGCATCTTCGGCTTTGTAGGCTGTCACTCTCCTGCTGTGGTGTGAGAGCAGCCATAGACCATACGTGAACAAATGAGCATGGCTGCGTTTCAATAAAACTTTATAAAACCAGGCTGCATAAAAAAATAAAAAATAAAAATAATTAAAATAAAATAAAAAATAAAACAAAAAAATAAAATAAAAATAAAAATAAAAATAATAAAATAAATAAAAATAAAATAAAAATAAAAATAAAAAATAAAAAACCAGGCTGCAGGTGAGATTTGCTGGGGCTACAGCTTGCCAACTCCCGATCTGCAGCACTGAGAAATTGTTAAAGAAGAGAGAACTGTTTATAGCTACTTAAGTTCTTATGAACTTTGGTAGAGATTCTAGTAACTTTGATTTAATGGTGGCTCAGGAAAAAAACTAAAATAACAATTTTTAAAGAATTATACCCACTTCTTTGAATAAGTCCTACTTTTCCTTTGCACTCAGACATTGAAGAGTATCAGAATAGAAGAAGAGAAGGAAAAAGTTGAGGCATGCCAGGCCTGCTAGAGTTAAAGTGCTAGCCGAAGGTCACTGTGAACACAATGTGGTTTGTAGTATTTTGCAATAAAGTAAATGTTGAAGTTATTCCAGAAAATACTGTAGCTGTTATACAGCTGTAACCAAGTAGAGCCAATTTAGTCAAATAAAAACCAGTGCAGTGGAGTGCAATTTAATGTATTATGGAAGATTTTCATGAACTTGGAAGCCTGGTTATGACCATGGTGACTAGACCCAAGAGAAGCCAAAGGCATTTTACTGGATGCTTGAACATAAGGAAAAGGGGCAAGATTGCATCGGGTATAATCAGCCCTCCTACTTACTGTGCTCTCTAGTCCATTACAAGAAATACTAAGAGCAAAGTAGAAATGCTTACATGACGTTAACCAGGGAAGTGGCTACGTGGAGGGAGGGAGTGTTGACGGTGGGAGAATGAATACCTAACAACTGACCGCCCTGAAGAGGTGTGGTGCTGGGGGGGTAGGTGACGGAGGAAAAGGCAGTCGAAAGAGGAGAACTAAAAGATTTCACCCATCGGGTATATCGGGCAGATTATTATCCAACCACTACACCCAAGATTCTAGCACAAAGCAGAAGTTAGGACCAGGCAAGTCTTCAAGACCCGGAGACGTTGTCCTCCTGCAGCAGACACCTCGGGGAGGCTCACCCCTTTGAGACGGTCTCTCCGGTTGTTGGGCTGATCCCAAGGCTGCCACCTTCTCAGAAGAAATGAGGATGGATGCGAACCTCCCACGATCCAGGGCAAGGCAGATAGCGTCACTGCCTCGGCTGACGGGGACCACTGGAATGAGGCTCTCCCTCCGTGGTGGACACTGCTCGTCGGTTGTAACAGCATCTAAGTCCTTTTCACTCTGTGGAATATCCAAGCCGGTCTGTGGAGATAATCATTCTTCATCTGGTTTCCTCTCCCTGAGGAGTAGGCAATAGGAGCCTAGAATTTAATACGTGTGGTTATACTTGGGGCGGACAGTAAAATGTGCATTAGAACTTGGGAACAGGGAAACGCTGTAGCTCTCTTGGAGTTCAATCAGTCAAATAACACCAATCACACATGATGGATGGATACCTTAAAAAAAAAAAAAAAAAAACCCAGATGTGTCAAAGGTCAAAAGGAAGAAAGGCAAGGACTGGAAATCAAATCCAGATGGGATGTGAGAGAAAGTAATACCCTAAATGTTACTGTTCCATGTGAAGGACTTCTCCGGGAATAAGACAGATTCAGGAGGTGGGCTGGAGACAAGATTGACATCCTGAGGAGTAGGAATGCTCTAGGTGTCACCAGCTCTGCCCTTTAGCCAAGGATCCTCTGACCAGGTGATGGGAAATTCCCACCCAATTGGCTGTTACACTGATGCAATGATTGTCCCAGAGTTTATTTGTTCTGCTGAGGGCTGTATGTCCTAACGCCTTCCATCGTGAGAAAGCCCTAGGTGATTATCATTACGTCCACTTAGCCCACCAAGGCTGAGAGAGGCCACATAACATACCCCATAATGTCTCACAGCTAGTTTGTGGCCCAGCTGGGACTTGAGCCCAGACTGCCAGGAATGGAAGACCAAACTCTTGAGTCCCTGCTCTAGTGCTCCCCATGTATGCGTGTATGGTCCCCCCGCCAAGGGTGGGGAGATTAGGCCACCACAGGTCGATCCCACGTCATTCAACTAACATACTCATTTTTTACAAAGAGTTTATTTAGAAAGTATCACAGTTTAAACAAATTGTACCAGTCGGGTTTTCTCTTAATACAAGACTCGTGATGCAAAGCTGAAGCCACTCATGAGGATTATGTTTCTCTAGAAAGTTGGGTTGTTGTTGTTGTTGTTTTAAGGAACATTTGTGAATCATACGTAATTAGCAAAGATCTCCTTTAAGGCAGAGGCTGGCCAGGATCCTGCTCTGTGGTCTTCTGCCGCAGACCGTCTCTCCGTTACTGTGTGTCCACCTGCTGTACTTCCCAAGCCTGGGAAGTGGGGCAAAGAGTGTTGGAAATGGGGGGATTATTATGAGACGTGACTCGAAGGCAAGGAACATCCAGGTATATATCTTAAGGGAGCTACTGCAACGGTGCTCACTGTTCTGTGTGACAGTAAAAATGCTTAACAACCAGGATGGCATGGCTTACAGGGAGGCTGGCAGTGGTAGCACGGTGGCCTGTCAGCCCTGCCCCAGCCCTGCCTGCTTCACTCTTTGGTCTTGAGGTCAACTTAATCCTCTCTTCATACAGCAGAGAGCCAGCCTCCTCAAAGGCAGACAAAGTACAGTAAGCTTCTAAAATAACCACTTAGAAGCAGAATCTGAAGCTGCCTCCAGCTTGGGGCTGCAGCAGGGCTAGAGGACCTGCTGGGTCCTGATACCCAGACTTGGGAAAGCTCACCTAAGACCTCTGGCCCCAGATGACAAATACCACTAGAATTTTTTTTTTTTTTTTTAAGATTTGATTTATTTATTCATGAGAGACACAGAGAGGCAGAGACACAGGTGGAGGGAGAAGCAGGCTCCATGCGGGGAGCCCCATGTGGGACTCGATCCCGGGTCTCCAGGATCACACCCTAGGCCGAAGGCAGGTGCCCAACCACTGAGCCACCCAGGCCCTCCTGCAACCAGAATCTTCCTGGGTTACTTGTCAACATGCTGGTTGGGGTAGACCAACCTACAATGGCTCAGGCACAGTAGAAGTTTATTTCTCTCTCAGTCAACAACTGAAACAAGGTTACCAAGTGACTCTCCTCCACGTGGGGAGCCAGCAGTTCAAGCTCCTTCCCTCTTACATCTTGGCCACCCCCCCTTAGTGTCGTCTTGTCCCTGTAACAAGCTGGAAAAGGAGAGAAGAAGAGATGGAAGAGGTTTTGAACCAGACGCATCTGAGTTCCAATACGAGCTCTGCCATTGGTGAGCTGCAGCCTAAGCATGAACCCTCTGAGCCTCAGTTCCTCATCTGAGGGTTAAATGAGGTGTCACGTGTTGAGTGCAGTGCTCAGCTCAATAAGTAGTTGTTTATTATTAGGTACCCGGCATACTTTTTTTTTTTTTAAGATTTTATTTATTTATTCCTGAGAGAGGCAGAGACACAGACAGAGGGAGAAGCAGGCTCCCTGCGGGGATCTGGTGGGGGACTCGATCCAGGGCCCTGGAATCAGGATCTGAGCCAAAGGCAGACGCTCAACCGCTGAGCCACCCAGGCGGCCCCCGGCACACCTTCCTAGACACCACCCTGTGACATTGGAATGATGCCCATTTACGGAGGAGGATCCTGGGTTCACGCAGCAGGTAGATGGCGGAGCTGGGCCTGGGATCCAATGCACAGGCTCCTGATCACGGACAGGGCTTCCTCCTATGTGGGGGGACCACTGCCTCGGCATAAGAGAGCTGAACTCCTCACGCTCCCTTTAAATGTTTTCAATATTAGCTAGATCTAAAATGGAACTGGCATCTCATTCTCCTTTTCCCAGCTACCCTGGGGCTGAGGAAAGGCAGGCTGCGTCCAGTACATTCTATGGCTGGCGAACAGCATGTGGAAATGCTTGCTGACACAGACCAAAAGTGAACTCGAGTGACTTTTAATTTCCAAAAGAGACCAAAAGAGACCTTTAAAATACTTCCTTTTAGAGAGTAACTACCAGAAAAGGTTATACTTTAAGAAAACAAGCTTGAGTGGCAAAGATGGAGGGTTTTTTTTTTCAAGTATTATTTTACTTTTTTACAAGTTAGAAACCATATGGAATTTCCACTTTCACATAGCTCGTAAATGACTTTGCCTGGTTTTCTTGAAACTTGATCTTCCAAACTCCAAACTCAGCAAAGTCTGATGACGAGTTGGTGTCTGGAACTGATATTCCAGAGGCTAGATTGTGATACAGGATGGATTGTTCAGGAAGGAAGGAAGGCTTATAGATTGCAGGGAGTGAGACATCTTTTTCAGCTATCAGGTTTTGACCTGATCTTACCTCTGAAGGCCCTAATAACTTTTCTATTTCTGGACTAAGAAAGTATTCTGCTTGTTATTAACTTTTGACATTTCCAAGAAATGAGGACGTTTAGTCCACTGCCCTAAGAGCACGTCTATGCCACAATCCACATGCAAAGCAGGCAAAGTTGAATGAAAATATAGAGGCTCCCTGACAATCTATTTGATGTCTTTTGGATTAAATTTTTTTTTCTTTTTTTTTTTTTGAGAGAGAGAGAGAGAGAGAGAGGCAGAGACATAGGCAGAGGGAGAAGCAGGCTCCATGCACCGGGAGCCTGACGTGGGATTCGATCCCGGGTCTCCAGGATCGCGCCCTGGGCCAAAGGCAGGCGCTAAACCGCTGCGCCACCCAGGGATCCCTGGGTTAAATTTTTTTTATTTTAGTTATTCATCCTTTGTTTAATGGGGGCATGGTTGTGACTGAAAAACTAACTTTTGGTTTTTCACTTCAGGATATTTTCTACTCTGGCATAAGCAGGAGCAACACCCATTTTCCCAGTTACAGCTGTGAAAGCTAGAGGTGGTTGGCACGTATTTCTAACGGGTTCTTATAACGTGTGGGTAGATCTTTTTTTTTTTTTAAGATTTTATTTATTCATGATAGAGAAAGAGAGAGAGACACAGACTCCATGCAGGGAGCCCGACATGGGACTCGATCCTGGGACTCCAGGATCACACCCTGGGCTGAAGGAAGGCGCTTAAACCGCTGAGCCACCCGGGCTGCCCCGTGTGGATGAATCTTTATGGGTTGTTGGGCTAGCCCGGTCCTCAATCTCGTTCTGATTACTCGCCTTCCCTTGTATCAATGGTTGAGTTAGCAGTTGCTGAGTAACAAATCATTTCCAAATGTAACGGATTAAAACAATCACATTTATTGTTACTCACTAGTCTATGGGTCCACTGGGCAGACTGGCTGGCCCCACCTGGGATGGGCTTGACTGGTATGGGCTGGGCTTGTTCATGTGTTTCCGGTGGGTTGATGGGTTGGTTGGGAGCTGCCTGGTATAGAAAGGTCTCTACACAGATCAACTCTTCACCAGATGGTCTCTCATCTCACACCTGAATAGCCCAGACTTTTTCTCATGGTGGGAGAAAAGGCCAAAGCAGAGGCCACACCCACCACTTCTACTTCATTCTTTTAGCTGAAGTAAGTCACAGTCTAGCCAAATTTAAGGGGTAGGGAAATGGACTTTCCCAGATGATAGGAAGAGCGCAGTCACATTGCAATGAGCATGATCAATTAAGGGTGGATGGAGAATCGGGGCTATATTTACAATCCATCCATGGCCTATAACAGTAATATTATAAAGTCAAGGAAGTTTGTCTTTGGTAACTCACTGTTCCCTTTCCTATAGCACATGTTATTTGAAAGCTTAGTGGATTTGAAGTCCAAAGACAAAACTTAAGTTCTGGCTCTGGAATTTCCTTTCACAAACCATTCTGCTCTGTAAGCACTAATTCGTTCATCTTTAAAATGGTGTGATGGGGACGTCTGGGTGGCTCAGCGGTTGAGTGTCTGCCTTTGGCTCAGGGCATGATCCCGGATTCCCAGGATCGAGTTCCACATCGGGCTCCCCACAGGGAGCCCGCTTCTCCCTCTGCCTGTGTCTCTGCCTCTCCCTCTGTGTCTCTCATGAATAAATAAATAAAATCTTAAAAAATAAAAAAATAAAATAAAATGGTGTGATGACATCAGTCCACCCGTGCCTTGTGAGTTTTTTGTTTTTTGCTATGTACGCTCTCACGTGTTTAATAAATAAGGTTAAAACGAGACCCTTTCTTGGGCCGCCTGGGGGGCTCAGTCAAGTAGGCATCTGCCTTCAGCTCAGGTCATGATCCTGAGGTCCTGGGATCGAGTCACCACATTGGGCTTTCTGCTCAGTGGGGAGTCTGCTTCTCCCTTTACCCTTGATCTCTGTCTAATAAATAAATACAATACTTTTTTTTTAAAGAGAGACCCAAAAAAAATAAAAATAAAAATAAAGAGAGACCCTTTCTCTTAGATGTTCAAAGCCTTTAGGCTGGTTCTTGGCCTCTGAAGCCCCTCTACCACCACCACCACCCTGTCCCCACTCCATGTAAATATCCTTGTTCTACTTAAGTTTGTCTTTCCACACCTGTTCCCCCATCCTGTTCTGGACCTGCCCCAATTCTGACTTCATTCCTCCATTAAAGTCAACTCTCCTAATGTCTTTTTCTTGCCTTGAAATAGTTTAACTGGAAATTGATAAATGACTTCAACCAAAAATGGTATTGATTCCAGATAAAATTGCCATTTTAACGTCAGCCTTCTGAGGAGAACAGGACTATTTCCACGCTTCTGTTAAGCTCCGGTGGGTTCTCAAAGCACTTTGCATGCACTTCTTCAGTAATTACAACCATTTCTTGAGCACTGATAAGGGCCCTGGATACATTTTTTTTTCCTCCTCCTATTGACTAGATGTCAAGAGCTCAGCCCTGTCATTGACTAGCTGTGTGATTTTGGGTATAGCACTTCTAAGGAAGTTTTATTTCCTTAGAAATAAACAAGCCAATATTTGCCTAAAAACTTTGTTTTATTTGTCTCACCTCTAAACTGAGGAAATTTGACAAATTGACCTTGAAAGGCCCTTGAGATTCTGAGAACTTACAATATTCTAGAATATTTACAAAATGGAATATGGAGAATCCAGCATTGTTTTGAATATTTCTTTATTTTGTGGTTTAGTAGATCAAGTAGCCAGTGATGACTTAGAAAAGAGGAAATCCAAATTGAACTCCAATAAAAAAAAGGGAAAAAATGAGGAAATCATAATCATAATTAAAGTAACTAATATTTATTGAGTAGGCTCAGACTGTTGCTTGACAAGGAGTTGTTTGCTATGAAAACCATCTCATCTTTGTTTTATAGTCCAATGTTAATTGAAGAGTTGTCATATTGTCATAAAACTGATTGTATCTGAGAAAGGTTTTCTATATGGAGGGGTGGATGACAGAGGAAGAGAAAAGAAAGGAAGGAAAGAAGGAAGAGAAGAAACTGATACTTACTGAACTTTTATTATAGGTGTGTGGTAAGAGACAGTTATGCACACTGTGATCCTGGGCAGAGAGAGCCAGGTGTTCTTCAAATTCCAGGTCCTCTTCCTGGGTGCTCAGCCAGGTTATATTGCCCAGCCAGCCTTGCAAACATACATCTCCCACTCTTGCCCACTTCCAGCTTACTTAGATGGAGGTGATGCTCATGGTGATCTTGAAAGTCATTTGTCCAAGATAGCAGAACTGCTGTTAACCTCTTATGCTGAATTTTGAGAGTCTATTTGTTACGACAGTTTAGACATATGCTTGCCAATATATGACGTTAAATTTCAAATCATCGCTATGAAGTGGAGACTCTTCATTTTTAAAGATACTTTATTTACTCATGAAAGACACACCGAGAGAGGTGGAGACACAGGCAGAGGGAGAAGCAGGCTCCCTGCCGGGAGCCCGATGTGAGACTCAATCCCAAGACCCCAGGATCACGACCTGAGCCGAAGGCAGATGCTGAACCACTGAGCCACCCAGGTTCAGACAAAAGAGGTCCAGACTCTTTTCATTTTTATAGATGAAAAACCGAGGCACAAAGTGAGGAGGTAAATTTCTTGGGCCATACCAGTGACAAAGCAAGGTTTAAACTTCAGCTGGTCCAACTCAGTCTACACAGAAGACTGCAAACATTCTGTTCATGCATAGAGAAAAGCCTACCAGAGTTTCACAGTAGAAGTTCCCTTCATATTTCTACATGTTGGACAAAGGGCATCTTTTCATGAATTAACGAGTAGTAAGATAGTAGTGCCTACAACATTCTGAACTCAAGATGAACAAGAGGCAATGTGCCGGCATGGTGTTAGTCTGACATAATCCAAAGGGGCCATTTGCTGACTCTTTATCATAGGCAAATTATTTCATTTCTGTGGGTCACAGCTTTCCTATTTGGAAAATTAAGGTAAAAATTAAAATTAAAAAAACAAGCCAATATTTGCCTAAGAACCATTGATGAATGGCTATCTATCAAAGTTTTCTATTCCCTCTTCCCTTTTATCAATAGCCCTTACTCAAAAAAAAATTTTTTTTTTAAATTTAAATAAATAATAGCATAACTTATATCCCGATTAATCAAATAAAGTTGATCTCTCCTGGGGTATAAAAACCCTCAAAAATTAGGGTTGAGTGTTAAAAGAAATAACATTTTGAGGATTAAAAGAAATAATAAATGTGAAGTATGTAACACAAGGCCTACCATATAATAGGTGCTTTCAGTGATTCCTTTTTAAAAAGGCAAAAGGGGGGATCACTGGGTGGCTCAGCAGTTTAGAGCCGCCTTCAACCCAGGGCATGATCCTGGAGATCTGGAATCGAGTCCCACATGGGCTCCCTGCACGGAGCCTGCTTCTCCCTCTGCCTGTGTCTCTGCCTTTCTCTCTGTGTTTCTCATGAATAGATAAATCTTTAAAAAATAAAATAAAAAATAAAATAAAAAGGCAAAAAGGAATCCTTATTAGTACAGTGTGTTCAGAGCCGCTTGAGCATTCCGGGTTTCCTTTTCCTGAATCTATCCATTGGGGTGTGATTTGCCTTACTATTAGCATAAGTCATAAGCATCCTGCACTGTTTTTCAGGAAAAGGAGGTAATTTGGGCTGCAGCCATGTTCTCATTAGAGAAAATGAGGGCAGTTAATGGTTAGTGTTCAGGAACAACAAAGCTCTCTTAGTTGCTTAGCAACTGGAGCTGGGGGGTGTGGTGGGCAGAGGGAGAGAGAAAAACAGAGAGGAGCATAAAAAGTGAATTTAAGGTACAGGCCACTCCCAGGTGGGCCAAGAGATGTGTGCATACAGCGCTGGTAAACACAGCTCTAGCTCATTTGTTCCATGACTGGAAAATTTAATGAAATACTTTGGAATTCAGCAGTGGTGAGTTACAGTGGACATGCGTTGTTCCAATGCAATGTGTAAACTGTTTAGGGAGCAAGTGGATTAGGAATGGAATACGGTGAGGATTTAGAAGTCCTCTGGATTTGGAGATTTGTCCTTCTAAACAGACACTACTGCCACCAGGTGGACAATGCTGGGAACCTGCTGGGAGCTGAAGGCTGAGGGATGGGCTCCATCGCTGGAGAACCTGGTGCTGGCCTGCAGGTGGTTTGCTCTTGGACTTACCCCTTCGGATAATTCTGAAAAATTCTGGTCTATTTATAGGTTGATGTGTAAAAGTCTTCGTTATAAATTGAAATGGTTGTTAGGAATATAACCTGCTATGGTTTTATCACCATTTTAAAATAAAACCGCTGTATCATTCCTTTAAATGTGGACAAGGGCCTCTAAACGCCATAGGGATTTTACGTGTGTGTGCACTATTTTAAAATTACATGAGAAAGTTTTTTTTAATGAGTAATAGTCACATAATTCCTTTTCTCCCTGAAACTTATATTTGAGTTCCAATTCCCCAGCCGACTTATGTCCTAATGTTTTATATATATATATTCTATATAAGTATAAAATGTTATGCATATAATGCTACATATATTTTTATATATATTTTTCTTAACAAAGCTAAGTATATAAATTAGAGTTTACTTATCTATTTTCTGAATTTTGGCCTTTGGCTGGCTCCTTTGGTAGAATGTGCAAAACTTTCATTTTTTAAAATTTAATTAATTAACATATAATGTATTATTGGTTTCAGAAGTAGAGGTCAGTGACTCATCAGTTGCATATAATACCCAGTGTTCATTACATGACATGCCCCCCATAAGGCCCATCATCCTGTCACCCCATCCCTCCAATAGTTCAATTTTGCCTTTGTTTCCCTTGCCTTTGCAGATGCATCTAGCCAGGAAATGCTGCAGCTGTAGTCAAGGAGGAGGTTGCCTGGGTTCTCTTCTAAGATTTTAATGGATCCCTGTCTCACATTTAGGTCTTTCATCCATTTTGAGTTTATTTTTATATATGGTGTAAGAAAGTGGTCCGGTTTCATTCTTCACATGTCCCAACACCATTTGTTGAAGAGACCATCTTTTTTCCGTTGGATACTCTTTTCTACTTTGTTGAATATTAGTTGACCACAGAGTTGAAGGTCCATTTCTGGGTTCTCTATTCTGTTCCATTGATCTATGTGTCTGTTGTGTGCCAGCACCACACTGTCTTGATGAACACAGCTTTGTAGCACAGCTTGAAGTCCATAATTTTGATACCATCAGCTTTGGTTTTCTCTTTCAACTTTTCTTTGGCTATTTGGGGTCTTTTCTGATTCCACACAAATTTTTAGGATTGTTTGTTCCAACTCTGCAAAAAAATTTGATAGGGATTGCATTGAATGTATAGATTGCTCTGGGAAGCAGAGGTATTTTAACCCTGTTTATTCTTCCAATCCATGAGCATAGAACTTTTTAAAAAAATTTCTTTGTGTCTTCCTCAATTTCTTTCATGAGTGTTCTATAGTTTTCTGAGTACAGATCCTTTACCTCTTTGGTTAAGTTTACTCTTAAGTATCTTATGGGTGTTGGTGCAATTGTAAATGGGATTGATTCTTCTATTTCCCTTTCTTGTGTCTCAGCGTTAGTGTGTAGAAATGCAACTGATTTCTGTGCATTAATTTTATATCCTGCTACTTTGCTGAATTCCTGTATGAGTTCTAACAATTTGGGGGTGGAGTCTTTTGGATTTTCCACATAGGGTATCATGTCATCTGCAAAGAGTGAGAGTTTGACTTCTTTGCTGATTTGGATGCCTTTTATTTATTTTTGTTGCCTGATGGCTGAGGCTAGGACTTCTAGTACAAGGCAAACAATAGTGGTGAGAGTGGACATCCCTGTCATGTTCCTGATCTTAGGAGAAAGGCTCTCAGTTTTTCCCAATTGAGAATAATATTCACAGTGGAATTTTTGTACATGGCTTTTACTATATTGAAGTATATTCTTTCTATTCCTACACTGTGCAGAGTTTTAATCAAGAAAGGATGCTGTACTTTGTCAAGTGCTTTCTCTGCATCTATTGAGAGGATCATATGGTTCTCATCCATTCTTTATTAATGTAGTGTCTCACTTTGCTTTGCAGATGTTGAACCACCCCTGCAGCCCAGGAAAAAAATCCCACTTGGTTGTGGTGAATAATCCTTTTAATATACTTGGTGAGACTTTTTGCATCCATATTCGTCAGGATATTGATCTATAATTCTCCTTTTTTGGGGGGATCTTTGTCGGGTTTTGAGATCAAGACAATGCTAGCCTGACAGAAAGAGTTTGGAAGTTTTCCTTCCATTTCTATTTTTTGAAACAGCTTCAAGAGAATAGGTATTTTTTAAAAAATTTTTTATTTATTTATGATAGTTACAGAGAGAGAGAGAGAGAGAGAGAGGCAGAGACACAGGCAGAGGGAGAAGCAGGCTCCATGCACCGGGAGCCCGACGTGGGACTCGATCCCAGGTCCCCAGGATCGCGCCCTGGGCCAAAGGCAGACGCTAAACCGCTGCGCCACCCAGGGATCCTTTTTTTTTTTTTTTTTTTTTTTTTAAGGAGAATAGGTATTAATTCTTCCTTAGATGTTTGGTAAAATTCCTCTGGGAAGCCATCTAGCCCTGAACTCTTATTTGTTGGGAGATTTTTTGGTTACTGCTTCAATTTCCCTGCTGGTTATGGATCTTTTCAGGTTTCCTATTTTTCCGTTTCAGTTTTGGTAGTTTATACATTTCTAGGGATGCATCCATTTCTTCCAGATTGCCCAATTTGTTGGCATATGATTGCTCATAAGATGTTCTTATAATTGTTTGTATTTCTTTGATGGTGTTTGTGATCTCTTTTCTTCCATTCATCATTTTATTAATCTGGGTCCTTTCTCTTTTCTTTTTGATAAGTCTGGCTAGGGATTTATTGGTCTTATTAATTCTTTCAAAGAACTACCTCCTAGTTTTGTTGATCTGTTCTATTGTTCTTTTGGTTTCTATTTCATTGACTTCTGTTCTAATCCTTATTAATTTTTGTCTCTTGCTTTGTTTAGGCTTTATTTGCTGTTCTTTCTCCAGTTCCTTTAGGTGTAAGATTAGTTTGTGGAGTTGAGAACTTTCTTGTTTCTTAAAAAAGGCTTGTATTGCTATGTACTTCCCTCTTAGGATCGCCTCTCTGTATCCCAAAGGTTTTGAACAGTTGTGTTTTCATTTTCATTCATTTCCATGAGTTTTAAAAATTCCTCTTTAATTTCCTGGTTGACCCATTCATACTTTAGCAGGGTACTCTTTAATCTTCATATATTTGTGTTCCTTGCAAATTTCTACTTGTGATTGAGTTCAAGCTTCAAAGTATTGTGGTTTGAAAATATGCAGGGAATAATCCTAATCTTTTGGTAGTGATTGAGACCTGATTTGTGGCCCAGTATGTGACTATTCTGGAGAATGCTCCGTGTGCACTTGAATTTATTTTTATTTTTTTAAAGATTTTATTTATTTATTCATGAGACACACACACATACACACACACACACACACACACACACACACACACACAGAGGCAGAGACACAGGCAGAGGGAGAAGCAGGCTCCATGTCAGGAGCCCGATGTGGGACTCGATCCCAGGTATCCAGGATCATGTCCTGGACCAAAGGCGGGCGCTAAACCACTGAGCCACCCAGGGATCCCCTCCATGTGCACTTGAAAAGAATGTGTATTCTGTTGCTTTAGGATGGGGTGTTCTGGGTATATCTGTGAAGTTCATCTGGTCCAGTTGTCATTCAAAGCCCTTGTTTCCTTATTGATCTTCTGCTTAGATGATCTGTCCATTGCAGTAAGTGGATGTTAAAGTCCTCCACTATTATCGTATTATCATCAATGTGTTTCTTTGATTTTGTTATTAATTGGTTTATGTAATTGACTGCTCCCAAGTTAGGAGCATAAAATATTTATAATGGTTAGATCTTCTTGTTGGATAGATCTTTTAATTATAATGTAATATCCCTCTTCATCTATCATTATGGTCCTTGGCTTGAAATCTAATTTGTCTAATATAAGGATTGCTACCCAGCTTTCTTTTAATGTTCATTAGCATGTTGAATGCTTCTCCACCCGTTCACTTTCAATCTGGAAGTGTTTTTGGCTCTAAAATGAGTCTCTTGTAGACAGCATATCAATGGATCTTGCTTTTTTATTCAATTTGATACCATGTATCTTTTGATTGAGTCATTTAGCCCATTTACATTCAGGGTAACTATTGAAAGATAATAATTTAGGGCCATCGTATTACCTGTAGTCACTGTTTCTGTATATTGTCTCTGTTCCTTTCTGGTCTGTGTTACTTTTGGGCTCACTTTGCTTAAAGGATCCCCTTTAATATTTTTTGCAGGATTGGTTTAGTGATCAAAGTTCTTTTAGTTTCTGTTAGTCCTGGAAGCTCTTTATGTTTCCTTCTGTTCTGAGTGACAGCCTTGCTGGATAAAGGATTCTTGGCTGCATATTTTTTTAATTTAGCACCCTGAATATATCCTGTCAGTCCTTTCTGGCCTGCCAGGTCTCTGTGGATAGGTCTGTTGCCAGCCTTATGTTTCTATCTCTGTAGGTTAAGGGCTCTTGTCCTGAGCTGCTTTCAGGATTTTCTCTTTGACTCTGAAATCTGTAAGCTTCACTATTATATATGTTGAGGTGTTGACTTATTTTTATTGATCTTAAGGGGGATTCTCTGTGCCTCCTGGACTTGAATGCCCAGCTAGTATCTTAATAATAATTATTTTGAATTTTAGCTCTGACATTTTACTAATATCCATATTAATTAAGTCTCTGGCAGTCAGTACGACATCTTGTTCTTTTTGGGGGGTGAGTTTTTTTGTCTTGTCATTTTGTCCAGAGAAGAATAGATGAATGAGATAACAAAATACAAAAACATCAATCATGACCCCAGCAAAATATATTCTAAACAAACCAAAAGAGTTCAGAAACCAAACAAGGAAAATAAGAGAGAGTATAATCAAAACAGGTGGACAGAATAGAGCAAGATACTAGGTCCTGGATGTATTTTGGTCTGTTTGTTGGGAGAAACTAGATCTCAAAAGTGTAAAGAAAGAAAAACTTACATACATACAAAAATAAAACTGCATACAATGAAAGGAAGACAAAAATGAAGAATACATACATATAAAACATAAACGTAAAAGCGAAAATTACAAAAGACTTAAAAAAAGAATTTATAAAATAAGACACTCAGAAAAGGGGAAAAAGACAAAAGAAATTTGAAGCTGAAAGGCTAAGGGATCAGGAGAAAAGATCCTTGAATTCTCTGTACTATTTTCTCCCAGCCCTGGAGGTTTTCATTTCTGTGGGGTGGGTAAGGCCGGTGTGGACTGGGGTCCCGGCTGCTCCTGCCAAGGGCAGGCCTGGTTGGATGTCCCCCCAGCAGAGTGGGCTCGGCTCGGAGTCTCCAGGCCCTGCAGCCCCTGTGGTGCACACGCAGGCCCTGCTGGGCGGAGGGGGCTTCACCTCGGTGCTTCCACTTGGGGGGCCCTGCTTGGAGGGGGCACCTGACTGACCCCCGGCCCTTGCCTATGGCAACACAGAGCCGGAGGCCCAGGCCACTGCTCTATCACCTGCAGCAACCAGGCCCCAGGGTCCCCCTGCAGTCTGTCTTCCCAGACCCCTCAAGTCACTTCTCTGCACCTCCTACCTTGCAAAAACAGGACACTTTTTAAAAGATTTTATCTATTTATTCATGAGAGACACACAGAGAGAGAGGCAGAGACCCAGGCAGAGGGAGAAGCAGGCTCCATGCTGGGAGCCTGATGTGGGACTTGATCCTAGGACCCTGGGGTCAAGCCTTGGGCCAAAGGCAGATGCCTAACTGACTGAGCTACCCAGGCATCCAGGCACCTGCAAAATAGACATTTTTTCATCTAGACTTTGAACACTCTATCACCCATTATCTCAGAAAAAGTAGTGATTTTGCTCCAATTTTGTTGTCAATGAACTGAAAATGTGCTTTATAATTAACCTACTGCTACTATCAAGAATATAATATATAAACATTTCTTCTTCATATAGAGTTTCCACTTTCTCCACTTAGTAAATGAATTTAGCTTTTTAAAAAAATATATTTTAAGTAATCTCTATACCCAATGAGGCTCGAACTTAAAACCCAATTGAGCCATCCAGGCACCCCTAGATATGTTTTGATTTATGTACCATTTTTCTTTTTTTAAGATTTTTATTTTATTTATTCATGAGAGACACACAGAGAGAGAGGCAGAGACACAGGCAGAGGGAGAAGCAGGCTCCATGCAGGGAGCCCGATGTGGGACTTGAACCCAGGACCCCAGGACCAAGATCTGAGCCCAAGGCAGATGCTCAACCGCTGAGCCACCCAGGGACCCCACTGGTCACTTCTCTATTTGTAGAATTGCAGCACGTCTTTTTTTTAGAGCTCAGGTTGAGTTCACAGAATGATTTGCCAGCTATCCAGCTGAATTCCAGGGACCAAATGAAACAAGGGTCTCCTACTCCTCGGCCATCTTCCTCCCAGTCTATAAATTAGAATGTAAATGACAAAATTTTTCTGTGATTATAAGGCTTTAGTTATCTATACTTTTTAGTACACAATTGATTCAGAAAACACAAATATGTTACAAATGTTGATCAATAATGATTAAGCATTAAGAAGTAGTGCTTTATTTAGAAATCTATATCTTAGATGGGGTTTTAAAAATTAGTTCACTTATCTATGATGAATATTCATTATTGCTAGAATGGGAAAGGGAGCAAAATCAGCATCCAAATCTTATATATTTAACATTTTTTTTCCAGTTGTAAGCTTCAAGAAAATTCATTCACAGACATAAGTAATGGGACCGGAAGACATTGTATTAGGCAATGTAACCCAATTCTTTAACTGATTTCTGAGTTACTTGCCCAAAATGGCCTACTATTCTTCTATTTATTTGTTTGTTTGCATTAACAATCAGTAACAACTGGCTTAGTTTTGCTTCAGTGGTGTTGACAGCAAACGAATTGGAAGCTCCCTGACCTGCAAAAAGATTTGATACCCAGTCATTAGGATTGTTTACTTTCTCAGCACAGATACTAATACTTAAAATCATCTCTATGATGAACATCCCATAGATTTTATACTCCAAACAGTGCATTTTTGTAATCTTTGGCTGGTGGGACATAAACTCTTCTTTAATGGGAGAAAGAGCTTAGAAAGGGGAGATGGGAACAGAATATTATTTTAAAAAATCAACACATTATAATGTGTCATACAAGAGTAGCAGTTGGCCAGAGGTTACCAAGGCTATTAAGTTTATTAGGCTTAGAAATTACCAAGATTATCAGTTATGATATGATTTAAAAATGAATACAAATGGAATTAGAAGATGGAAGTCGATTTTCTTTCTTTCTTTTTTTTGGAAGTCGATTTTCTTATAAATTATTTGAATGTATTTCTATCCCTTGAAAATTCTTAATACATCCCAGTTTGAAATCACTGGTTTATCCCAAAAGCCTCTCTGTGGTGACACTTGCCTGAAGTCTCATACCAAATTGGGCTGTGGCAGCAGGGGCTGAGGTGGGCAGAGTTAAGTTTTCAGGGTTGAGTTAATTGAGTTTAAATAATTATTCCTTATTTTGTTTAGTCTTCCACATGAGATAGAGAAAGAAAGAAAGATGGTGTTGTGAGATGTTAATAGTGATTTTGGAAAGCCCATGCTACTGTCAATTCCTCACTTATTATGCTTTTTAAATTGTGGCAGTTAGGAGAGCCTAAATTAAGATGATAACCTCAAATCTCAGTGATTTGAAAACAAGTTTTATTTACGTTCATGCTGCGTGGTCATTGCAGGTTGGCTATGCCTCTGCTCCTTGCTTAAGCATGTGACAGCACAGCTCTTCCTTGGGACATGTGATTTCTTGGCAGAGGGAAAAACAGCCCTAAAAAACCACGTGTGGTCTCTTAAAGCCAAAAACAGTCCAAAGGGACTCTCATCACTTCCATCTACAATTCTTTGGAAAAGTAGGTGGAGAGCCTGAGTCCAACACAGTGAGGATATACAGACGTCCCCCAGGAAGGGGCAGCAGATATCCTGACTGATGTTACAACCTCCAGTAAGGAGATGCTGATCATTTTCTAAAATTATTATATTAAAATAAGAATGTATAAAATATAAAAATATTAATTTGAATTTTAAAGTTATAAAACATTTCCAACATACAGAAAAGTAGAAATCCACATAAACCAAAACATGAGGACTTATATTCTAGAATTACCAACTGTTAACATTTGCCATATCAACTTCAGATCCCCTTGTTAAAAAAGAAATAGGGGCGTCTGGTGACTCAGTGGGTTAAGGGTCTGACTTTTGGTTTAGACTGAGGTCATGATCTTGGGGTCCTTGAGATGGGCCCCTTTGTGAGCCTCAGCTCTCGACATGGAGTCTGCTTGAGATTCTCTCCCTCTCCTTCTGCCTCTCCCCCTCTTGCATGCATGCTTCTGCGCACTCTCTCTCTCCCTAAAATAAATAAATAGAATTTTTTTAAAAGTAGAAATAAAACATTGTAGATGCACCTGAAGCCCCTCACCAGCCCCATCTCATTCCCTTTTTAAGTCCCTGCCTTCCAAGAAGTAATGACCCTGATGCGCGAGTGTATTCTTTGCATCTATTCTTTTATACATTTATTACAAAAGTGCTTTAAAAATATACATAATGTAAAAGGTACATGTCTCTTTACATTTTACTTTTTCCACTCAATATTACGTATTTAAGATATACCTATGTTGATGCGTGCAAATCTGGTTATTTCATTGAAAGTATATTCTAGTAGTATGTGATGTGAATAGATCACTGTCCATGTTGTTGGAACTTTGTAGCTTTCCGTTGTTACAAAAATGGAATGATAAATACCTTTTTATGTGTTTGTATGTATAAGAGGAGAGTTTCTCTAAGATTTATGTCCTCGAAATGATTGAAACACTTCCCTAGAGTGGCCTTGCAGGGTTGGAAAAGCTAATTGCCTTTGCATGCCAAGCTGAAGCTTTATAAATAGTTGCTCCAAAGGGGGGGCAGGCTTAACAGGACAGGATGCCCAGTGTTATACGAGACCATCTGGGCAGAGTCAGAGACAGCCGCACAAGACTTTTCTGGGCCCCTGAGGCATGCAGGAGGCTTTTAGAAGACCATCACCCTAGAAAACTAGCAGCTTTCCTTGCCCTGAGACCCAACAGACTTGGGGCAGCCTGTGGTTGGACGAGGAAGACCCAGTAGGAGATCCCAGGGAGGTGGAAGTGGGTGTAAGGAAGTCCCCGTGGATGTCAAAGAAATACGAGGGACCACAGAGCAGAAGGAAAAATGTTCACCTCAGCTGATGTCAGTTTGAACAGATAAGGACTGGGGCACCTGGGTGGCTCGGTCAGTTAAGCGTTGGCCTTCAGCTCAGGTCATGATCCCAGGGTCCCAGGACTGAGCCCTGTATCGGGCTCCCTGCTCCATGGGGAGTCTGCTTCTCCCTCTGTCTCTGCCCCATCTTGTGCTCTTCTCCTTCTCTCTCTCTCTCTCTCTCTCTCTCTCTCTCTCTCTCTCTCCTCTCAAATAAATAAAAAATAAATAAGATCTTTCAAAAACAAAAACCAACAGATCAGCGGTTTGTCCCCCTACCTGTGCTGTGAAGCCACATGGCTGGAGGGAGACGGGGGGGACTGGAGGGAAATTGCTCTTGTAGGCCCGCCTCTATTTCCTGCTTATTACATTCTAACAGAACCCAGTTTTGTTCAGGTGTCAACCCCACCCCTGTAGAGCCCATGCACTCCAGCTGCAGGGATGGGTCTAAAAGGCATGAGGGTAATGCTCTACTCCTTGCTCATAATTGGTCTAGAAATGGACATGTTAGGCAATTTGGGCCAATAATGAGGAGGGACTTTCTGGAGGAACTCTGTGAAAGTTCTCTCTTACTCCTCTGGAGGCCCTTTCAAAGATTTGTTTCTTCTCTTCCTTTGAACTTGGCTTGTATGAAACTGTAATTGCTGTAGTTGGATACAACTGGCATATAGGATAAAGCAGAACAAAAGGGATTGGAGTGAAAACTGAGCTGGAGTCGTCCTGCCTCTACACCTCCAGTGATGTACGCCCAAGGCCCTTGTTGTCGGAGCCTGTCTGAAATATGTTTTTAAATACTTGCTGCTGAGAGGGCTGCTTCTAGAAAGAGGCAGGGAGTGGGTGGTGAGGGGAGGGGATTGAATTCACTGAAATTAATGTCTGCCCCAAGGTAGAATGAAGGCTTAAAATTAAAATTAATTTCGATCACACAATATATATGAGCAGTCCTTGCTTTGCACAGTTCTGATACGCGCACGTCCGTTACCACGGTTTAGGTAAATAACACCAGTCCTCCCACCCACCCACCCACCCAATAGCAGGACTCAAATCTCAATTACTATGATATGATATATTAACCAAAGCAATTGCATAAAGTACAAACTTTGCTGCTTCAGCCCACAAATCACTATCTAAAAAGCAGATGCCCACCAGGACCCATGTCCAGTGTCACTCCTTTCAGTTCATTGTTCCTGCAGAGTCTCTCGGTTCACACAGACAGCAAAGCATATAGTCATGTTGCATCTTTCACCCGATGGTGAGAACACATGACATTTTAATAAAATTATTTCTCAGGCTTGGTCAGCAAAGGTGAAAGTGGGGCAAAGAAACAAAAAAGTGATACTATTTGAATTGAAATTTGAATCGAATAGCCACATAGTTTAGGAAGAAATAGTGGACAGTGTAGATGTTGACGGTGTCACCGCTTGAAAGGTGCCAGAAATGCAGCTACAGGCATTTAATGAAGGTGAGATCATCAGCATAAGTGGCGATTATGGTGAAAAGGACGAAGATGCCCCAGACGAAGTGATGCCTGCAAACACTTGACATTAAATGAACTCTTGGAGATAGTTGATGGACTCAGGAGTACAAAGGATAAAATTTGGAAATTCACCCAAACTTAGAAAGGAGTGTAATAATCCATCAAGACATAGGAAAGATCATCAGTACTTACCTCATTTATATGATGAGAAAGCAAGTGCTGTCCAAACTATTCTTGATATATTTATTAAAGATTAACTTGAAGATCGAGAGCAAGAGGGAAAAAGCAGGGGAAGGGGCAGAAGCAGAGGGAAAGAATCTCAAGCAGTCTCCCCACAGGGCTCTGAGCCCACCGTGAAGCTGGATCCACGACCCTGAGATCATAGCCTGTGTTCATTACATCCCAAGCCCTCCTTCATGTCCGTCACCCAGTTACCCAGTCCCCCCCGCTTCCCTCCCCTCCTGTGACCCTCAGTTTATTTTGTATGATTAAGAGTCTCTTATGGTTTGTCTCCCTCTCCGATTTCATCTTGTTTTATTTCTTCCTCTCTTCCCCTGTTATCCTGTTTTGTTTCTTAAATCCCACATGTGAGTGAGATCACATAATTGTTTTTCTCTGAGTGAGTCATTTCTCTTAGGATAATATCCTCTAGTTCCATCCACATCATTGCACATGACAGTATTTTTTTTGATGGCTGAGTGGCATTCCCTTGTACCACATCTTTGTGCATTCATCTGTCAGAGGACATCTGGGCTCCTTCCATAGTTTGGCTATTGTGGGCATTGCTGCTATGAACATTGGGGCGCAGGTGCCCCTTCAGATTCACTACATTTGTATCTTTGGGGTAAATACCCAGTAGGGCAATTGCTGGGTCATAGCTCTGTTTTCAACTCTTTGAGGTACCTCCATACTGTTTTCCACAGCAGCTGTGCTAGTTTGCATTCCCAATGGTGAAGGTTTATCGAGTGAATGATTAGCATGAGTTTGGTGGAGTAGGGCTATGCACGATCTGATGCTGGTTCGAAGCTGTTGCTTCTTGTACTCACCATTTTCATTTTGCCATTGCACTTGAAACTACCCCAGTCACAGGGTGCGTGATTATGTACCCTTCAGCTTGGTTGACCACTTACTGACACACTCATCGAGCAAGGTGCTAGGCTGTAGATAAGAAAAACTTAATCCCTGCCTTGGAGGGTGTCTCAGTGTGGTGGGGAAACCAGCTCCTTCTTCCTGAAGGAGGAACATTTGAACTGGATTTTGGAAGATGCATATGAAACAGCCCCATAGAGAAAGAGAAGTGAGAGTGGGAGTTGGGTCTTTTAGGAAGAGAGGATGGCTGGGGCAAAGGCAGGGATGCAAAAAGGGATATGAGGAATGTGTGCATGATTGACAGTGGGTGGGTGGAAGAGAAGGAGGGAGCAATGGTGGAGAGGAGACCGCTGGGATTTGTGTAGAATTTAGGAAACATTCCAGGTAGTTCCAGCAGAAAGTTTTTAATACAGGGAATTTGGTGCTCATGAAATCACTGGAAAGCAGGGAAAACAGAAGTTGGGGTTGTTGTGAGGGGTTCAGATTGTCATCATGGCTGCTACACAGTTTGGGGGAGTATGGTTGGGAACAGCATGAAACTGTGGCCAGTATCACAGCTGGTCCATGACCTTGGGCTAGACACTTGGATCGCGTGTGGTTGCTGCAGAATCTCAGGGCGCTGCAATCTGTACTTGAGGAATAACAGCCCCAGCTTCCTTCCTCTCTACCAAGTCCTGCATGAGAGTATTTAACAGACAGAAGCTCAGCTAGAACCTGGTAGCAAGGGCATCTGGGAAATGTAGTTCCCAGGCTTTCAGAACCTGTGATCAAGAACTTGGAAGAGGAATGGAATGAACCTGAGGGTCAATAATCTCTAGCATGGCTGTGAAGGCAGGCTGGGGCCAGACTGTGAAGGGACAGGAAAGCCTGCTAACAGGGTCAGGAGAAGGCTGCATGGGATGCCTCTGGATGCTCAGAAGCAGAGTTATGACAATTCAATTTATTTTATAAGCGTTGGCGGCTTGGTAGAGGCCATTCTTTAAACTAAAAGAGAGGGGCACCTCGGTGGCTCAGTTAGTTGAGCACCCGACTGTTGGTTTCGGCTCAGGTCATGGTCTCAGGTCATGGGATGGAGCCCCACATTGGGCTCCAGGCTTGGCTCAGAGTCTCCTTGGGATGGTCCCCCTACTTTCTCTGCCCTGCCTGCACTTGCGCTCGCTCTCTCTCTCTCTCAAATAAATAAATAAATAAATAAATAAATAAATAAATAAATAAAATCTAAAAAAATAATAAACTAAAAAAGAAAACACTACAAGCTATATTATAATTACTTAACAGCTGTTAGGTATCTAGAACCATGCAATGAAAAAGCCTTCGAAGGTTGTTGGGTTTTTTTCTTGTTTTTGTTTTTTTTTCTTTTTGATTCTTTGTGGTAACTCATCCTGCAATGCTCTTTCCTCATTTTTTTATTGGGTGCACATTTTGTGGCAGACACTGTGATATAAATAATCTATGGTCTCTGACTTTAAGAAGCTAATATTGAATTTTCTTTTTGGTGAAGAGTAAGAAAGTCCTAGAGGGTTGCTTAGTGGATTAATCTGTTGCTTCTCAAAGTAACTTTTGCCAAACTGTAGTTTTGCACTTCAAGAAAAAAAAAGATCTATCAAACCAGTTTAAAAATTTTGTATATATATTTCTTCTTGCAAATTTAAGTCTAACAAATCCTGTAGTAAAGATAAACTGTTTAAATGGGTAACTGGGATTACCCGTTTTTATTTGATTCTTAATATCTATTAACAGTTGAGTTCTCCAGGGCATAGTTGGGGAAAGAATGGATGCTCCAGTTCAACTGAAGATTACTAACAGGCTATTTACAAAATGGGATGGAAAGAAGAAAACTATTTTAGGTTTATTATTTGAGTCCTTAAGTATTTTCAGGTCAGAAAATACGTTGACCTAATCAAACTGATCTTAACACTAAAAAATTAATAGCTATCAAAAATTGCTTTTATGAGATGTTAAGTGCTTAACAGTCATACAGTCATAGAGGAAAATGCAGATCTTGGACAATGGAAGTTTATTTTATTTTTTATTTTAATTTTTTTTAAAGATTTATTTATTTATTCATGATAGACACAGAGAGAGAGAGAGAGAGAGGCAGAGACATAGGCAGAGGGAGAAGCAGGCTCCATGCAGGGAGCCTGATATGGGACTCGATCCCGGGACTCCAGGATCGTGCCCTGGGCCAAAGGCAGGCGCCAAACCGCTGACCCACCCAGGGATCCCAGAATGGAAGTTTATAACTATCGTGACAGGATGTTAAATAGCGAGCTTGGCTGTAGGACCAAATTCTAATAAATGCTGCATTCCAAAGAACTGATCCAGCAGGTTTTGCAAATAAAATACACAACGGCTGAATCCCTTCACCATAGGCCTTGAAAGGGTTGAGTAAATGGAAATAAAAATGGAGTTTGTGATTTCTTTGGAGAATTAATGTCATGGTTCCACACTTCGGCCTCCCTAGAACCACGAAGGGGAGGTGTTGGGCAGTGTTGCTTGCCTCTCACTCTTCTCTGGTGTCTGACTCTGGCTGGGGGGGTGGTGTGTAGGGGATGTGGGTGAGCCAGCAGCCTTGGCAGCAAAAGGAGATGCTAATGTGAGTTTGGCTGGAGCTTCTCTCCAAGAATCAGGGCAAAGGACACCACACGTGGGCTGATGGGGATGCAGCCAGCCTGGGACTTTTCTAAGTCCTGCCGACGAGCCTGTGTGGAGCAGACTGCAGGAAAACCAGACTGAAGAGGAGCAGCTGGAGGAAAATGCATTGCCTGCATCACAGGAAGTTTAGGCAAACATCCCCACGCTTTGACCTTGCTGGGGTTAGAAATCTAGGCAAGCTCACAAGGAAGGGGAAATGCTCAGTGGAAATGAAGATCCATGCCCTCCTTGCTCATCTTGAGCCCCAGGTGCAGAAGCTTTAAATGCTCATTGCATAATATAGTGATACTGTCCTTGTAACTTAAAATGACTATAGAACCTCTGTCCTGGACAGTAACCAGAGAAGTCACAGCTCCCGGCCTGATGTTCATGCAGGGGCAAGTGGGCTACCCATTACAGGGTCAAAGGGAACACCAGAAGACAGAACTGCTTTCATGACTATGAGTCCTGCTTGTTCACTGCATTGACACCATTAAACAAGGAGGGGGGATGGAGAAGGTATTGGGAGATGCCCATGATAACAGCACGACCCCATTATAACATAACCTACTGCTGAACACATGCTAGTGAGATGCTAATGCTGAGGTCTGTGTAGAAACTGCAGGGCCACTTCCATGGATTTTTTTTGATACATACAGTACTGTAAATATATTTTCTTATGATTTTCTTAATAACATTTGCTCTTCTCTAGATTTATTGTAAGAATACAACATACAGTACTTATATAAAATGTGTCGTTATTGGTAAAGCTTCTGGCGAACAATAGGCTATTAGTAAGTTTTTGGGGAGTCAGAAGTTTGGGGATTTTTACTGCACAGGGGTCGGTAGCCCCTAAACCCCGTGTTGTTCAAGGGTCAGCTGTATATGCCTTGGGAGAAGGGAGGCTACGGACTGAGGCAGGAAGTCATGTGTCGAAGGAAGAGGTCACAATTAAAATAAGAGGCAGGGGCTGAATCTTCCAGCCTTAGCAAAAGGCTTTAACAAGGGCAAACCCCTGTTATGCGGGGTCCTATAGACCCTCTGTTCACCATTTTGGAGGCTTCTGAATACCAAGACTGGGCTTGATACTGGAATTTCAAAGCTATTTTCTTTCCTAGCACCTCATAATTTAGCAGGAAGGACTGACAATGTAACCTGACTGACTCTGGAACTACAATTAAGTAGGGAAAACCACAGTAGGCCTGTTGGGAGGTTAATTTGAAAATGAGGGTTAACAATAGAAGTTGGCTTTGAGGGGCAGCCCGGGTGGCTCAGCGGTTTAGCCTGCCTTCAGCCCAGGGCGTGATTCTGGGGACCCTGGATCGAGTCCCACGTCGGGCTCCCTGCATGGAGCCTGCTTCTCCCTCTGCCCGTGTCTCTGCCTCTCTCTCTCTCTCTCATGAGTAAATAAATAAAATCTTAAAAAATAATAATAATAATTTGTCTTTGAACCAAGGGTAGGCATTGCTCGAATGAACAATGTAATGTTGCAGATGTCATGAGAAGTTGGGGACATGGTCTGCATTCACCTGTGATTCTAATAAGTAGATTAGCATTGGAATCCTCCAGAAGCTCCAAACCCCAGATACTCAGTAGAAATCAGGCGCTCAAGGGCATAGTCCTCTTACCCTCTCGAGCTCCTGTGTAATTCTGACACATTAAGTTTTGGTGTTTGGGAAGTACTGGGAGGTCTCAGTAAGAGGATCAGGTCTTGGTTCACGAGGGCCTGGTCAGCTACGGTGCAGCTGTTAATGGTTCTGCTGAAATCGGTAGACATAGCCCGCCCACAAATACAACCAACAACTCTTATGAAATGAATTAATTTTTATTACTATTTTATAAAGCTTAATATCTTTCTAAGAGAAAAAAAAATCAGTTTACATGTAGTCAAGTTACAAGTAGATAGCTATAGATAATATAGCCATGAGAAAAGAGAGCAGAGCGAAGTAGCAGGAAGACAAAAGCAGTAAGCAGCAATAAAATTAATAACTACACAAAACTAGCAGTGCAATAAGATTAGCTGAAAGCAGCTTTACATTGAAAAAAAAAAGTTACTTAAATACAGAAAATAGCACCTTACAAAAAAGAATTGAGAAATGTAAACTTGGTAGGTAGATTCAAGTATAAAAGTTATACTCCCAACTCTTGTACCAGAATGAAAGGGTTTCACAAACCCTGGACAGTGTAGGGCACACACACCTCCCTCAGTGCCAACTCAAAGCTGCGTTTCATTAGCAGGATCCCCAACAATTTTTTTTTCTTATACTAAGTTATACAATGATAGATTCAAGATTGCCATTGCTTCTTCACTACCCCAAATACCCAAGTCTAGCTTAGCAGCCTCACTACCATCATTTGCTCTGTAAGAAACATACATCTTCCTGACAGCAACAACCACTGCATTGTTTATTTTTTTACATATCACAAAGCCACATTTAAAAGTGGGTTCTGAATACAAAAGGAATGTGTTCTTTGCTTTCTATTGCTGAGTATGGTCCACAGAGTCGTAATATTCTGATTTATGGGGTTGCTTCTTAACACCCCTCAAGAACCATGAATTCTCTGAGGTTTTTATGGTCATATGAACAGAATAAAAAAAATAATAAAGGAGAGCAAAGAAGTTAAAGTAATAAGTGGCAAGCATCCAAAAACAGTGAGGGGAAAATCAGATCGTGATTTCATCTAACTGTAGACCCCCTCAAGTGAAAATATTCCGTGGAAGTTCTTAAGTGTGGTAGGTTTGAACATGCATGCACCCTGTGCAGAGACAGATGCTGTGTCCTGTAATTTAACTGAAAAAGACAATGCTTGTTTCAATAGGGGAACTCCTCATATTAGCTCAGGGTAATCATTACTGGGAGATTGTTGATGATTAGAACCATAATTTTATCCGTTTAGTGCTAGAAAAGACTGTAATAAAAAAAGGAAAAGAAAAAAAAATGCCATCTTGTAAACTTTAAAAGTTTAGTGTTGATAAAAATTTTATATAATAACAAATTTATTTAATCTGGCTAACCTACCTCAAGTCTTCAAAAATCTTGTGGGGGGTAATAAGGCTAACATTATCCTGTAGTTAATATAAAGCTACTTTTACTCAGACTCCCAGAGCCTCTTAAATTAATATTTTTATTTCATAAAACATTTTATTGGGTCCAAAAATAACATAAAATAGAATCCTACACCAAGATTCGAAATCTAAGACAGAAGCTTAAAGAAGAAAGAAATAGAGAAAGGAAGGAGGGAAGAAAGAAGAGGAAGGAAGAGAGAAGAATGAGGTACACATCGATAAATCTAGGAATACAAAGAGCTAGCCTGGCTACTTACTGACATCCTAAAGCAATACGGGTTAACAAAGGGGTATTGCATAATATTTTCCAGAATTGTATTCATGCTAGAACAATGAATCCCTGCACTCACCACTCTTATTTTTCAGAAACACTCTGAAAAATAACTGGTTTGAAGACTCTTGGATGCTGAACATAATGTGTCCAATTTTCCCTCTTACCCTTCCAAAAATAAGAAAAAAGCAAAAGAAAAAATGAAACGGTCACCCATCAGTCCTCTATCAATCTTTACATCATTATGCTTCAGAATTCTACCGAAAGGTCCCATCCAGGTTCCAATTTTCCGTGTAATCACTTGCTACCGTCCTGATTTATTCAATAAACAGCAATTCTTAGAAGGCATCCATACCGGATACTCTACAGTTAACATTTAAATTTAAAAAAAGCCAAGGAGCATGTAATGAAGGAAACTACACACGGTAGGGTTTTTAGAAACAAACAGCAAAACCCTACTGTGCTCCTCTTGCTTCTCCTGCCCAGACGGGGTCAGCACAGCTCATTACAGCAAAAGGTGTGCCGTTCACAGTTATTGTAGTCTTAACATTCCGTCACGTGCATACATTTATCCACGTTATTAGTAGGCTGTGAAGTAAGTGCAGGGCAAATTATAGGGGGGAAAAAAAGGCATAAACATTCAAGTCGTCATACCCTGAAAAGCATGCATTTTGCTGTCGTTGTAAACTTTTTGCACTAAATCCCATTTCAGGAACAAAATAAATAACACCATAGGATTCACGACTGGAGCTGGCTTCCCGATGAAGCCCAAGGAAGCAGTAGCTTTTTTGAACTGCAGAAAAGAAGTTTCTCGCACCACAGATGTGTACTGGGGGTGAGGGGAACCCGCCGAGAACTCAGCACGGTAAGTGCTAGGCAGCCCCTGGGCCCTTCTGGAGTCACAACCACCGCTGGGGGCTCGGGTGACACTCGTTGCACACTCGCTGCACAATCAGCAACCGTCACTTTCGGGAAAACAGAGGCTTCATGGGTGGGGAGATACCAGCAGAACCGGGGGTGAAGGCTCCGGGCGGCCTCAGTCGGCCTGGGTGCTGGGGGGCCCGGGGGGGCCGGGGATGTGGAGCCGCCTCTGCGCCGAGCGGCTGTGCCGGGCCGCGCTGCCCCCTCTCCTCCGACGGACAGGCTCCCCCAGGCTGCCCGGAGTCTTGAAGAACGTCTCACGCTGTGTGCGCCGCTCGCTCCTGGGGGTCACGGGGGTCGCGGGGGTCGCGGGGCCGGGGCACTGAGGGCAACAGAAAATCAGGGCTGAGGCCGCCCGCTCCCGGGAGCCGAGCCCTGCCCTGCCCTGCCCTGCGGCGTCCCCATCTCCAGGCGTCCCTCCTGCCTGGCTCGCCCTCCTGCCCGGCTCCTGCCCACCTCCTCCCAGCTCCTGCCCAGCTCCTCTCCACCTCCTCCCCAGCATCTCTCCAGCTCCTGCCCAGCTCCTCTCCACCCCCTCCCCAGCATCTCTCCAGCTCCTGCCCAGCTCCTCTCCACCCCCTCCCCAGCATCTCTCCAGCTCCTGCCCAGCTCCTGCCCAGCTCCTGCCCACCTTCTCCCGAGCTCCTGCCCACCTCCTCTCCAGCTCCTGCCCAGCTCCTCTCCACCTCCTGCCCAGATCCTCTCCAGCTCCTGTCCAGCTCCTGTCCAGCTCCTGCCCACCTCCTCCTGAGCTCCTGCCCAGCTCCTCTCCAGCTCCTGCCCAGCGCCCATCACGCCTGGAAACTCGGGCGGCCTAGCGAGGGCTTAGGAGCGGGGCGCCCGCACCACCCGCCTGCGGCCTCGGGCAGCCCACTTAACCGGTCTGCCCCTGGTTTCTCCGTCCATGCGGTGGGGCTGACGAGAGCGCCGATGCTACAGGGCTGCACGGGTTAGACCACGCTGGGCCTACGGTCAGTACGTGCGTCCAGGCTCTTCTGGTTTACTTGCCAGAATGTAACCTCTCGCGGTCAATGTTAAATAGTGATCTCCTTAAGGTGCCCTAAAAGGGCAGGGACCATTGTCCCGTTTACTGTCCTTCACTGCCTGGATCGGTGCCTGGCACGTAACCGGGGATCAGAAACCACGTCTCCTCCTCACCGCCTTGTTGAAAGACAAACCGGCTTCACCTAGCAAACCGCCAGCCTCCGACTAACTTGCTTAAGATATTTCTGGCCACAACAGAAAACCCTTTCTCCACGAGAGGAAGTAACCACTCTGAACAATGCCTGAGGCGTAAGAGGAACCAACGTGCCTATTGGCTGGACTACGACTAGGGCACACACAGTACTGATTAATTAATATTGATCATAAACCCGTGCGTGCACATCTGTGTGCGTACGCGTCTGCTTATCGACGGCCTCCTCAACGCTGCACTTTGAGAACGACAGAGGCCGGGAGTCTTTGTTAGCATCCAGACTTCTGTTTCCCTGAACCGTTTCTAGAGCCGAACGAGGAAAATTCGCGGCGGTCTCCTTTTACTCATCTAACGGAGTGAAAGCCCGGAGAAATCACCTGAATATTCAGCATTCATCACAGAGCCCCCGAACTATCCTCAGGATAAATCCCTCTGATTTAAGGAACAGATTGACAACTAAAAAGTAGTTTTGTCTCTAAAGCGCAGCATCCCCCACTTGGGCCCTCGTGCTTTACAGGACAAACAGGGAACCGGGCGACAGTGACCTCGGGCGTCTGCTCTACAGCCACGGCGTTCACAGCAACGCTAGGGACACGCGGGCCGCCCAGGTCACAGAACGACGGTCCTCCTGGGCTCAGGGCGCGACTCACCTGCTGTGGCTTCACCGCGGAGCCGGGATGTGCCGTGCACCCTGGGGACCCGGGCTGGACGATGCCGTGTGGCCCTGGCACCTCCGGGCTCAGGCCGAGCGAGCGTGGACGCTGGAGCTGCGGGTCTGCGGAGGGGAGCGTGGACGACTTGGGGTTAACCACGTTTGTGGGGCCGATGAGGAGGTGAGCCGTGGATCCCAGGCTGGGCACCCCGAAATGCACAGGCCCCGCACCTGGGAGCGCGCCGGCGGCAGAGGAGACCGGCCTGGGCACGGTGGGAGAGTAGAGCACGGGAAACGGGCCCAGCGTGGGAGACGGCAGGACCATGCACGGAATGCCCAGGGGGGGCAGCTGACCTGAGGGAGCCCCCCCGGCCTGGGGGTTCCGGCTGCCGGGCAAGAGCACATTGAAGCCATTCAGTCCTGAAATGGGAGCAGAACGGGACAAGGTGGCAGTGAGCAGGACAGAGGTCTCGATCCAGATCCCGTCCCCCGTGGCCCTGCCAACGAGTGCTCCCACCGACCGGCCGGCTCCACCCCCCCCGCCCCGAGCTCTCCCTGCCCTGCACCGCTCCTCCCTGGCACGGGCCACGGAGGACGCCCCTCATCAGTGTGTCACCACCTGGTGGATGCCCATGTCCCCCGACCGGGTTGGTATCACGTGTGTCCGCTGCGTGCAGATCCAGGAGGAAAGGGAACTTAGGAGAAATTTTTTCTTTATTTTCACGAACTCCTAATGAATCTTTCTATTTCCTGCAACCTAGATCACAGGCTGCAAAGCCCACAGTGTTAGGAGTACCTTGACTTTGTCACTAGCACAAAGTACAGGTATATCCGTATGACTTCGGCTGTGGCAGGTGCTTACTGGACTTGAAGATCATCAGGACTTTGAAATTATGAGAACACGAGACCTGCGGTCAGATCTTCTTATTACTATGATTTACATTATTCTTTTCTAACTGTATTTCAAAGTAATTGGCTTCCCTTATTAGCCTATGTATTTAATTTTATGCATTTTTAAAACATTCTGAGGAGGAATCCACAGGCTTTACCACAGCATAAGTAGGTTCTTGGCCCAGAAAAAGCTCAAAACCCCTGTGCTGGGCTGTCATTTTCATTTAGCAGGGACTGAGTCTGTTTACTGTTTATCAGTGTATCTGCACCACCGAGTATCATGCTTACATTAAATCCCCAAAAAGTATTTGCTAAAGGAATAAAGAACGTTCTGTAGGTAACTGAATAATAACACCTACCTAACCTGCGAAGCGAATGCAAAATTTAGGAAAATCAATTCAAGTCTGTTTGCATCGAGAGAAGCTTTACGTACACGGTGCATATTTTAAAAATTAGGTACCTCTTATATTTCAGCTTTATTTCAAAATACAAACAGTGCTGGAGTCTTACTGTCAGACACTATTATTCGAAGTGTTTTAGATGGATTACCTTCTAGAATTTAGTTCGATTTTGAGAGCACCCCCATGACACAGGTGCCAGTGCTGGTGCTGCTTTACCAGCGAGGATGGCGAAGTACTTAAGTTCATGCAGGGACTGAGAGGCTCTAACATGCAGCCCTCTCACTCCAGACCTGGCCCTCGACCGCAGTGACACGCTCGGTACCTCTGGATATTCAAGACGTCAGCATTGCAGCTGTACATGGTGGCCAACAGGTTCATAGTGTTCAGTAAAGTGAACCAGTATCAGATTCAGCTGAATTATAAAAATTGGATGATCTTTTGAATTGTGCTTTTTTAGCAAATAAGGTTTAATGTGTTTGAAAAAAAAAAAAAATCACCGGCCCTAATTATTTTCATGGAATCCTTGGAGTTGGCCAAAGGGGAAGGAGGCAGCCTTTACCTTCATTTCGTAGATGGGAGAAAAGAAAGGGCTGAGAGTAAAACGATTCAGAGGCCTTTTGTAAACAGCAGCTGACTGATGAGCCACTCTGGTCAGGTGACGTGGACAGAAATGTAGACATCTAATTTATGATCTGACCACCCCGAGGGGCCCTGAGACACGATGACATCCCTTACCGGCCGGCGACTGCACGTAAAGGTACTGCAGCAAAGAGGGCTCTTTGGTGCTTTCATTTTCTTTTGAAGACTTTTCCATCTCTGTGTCTCTTGAAGGATTTCCCCACTCGGAAGAAGTGAGGCAGTTTGCCGTGGCCTTTCCCGAAGCCTCCTCTGCAGCAGAGGCCTGGGCCTCCATGTGAATGTCTTCGGGGGCCCCAGATCTGCCGTTACTCAGGGTCTTGGCGGAGGTGAGGTCTGTGGCCTCTGAAGGTTTCTAAGCACAATCAATCAGGAACCGGAAAAGGGAGTAAAAATCCCAGTAGTGAATCTCAGTAACAGCTTTCTCAAAATAGCTAACACATCCACCAAGTCCAGGATAGCTGTGTGCCACACTGAACTGCGTATGTCCGCTGTCTCAGTCATGCGTATAGGAACAGCCTGTGCATCACTGTCACATCATGTGCTTCTGCAGGCTTAGGATTCCTTTTTTTTTTTTTTTTTTTAAAGATTTTATTTACTTATTCATGAAAGACACGGGGCGGGGGGGCGGCGGTGGGACACAGGCAGAGGGAGAAGCAGGCTCCATGCAGGGATCCTGACGTGGGACTCGATCCCAGGTCTCCAGGATCACACCCTGGGCTGAAGGCGGCGCTAAACCGCTGAGCCACCCGGGCTGCCCTGCAGGCTTATGATTCTTAAGCACAGAAACAATGGAGTTTTAATAACACGCTGGCCATGGTGTTGAGACTATGAGAGAAATTTCAGAGCTGCTGAGGCATAAAGGGTGTTGATGCCAGGCTTTCGGTGGCCCAGTAAGAACTGCGGGACTGACCCAAAGCCAGTCTGGGTTATCTAAGACATATATACCAGCCAGGCTTTCACTGTTGGTCTGCAACCCCAGGCTAGATTCAAAATTAGAAAAATTCACTCTGGCAAAGGAAAGGAACAGAAGAGAAAGGGTCTTAAACAGCACATTGATTTCCACGAGTGTGCCTCGCTGACCCAGCACCGACGCTGTCCTGTCTCATTAACCTCCGAATGGCTACTAAGCAGGAGGTGTGAGCAGCTCATAATTTTGTCCCTTTCATTTTGGAGCCGGGGAAGCAGGATCTGTGAGCAGTGATGAGAACTGACACAGACACGGAAGGACTGGCAGCACCCATGCTGGACGCTGGACTTTGGACCTCAGGTGACTCCTGGATTCAGATGGTTATTTCAGGGATCTCAACTCATTGAAGAAAAAAAGGGGGGGGGGGAGGCAGTAGCAAAACAGGGAGGAAACATACAAACACATTAACAGTGATTGACTCTATGTGGTGGGATTATGGGTCTTTTTTTTTTTTTAACACCTTTTAGCATTTAATGCAAAGTAGGAGTTTGAGGACCTCTCTTATGGCGGTATTTTATGGCAAGATTTTATGGCCAGCGCCAGTTGGCTTAATGATACACATGATACGCGCAAGACCTCACATTCCAGACTCAGGAGCTTCTTAGTCTCTGTGCCTCTGATCGGGAAGGAACTTGAGTTAACAGGATGTCACTAGGCACCCAAATCCCTTACCTTGGGCATGACCAGAGCGAGGGGGCTGTCTTCGTAGTCCCTGCTCTGTCTTTTAGGGGCTGGCTCCTCCGCCTGGGGCTTCCTCTCCTCACCGAGGCGCTTCTGGACAGAGGGTGTGGGTGGCCGGTCCGCCGGGACTCCCGAGCCTGACGTGGGGGCCGGGCCCTCCTGCAGCCTCCCGTACAGCATGAGCAGGGACGGCGAGGGCACGTACACCAGGGGCTGGCTGGCCAGCAGGGCTGGCTTCAGGCTCTCCACATCCGAGGCGGCCGAAGCTGCTGAGACACCCACTTGTCCGTGCAGACTGTTCTGCGTGGGGAAAGCCTGCAGGTCCAATTGGGCCACAGAAAATACCTGGTGCGCTAAAGGGTGAGCACAATATTCGGAGTCAACAGACAGGCCGGGGAGAGGAGCAGGAGGGTCCAGGCTGCCTGATGGAGGCATCGCTCTCTTACTAGTGGCAACGGCTTTCCCCCTGCAAGAGAAAGACACATAATGGGTCCCGTCATCTCATTGAACCAGCTCCCGATTCTCTGCCTTCCTAAGGAGAGACGTGCCCTAGCAGAAGAGAGATAATGCTGCTCAAGCTGGTACTACAGCGTGCCCCTGACGCCCAGCACCCAGCAGCCAACCCTGGAGGCGGATGACCACAGAACCTGAATGCATGGTTAGGGATGGCCTGGGTGAGCCCTTGGGGAGATCTCAGGTTAGGGCCCAGACTGGCTCCTCCCCGCCTCCTCCAGCTCACATAGTTCTCAGTCACTTATGTGCTACCCCATAGCAGGCCCACAGATGCTCTGTGACTAACATACTATTATAATGATTTGACATCATTCTTTTTTAAAAATTTTTGATTTATTCATGAGAGACACAGGGAGAGAGGCAGAGACACAGGCAGAGGGAGAAGCAGGTGCCCCCGCAGGGACCCTGATGCAGGACTTGATCCTGGGACCACACCCTGAGCCGAAGGCAGATGCTCAACCACTGAGCCACCCAGGTGTCCCTGATTTTACATAATTCTAATCGTAGTTACCCCCTGCCAGTTTACGAGGGAGGAAGAGTGAGGCTCAGAGACTAACCAGCCTACAGAAGGTCAGCCGCCCCGCTTGGAGCTGGCCTCACGCTCAGCCCCGTAGGCTAGGACGCCCTGGGTAGGTAGGCAGCCAAGACTCGACCAGAGTTTCACTGAAAGGACACGTCTGGTTTGTCTCAAATCCACTGTGAGATAAATGAAGTGGGGAGGGGGTGCGGAAACAAAGTTACCTGCTAAGTTATTTTCTGTCATTCTTGTCCCATTCTGCTCAGGATTCCAATTTTTAGGCACAACGCATTCAACATTAAGCCCCACTTGATACGACATAAACAATGTCTGGGCCTTTTATATGGAAAGATTTCTAAATATTAAAAAAAGTTTGTATTTTTCGTGATTTTTGGAGACAGATGAGGAAAATCCTTTTAAAGGGAGTCCTTTAAGAACTGGTAAACGGGATCCCTGGGTGGCTCAGCGTGATCCTGGAGTCCTGGGATCGAGTCCCACATGGGGCTCCCTGCATGGAGCCTGCTTCTCCCTCTGCCTGTGTGTCTCTGCCTCTCTTTCTCTGTGTCTCTCATGAATAAATAAAATCTTTAAAAAAAAAAAAAAAACAAAAGTGGTAAACAGGACAGGGATTTCTCAGTAAGCCCTACTTTGCCCAGGCTCATTGTCCACATGCCGCTGGGCGTCAAATGGAGGGCCCGGGGCTGCAGAGATGAGCAAACCTCTCCAGCCACAGTCCCTCTGAAGGAGCGATCACTGCTGGCTCTGCGAAGCTCAAAATGCCCCCACCGAGGTCCCACCCACCATCCTACCTCCAGTCATCTGCCTTCAGCCTCCCCTCCCCACCAATAAGAGCACCATCACCTGGGCCCCAGTGGTCTTTGTGAGGTCTCCTCCTGCTCTGGGGAGTCTTGCTGACTCACCGTCTTACACAGATTCCCATTCCTTTCCATCTGCACTGTGACACACCTTAACCCCACCCAGAGGGCTCCTCTCTGGGAAACCTACTATAGTTCTACAGTGTCTGTCTCATAAACCCAACCTCTTCTAAGTTTCAAAGCTTTTTGCTTTCGGTTTTTTTGCCAGTTTGACCTATTCACCTCCAACACTTGGAGTTCTCACGAATGAGGTTTCCTTTTTCCATCCTATTTGTACCGATCGTTATAGCGAACCGCATCCCATTTACGGTCCCCGTATCTGATCCGACCTCAAAATCTGTTTCTTCCCAAATCTGTCATGAAAAACCTCTCTTGTTCCCACGTTAGCATTTCTTCTGCTTTCTCCCATTAATAGGTGATTTCCTTCCAAATCAGACCCCAAACATGAGTCCCCCAACCCGGGTTTGAATCCTGCTCTGTCACTTCTTAGCCCTTTGACCTTGGGCAAATTATTTAACCTCTTTGGGTTTCTGTTTCCTTTCTGTAAAATGAGGATAACAATGACTGTGGTTATGATGAGATGAGGTAATATAGACAAAACTTTTGGAACTGGACCTGCTGGTTCATAAGCAAAGCTAGCCACAGTGATGATGTGACTCTGGGAACAATCGTCAGTTCTCAGCACCATGTTAATAGTCAGTTGTCTTTTTTCAGTGTGTTTTCATTTTTTTTCCCCTCGAAACTTTCATTCAGCTTAGGGGATAGATTTTTTTGTACTCTGTGTCTCCGATGCTATACATCCAGCATAATGTTGGGCACAAATGGGAAACTTACAAAGTTTTTAATACACAAATGGCTGACCTCATGAACGAGACTGCTAGAATGACCTGATGAGTGGCATGCCAATGTAGTCAAAGTCAACAGCAGAAAATAAAAATAATGCGTTCAGAATTTTTTAAGACTACTCACTGTGAACCGTCTTCTATTTTCTGTTGGTAAACGGCTGCCAGACTTCCAATTTCTAAGGAGTACCCTGATCCTGAAAAGGAAAATAAGACTCTAACAAAATATGGCAAGAGACTTATACACACCAATTACATATAGCTGGACTCCTTATTCACTGCTCAGGGATTAAAAGATTATCTCAAATCCGTTCCGGTTTTGGTTCAAAGAGAAATTTCCAGAAGCTAGCTGTTAATGGGGAATTCAGATCTCCTCAACGATTAGAAAGAAAACAAAACAAAACAAGTGTGGCTTGGTAAATGTGATGAATGTCTGACATACATCAAAGAGACCAACCTTGGCAAACCAGCTGATCTTCACTGGTGAACTTGGAGGAGTTTCAGGCACGGGGCCATGTTCCTTCCCCATGAAGTCAGCAACTCTTTTACCCTCAACCATCATTCTGCTTCACGTAAGTGGCAAAAAGAGTCAGGGCCTAGACTCAGCTTATTTTAAAATGCCTGATATATCACAATGGACAGAGTCCATAGAGTAAGAAAAGGCAGATACCTTGTTCTTCTCTATAAGGGCTGCTGGGTTCTGAGTTCACTTTCCTCTGGATCCTCTCAGAAGCCTGAACTGTATTGAAAGAACCATGTCGAGCCAGCCTCTGTTTTGCACAGACTTGAATCTGGCCATATGTTTCTCTTTTCAATTCTGGTAAGACAGATGCAGAAACATCCACTAGTTCTTCATCTAAATAAATGAGAGAATTGGTAGTGTTGTTATAGAGCTATAATTCAGGATGATTTCGGCCTTTTTAAGATATAGCTTTGAGAGTCTGTAATTGTAATGGAGCTGCCCTGTAAATTAAAAACTAAGACAATCAAAGGAATTCTATGAGCCTTGTCTCAAACCCCAATTTCTTTTGATGTACTAATTTTTTTTAAGAGTTAGTAAAAGACTATAAAGTGAAACTGAATCCATATATATTCTAAAATTATCTCAACTGCAACAGAAGTAGAGCAAGATGTTCTCCAACCCAAATTAGAATGGACCTGATATTTCAGATGCTTTCTTTGGGCAGAGATATCAAAGGAAAACCCAAACATACTCAGCCCAATGTGCATATTTAAGGATTTTAACAATAATTGAGATCAGCCTTTTGGGCCACAGCTCTATGGCAATGACTATAAGAATTTCTATTTCCGATTATGCTTTATTATGTATTTCTTATGCAATAGGAGGCTCAGTTACCAAGTGACCAAGGGAATAAGGTCAGCAAAAACCTCATGGTTGAAATGCTGCAGACCAGTGAGAACAGAAGCACCTCAGAAGCCCATTTTATGCTTAAAGGAGCCTGAGTAAAATCAGGACAGAATTTTCAATATAGAACCAGGCCTATATTTTTAACCTGAAATAGTCCCTGTTGCTCAGTCACTCCTACCCCATTCATCTGTGTGATTTTTCTAGGTTCAAAGCATGCACATTTTAATTATAAGACTACCTTAATAAATGGCAAGGGTCAGCTAGGCTTGCATTTTCTAAAACATTTAAAAAGTCACCTTCACGGTTTTCTTTTTCTCATAACAAAAACTCCCAAAATGATCTTTTTAGAAAATCAAAAATCACAAAATCAATGAGAAGAAAATGGGTCAGGACAGTAACAGGGAACAAATTTGCCCTCCTTCCTTAAACAAAACTATCAGACAAAATATATAAAACAGTGGCTCTCACGACATTGGACAGCAGGAGATAAAGGGCAGTGATCCTTAGAGACAGAAATCAAATGAGGTGAGACCTGTGATTGGCCTCACTTACTGCCTTGAGCATATTTCTAGGTTGGAGTATAGGGAAGGGAACCTGGACAGAGTATAGGGAAGGAAACCTGGACAGAGACTGGAAGTCTCCCCAAGTTGAGGTTGGAGCTGGAAGCCAAGGAAAAGCCAGGGCAGCTACAGTTTGCAGAGCAAAATGCCATAGAAGAGAACCATACAAAAGGAATGCTGGAGATCTCCAGAAGGTCGCCCCTTAAATATTCAGTGGAGCACTCATGCATGTGAGGAAACTACCCAAGGTCAGGAAAGGATCCACTTAAAAGGAGAAGGAATAGCATCTGCAGCTTATCCAGGGCTGGGAATAGTGCCCTTTGCCAGTAGCCAGCATGGAAAAAAATCTCAAAACTCTTAAGTTACTGGTTAAAAATAACAAAAAGGGTGTTACTGCCTCAGTAGTGGGGATAATGCACTAAAGACTGTTGATGACCATGCCTACCAAAGCTTAAAAACAAGACCTGAAAGGTTCACTGTTTCCAAGTAACTTCACTGTATCGCAGAACAAAGCTGAAGAACATTTTTAGGAGTACTGAAACGTCTAGCACCCAATAGAATGGAAATCTCAGTGTCTGGCATACAATTAAAAATCATCAGGTACACAAAGAAGTGGGGAAATACAACCCACAGTGTGGACACAAATCAACTGAAATGGATTCAAAAGTGACACAGATGATAGAATTAGTGGACAGGCACATTAAGACAGGCATAATAATTGTATTCTGTGAATTCAGGAAACCAGAGGAAAGACTGAACACATTAAGTAGAGACATCAAAAATATAAAGACTCAAATCAGACTTCCAGGGGTAAAAACTAATGCTGGAGAAGAAAATACAGGGGATTAATGGCAGATTAGATGATGCAGAAAAAAAACAGTGAACTTGAAGATGTAGCAACAGCAACCGTCCAAAATGAAACCTAGAAAAGAGAATGAAAGAAACAAAACATCAGTGGGCTGTGGGACAACTTCAGGCAGTCAAATGTAAGCATAACTGGAGTCTCCAAAGGACATAAATAAATATTTGAAAAAATGATAGCTGAAAATTTGCCAAAGTTGATAAATGCTTTCAATCCCTAGATCAAAGAAGCCCAACAAACCCAAGTACAAGAGACACGAAGAAAAAGTACGTCAAAGCACACATATCAAATTGTTTAAAACCAGTCAGAAAAAATCTTAAAAGCAACCAGAGAAAAAGATATATTACATATGGAAGAACAAATGATAGAGTTCTAACCAGAAACAATTCAAGGTAGCAGATAGTGGAACAGCTTCTTTCAAGTACTGAAAGAAAAAACCTTCAACCTAGAATCCTTTACCTGCTGAAAATATCTTTCCAAAACAAAGGAGAAAGGTGCACATTTCCAGTTACATGATAAGTACGATGGCCTGATGGCTATAGCTAATGCTGCCATATGTTCTTTTTTTTTTTTTTTTTTTTTTTATTTATTTATGATAGTCACACAGTGAGAGCGAGAGAGGCAGAGACATAGGCAGAGGGAGAAGCAGGCTCCATGCACCGGGAGCCCGATGTGGGATTCAATCCCGGGTCTCCAGGATCGCGCCCTGGGCCAAAGGCAGGCGCCAAACCGCTGCGCCACCCAGGGATCCCGTGCCATATGTTCTATATAAAAGGTAAGAGAGTAAGTCCTAAGAGTCCTCATCACAAGGAAAATGATTTTTTCCTTTCTTTCACTTTTTATTGTATTAATATAAGAGATACTAACTAAATTTGCTGCAGTAATCAATTCACAGTGTATGTAAGCAAATCATTATGCTGTATATCTTACACTTATACAATGATGTATGTCAAGTATATTTTAATAAAGCTGGAAAAAAGGCAAAATAAAGATGCCTGGAAGAATTCATTATTAGCTGACCTGCACTATAAGAAATGTTAAAGTCCATCAGGCCAAGAAAAATGATACCAGATAGAAATCGACATCTACAAAAAGGAGTGACAAGCACCGTAAGTGGTGACTACTGGGTAGATATCATTTTTCCCCCTTTAAAAGGCAGAAGACTTTAAGACAAAAATAAAAACAATGCACTGTGGAGTTTTTAACATACAGAGCACTAAAACATTTGGCAACAACAGTACAAAGGCCAGGCAGAGAAAATGAAAGTAGGCTATTGTAAGGTTCTTATAGAATATAAACAGTATAATATCATTTGAAGGTGGCCTGTGATAAATTAAAGGTGCACACTATAAATCCTAAGGCAGCCATTAAAATAATACAACAGAGAGTTATAGCTAATAAAGCCAAAAAAGCTAATAAGCCAATAAAGCCAGTAAGATGGAAGAAGAAAAATAATAAATCCCAAAGAAAGGAGAAAAAGAGTAAAAAGAAGCAATGAATCAATGGGACAAATTAAAAACAAATAGCAAGATAGACTAAAATCAAATATCAGTAATCACATTAAAATGTAAATGGGTCTAAACTCAATTAAAAAGCAGAAATTGTCAGATTACATTTAAAAAGCTCTTAACTGTATACTGCCTACCAGAAACTCACTTTAAATACAGGTACCAATAGTTAAAAGAATGAACAATATACACTATGCTAACTAATCAAAAGTAAGCTGATGTGGTTATATTACCATTAGATAAAGGAGATTTCAGAGCAAAGAATATCATCAGGCATAAGAAAGGGCCATTTCATAATGATAAAAGGGTCAATTCACCAAGAAGACATAGCGATCAATCTTTAATGTTTATGCACCTAAGGACAGCTTCAAATACAAAAAGCAAAACTTGATAGAGCTGGAAAGAATAGACAAATCTGCAATTATAGGGCAGCTCAGGTGGCTCAGCGGTTTAGCGCTGCCTTCAGCCCAGGGTGTGATCCTGGGGCCTTGGGATTGGGTACCGCGTCGGGCTCCCTGCATGGAGCCTGCTTCTCCCTCTGTCTCTGCCTCTCTCTCTGTGTCTCCCATGAATAAATAAATAAAATCTTTAAAAAAAAAAAAAACCACAAATCTGCAATTATAATCAGACTCTTCAATGTTCCTCTATCAATAACTGATAGATCACGTAGTATCAGTGAAGATAGAGAAGACTTTGACCAATCAACTTGACTTAGTTGTCATTTACAGAACATTCCACCTAACAAAACAATACATGTTCTATCAAGTGCATGTGGATAGACCATATCTGTACCATAAAACAAACCTCAATGAATTTGAAAGGATTCAAGTTATACAAAGTATATTCTGTGCATACATGGAATGAAGTTAGAAATGTATAAGAAAAAGATCTGGAAAATCTCAAAAGATTTGGAAATGAGCACACATCTAAATAACCTGTGAATCAAAGACAAAAAAGGGAAATCCTAAAGTATTTTGAATTGAAAGACAAAGGAAGCACACATATCAAAATTTGTGGGATAGAGATAAAGCAGCACTTACAGTGAAATTTATAGCACTAAATATTTACTAGAAAAAAAGAATGATATTGAATGACTACCATTTCTACCTTAGGAAAGTAGAAAAAGAGCAAACTGGACACAAAGAAGAAAAGATCTACTAGAGAAAAGCTGAAGAGCCCTATAGCTAAAGATACTGAATCTGTTGTTAAAAAGCCTGCTCACGTAGAAATCTGCTTGCCCACATGGTTTCACCGGTGACTTTTACCAGGTAAAAGCAAACTGGAAATAATCCACATGTCCACCAACAAGTAAATGAATAAAGAATGATATATTGGGGAAAAAATGATATATTGGGGATCCTTGGGTAGCTCAGCAGTTTGGTGCCTGCCTTTGGCCTAGGGTGCGGTCCTGGGGTCCCAGGATGGAGTCCCGCATTGAGCTCCCTGCACAGAGCTGCCTTCTCTCTGCCTGTCTCTGCCTCTCTCTCTCTCTCTCTCATGAATAAACAAATAAAATCTTTTTTAAAAAATGATATATCCACACAATGGGCTACTCAGCAATATAAAGGAATAAATTATTGATACATGCCACAGTATCATTAATCTGAAAATAATTATGCTGAGTGAAAGAGGCTTGATAAAGAGTATATACACTACAGTCAATTCCTTTTTTTTTTTGTTCATTTTAAACAAGAAGTTTATTTAAACAACAAGACGCTTGACATGAAGGGAAAACAATCTAGGATTTGTTTCTTTTAGAGTAATTTATCCCTACATAAAGACAGATTGCCCTACATGTAACAGCTACATACAAAAAAGTTATAAAATTGTCCTTGGTTTTACAATGATAAATGAAAAACATTAAAATTCTCCAATAGAACAAGGTATGCAAGGATTTTTATGTTGTTCTTTTTTTGTTAAACAGTGAGAGCAAAATAACTTACTGGAATATAAAGGTCAGAGCTGACTGAGCATGCCACTAATGGAGAGAGGGGGTAGTTTCACAGAAGCAGTATTTTCCCCTATCCCATCTCCATTTGATGTCGATCAAAACATACCATTGGCCATTTAGTTAAAAAAAAAAAAAAAGTGATATGCTTGTGCACATACACAGTCACTTTATGAACAATAAAGGAATGGGGAAAGGGAAAATGAAAGAATAGAGAAAATTCTACTGTAGTGGTCAGGGTGTGGTGGAACCAAATTATGGCTATTTGAGAATGGCTTCTTGATCTGGAGGAACAGAATTCTGGAGTAAAGTAGCAGGTTCCCTTTTTAGTAGACACTCCTTGTCTGCTGCTGGAACACATCAATTGTCCCTTCACCCTCCATCCCACTGTGCAGGTGTGTCTGTTTCATTGATTGGCTGCCCATCAGATCGGAATCTGATCGGCCTCATTGACAAACCCTGTCCTTCACACTAGGCTTTCAGTAGTCTACCAAGTGGTGTGTGCCTCTTAATCTTAGACTGCACCACAGAACCATCCTGCCCTGCCACCTTCAAATTAATATGATCGTTGTTCTCAGTCTTCACTCCTTCCTTGGGCTTTTCATCAGCCGTGACGAGTGCCAGAGTCCCCTCAACTGCCACTTCACAAGAGGCAGCAGGTCCCCACTGAACGAGCACACAAGCCACTACAGTCAGTTCTTGTTATTCATGGCCATTATGTTACCATGAACACCATTAAGTTACCATGAACACCGAATTAGCAAAAACTGAACCACTGCTTAGAGGAAATATAGGGTTAGGTTCCTGCCAGCCTCTGGTCACATTTTTTCTGATCAACACATAACCTTGTCTTATATTTTTTTGTTTAAAGCCACCTTATTTAGTATGTATCGTTGATCCATTAGCATTGAACTCTTAGCCAACAGCACTAGAACGCATGCTTGAATGAAGCTCCTCTGACATATGTATTCCCTCTATAGGCCATTTACAGTCTTCTACTCAGAATCATCAATGCTTCAGTACAACACCTGGGAACCATTTTAGCAGCAAAATCCCCAATATAAAGCACAAAAAAAAATGTGAAAACATGGCACTAAAAAGACCACAAAAAGGACACTTGTTTAGACCATGAGAGCCAAGTACGAAACAAGTATGAGAGACAAGAAGGCAGGGTGTTGCCTTGTTCTACCTCAGCCGGAAACAGAGGTGTGCTGTCAATCAAAAATTTTTTGCTACTTTGCATGTCTGTGAACAACTGAGAAAATTCTGTGAGTATTGATTTTGGAATTATCAAAAAATTTGAGTATGTAAAATTTGCAAATAGACACTTTGAATAATGAGCATCAACTGTATATAATTCCCTTGTAAAAAAATTTTAGAAAATATGTGTAATGCTAAAGTGAAAGAAAGCAATCAGTGGTTGCCCTGGGGCTGGGGGGCGGGGGGCATAGAGGGAGGAATTACAAAGAGACAGGAGACTCCAGGGGGGTGATAGGTTCATTATCTCCACTGTGGTGATTATTTCACAGGTGCACACAACGCAAAACTTACAAAATTGTCATTTTAATGATGTGCCATTTACTCTATGTCATAAGATCCCAAAAAAGCTGTGAAAAAATGAAAAGGCCAGGATGGTGGGAAGGAGGAGAGGAAAGAGATATTAAGTGCACCTGTGAGGAATCGCTACTCAAGAAGTGAAGGAGAGTGAATTAAGAAAATCAAAGGTAACTTGGAGTTCTAGATTCGATTGCTGGGTTGATGCTGATGATGGTATTGTCAGTAATGAAACTAGATATACGGAAAAAATATCAGGTTTCTGCGGGAGAGAACGGGAGTCATGCTGAGGCTCCTGATCTGGTCCCAAGACTTCTTCCCCTGATCAGAGCAGAGGTCTTCCAGTTGCCGTCCCCATGGTAACACAACTCTTGACTTCTCAACACCAGCTCAGCTCCCTGGCTACCTTATTTTCTTCAGTGACACTACCACCTTTGAGCTCCTCTTTTATTTTAATCCAACGAAAGATCCTTTGTCATTTCTGCCTATTACATTTAGGACAAACTTCTTGGTTTATTTTGGAGCTTCCAAAATGTGGTCCTAACTGATCACATTTTATGTCATTATTCCCTATCCCATGCCCGCCGCTTAAATCAGTGTGGTTGTTCTCTAAACACACGCCAGATTTGTTTTTCCGGTATCTGTTCCTTGAACTAAAAAGCTCTCCTTCCCTCCAAAACCTAACAGTCTTGTCTGTCAGACTGTAACCCATATCATCTCTGAGTTCCCAGAGAGCCAGGGCCACCATGTGTAGAGCTTAATTGTTTCTCTAATTTTCAAATACATGCTAATTATACCTTCAAGAGAAGCTCATTAATCAACTAAAGTGAGTAAAGGCACTGAGCTGGGTACGATGGGGTGATCATGGATGAAAAGACGGAGTCTTCTTTTAACTCATTAGGCATCTACCTCTTTAGAAAAGTTTGAGCATTCCTTAAAATGCTAAACATAGTGAACCATCAATGGATATGCTCATGAGAAATGCAAACAGATGTCCATACCAAAATTTCTATCTCAATGTTCAAAGCAGCAGTATTCATAATAGCCAAAAAGTGGAAAAAATCCAAATGTCCATCAACTGACGAATGAATAAATAAAATGTGGCATATCCATACAACAGCATGGTTTCTACAGTTAAAAGCAAGGAGGTACCGACATACGTTATAAGGTTGAAGGACCTTAACAACAGTGTGCTAAGTGAAAGAAGTCAGTCACAAATGACCAGGTATTGTATGATTTCATTAATAGGGAAATCTATAGAGATGAAACAGATTAATTTTTTCCTGGTGCCAGAAGGGAGAGGTTGGGAAGAAGTAGGAGGTGAGTGCTAATGTGTACAGGGATTCTTTTGGGGATGGTGACTTTGTTTTCCAGGGAATTGTGGTGATGGTTGCAAAACTCTGGACTAAAAGCCATGGACTCGTACAATTTAAATGGATGAATTATGTGAATTATATCTGATATCTTACATGAATTATATCTTATTACGGTTGTCAAAAAATCAAAAAAAGACCGAGTCTGGCTTCAAATGCACAGAGCTGGGGCAATGGCATGCTATTCACCTCACCAAGTAAATAGCACAATACTATGACTTGCAATAGCTCCCATGAGAACGTCTGCTCTGGGTGAGCAGGGCAAACTTCATGGAAGAGGTGACATTTGAGCCCCATCTTGAAAGTTGAGTATTTTCATGTCGAAGACAGGAGGGCTTCACAGGTGAAAAGACTAGAAGCCAAAGGCAAAGGAGTAGAAAATGGCAAAAGTGGAGAATTCATGCAGGCGGGGATGGCGTCTTTAAACCTCTGGCATTTAGTATAGTAACTGTGCACAGTCCACATGCAGTAGGTACTTGCTGGGTTGAATTAGTTATACTTGATTTTAAGTGGTTTCATCTAGATCCTAAGTGAATAATGTGCTGTGAGCGAGGCAGAGAGCTGTATCTTTTATAAGCCTGGGTTAAGTGGCAGGAATTTATGCCTCTAATACCAAAATTGGAAGGGTAATTTAAAAATAACTTTAATGGCTTTTTTTTCCAGGCAGCATAGCTATATGTAAAGTAGCTGGTACAGTGGGATCCAGTCCCCAATTGCTCAGATTTTACCTGCCAGATAAGTAGAAGTTAATACCCTTTTTGCTCTAGTTAAAGTAAAATTATGACATTTGTAACCTGTTAAATAAATTACCAAAAAGGGGTTCGTTACATCTACACTATATTTAGAGGCCATCTTTACCACACATTAGTTTTGTGATAGTAATTGACATAATTTTCACATTACCTGGAATTTCAGAGAAAATAATGCTTCATTCTGATGCAGAAACGAGAGTTTATAAGAAGTGTTATTTTTAACCCTCAATCCCAAACGTCCAGAAACGCTGGAATAAGATGAAAAATGCTAATGAGCCAGAATGTAATACTTACAGAAACCCCCACGTTATAAGCTCTCAGGATTTCCCTTCCTGCGGTACGGACGCCGGCCGCACACACCACTTAGGGACTGTATCGCTCACTGTCCCGAGTGACACCACTCGTCTAGTTTTGACCAGTGACATGGGTTGTGGGAAATGAAGATCGATCTCACCGTGTGGAAGCTGCCTGAGTTGGAAAAGGAATTGGGGATTGTAAATAAAACAGACGCCCGGCAAAACCATGCGACCTTACCACTGGAGCTGAAGTCCACAGGCCCGATCCATTTGAAGGCTGGTTTCCGGCCTCGCTCCTCGGTTACGTGCACTTTCTTTATCAGGGCCAAGCTGGTCAGAACGTTGGCTATGTCATAGAGGCGTCGTACCTTTGCTTAAAGATATAAAACACAGTTATGGTCACGCGGTCTGGACACCATTACATTTTAGTTTATGTGACAGGTCACTTTTCTCGGCCCCATCCACACCTCCAGCAGGAAGCAGCGGGGTGCAGCAGAGGCCGATGACTCTGTCACGCAAGCACCTGGGATTTATATATCTGATGTATCTGAGGACACAAACTAAGGGAAGGTCAGTGTGTCCTTCCCCTTCCACAACTTCACACCCCTTGTCAGAGGCACCTGGTGACAAGCAGGGAGCGCTGAGATTGCGAAAACACCAAGGGAGGAAAACGGGCTGTAATTAAAGGCTTCATAAAGGTAATTCTGATGTGTGGCGCGGCGTAAGCTAGCTCTGAGTTTCTCCGGGCAGGTGGTGGCACCAGCTCTAGCAGGCAGCTGGCCTGTAAAAACGACAGGGATTCCCTAGAGCCTCCTGTGAGGCCGCGCTCCTGGGCACATGAGAGCGTTTTTGGGCTCAAGGTGGTTATGAGGTTCAGCTGTGCTGATGACAGGCAGCTCCTCACCTGAATCCTGGCCACCTGGTGGCGGGGGGGGGCATTCCCTGAGCCTAGGAGGTTTGGGGAGAGACATTCAAAAATGCCGGGACTAGAGGAGAAATCCAGAAGGGCTGGTAAGGCATTCGACAGTCAGGGCTATACCCAGAGAGTAATTTCTATTCAAGAACTCAATTTCCAGGTAGGAAATCCACTTGACCTTGGGGCTAATATCAAGGAAAGGAGCTGTGATTATGGTCCAGAAACATCAAACATTCACCCCAGAAACAATTTTCTTCCAAAGCCTGATAGAGCTGAATTCTATCTAGGTGTTTCTCCTGCACAGTGGCTATAATTCCAATGGAAACAGAAAAAGCAGAGAAAGCTCATGGCTTCCTGGGGCTTGAAGGGTCTACCGGCAGCCAAGGTTATTTGGCTCCACCCAGGCTGACAGAGAAGGAAGCCACCCTGGGTGTGAAACCTGGAAGCTCTCTCCTTGCCCAGCAGCCGTGTCCCACCACCCCTACCCTACCCTGGTCATTCCTCTGGTTCTTACCTGCAGACAACTTTCATCTCCACCCATCAGGAGAGTAGGCAGGGGGGTGAGGAAAAAAGGGGAAAGAAAACTCAGACATGCCGTCTTGGAGGCAGCGATACTAAAGAGAAATGCAACGTGTCCTACACCCCCCCTGACCTGCACCTGTGAGCTGGCATCTGCTTCCACCATCCACTCCAACTGCTGGGGAAGAGGCTTCAGACAGAACTTTAGTGGGGATTCTAGTATTTACTAACTTACCTCTCACAGCCCCAAGGGTGCAGGAAGAAAAAAAATTATTTTTTCAAACTCAGAGGCAGAAAACATCCACATAGGAAATCCTACCCTTGTGGTAGTGATAAGTGGATTTAGGTAAAGATCCTTACTTTTAAATTTACTATGGTCCGGGGTATCCTGGCTTTCTTCTATTAGTATTTTGGCCGCCACATCAAGAGTAATGATCTTGGTCTTGGAGACAAGGAACAGCATGACAAACTTCTGGCTCATGATTCTCAGAGACTTGTCTTTCCTACTGTTTGCAGATGCTACAAAGGGAATGAAACAAAAGCATCAAAACAATTTACCACATGAAAGACGGTATTCAGGGTCTGCCAGAACCACGAACCCTAACAGCAGATGGAAAGATCACTCTGGTTATAGGCAGAAGCCGACTGGACACACATTACAAAAAGATGGCTCTTAAAGAAATTAGGTGGATTATCCTTTTCTTTCTTTTTTTAAAGTCATCTCTACATCCAACGTGGAGGTCCCACTCATGACCCTGAGATCCAGAGTTGCATGCTCTACCAACTGAGCCAGCCACGCGCCCCAAGAAATGAGACGGATTTTCTCATGGCTTATAAAATTACTCTACAGTAGGCATAAACCCTGAAATGCATATTTGACACTACTCTTAAAGCTTTATACTCCTACTTCACAGAACGCAATCCATGAATTATTTTTCCAGAAGCAACTTTTTGAAAAGATTAATGCAGAAGGGTAATAGGACTGGACAGACCTCAGGGACTGTTTTCAGAACATCAACTCCTCCCTCAAGGCCAAGAACTTTTTTTTATATCTCTGTGCCCACAGTATCTAGAATATTTGAAACACAGTAGGCACTCGCCTTGTCCATCGCTTTTCAGAAGTAAGTGAAGAAATAAGCTATGAATGAACAGGAGAGAGACACTGATCAGATGTGTGCTGCTGCAGATGGCAGGCAAACCATTCCCGACAGATGGCGGTCTCCTCTGGTGACTAGGATAAGAACTGGCTCACAGGGTGGAGCGAAAAGGCACGAGGCAGTAAATCTAATGAAAACCAGGCCCACGTTTCCATTCCTGTTATACTTGCAAGTGAAATGTGAGTGATACTTGTACTTTATCATCTTAGCAATGGGGAACAGGGTGAGAAGGCTGGAGGCCCACGGTTAAAACAGGAAGGGAAGAACAATACAGATACACACTTTGAAAAAGCATCAAATGACAGGAGGGGTTATCGATCTTTCTTATCAAGTTCTCCCCAAAAGGTTCTCTTCTAAGTAATCTACTCTAAATATAATCTTAAATATTTAATTCTCTGAAAAGATAACTTCTTTCACAGTAGAAATTCCTTACAGGCTCACAAACAGAAGTCAGCATGGGGCTGTCGATCTAAACTGGGAGCACTGTCAGCGATCTGTGGTCCAAACGTACCAAATACCAAGTGAACTGCCACTAGACAAGCTTGACGTGAGGTCAAGTGGGAAGCCCGGTTGGGGAGCCATCTGTCTCCCTTTCTCCAGTAGACAGGAGGGCATCTCCCTCCCGGGCTATCAGTCTGGCATTTCCCACCTTAGCAGTGAATTTCTACGGAAGAGACCATCGCTCCCCCTCTGCCACTACTTGGGTGGTTACAGTGCACTCACAAGAGGGATAGTCGGGTTCAGAGAAATCCAGTAACTGCTGATCCTGAGAATCTGGGTAGCCATCTTTTTTACGTTCTCCGAGTTTATAATCCATCAGCTCTAGCTCCTTCTGTTGGAGATGTGCCATCTGCTCTTCATATTTCTGCTCCTCTCCCAGTCTCTGGAGGCTCCTCAGGGTTTTTGGCAGGCTGTGCCGTCCATGCCAGCCATATTGATTCTTGGCCACCCGGCTGACCAGATGCAGTGATTCCAGCACATTTACAATGTCATAGATACGTCTCCTTTCAACGCCTGTTTGAAAAATAAAAGTTGACCATCGTGCAGGCAAACATTTTTGAGTAAAAATTTCCTTGGGGGCTTGGACCATGTCTGTAAACTACATGATATCCCGTATAATAGCAAGTACAGATGCTCTACGAACTCAACTCACAAAGATGCAAGCAAGAGAGATGATTTTTCTTTCTTGTTCTTGGGATCCAATCCTCAACAAGAGCTAGGATAAAACATCCACCCAGACACAGATGATAGAGTTCCATCTCTATTACGTAAACACTAATATGTCTTTTCTTTAGACCTGTTAGGTAAGCCACACAAACATTTCAGCATGATAAACAGGTGGGATTGAGCAACACATGTACTACTGTGTCTAACGGACACTTGATGAACGCTGTCTGGTTGATTTGGACTTGTATTCCTAACTATGCAGACTGTAAAATAAACTGTGTCCAATGCATGACACCTCATTTGGACAATTCTCTCCCTTCCTGGAGTTTGAATGATGTGAAATAATTATCTTCTTAACTCTCTTAATGGCCCAGTTAGGAAAACAGATGGCAAATATTTTGTTTCCTATTTTGCATTGGAAACTCAAGAGTCAAGAGCTCGGGCACCCTTTTCAAGTTGCTGGAGGAAGCCACAGCCACGGCTGAACAACACACAAGTTTCCTTTTGTTCATCCTGGCCACCGATGATAACTGTCCCTGTGTTCTCACTCACAGGCATTTGGGCCAAACAGCCCAGTGGTGAAGCACAGACTCTTGATGTACAATACAGGCTGACCATGAAGTTCATCGATTGTCTACACACTTTCTCAACGCTCTCAAAATAGCTAGGATTATGAGCTGCCTATCACATTTACCAAAAATATTTATAGCCGTTATGCATGGGGGCTTTGAGGTCAGGCTGCCTGGATCTGAATCAACCCTGCTTTATCCCTTACTAGTTGCATGATCCAGGGGAGTTACTTCATCTTTCTGTGCTTTCATATTCATCTCATAAGGTCACAAGGATTAAATGTGGCCATAAATATAAAAGGTCTAAAACAGGGTGTGAATTTCATCTACTGTTTGTATATTATTTTGTAAATGCTTTCTGCACACCATTGGAAATACCTAAAATCCCTGCTAGCATGAGAGGTCACAGCAGAAACAGAGTTTAAAACTTTCCTCTGACTCATCCTGTTGTGCAACAGGCCCTTAAGGCTTCTGGAACCCACTGGCTCCTTTGCTCTCATCCAAGTCCCCATAACAAAAGGCTGCAGGCAGCTCCCAGAAAACTGGTCCAGCTACAAAGATGCCCTCTTTCTGCTCACTTGCCAGGAGTGGTTACATAATCCGAGCAGACTCAGTGAATGTAGCTTCTGGCCTTTCTAGGATTTAACAAAAGAAATTGAGCAAATTGCGATGAAAACTTTGGAGGTGAAGTAAAGTTCTATCATATGCATAAAGACGCATTCCACAGTCAATCAGAACATTTCGGCTCATGACCCTGAGAAGCTCTTCACCCTCAGAAGCTCAGGCTTCAGTGCCAGATGCCTGCTGGAAGTTGCTGGCAGGGGCAGTCAGCAGTCCCTTGACCAGATCCGCCTGGCTTTTTATTCCAGTCTGTTTTCATATATTAGCACATCTTGTTTAGAGTGTAACATTCTATAAACCTTCCCATTAGAAATGTCATGTGAATGCAACTGAGACACCCCAGGGCCAGCCATATGCTGGGCTGTTTTGTTATTTTGTATTAGATACAATCTGCTAAATCCCCATCTAGTAGATAGAAATACTAAGAAGGGGAAAATAAAGGAAGATTCTGACCACTTGGAGGGTAAGATAAATGTTTAATGTGCACAATGGGTGTTTAATAGGTGGTGTTGGTAAAAGCCAATGAGGTAGCTGCCTGCCTAGATAATCATCTTTTCAATCTGGACCGAGTTTAACGGTCTACTGGCTGGTACACTAAAAAGTTCCATTTCACAGGTCTCAAGAACTTCAGGTTACTGAGTGGCTTGCTCTGTCAGGAAGGTTTTTTCCCTTTCTGTATCAACACAATCCTATTAATCCTAGTCATGGCATTAGTTACTCCTTCAAGGGTTTAGCAGTTATTACCATGCTTCCCTAAGTCCTCGATGGAGCTTCTCAAGAGCATCTCTCAGTCCAATAAATTCATTTCTAAGTCTGTTCTATTGTCCACTTACCGAGGTCACTCCTAGTTCTTTTACCTTTTTTTTTTTTTTTTTTAAAGACTGATTATTTATTTGAGAGAGCAAGAGCGAGCTCAAGCAGTGGGCAGGGCAGGGAAGAGGGAGAGAATCTCAAGTAGATCCCCTGGGTGCTCAGCACCAAGCCTGACTTGGGGCTCAATCTGACAATCCTGAGATCATGACCTGAGAGCCAAAATCAAGAGTCGGATGCTTAACCAACTGAACCACCCACCTGAGCCAGGTACTTCTAATTCTTTAACTTCTTACCTGTAATATCCATGTCAAATCTATGTAGGACCACAATCTGGGAAATAATGCGATTGAAATACTCTGAACATTTCTGGTTAGCATCTGTTCTTATAGCTGTAACCTGGGACACAGCATGAAGTTTAGACTGAACCCCAAGAAGTGGTTGCCACTGAAATAACGTCCAAGAAGGGACTCTGTTTTTGGACCTCATGTGAAGAGAGATGGCAGGTTCATTTGGCAGGAGTGGGTGATCATGAGGCATTAGGAAGCCATTTGCAAAAATCTCTGGAGTTCTGCTCCTACCGGCCATAACATGGGCACCTTCAGCTCACATGGAGTAGGAGTCCAGTTTCCTGTCTGCCCTTCCCCCCAGGCCCACCCCTGGATCAGAAACATAGCCTTCTAACATCCAACCTTTTATCTCCTGCATGGACATTAAGTGCAAGGTCCCCAGATGGAGGCTGGTACGTGGAGGAAGCTGGCTTCACGAACCCCAGGGAGGACACTGCATGCTATTGTTTTACCCTCGTCCTCTGTAAGACTAGTTTCCAGGACCCTGTGCCTTGTTTGGGTGTATCCTAAGCCTCTATTCAAGTGGGTCACATTCCCCTTCTTGTTTCATTGGCACCAATGCCAAATACTGTATTCTACTTCTGGACTCCTCAATCGAGGCACCATACTTCCTCTTCCTAGAGGCTGAGAGGGCAATCTGGGGAGGGCAGAGAGATCTAGTAAGAGTTGAACAGAAACTGTTCCACGTCACAGAGTTACCCAGGCTAGGTCCCGAGCTGGGCATGTTGCTAACATTATCCCCAACTTTGCTACGTTTCTGCAAGGGTAGGTGCTATGATCCTTACATTATAGACAGGAAAAGGTTAATTAACTTTTTAAAACTCTCATGGCCTATAAATTGGAGAGCTGGGCTTCAAACCCAGCCCCATCCGACCCAAAGCCCAGCCCATGGTCTTTCTATCACAACCCACTGCTTCCTCATTATCTCAGTTTCCAGTAACTAAAATATTTTTAGTCATCAGTTTGAGTAATTCAGATTGACAATCATCTACTGGGGCACATTTCTCAGGGCTAGGGGAAGAAAGAGAACCAAAAAAAAAAAAAAATTAAAAATATAATGTAGGGATCCCTGGGTGGCACAGCGGTTTAGCGCCTGCCTTTGGCCCAGGGCGCGATCCTGGAGACCCGGGATCGAATCCCACGTCGGGCTCCCGGTACATGGAGCCTGCTTCTCCCTCTGCCTGTGTCTCTGCCTCTCTCTCTCTCTCTCGCTCTGGGACTACCATAAATAAATAAAAAATAAATAAAAAAAATACATCTTTAAAAAAATATAATGTATCATAAGGCCTGTTTAGTTGATTTTTTCTATCTGTATGTACAACCTCATTTTTTAAGGGGACATCGCAGACCTTCAAATCACTGTGATTTCTGCTAATTAGACTGTCAACAATAGGTTTACCCTTAGACGAACTGCAATGTCCACTAGGGGTCTCTATTCTGAGGCAGCAGTCTACTTATTTACCGCCCAAACACCACTGCACATTACACACACCCAAGCCGTGTGAACACATGCACTCCTCCTCTTTGTTATAAGGTTTAGCTGTTTGAGCTATGTCCAGATGTGCTTCTCCTAGTTTGGCAGGTGCGCTGTGAATATCACAGTCTATTGCTTCAAATCTAATGCTCTTGCTCTCAAATCCTGTTTGATTAACAGAAATAACGCCAGGTCTGAACTCTCAGAAGCATTATTAAGGACAAACAGCAAGATACTTTTAATTTTTATCTTGTCTGTAATAATATGAAATTAAAATTATATATTAATTTTTAATGTGAGTCTTTTATACAAGTATTTTGTAAGGTTAGAAAAAAAAATTTTTGTTTGACCCTCAGGCCTAGAAGACTCCCTGGAATCCTATACATAAGGATGAGAAATTCAATGACAGAAGGAAGCTCGAAAAAAAAAAAAATAAAAAAAAAATAAAAAATAAAAAAATAAAAAAAATAAAAATAAAAAAAAAAAAGAAGGAAGCTCGACTTGCTCCTCTGTCCTTACTGTTTGGAGTCCGCTCTTTACTTAATGAGAAGCCATCTGAGGACTTTGGCTTGCCCGAGGAAACCAGTTTCCCACTGTGACTACGCACAGGCCTCTAGGTAATCTGATGATACATACCAAGACTGACAGCAACTTCATCTAGAGAGATGGTGGTTTTCTCGCTTGACAAGGGATAACTTGGATAGCGAGCTAGAAACTTTTGGCACAGGAGTCCTAGACTTTTCTGTTTTCTGCTTGGCCGTTGTTTTTCAAATTCGTCCACAGAACCGTCTCCAACAACATCAAGCTATAAAAGGCAGACAAAAGGGAGAGATGTCACAGTTAATTCCTAACAGAGAAAGTGCATGAAAAATGGAAGAGAAATGCACAGAGAAGTGAGAATGAGTTATTGGCAAATTGAGGGGGATGTCCCAGTCCATACCATCCTAGATTCTGGATAAAATACAAAATTTCCTACTCCAATTTTCTTTACATTTTACTGATTGTTTTCTTTGGACTGAATTTTTTCTCCTTTGAAACTTGAGGATGAGTCTTTTGGTTAAAAGCTGAAAAAATGATAAACGAAGTTGTTTATGGCTTGTTACACCCTCGCTACTAATGTACTCACTAGGTCAGCATCACCAGGAGCTTGTTAGATACAGAGTCTCAAGCCGCATCCCAGACTTGATGTATCAGAATCTAGATCTTGGGTGATTTCTATTGACATAAATGTCTGAGATCACTGGCGTGCACTGTGTCACCAAAGTGTTTTATTTTTACAACTGGCTAAGGGTTGATGGAACTGAACAAGGGCAGCTAAATCTTACTGCTCCTTATTCTTTATTTTAAGTACACTAAAGTAGTGCCCTTGTCTCATCAACCCACATTTGAAAAAGGCTCAATTCAAGCCTGAGAAAGTAAAAGGCTTTTCAATGAACAAATTCAAGGAGAAAAGTGATATGATGATCTTAATGGCTTCAGAAAAAGCATTTGCTAAATTTAACACCCATTCATGATTCTCAAAAATGCCTAAGAGAACTTCTTTAGTAAAAAGTGTATCCATAAAAACCCAACAGCAAACACATGTCTTAATGGGAAAATCTTGGAAGCGTTCCCTCAAAATCCAGAAAATGATAAGGGTGCCCATTATCACTGTTCCTCTTCTACATCATATTGAAGATCCTAGACGGTGCATGAGGACAAGAAAAAGAAAGTGAGGTAAGGGATTAGAAAAGAATAAGCAAACCTTTCATCCTGCAGAAGACACAACTGTTTACATATAAAACTCATAAGTATCTCAGGCAACTTATGAAAAATAATAAGTGAACTCAGCAAGGTAGCTGTAAAAGCAAAACTACATTTAAAAAACCACCCATGTTGCCATACAGTAGTAACAGAAAATGAAATGAAAAGACATTATTTACAACAGCAATAAGAATGATGAAGTTTTTAGGAACAAATCTAGCAAAAATCTATTTGTGTAAAATATTAAAACTTAGATCTTAGGGAAAAGCACTCAAAACTTAGAGAAATATACTATCTTCATGGATAGGAGGGCTCAGTATCATAAACAGGTTTATTCTTCTCAAGTTAATCTAACATGCAATGCAATCCCAATTAAAATCCAATCTGAAGTATATACAGAAAAACAAAAAGCAGAGAATAGCCCACACACTCTGAAGCAAAATAAGGTGAGTCTTGCTTTACCTGATATCAAGCCTTATTAAAACATGGTATTGATGTAGGGATGCACAGATTGACCAAAGGAACAGAAGACAGCCAAGAAACAGATGACAGAGATAGCACTACCAACTTAGGAGAACAAGAAGGAAGGACTACATAAATAGTTAGGCGGGGACAACTGATTACAAGCAACGTCAAAAAAGACAAGCACCAAATTGAAATGTAACACAGTGAACACAAAAAGGTTTGTTTTCAAGATTATACAATAAACTCTTACATATCAGCATTGTAAAAAAAAGAACCCAATAATAATCAGCAAAGAATATGAACAGACACTTCACAAAAGAGGGGAAAAAAACATGGTGGCCAGTAAACATGTGGAAAAGGGCTTAGATGCATTAGTAACCAAGGAAAAGCAAACGACTGCCACACAAAAATACACAACTGTATACCCATTAGATTGGCAGAAATTAATAAATTTGACAGCATCAACAGCGTCAGAGGAGATGTGGATCAACAAATGTTCATGTATTATTGGTGGAGGAAAATAGCACTTGGGAAAGCAATTACTTTGTGGATATTTGCATATCCAATGACTTAATAATTTCACTACTAGATGTATATACTCAAGAACAGTAGTTCTCAAAATTCTGGGGCATAGAATCCCTTTATAGTCTTAAAAATTACTGAGGAATGTCTTTAAATTGATTCTTCACTACCTTTTGATAGAATATTTGGTCATATAAAATATACTTATCATGTACATAATATCTTTAGCACCCAAAATCAGATTCAGGACATCTTTTTCTCTTCTCCTGTTCCAATTTCTTCATTTTGGTAATTTTTATAGCACAAAAAATCCCCAAAAGGAGGAAAAATGGAGAAATAACTAACTTTTCTAAACAAATCTTGGAAAAAGTTTGAAGGGAGAGTGAAAATTACTGACCATTAATTTTTTTTAAGTATATATATATATGCTGTTTATTCTATAGCCCTGGTTCCCCAAAGGACAGATAACTTAAAGATGATTTAACTTTAAGGCCTCAAACTAAAGAACTGAACATATATAAAAATAATGAAATTTCCCTCAAAGTCAGAACAAAATTACAAGTTGCAGCAGCATTAAAAAAAAAAAAAATCCAAACTTCTTCACTGAATCAAACTTACTAAATGGTTTGGCTTAAAAATGACCATTTTAAAAATGTGTACTGGGAGTAGTCAAGGCAGTAGCATACAGAAGAGAAAATAGCATTCATTATGAAAAAAATGAGACAGAATTCCATTTCAGCTATAAATAAGATATTAAGTTTTGATATATTTTGATATCTATAAGTAAGCAGGGATTTGTAGATGAAAGATACTGTCTAACCTACCTAAAGGCATTTTACCATTACAGACATTTGACATGCCATTAAACCACCCCAATAGCAAAAAAAGTAAAGCGAGAGAGAGACATTAAGTTTAATATTGCTTTTGGCTCAAGAATAACTGAATAGTGGAGAATTTTATGACATGCATATAATCAAGTAAAAATTTAAAAATTCTGTAAAGCCTGAGGAGTGCAGCCTGTTTACCTGCAGGGAGTCTGTAAAGGCATCATCCTTGTTTTCAATGGGTCTGAACAGTCCCTTTTTCTTCTCCCGGTCTCTTATGTCCGGGCTGGCAGCACTAATGAGCATCTTCAGGTTAGCTGTGGGCGTCCATGGTTCTGTCTGCTGCCTTTGGTCAACAAGCTTAACTGGAGTAATGGGATTTCTTTCTGGAGTGAAGATTTTTTGCTTTGATAAATCAATGGGTTCATTTTTTATTGGAGTCTTCGGGGCCATCCTTGAGCGATCAACAAATATGTTTTCCTATTTAAAAAAAAAAAAAAAAAAGAGAGACCTTTTAGCAAGAAAGAGAAAGGGCAGGTATAGGCTAAGAGCATTTTGTTCCCATGATTCACCGAGACATGAAGATACAAAGAGACCCTATGTTCAGGGCTGAAAAATATCAGGCTAGGACTAATGAAAATAGGATTCTCGGAATCCAAGAGTGGTTCAGTGAGAAAATGATCATCACCTACTGCTTTCATTTTTTTTTTTTTTTTTTTTTTTTTTAAGATTTAATTATTTAGGAGCACCCAGGTGGCTCAGTGGTTGAGCATCTGCCTTTGGCTCAGGTTGTGATCCCGGGGTCCTGCGACTGGGTCCTGCATCAGGCTCTCCACATGGAGCCTGCTTCTCCCTCTGCCTGTGTCTCTGCCTCTGTGTGTGTGTGTGTGTGTGTCTCTCATGAATAAATAAAAGCTTAAAAAAAAACTTTATTTATTTTAGAGAGAGAGAGAGAGCAAGCAAGAGGGAGGGGCGAAGGGAGAGAGAATCTCAAGCAGACTCCCTGCCAAGTGTGGAGCTGATCCCAGGACCCTGAGATCGTGACCTGAAGTGAACTCCAGAGCAGGTGCTTACCTGACTGAGCCACCCAGGCGCCCCTCAGCTACTGCTTTTAAACATACTTCTCATGGCATCTCTGTAAACAAAGTCGTGAGTGTATCTGTCCCTGGTAGATACTTGTAATAGCTGGGGATGATGAGGGCAACTGTGAGTTGAGTCCATATTGCTTCTTTATTTACAAGTTTGCACTAACTAGTGCAGTACAACTATGCTTTTGTAGTTCAGCGTTCAGCAGGGCTAATATAGCAATTAGTAGCAGGATCTACGGAAAAGTATCCAACAAAATGCCACATTTCAAACCAACCAGGAGGGCTATTATTTCCCTAGAGCAGAGCTTCAGAACTGTCCATGGTGAAGGACCAGGGTTTTTTATTTCCAAACTCCCACATACGGATACATGGTTTTACTTCACAGGATTCATTTGCAACTTCCACCCCTTGTGAGTCTCCATTTGAGTTGGTCAAACAATCTACGCCTGTTCAACAGGAAGAGACCACTGATCATAGGCTTTGATGCCATACGGGGCAAGATCAAATCGCTAGAGCTAAGTGCTTGACTCTCAAATTCTGTTCTTACTTTTTTGCAGTTTAGCAATAGTTCGTTGGATTAGCCCAAAGCCCTCAGACCACACTTTGAGTAGACCATCTTAGATAATTAGAAGAAAAGATCAACGATGCATCCATTATGTCCTTTAGTCCACTATCAAGGAGTTAAGTATATGAAAGCTACATTTGGAACTACCAAGTAATGAAAACAAGCTTCTTCCCCCTAAAATAAGGATTTGCCATTTGAAAACAGAAAAGACTCTGCTCTTTCTGTAGCAGAATTCACCTCCAGGCAAGAGTTCATGGTTACTTGGATCAGCAGAAGCTGCCAGCTGGCCACGGTGAGGCTCTGCCCTGGCGTCACTGGAAAGAAAGGAGGTGGGATGGGGGTGATGATTTCCCACCCCAGCAGCAGTAAGCAGCCAGCACTGCCTCTATGCATATCTTTTGACACGTCCCTCCTAGTGTGCATCATCAGTATAAAAGTCATTGGTAAGTAAGAAACAGCTGACAGCAGGTTTCTGAAATCCTGCATCTACAAATGAGCTTGTCCTGGGTGCACACTGGGAGGTCATCATCACAGCTCCAACAAAAGGCACCCAGCAGGCCACTGATCCCCACTGGCACCTACGGAGAGGTGGTATGGGGAAGTAGCTCTGCATGCAGGCTCTGGGCCCAGCTTACCCGCCTCTGCCACCTATCAGCAGCGGGAGCGTGGGCAAGCTGCTTGTCTTCACTGTATCTTAATTCTCTCAACTGGAAATGAAGTTCATAAAAATACCAACGTTGAGGGTAATTAGAGTAATTCCTGGCCTATAGTGAGCTCTCAATAAAACTCAGCTGTTCCCTGCTCCCCTCCCTCCCCTTCTTTATTACTGTTCATTCTGGCACTCAGAGCTAATGTGATGCAGCACGTCACTTGGCCATTTAACTTTCTTCGGTGCGTACCTTGACTCATTAATGAGACCGTGCGGTTCTGGAGGTCAGGGAGCAAGTTCCACACGTCTCATTCCTCACAATTTTTGGCCCAGTGCCTTTCCCCTTACAGATGCTGAAAGGACACCATGCCTTGATAAACCAGTTTTCCAAAAAATATCCCTGTGGCAGAGGGTGTGGTCCCAGCTCTGGAGGTGGACAGACCTACCCTCCTCCTGCACTGCCTCTAGGGTGCCTGCCTCTACTCATAGGAATGAGGAGCTCCTGCTTTTTCCCTACAGAGGAATACTTTAGGTGGATTATTTCCTCCAACACTTCGATATATTTTCACTGCAGTTTAAGTAAAACTTAAAACAGGAGGGCAGTTAGGTTACCTGTGAAGTTGTGATTGACCACACCTCTACATCAAAAGAAAAAAAAATGCCACCCAGATTTGCATTCTGAGATCTCAGATGGGCAGAAAGGCCACTGCACTCAAGTGCACCCTGCTGCACCTGTCTGGCTAACGCAGTCCTGACACCGTGAGTGGAAAGGGAGTCAGAATTTGGAAACGTGGTTTTTATCTCAGCTCTGTGTCTTTTTGATACGGGACCCATTGTGTGTTCTTTCTGGCCCAAGTCTCCCTATCGATAAAAGAAGGGGTCCCAGCTGAAGCGAGGGTTCCAGTGAGGCCGGCCTGCCGTCGGTGGCCACAGGGATGCACGGAGATCTCCTCGGGGATCCAGGACTCCTTCCCCGGCCGCCGAAGGGTGGCCCACAGGGAGCCCTTGCCGGAGGCTCTGGGCTGAGAGGGCGACTCCTCCAGGATCGCAGCCTCCGGGGGGCCTGGCCTGTCGTGATGCCGGCAAAGACAGCAGAGACGGAAAGGCCGGACCCCTGGCCCCCGGCCCGACGCGGGAAGGACTGTGCGGGTCATCCTAGATGGCAGTGGGGTGACGTGCTAGACCCCGGAAGCGGTGCTGCGGATCTGCGGGCTTCCACCGCCCCTCCCACCCCCGGGCGCCCCGGGCACGGCACCGGGCACCACGGCAAGGGCGGCCTGTACCTCGCGGTCAGCATCGCGCCGGGGCCTGGCGTCCAGGCTCTGGGCTCTGCACTCAGGACAGCCCGGCCCGGGTCTCTCACACAGCTTTGATCTCGGCCCCTCAAGGAGCACATCCAGCTGTCAGCCTTGTCCAGGCCCTTGGTGACATTTGGCCAGCTGCTCTTCCAGGTCCATCTGGAGCCCATTCCGCGCGTGCCCACGGCACACTTGCTTCTCTTCGAACCCGCCCTACCCCGTTACCTTGACCGCTATCCGCTGAAACCCCACCGATGGCTCGAGGCTTGCTGCGAAGACCGCATGTTAGGAAGGCCTCCTGCTAGCTATCAGACAACTACTCTCCTTCCCGTCAGAGCACGTTCTAGAATGGGTAATCCACACCAAGGGCTTTCTCCTGCCCATCTCCCAGGGGGTCCTCAACCACCAGGCCATTCTGCTCCACTGCTCTCACCCAGCCCGCTCTCACTTGCCAAATCAATAGCGCGATTCCTCACTTGACCTCACCGCAGTGACTGCTGACCATGTGCTCTACAAACACGCAGCCCTTCGGAAATGGCACACTTTCTCTCTTGGTTCTCTACCCACTTCTCTGACTGCTTCTTCTCAGTCTCCTTCCTTGGTTCCTCTTCTTCCACTCTTAACAGCCTCCGCCCTCCGCTCTTCTCTGTTCACGCTCTCTGTGATAGTTTACCCACGCTCACGTACATGGCTCTGAAACCAAGCTGTACAGGGCACCTGGGTGGCTCAGTCGGTTAAGTGTCTGCCTTCAGCTCCGGGCATGATCCTGGGGTCCTGGGACCGAACCCTGCATCAGGTACCCTGCTCAGTGGGGAGTCTGCCTCTCCCTCTCCCTCTGCCCCTGCTCACTTTTTCGCTTGTGCTCTCTCTCCAATGAATAAATAAAATATCTTTTTTAAAGATTTTATTTATTTATTTATGAGACACACAGAAGAGAGAGAGAGAGGCAGAGACACAGGCAGAGGGAGAAGCAGACTCCATGCAGGGAGCCCGATGCAGGACTCAATCTCGGGACTCTGGGATCATGCCCTGAGCCAAAGGCAGCCACTCAGCCACTGAGCCACCCAGGCATCCCAATAAATTAAAAATATATATTTAAAAAGAATTTAAAAATTAAATAAATAAAATAAATAAATAAATAAAAATTAAATAAAACCAACCTGTATGTTGGCCATTCCCACATTTGTATCTGGCTAGGACCTCTCATGAATTCTAAAACCAGGCAACCAATGCCTCCTGCACATATTTATATATAATCCCACAGATACAAACACATATTTCAAATCAAACATCTTTTTTCTTCATCACTCTTAAAAGTGATGAATGACCTTCAAAGAAAACCAGTGCTCACCAAGTCTGGCCACTGTCTCCAAATGTACTTGCTCATTTCTACTTCTTACTGGTTCCCCTCCTGTCCACTTGCCTAAGTTAGCTTTCATTTCTTCAAGCCCTTGCTTGTTGAGCTGTTATCTCCTTCCCAAAGCACCCCAACAGCTCAATCCTTATTGCTCACCTGTGTGTGCAAACCATCCATTTTCTTCCTTTGGCCTCCCTAAATGAGCCATAAATAACTTAAGAGGAGAGTCTTGTTTATTATCTCATAACCAGGTTCTGTAGATTTGGGTGATTGAAAACTCTTACATGTTTAAAAAAATTCTCAAGTAGCAAGAAGATGCATGCATAATACAGTACTTAGAGTTGTTGACCAACATGCAGAAAGTCAGGAAGAAGAATTCCTTTAAACGCCAGCTGACCCATAAAACGCTGTACCAGGCATCTCTAAGAGGGTTTCAAAGGAGTACTTCAGCACGCTTAGCTTCTGGCCACTGAGTATCTTGAACATCTCTTGAATACCTACACCTCATGCTGTTTCCTCTGCCCTCCATCTCCGACTCGCTCACTCTTGTTTTTTTGTAGGTTGAACATCCTCAGCCATTGAGGCTTAGTCCAGATGTTACCTCTGCCGTGAAGCTTCCCAAATCTCCCCAGGTTCCCTGTGAATTTATTTCGTCCTCCTTCATTTTGCCAAACATTTTGCCCCTGGTCCTATGATGGCACTTACCAATCAGTTGGTTAGTTTTGCAACTGAGACCATGAAAGTCTCCCAGGGAAGTGAGAGAAGGGGCCTACGTGTTTGTCTCTGAGTTGTCAGTACCACCGAGGACAGCGCCAACAGTGTGTATTCCTGGGTGCTTTACAAACACCTGAAGAGGGAGGTGCTATTTATTAGCTCCGATTTACAGAAGGAAAAAACAGGCTTGAGAGAGGTGAGGCAACCTAAACCACTGTATCCCAGCACCTGGAACATCAATATTTACTGAGTGACCGAAAAAAAACATTAGTTCAAGATTATGGAGCTAATAAATGGCAGAGCGGGAAATCAAACCCAGATCTATGTTACTGCAAATCCCATGTTCTCACCATCCCTAAAATCCTCCTTCCTTCACTATATAGAAAAGTAAAAAGGAGACAACCCATGCCCCCCAATATCTGGACAGAAGCACTGTTCTCATCCCTTGCCTTCTCTTTGAGAGGTGAAATAATCCCTGCTCATACATTCCATTTCAGACATTTTAACTGCTTTTCCGATCTCTTTTGAGCAATTTGAGTTTCTCTCTACAAGCATTAAAATGTCAAAGTTCAAGGGGATGTAGCACTCACTGATGCTAACTAGAGTAGAGCGCCCTTGTGGAAGGCACTTAATAAAAAATCACTGACCCAGAAGTAAAGAAGTGAACACTGACTCAGGCTTTATATAAATGTATACACATTCCTTCAAGGCTGTCCCATCCAAGTTATAGAAGAAAACAAAAAGTTTAGCTCTGAAACTCCCAAAGCCAAAACTTTCAATATACATTTCAAAGTCTGGGTATTTCCATCCTCACAGGGCTTATAGGCCATTTTTAGAAAGTCCTCTTGAGAACAGTAATGTTCCGGTATACTCCTTTTCCTAACAAAAAATTTTTGAGTGCTAGGAATAGAAATCTACAAAAAACATACAACAGCACACCTATCCAAAGTTATCAGCTGTTAAGCATACTTCAAAGGTCCACATAACAGGTACTTTGCAACCTGGCAGTTTCACCACTGATGCTAAACCTAAAAATAATACCAGGAACCCAGAGAAGTTTAATGCCCAAGTAAGTTGCTATGCTCCTATTTGTATCCAAAGTTTCTGGATTTATCTACTTGACTTCTGCCTAAAAATGCTTACACATTCACTAACGAGCTTACACATTCACCTTTTCAGTAGGGCACTGGCTGGTGAGTGCAGCTGTGCTGATGCTGATATGGTGACAGTTTGGACATTACTTTGGCCACTTTATTTCATTATGTTTCTTGAAGGCACAGCCACGGTCTTAAAAATCACAAGGGATACAAAAGGGAGGGAAAGGCTTAGTACAAAACCAGCAGGAGCACCGTTGAATATTCAGAGTATGCTAGTGAGCTAAGTCATTTTATCTCCCTATATATCAAAGAAGGGCACAGGTCATAATTTTGGGTGAATGGAACAGCCGCTAGGTGCTGGTTCATCGGTACGAAGAACATTTCAGCCTTTCACAATCCAGCATCTACAGTATAAGGTCTATTTTCTTGGGAACTGAGGCTTCTACCATTCCTGCACAGCATTACCTAATTCCACTCTTGACAACTCTAAGTATTATAAACTTTTGATTGCAGCACATCTTCGATTCATATAAACTGGTTCCAACATTACATCTAACTTAGACTCTTCCCACTGCACAATGAGTGAGAAACTCAACAATAATGGTTTGGATGCCTCCATTTTTTAAAAAAGTACATTTCTGGGCAGCCCGGGTGGCTCAGTGGTTTAGCGCCGCCTTCTGCCCAGGGTGTGATCCTGGAGTCCAGGGATCCAGTCTCACGTCGGGCTCCCTGCATGGAGCCCGCTTCTCCCTCTGCCTGTGTCTCTGCCTCTCTCTGTATGTCTCTCATGAATAAATAAATAAAACCTTTTAAAAAAAATACATTTCTATAATGTTCATCGAAATTATGATGTTTAAAAGGTAAGTACAAATGGCATGCTGGAACACTTCATTGAATTTGACATCGCCATCCTAAATATGTTAGAGCTTTAAGGTTGTTAAGTGCACTTACCTTTTGCGCATTGTCCCCATCTTCGATTGCAAAATCTAGTCTGGACTGCCTGGGGTTGATCAGGTCTTTTAAGGTTAAACAGTTTACCTCCATCTGAAATGCACAATTACATTACAGAGTGATCTTACAATCAGATGTTTTCTCCTCCAAAAAAAAGATACCTCTTTGTTACTTGCTCATGAACATGAACTTCACACCTTCCCAGGAGTAAAGCCGCCCCCCCAAATCTGAAGCACATGAAGGAACACGAACATTTAAAGTGCGCTGGGAAATTACTTAAAAACCTGGGATAAAAAAAAATCGACAAAAATGCGATTTTTTTTTTTTTTTTTTTTTTACGAAAAGCAACAGCACAAAACAAAGTTACCAAGTCGGGAGAGTGTAGGGCAGATCTGTCAGAAAGTACAGGGTCTCCAGGGTCAGTTAATTTTGGCGCAAAGAACTGGGAGGAATTCGGCTCCGAGGGGGTTTTGAATGGGGGCGGGGAGGGAACCTGAGCGGCCGGGAACCCACCGGGCTTCACCGCAGCCCGTTCCCCGCCCCCGAGCAAACCCCAGGATCAAGGGGCGCAACGAGCCCCCCAGATGGCAGGGAAGGCCAGTCCCTTCCAGGGCTCCGCGGGAGGGGGCCTGGAACCCCGACGGTCCGCGCCGCGAGGCCTCGATCCCAGATCCCCGCCAGCAGCCGCACGGGAGGCGGGACGGCCGCCGGGTGGGTCCCGGGGTCCCCGCAAACCCGCGGCCCCCTGCGCCCCCCGGGGTCCCCGCGACCCCGCGGTCCCTGCGCCCCCCGGGGTCCCCGCGACGCCCCCGCCCCCCCCCCCGCGGTCCCTGCGCCCCCCGGGGTCCCCGCGACGCCCCCGCCCCCCCCGCGGTCCCTGCGCCCCTGGGGTTCCCGTGCCTCCGCGATCCCTGCGCCTCCCGCGACCCCTGCGCCCCCCGTGCCCCCCCGGGGTCCCCGCGACCCTGCGCCCGCCCCCCGCGGGCCCCGCGCCTCTCGTGTCCCCCGCGCCCCGCCGCTCACCCCCACTGTGGGAAGGCCTCCTGCCCTCGGGCCTCCGTGCCCCCCGTGCCCCCGCGCCCCGCCGCTCACCCCCACCGTGGGAAGGAGGCCTCCTGCCCCCGGGCCCCCGCGATCCAGGCGGGCGCGGCAGCAGCGCGGCGAGCGGTCAGCGGGCGGGCGGCGGCATCGGGCGGGCGGGGAGGCGCGCAGACCCCGCTCCGAGCGCCCCGAGTGGCGGGGCCCCCGCGGCGTCCGGCCGCGCCGCCGCTCCAGCCCCGGGCCGCGGTCCCCGCGAAAACACCTCCTCTGGCGCCTTGAGCCCGAATTTGAGAACCCGCCAATCGGCGGCGGGCGGCGGGCGGCCCCGGCCAATGGCGAGGCGGCACGGCCCGGCTCCCCGCCCCCCGGGTCTTGGCGCCCCGCGCCGCGCCTCTTGCCCGCCGCCGCCAGGCGCTGCCGCCTCGCCCCCGCCCCCTTCCGGGTACCTGGAAACCTCGGGCCCGGAGCCCGTTCCAGCCGCGGACGCGGGAAGGGGGGAGGGGCGGGGAGCGGGGAGGGGAGAGAGCAGCGGGAGGGGACGGGGAGAGGACGGAGAGCTGGGCGGGAGAGGAGAGGAAGGAGGGGAGGGGAGGGGGAGAGGACGGAGAGCTGGACGGGGAGAGGAGAGGAAGGAGGGGAGGGGAGGGGGAGAGGACGGAGAGCAGGGGGGAGCAGGAGGGAGCAGAGGAGAGGGAGGAGAGGAAGGGAGGGGAGGGGGAGAGCAGGGGAGAGGGGAAGAGAGGAGAGGGAGGAGGGGAGGCGGAGGGAGGAGGAGAGGGAGGGGAGGGGAAGAGCAGGGGAGAGGAGAGGGAGGAGGGGAAGGGGGAGCAGGGGGAGGAGGAGAGAAGGGGGAGCAGGGGGAGGAGGGGGAGGGAGGGACGAGGGGAGGGGGAGAGCAGAGGGGGGAGGAGACGCGGGAGAGGAGGGGAGGGGGGAGGAGGGCGCTTTTGTTATGCATAAAAGGCCCGCCGGCTGCCCCGGCTTGCCGCGCTAGGAGACCGCGGGCACCGCCCGGGAGGGGCGGCCAGATGGAGTTTGGAGAACACGATCCCCCCGCCCCCGGGGCGGTCCCTCCCGTCCCCGGGTATCCCCCCCCCCCGAGTTGCCCCCTCGCCCCCCACCCCGGCGCGCGCCGGCGAAGCGGTCCGGGCCTGTCCGGGCGAACGTCCTCGCCCCGCGCGGGCGACTCCGCGGCTGCCAGGCCAGGCCAGGCCGCTGGAGCAGATGGCGCGCCGGTTAGCCCAGGACCCTGCACTGCAAGCAGCACCAGCTGGTTTTTTCTTTACTTTTTTTCTTTTCCTTTCTTTTCTTTTTTGGTAAATCCTGAGAAGTTTTCTGGTGGTGTTCCTTTGTAAGAACGTCGCCAGTAGTGAAGGGCCAAAAGCCTTCTTACCTAGCCCATCCCGGGAAGCCCGGATCCGCAGCAGCGCCTCCCCCTTTCAGCCTTAGTTTCTTTTTGGGAAGATGAACCCCGACGGAGGCAGCTGCGCGGGGTGTGTGAGCTGTTGCTACCGCAGGTTCAGGTTTACAGGTTGAAAACCTGTGAGGTTGAGAAGACAGGAGGCCCAGGGCCCATCTCCCCTGCACCCACTTGTACCTGCGCCTTATATTTGTATGGTGCTTCTGTTGGGATTAATCAACCGGTAATGACATGTTATGCTTTAACTGGGGTCGTTATTCACATTTCCTTACCTGTTTCCTACTGTCTGTTCCAGGATGCCACATTACCTTCAGTGGCCACGGCTGGGCTGGGATCCTGGTAGGTCATTTTGTAGGATGTCCTGCTATTGGGATTTGAGGCAGCCTTTTTAAAGCATATCTAACAGACACAGTATATGCCCAAATCATATACTTCTCTTTATATATATATCCGTAGCTAATGCTCTGCTCTCCACTCTTCACCTCCCAAATATATATATATATATATATATATATATGTTTTAAATGCACCGTCTGCAGAATTTAGAATGCTCAGTCACGTCCTTCACTTTGTACTCTGTTTAGGTTACTGATAAATGCAGCCTAGAAAAAAAAAAAACACTGTCAGATCCTATTTAAAAGGCCAGCATGGAAATATTATAGAAAAATAACGATAGTAATAAAAATTTGATGTCTTTGGGCAGCCCGGGTGGCTCAGCGGTTGAGCGCTGCCTTCAGCCCAGGGCATGATCCTGGAGACCCGGGTTCGAGTCCCACATCAGGCTCCCTGCATGGAGCCTGCTTCTCCCTCTGCCTGGGTCTCTGCCTCTCTCTCCCTCTTTCTCTCTCTCTCTCTGTGTGTCTCTCATAAATAAATAAAATCTTTAAAAATTTTTTTGATGTCTTTATATTAGAAATATTTTGAACTGAAATCTATCTTGTAGGTACAAGCAGGAGGAGACAAGTATAAAGAATAAAATTGCAATTTATTAAATTTTGCACTTCTATACAAGCAGAAATTTTTTATTACGAATTTTTTTTCCCCAACTGTATTACTTTCCCCTGGCTGCTGTGACAAATCACCACAAACTGATTGATTTAGAATAATACAGATCTATTCTCTCACAGTTCTAGAGGCCAGAAGTCGCAATCAAGGTGCTGGCTGGGCCACATGCCCTCTGGGGCTCTAGAGGAGAGTCTGTTCTTTGCTTCTTCCTGCTTCTGGTGGCTGTAAGCAACCCTTGACGTGAGGCTGCCTCACTCAGCCCTCTGCCTTGTGGTCACATTACCTGCCCCCTCTTGGGTCTGTTAAATCTCTCGTGAATCCCTTACAAGGACGCTTGTTACTGAATATATAGGTTCCACTTATAAAATTCCAGATAGTTCCCTCTTAAGATCCTAATTTAATTACATCTGCAAAGACCTTGTTTTTCCCATTAAGGAGACATCCATGGGTTCCAGGGAGTAGGACATGGATGTTCCTTTTCAGGACCACCATTTGGCTTTTTTAGACCCACATTCAATTTATTAAAATCCATTCATTTCTCTGATGTTTCAAAATAATAGTGGTTGTTTCTTTGAGGTTAGGCAGTTTTGTTGTACACCTTTTTCTGGCATTTCAAAGTATTTTTTTTTTCTATTTCATTTTGCTATTCAGAACAAGAAAAACTCCTTACGTAGCTTCAGACTCTTGTAATTTCATCGATTGCTTAAAGTAACAGGGATCTTAAATTTGGAGGAAAACCTGGAAATGAGTGTTTGGTGGGTGAATTCAGAGACGTCACCCCAATACACTTACTTTGATGCTTTCGAGCCCCACAATTTGTAAATGATCTATCAATCTCTCATTTATCCAGTTGACACTGATGGGGGAGGGGAGCTTGGGTGGAGCGCCCGAAGATTCCCTGTGAGTGGCTTCTCAGTACAGCCAGATCTTCCTTACCTTACAGCATGGTGGCTCAGGCAGTTGGACATCCTTAGGGGCTCAGGGCTCCAAAATGAGTACCCACATCCACAAAGTGGAAATTGTATTGCCTTTTATGATGTGGCCTTAGAACAAAGAGAGCATCAATTCTGCTGTATTTTTTTGGATGAAGCAGTCAAAGATACAGCCATATTCGACAGGAAAGGACGCATACCCTACCCATTTCCCTCCAAGCAGCCCTCAGTTTGTTCCCTATAGTTAAGAGTCCATTATGGTATGCCACCCTCTTTTTTTTTTCCTATCCCCATGTTCATCTGTTTTGTTTCTTAAATTCCACATGTGAGTGAGATCATATGGTATTTGTCTTTCTCTGACTGATTTTGCTTAGCATGATACACTCTAGCTCCATCCACATTGTTGCAAATGACAAGATTTCATTCTTTTTTTTTTAAAGACTTTATTTATTTATTCATGAGAGACAGAGAGAAAGAGAGGCAGAGACACAAGCAGAAGGAGAAGCAGGCTCCATGTGGGGAGCCCAATGTGGGACTCGATCCTGGGTCTCCAGGATCAGGCCCTGGGCTGAAGGCAGCGCTAAACCACTGAGCCATCCGGGCTGCCTGATTTCATTCTTTTTGATAGTTGAGTAATATTTCTCTGTGTGTGTGTGTGTGTGTGTGTGTGTGTGTGTGTGTGTGTGTAACACATCTTCTTTATCCATTAACGAACAGATGGACATTTGGGCTCTTTCCACAGTTTGGCTATTGTTGATGCTGCTGCTATAAACATTGGGGTGCGAATCTGTATTTTCGTGTCCTTTGGGTAAATCCCTAGTAGTGCGATCGCTGGTAGTCCTATTTTTAACTTTTTGAGGAACCTCCAGTCTGTCTTCCAGAGCGGCTGCACCAGCTTGCATTCCCACAACAGCGCAAGAGGGTTCCCTTTTCTCTGCATCCTCACCAACATCTGTTGTTTCTTGTGTTGTTAATTTTAGCTGTTCTGACAGGTGTGAGGCGGTATCTCATCGTGGTTTTCATTTGTATTTCCCTAATAATGAGTGATGTTGAGCATCTTTTCATGTGTCTGTTAGCCATCTGGATGTCTTCTTCAGAAAAATGTCTATTCGTGTCTTTTGCCCATTTCTTAACTGGATTATTTGTTTTTCGGGTGTTGAGTTTGGTAAGTTCTTTATAGATTTTAGATACAAACCCTTTATCAGATATGTCATTTGCGAGTATCTTCTCCTATTCCGTAGGTTGCCTGTAGTTTTTGATTGTTTCCTTCACTGTGCAGAAGCTTTTTATGTTGATGAAGTACCAATAGTTCATTTTTTGCTTTTGTTTCCCTTGCCTCCGGTGAGGTGTGTCTGGTAAGAAGTTGCTATGGCCAAGATCAGAGAGGTTGCTGCCTGTGTTCTCCTCTGGGATTTTGATGGTTTCCTATCTCACATTTGGGTCTTTCATCCATTTTCCATTTATTTTTGATGCACCTTACCTTTTGATGGAAGAAATGTCAAACAATTTGGGGCCATATTTTAAAACTCCCACACCAGGTTTCATGCTGATTTTGTGACTCTACCTCTATAAGCTCTACCTGGAAGGTCACTGACTTTGGAACAGTATTGTAGTACCCACACGGTAGTAGTTCCCAAGTTCTCAGCCCTGTCTATGCTTTAGAATCCCTTGGGGTTGGTGCCAGGGTGGCTCAGTTGGGTAAGCATCTGCCTTTGGCTCAGGTTATGATCCTGGGGTCCTGGGATCGGGCTCCCTGCTCAACAAGTCTACTTCTCTCCCTGCCTCTGCCTCTCCTCCCCACTTGTGCTCTCTCCCTCTCTCTCAAATAAACAAACAAACAATAAAATCTTTAAAAGAGAGAGAGAGAGAGAGAGAATCTCTTGGGAAGATTTTTTAAAATACCAGGACCTGAGTCCCACACCCAAAGACTTCTAGTTTACTTGCTCCGGAATTGGGCTTGTGTATTTTAATTTCAATGCCTAGTGTCTTGTTCCTTACCGTCATGCTGGTTGTATGCTTATTCGTCAATTTTTTTTCGAGTGCTTCTGATTCTGTGGTTTCAGAAATGGATCCTCTGCCATCAATGAAGAGAGGAAGATTCGGCAGGTGTGTCACCCTTTGGAGGAGGTGGAGTTGCAAAGGGCTGACTCCTGCTGACTTGTGGCTATGTCGTTGGTTTTTGGAAGGAGTTGATGTGGTCATTGAGAACTCATGGGTAAGGTAGAGGTATAACAGAAGGATGAACAGCAAGAGCTGTGATCAAGAGAGTAGATACAGACGACATGTGACATTCCTCTGTGCAAAAGGCTTAATCTGGGATCCCTGGGTGGTTCAGTGGTTTAGCATCTGCCTTTGGCTCAGATCATGTGATCCTGGAGACCTGGGATCGAGTCCCATGTCAGGCTCCCTGCATGGAGCCTGCTTTTCCCTCTGCCTGTCTCCCCACCCCCCCACCCCATGTGTCTCATGAATAAATAAATCTCAAAAAAAGGGCTTAATCCATAATGTCTCAAACTAGCAAATATTTTATACTTTTGAGGTCCCAAATCCCAAGATTTATTTCACTTCACAGTAAGAATACAATGTAGTGAAATAGAATTCATGTCATGGGACAGTCAGTCGTCCAGTTACTATTTCAGCTTCCTTGCATGGTTGTCCTTTTCTCCCATTCCTGCAAATACCGTCATCTAGGTGGAGCATCTGTTCTCAAAAGTCCAGTCACCAAGGGAATTAGAAACTGATTTTTCTCCACGCAGGCCACAGAGGGACGTTGGCTTCACATGCTGGCAATTCTCAAGTCTCTAGGAGTGGATCAGTTTATCAGTTCTTAAACTGAGGCCTCTCATTTAAAATGGCCTTCCTCTCTTCAGCCATTCATGGGCCTAGGAATGTGATACATTTGTTTCTCTAACTGCTAGCAAGTTTGGAGAAGGCAGACTATAAACAATGTCAGGAGAATAAGTCCATGATTGGTTCCTGCTCATAGCCTTAGCAACAATAAAAAACAACAAAAAAAGATCATATTAATACCAAAGGGCAGTTATGGCTCCCATCTCAAATTGCATCCAGATGTCCAACTGTTCTAAGAGAGGTGCCTAAGCTGTGCTTACATGTCCCACAGGGAACAGAGGAATTCATTCTTTATCTTTACAGACTCCTTGTCATCTTTCGCACTGTACAGCAAGGTCATTTTCCTTAGTGAGCACGTAATTTGTGTTATCACTGAATGAAAAGATAGCTTATTTGGTGTGCATGTGTGTGTGTGTGTGTGTGTGTGTGTGTGTGTGTGTAGTTGGGCGTGCATGTTGTAGGCCAGGATGCGGAGAGAGAGTCGTGCTATAACAAACATTATGGACCATGGCAGGCAGGATGAATTTTGAGCTGGGTAAGGTGTTTCTGGCAATGTAATGGTGGAGAGTATTTAATGGGGCCCCCTTTACATGACACCACATTTATGCTGCAGATTTGGATGTTGGTGGTGGTTTGGAGGGAGTGCAGTGGGTGGGACAGGGGATTGATAAAAACGGGGATTGACCACTACCCTGGAATTGAGATTCTGGAGAAAATGGCGAACAAGCTTCACCTTAATTTCCAAAGCCTTAGAGAGGGAAAGAATTTGCTTTGAAGAATAGAGAAGTTCTAGACAAAGTTTGGGCAAATGTGCTAGGTAATGTGGAATAAAAGTCTTGCCTCTACTAGGCCCCAGCTTTCTCTTTAAAGTGGTAGGGCTGGGGGCGCCTGGGTGGATCAGTTGGTTAAGCGGCTGACTCTTAATTTTGGCTCAGTTTGTGGTCTCAGGGTCCTGAGATTGAGCCCTGTGTGGGCTTTGTGCTCCCTGGGGAGTCTACTTGAGAATCTCCCTCCCTCTCCTTCTGCCCCTCAGGCTCGTGTGCTTGCTCTCTCTCTCTCTAAAATAAATCTTAAAAAAATAAAATAAAAATATGGTATCCCTGGGTGGCTCAGTGGTTTAGTGCCGCCTTCAGCCCAGGGCATATCCTGGAGACCTGGGATCGAGTCCCGCATCGGGCTCCCTGCATGGAGCTTGGTTCTCCCTCTGCCTGTGTCTCTGCCTCTCTCTCTCTCTCTGTCTTTCACGAATAAATAAATAAAATAAAATAAATAAATAAATAAATAAATAAATAAATAAATAAATAAATAAAGTGGTAGGGCTGATTTGGAAGTCCTCTGAACCTGCCAATTCATTCCAAATACTTATTAGATACTTAGGTTATCATCTTCTATCATCTTCTTTTCTTTTCTTTTTTTTTTTTAGGTTATCATCTTAAAACTGTTTGGTGGTAAGTCCTTATCACTTAGTATGGATATATAAGAATATTGCTGAAATCATTTTTTATTTCCACATTTGATGAAATTGAACACATCTCTACTTACTACATTACTTTATGTACATACATTAGTAAGGAGAATGTTAAAAAACATCAAGCCAAAGACTGATCTTTGTAACCTTCATTCTTCGAAGCTTAGAAATAAATGGCTAAATGTACTTTCTACGCTTACCTAATAGCATTATATTCATAGCATTTATTCATTGTAATCGTTTGTAGGACCACACAAAGATGTTTTCCATTGTGCACTGAAAAGAAGTTGGGGTTGGAGGTGGTGGAAAGAAGATTTTGGGGTTAGCAGCTCAGAACTAGAAACTTATGTTTAAATACTACAGATATTCCCCTTCCTAACTCAGAGCCACCTTATCACATGCAGGGCCTTCCACCTTGGAAAAACTAGAGAAGTCGAATATTGAGCTCAAATGGAGATGCATTAGCCCAGGTCTTCTCTAAACAATCAGGGGGAAATGTTCACGCACAGAGGTTAATGTGCCGTCTACAGGAAGTCCCTGTTAAAAATGTAAACTGTTCCTGGAAAGAGTAATCATTTAACCAACGCTGCCCACGTAGCGCATTAAGACATCTTTGCTCAGCCGATCCCTGGGGAAGAAAATGGGGTTAATTTCTCTGTACTACTTCATATACACTGAACTTTCTAGCCTTGTTCAGAGACTCCCTCCTGCCTCCCCATGAATTCTGGGAGTCCCCGTCATACATATTCTCAAACAGGTCCTTCCAACCTTGACCGATACCCGAGGCCTCCACTGCCGTATGTTTGTTTTTTTCTGCCTTTACAAGTGACGCGTGACAGCAGGTATCTCCAGGGAGGGAGCATGGCCACCACCTCCAGGTGCCAAAGCCATTGGCACTCAGGTCGGGGATACTCTGTGATGCCATTGTGCCTCCATCGGTGTGGCCACTGCGGCCATCACATGAAACCAGAACTGGATCTTCACTGCTTTTAGGACTGGCCTTGCTGCTGCTACTGCTTCGGTGAGGTGCTGCTGCATGGAGTATGGGAGGTAGCCTCAGGGGCTCTCTCTCGTCTCCTCCCACCCCCCAGCAAAGTCATATCAGGCCAGGGCCTCTCTGTGTTGAACTAGGGAGTGTGAGAACAATCTCTGTTGGTAGTTTTTTTTTTTTTTTTTTTTTTTTTTAACTTCTTATCCCTTTTCTAAGCATGGGGACGGGCTGGAGGCCAAATCTGGATTGTAGACACTATGTTATACTCCTAATCCCCGCCCCCTTCGCAACAATGACAGAGACATTGTGATTGGACCAAAGTCTGGTCTCTTTTGATGAATATTTCCCAAGACGCTCTCTCTACTCCTTTAGTCACAAAGTAACATGGCCATGTCTTAGGCATAGACACTAATGACCTCACAGCTTTCCAATAGGTCTATCAGTGTGGCCTATGAAGACATAGGCCCCAAGAAGAAAGAGGTCAGGGTAGGCTTGGTCGAGTGGGGCAGATGTGAGTGGAATCAGATAAGATCAGGGCAGGAGTTCTTTCTTCTTCCCGGAGGAAGGCTTGAATGGGAGGTGACCCTCCATTCCTAACAAGGTAGGAAGAGAGAGTCTCCTCATAAAAGGAGAAATAGTGTGGAAAACAGCAGCTTGCGTGACCAACAATAAAAATGCTTGGGATCCCTAGGTTATTATTCCTGTCAAAGATTTAAAAGATATGGGGATCCCTGGGTGGCGCAGCGGTTTGGCGCCTGCCTTGGGCCCAGGGCGCGATCCTGGAGACCTGGGATCGAATCCCACGTCGGGCTCCCGGTGTATAGAGCCTGCTTCTCCCTCTGCCTATGTCTTTGCCTCTCTTTCTCTCTCTCTGTGACTATCATAAATAAATAAAAATTTAAGAAAAAAAAAAAAGATTTAAAAGATATGAATAAAATCTTGAGACTGGTTATCTAGAGCAGGCCTTCGAAATAAATCGCTGCTTCTGAGTCAGCAGAATGGAGACTTTTGTCCTGTTCTTATATTCAGCTGAACACCCATCTGAAGAATGACACTGTGTCACACAGGAACCTACCAGGCCCTACAAATTAGGACCTACTCTTCTGGTCTACATTTTAAAGGCATACTTTAATTAAGTTTTCTTTCTCTCTTCTCCAGATGTTGTCTGTTATAAAAGCCTCATCAAGAGTGATTGTGTTGTAGCCAAAGGAATGCCAAAAAATTACATTTCTTCTACTTAATGTTATTTTTAAAAGTTGTAGGTCCTTATGCACAAGAGAACATAATCTTTATCTTATGTACATACGATACTACATATCTTTATGTAGTTTAAGTAAGCAAAGTAACAGTATTTTCCCCTCCTTGTGTGTTTTGTTTTTTGCAAATAATATCTAATATTTTATTGCTTTTATTTTTTCCCCCTTAGGCCTACACCAGCATAGCAAAATGGTCTAATATTGTGTGTGCGTGTCCATATGTGTGTGTGTGTGTAATTCCTCTTTATTTTAGTTATTCAACATTTTTTTGGCTGATGAAATTAAATTTTGCCTATCCTTTTGACTCCAGGAGGATTTCTTCCTATGTTCAAACCCACTTTTACTGGGTTTCTTATTGTTTAATTATGTTCCCACGTGGTTACTTCTGTTTTCTTGAGCTTGCTGAAATTTACTCTAAAAATGTGTTTTTCCACTTTAATGATTTCTTTACTTGTCTCATGGTTGTTAAATGTTTTATTGATGTTTGCAATTACAGTGACATGATGCTGGAGTATCCACTTAGGGTAATTTGTGTTTGCTCTTTTCCTAAACTTCTTGTAATCTTGTGATTTTTTTTTTAATAATGAAAAATTTCAAAAAGATTTCACCTTAGTCAATGTCAACGTAAGCCAAGCAAAGTTGCTAGTCAAGGAAAAATACAGTTATAGAAATGATCTACCTTTTTTTTCTCTAGTGACTCCTCTAAAGGAGGGAAACAATTACAAGCTCAGCTGAAGCCCGACTGGGAGATGTGAGGAGAGGAGAGAAGACCATATTACTGGTGGCGGATACCACATGTTGCAAGGATAGGGCTAAAATTACAAATGTAAAAGCGAGAGATGACTTAAAATGTGCATGATAGTAAGAATGATCTTGCTTTCACTATTCTCTTATGATTTTCTTGTTAAACTTGCAATGCAAAAATAAGAAAGAAACCTCCATGTGGCAGCCTATGAAGAAGCTTCACTGAATTTTGTGGCTATAAAACTGACCTCAGAGGTAGCTGATTTTTGTGTGTTTGTTTTAGAACAATCACACTTGGCTGCTTGAAAGAAGCCAAAACAACCTGTCCTTAAGGCCAATGACAATCTCCTGGTTAATACAAAAGGTGGTACCGAAGATGCATATGCTTTCATGGCATTAAACCTCGGTGAGGAGTTCTTTATGGGCTGGATACTCAGAGAGCATTTGTAAGGCCTTCAGTTAGTTTCATTTACTTTCACACATTAATTATTAATACCTGTGCCAAGACAATAATACTATTCCCTCGTCACTCCAGAGGACACCAAGCGCTTTATGAGCTGCTGGAAACGAATTCGTACTCTTGGTGCACAATGTAGTTTTCTGATCTCAGCCACCCAGGAGCATAAATATTGTTTATGCCTGAATTTCAGACCGGGAGCCTTTGGCACCACCTTAAAGGTACAGCCAGAATCTAAACGCCGACTGATTCCCACTACCCCCACCACCATCACCACAATCTCCCAATTCCAAGCCACGTCTATCTCTCCCCTGGGTTGTTTTCCTAGTCTCAAAGCTGAGTTCTCTATTTGTTGTCCTTGTGCGATTTGTTCCCAAGCCCCAGCCACCGTGATCCAAATTAAAATGTCAGATCATGTCCCTCTTCCTCTCCAAATACTACAACGGCTTTCCAATCCATTCAGAGTAAAAGCTAAAGTCCTTACACTGGTCTGCAAGGTTTTAAGGAGCTGGTCTCTTTTTTACAACTCTGATCTTATCACCTTCAATTTTCCCCGTGTTTGCTTTGCTTCGGCCACGCTCAGCTCCTTGCTAATCCTTGGACACATTTGGCATTCTGCTGCCCAGCGGCCGCGCCGTTACTGAGCTGCTCCCTTAGCCCGGAATGCTTGTCATCTAGAGATGTGTAGCTCTCTCCTGTACTTCTCTTAAGGGCAGGCTAATTAAGTCACTGCAAGCTTCTCTAGCGAAGCAACTTTACAGGTTCAGTGATTTAATAAAACAGAAGTCAATCTCGCTCAGGCAACAGTCTGACAATGTTGTCCCTGAACGCCAACTAGAGTTCCTGGATGTGGCAACTCTTGGACCCAGGCTCCTTCCATTTGCATGCACGGTCTTTAGACAGTCCCCGGACACCTCTGTTTCTGGCTATTGGAAGGAGAAACAGTAGACAAAGCAGGTATCACTTCTACTCACTTTCTCTTAAGAGCGTGCTACACAGATACACTGGGCCTAAGGGGAGCTGAGACTGTAATCCCTGGTTCTGCACCCCAATAGCACACCCCAATAACGCCATGGGTAGAGAGTAGAAGCTCATAGCAGCTATTTCTGCACAGACTGCTGCCTGGCCACCAAGTACCTGGGTGGCCTCCCTCTGAAGGAGCCAACTCAGCGTTCCACCCAGGTGCCACATCCAGGACAAGGTCCGGGCCCTCTGGGTGATACGTTATTTGGGCTCAGAGACCTCTAAATTCAGAGGCAAACTGTCTGTCCAGCTCCCCTGCCATAAACCTCCCATAAATGAGGAGTCAAGAAGAGGATAACACCGAAACTCTTATTTGGAAAAGGGTGGACTAGTAGGTGTGTAGCAGTAACTGGTCCATAGCTGTGGGGCTCCAGCTGGGTGGGCCTTATGCAGGCTCCCTGCCCGGGAGGAGGCAGGGCGGGGGGGGGGGGGGTGTCCTTCATTAGACTGGAACTTATTCACTGGCTGCTGTGGTCCTGAGCTCTACCCTCGGGGTGTTCTTTCTTGTCCAGGATCTTTCTGGCGCTGATATCAGCCGTAAGGAATCCGGCTTCCTTGGAGCCAGCACAGCTTTCACAGCCTCCGTCCTGCTGGGGGTATTTGAGGTCCCTAGGAGGATGCTTTAGTCACAGGCATTTTAAGGCTCAGATCGCTGTTCTTTGGAAACATGATTCCCTTGATTTCTTTGGAAACATTATTCCCAGGATTTCTAGTTAGTTCCATGTGCCAGTAACCACATCCAAAGTTCTTAGAAATTATCCTTCAGTCCGCTCTATTTCTTCCCCTTCTTGCCCCTATACTTATTTCTTTCTTAACTTAATGGGGCTAACTTGAGGCCCCTTGAAGCAAGAGGCTTGGTGGGAACACAATTTGTGTTTTAGCCTCGCAAACCTATGCTTATCCAAAATGACTGAATGGGCACTTTTGCTCATTTTAGATGTTATTTCCTACTGGTTGATATCTAGAAGCAGTCTGCTTTCCGCACTCTCAAGGCCCCAAACATGTCTTTTGTGCTACTTGTTACTTAAATGTTAAACCAAATGCTTTGGTTAGTATTTTATTATTAGTATTTTATTTTCTACGCCACCTCAAAGAATCCGTTTCTGTAACGAATGAATCTCAAACCTTTGGATGATTCACACAAAGGAATTTTATTTTTCTCTCATGAAACAATAAAATGTGGATGTTCCTGGTTGATGGGTGGCTGTCCACCATATTCTGGATTTCTATTGTCCGGTGTGGTGCCCCGTGTGGCTCCTGAGTACTTGAAAAATGGCTAGTAGCACTGGAAGTGTTCTGTAAGTGTAAAATACAGACTGGATTTTGAGGGGGTGGGGGAAGAATATAAAGCATCTCATTAATATTTTTTTATCTTGAATATACGTGGAAATAATTATTGGAAATATTGGGTTCAAAATGCAGTATTAGAATGAATTTGCCATTTTTAAATGTGTATTAATGTGGCTATTGGAAAATTTTAAATAACATATATAGTTCACATTATATTTCTCTTGGGCAGCACTGTTTTAAGCCTCAGACTTCTGCTTCAGTTGGCAGAAAAGGGAAGAGCCAGCAGAGGGGCATATCAGGTTCATAAACCCTGGCTTAGAGGTAAGAGAAAGCATGTCTACTCAAATTGGATTGGTGAGAATCACTCATGTGGCTCTGCCAAGATTTAGGAGGGCTGGGAAGAGTAGTCCTGGCTCAGCGGCCACCCCTCCGCCACAGTTTTCCCCTAATCAGGGGAGGTAAAGTCTTCCCTGGACTGCTGCAAACCGCTCCCCAACCCCCTTCCCTAGCATTCCCTGTCTTATTCCCTTGTTTTGCTTTTCTCTAGAACACTTTTACCATTTGGCCTAGTATATGTTTTATTTGTTCACTTCTTTTCTTTCTATGTGTAAACGCCAAGGAATTTTTTTTTCAGTTTTTTTATTGTGGTAAGAAATACACATAAATGTTTTTAACCATTTTAACCATTTTTAAACCATTTTTAAGTGTACTATTCAGTGCTTTTAAGAACATGCATTTTTTTGTGCAACCATCACCACCATCCATCTCCAGAACTCTTGTAAAATTGAAATTCTACACCCATTAAACACTAACTCCCCATTGCGCCCCTTCTCCTCGTCCTGGCAACCACCAGATGTTCTGCCTCTATGACTCTGACCACTTTAAGTTCCTCATACGAATAGAGTCATATGGTATTTGTTTCTTTTTGTGACTGGCTTCTTTCACTTAGCATAATATCCTAAAGTTTTATCTGTGTTATAGCATGTGTCAGAATTTCCTTTCTTTCTAAAGGCTGAATAATATTCCAAAGTGTGTATATATCATATTTTGCTTATCTACTCATCTATGGATACTTGTGTTGTTTCCACAGTTTAGCTAATTTAGATAATGCTGCTATAAACATGGGTGCACAATATCTCTTTCATTTGTCATATGTACCCAAAAGTGGAATTGGTGGGTCATATGGTATTTCTATTTTTTTATGGTAGTTCTATTTTTAATTTTTGAGGAACCATCATACTCTATTCCATAGTAGTTGCACAATTCAACGTTCCTGCCTACAGTGCACAAGGATTCCCATTTCTCTACATTCTTATCAACACTTGTTATTTTCTGTTGTTGTTGTTGTTGTTGTTTTCATTATAGCCATCCTGATGAGTGTGAGGTGGTCTTTTGATTTTGATGTGCATTTCCCTAGTGATTAGTGATACTGAGCATTTTTTTCGATGCTTATTGGCCATTTGTATGTCTTCTTTGGAGAGGTCTGTTCACATATGAAGGCATCCATTTTTGTCTGTATATTCAGTGCTCTGTCCCAGTGACTAGAACTGGGCTGCCAGGTGTTAGGTACTTGAGGACTGGTTGCTGACCAATGAAGTGGTTGAGCCATATTGGTCTGCGGAGCCACAAGTAAAGCATCATGGAAAGGATCTAGGGTACTTAAGATGACATAGTTTAAAACCAATTAGTATAGTCAGGTAAATGATGCATCATTTTTTATCAGTACACAGGTGTGAACAAACCAGAATTAGACATTACGTCAATGTCAACTTACATCATAGATTTTAAACTTGAGCTGAAATTGATCACCTTGGTGTTTTGTTTGCTCTTCGCAGTATTGAAAATTTGTGTCTTTTTTTTTTTTTTGAGAATTTTGAATTTTTATTTCCTTATTTTTATTTGGTGACTAACTTAAAAAATCAATATTTTTACATTGAAAGACTTAGATCAAGATTTCACTTTTCAAATCTCCTGTTTTTTAAAGTTATATGCTCTATTTAGAGTCTTTCAGTGGTTATTTAATTCGTATCATAGCAGCATACAACTGATAATGATTATAATAATACTTTATGGGGTTAAAAAGAACACAGAATCTAATTTTGGACAATAAATCTATGTAAGTCAGAAAGGAGTTAAGTTTCTAAATTCCTTATGTTATTTGGAGTGGGTTAAAATACTGACTATAGCTTTGATTAATTATTATGAATACAAAATATTACCTAAAAATTAACCAATAAAGAGTAGATATGGAGTCTGTAATCTATAATCAGTAGAAGAAAACAACCAAATAAGAAAGCAAATTGCAATTCCATTCCTAAGTATATAGCTAAATAATTGAACATAGGGACTCAAACAGTTATTTGTACACATATGTTCATTTCAGCATTATTCAGAATATCCAGGTGGTAGAAACAACCCAAATGTCCATAAACTGATGAGTGGATAAATAAAATACAGCATATACATACATAGGAATATTATTAAGCCATAAAAAGGAATTTAGTTCTGATCATGCTACAGCATGGATGAACTTAGAAGACTCTATGCTGAATGAAATGAGCCAGACACAAAAGGAAAAAAATGATATGGTTCCACTTATGTGAAATGTCAAGAACAGGCAAATCCATAGACGTGGAAAATAGATTAAGGTTACCAGGGGCTAAAGGAAGGAAGGAATTAAGAATTTATTGCTTAACAGTTACAGAGTTTCTGTTTCAAGTGATGAAAAAGTTCTGGAAATAGATAGTGGTGGTGGTTTCACAATATTGTGAATGTAATTAATGCCTCTGAATTGTATGCTTAAAAGTGATTTTAAAAGGCAAATTTATGATACATATTGTTTACCCTAAAATTTTTCAAAAATAAAAGTAAACCAATAATTTGTCTGAAGAAAGAATAAAAAAAAACATAACAAAAATACAACAAAGGAAAAAGCACAAGCAGGATAATAGAAACAATCCAGGTAACAATATCTATAAATCTATTGGACTCATCAGCTAAAAGACAGAGGCTGTTAGAGACACATCTGAAACATAAAGACTAAAGTTGTAAGTAAAAGGATAAAAATAATTTAAAAAAGGTATATTAACCAAAAAATGTTGGACTTCCTATGTTAATATTAAAGTAGAATATAAGACAAGAAATATTGTTAAAGAGAGTCACACTGTAATGATACAAGGCTTATTTCAATGGGAAATTCTAATTGTAACTTTATAGAACTCAATAAAATGTATAAAATACAGTATAAAATTTATAATATCTCAAAATGTAGAGAGCCAAATTGATGTAATAACACAAGAAGTGGACAAATGAAATATTTGAGTTGTAGACCAAAAGTTTAGTGAATATGTGGAAGATTTGAGTCACACATTTAGCCTTAATTAATAGATACATAGAGAACCGTTGGTTTATAGAACCAATGATTAAAGAATGCATATTCTTCTTGAGAACACAGGGAACAAACCAACCAACCCACCTGATTATGGGCTAGGCCATAAAGCAAGCCTCAACAAATTGCAAAGGGTAAGTATCATACAGCTCGTGTTTTCTGTCAACAATGCAATCTAGTGTAAAATCAATAACAAAAATGTAAAAAAAAGTAAGCAATGTATTTGAATACTTAAAAATATGTATTTCTAAGTAACTCTAAGTCAAAAAGAAATGATAATGATGATTGAATAGACCTAGAATCAATGGTAATGAAAAAACTAATGATAAAACTTGAAAGATGGGCAAGAAAGGTATTTAGAGGGAAATTTATAGTAATAAATGCTTTTTTAAGAATGTAGATTGAAAATCAAGAAGGAAAGCATATAGTTAGAAAAAAATGGAATTGGGCAGCCCAGGTGGCTCAGTGGTTTAGCGCCACCTTCGGCCCAGGTTGTGATCCTGAAGACCTGGGATCAAGTCCCACGTTGGGCTCCCTGCATGGAGCCTGCTTCTCCCTCTGCCTGGGTCTCTGCCTCTCTCTCTGTCTCTCTCTCTCTCTCTCTCTCTCGTTCTGTGTCTCTCATGAATAAATAAAATCTTTAAAAAAATTTTTTTAAAGAAAAAAATGGAATAAAACCAAAGAAAAGAAAATATAAAAGTATAATAAAAGCAGAGATTAAAAGAAAATATACACTAGCATAAACAAAGCTTCAAGTTTCATGCCTAAGTATATAGCCTACAGAACTTTTTGCACAGTTGCACCAGATAAAATAGACTTAGTGACAGAAATGCATTGCTAAAATGGAATAAACAAAAATGAACAGAAGTGAAAGTCACAAATAATAAAAAAAGAAAGATAAAATCAGAGTAGCATTGTATCTTTTAAACAATTAGAATGTGTAATTAAAAGCCCACAAAGAAAACTCTAGTCTCAGATGGACTTCCTTAGTGAATTCTACCAAAAGTTTAAGAATAATACCAGTCACACATAAAAGTCTTCAGAAAATAGAAGAGAAAGGAACACTTCCATATCATTTTATGAGGCCAGAATTCCTCTGAAAACAAATGTATTAAAAGATAATGAAATTAAACACCCAAATCCCTCAGGAATACAGACAGAACAAGTCTTAACAAAATATTAGCAAATCAAACCTAGCAATATATAGATAGGATAACACCTCATGAACAAAGTAGGTTTATCCCATCCCAGATATGCACGATTAATTTCGCCTTCAACAATCAATTAATGTAATTCACCATATTAAAAATAATAAAAGGTGTGAAATCCGATTATTATTGCCATAGGTACAGTGAAATTACTTACAAAATTCAACACTCAATAATGATTTTAAAAATCCTGCGGAAACTAGAACTGGAAGAAACTTCTTCATTCTGATAAAGGGATTCTGAAGAATCTGCAACTAGCATCATTTTTACTAGTGTAAGACTGGATGGCTTCCCTCTAACATTAGGAGTGGGCAAGGGTATAGTTTTTACCACCTCTAGTCACCATTTTCCTGGAAGTCTTAGCTGTTGCAACAGGCAAGAACAAATAACAGGTATATAGATTGGAGGAAAAGCAGCAAAACTTTCTATTTTCAGAAGATATGATATTATATGTAAGAAATCCTTATGAATCTATAAAAAGCTGCTAGAAGCGAATTTAGACAGATGGCACCATACAATGTCAATATGCAAAATTCTATTGAATTTTTTATATCAGCAATACACAATTGGAAAATCAAAAGAAACAAATACTATGTACATAGCACAAAAATTAAGTGCCTAGAAATAAATTTAGCAAACTATATTTAATATATGCACCTAGAACATTACCATATATTGCTAAGGAAAATTAAAGAATATCTAAACAAATGGGAACATATATCAGTTTCATGGGTTGGAGAAATCAATGCTATTAAAATTTCAAAATTTCCCAAATTGTTTTATTGGTTCAACATAATCCCAAACAAAATTCCTGTAGCCTTTTTTTTTGTAGATACTGGCAAATTTATTATCAAATTTCCATGGAAATACATAAAGTCTAGCATATACAATACAATCCTGAAAAATAAGAATAAGGGGCACCTGGGCCTACATTTGGATCAGGGTGTAATAGAGTCTCACATCGGACTCCCCGCAGGGGGCCTGCCTCTCCTGCCTGTCTCTGCCTTTCTCTCTCTCCCCCCCCCCCACCCCCGTCTCTCATGAATAAATAAATAAAACCTTTGGAAAAAAAAGAAATATGTAATTATACAGAAATATAGAAATAATTATACAGACTTACATAGATATATAATTATAATATACAAATTGAATATAAATTGATTTTTGATTATGACTTCAAAGTGATTCAATGGATCCACTGCTAATATTTTCAGCAAGTGGTATTGGAATAACAGGGTATCGAGAGAAATAAAATGAGTCTCAGTATGTATATTACATTATTTACATAGGTTATCTTGAAATGGATCACAGCCCTAAATGTAAAAGACAAAACTATAAAACTTCTGGAAGAAAGTATAGGAGATAATCTCTATGACCTTGGACTGGGCAATAGTTTCTTTGATAGTACAAACCATAAATTATTTTTAAAAGGATAAATTAGACTTCATAAAGATTAAAACCTTTATGCTTTGGAAGAAACCACTGAAGAAATGAAAGTCATACCACAGACTGGGAGAAATTATTTTCAATATTTGTGCAAAAGGTACCGGTATCCAGAATATATAAAGTACTCTTACAACCCGAAAATAGGAAGACAAACAATCCAATAATAAAATAAGCAAAGGATTTGAACAGATAATTGGCAAAAGAAAGAGACACAAGTGGCCAATAAAACACATAAAAAATGCTCAGTATTACTAGTTATCAGGAAAATGCAAACTGAAACTACAGTGATATATGACTACTAACCCCCAGAAAGACTAAAGAAAATGAAAAAGGTTAACAATATCAAGTGTTGGCAAAGATGTGGAGCATCTGTAACTCATATATTACTAGAAGAAGTGTAAAATAGTACACTTTGGAAAACAATTTTGCAGTTTAAGCATACAATTATACCATCTAATAATTCTGTGCATAGGTATTTACCTAAGATGAATAGAAATACATGTCAACACAAAGCCTTGCTCATTAATTCATTGCAGATTTACTCATAGTAGCACCAACACTGAAAACATCTCAAGAATCCATCAGCAAGTGAGTGAACTAGCAAACTGGTATAGCATGCAGTGGGCTATTGCTCAATAATAAAGAGAAAAGAACACACAACATGGAAGACTCTCAAAAATATATGGAGCAAAGACGCCAAAGAAGCATGCGTACTGTGTGATTCCATTTACTGACATTCTAGAAAATACAAAAACTAAGCCCCTGAGAGAGAGAGCAGGTAAGAGGTTCCCCAGGTCCAGGAGTGAGGTGGGATTGACTGCAAAGAGCCACTGAACATTCCTGGAAATGTTCTGTATCTGGATAGTGATGATGATTACGACTTGTGGTAGTTATCAATTGTCAAAACTCTTTTAATGGTATTCTTAAAATAAGTGTAGTTTATGAGAATTATGATATAATTATATGATATATTATAAATTATGATAATTTATAATTGTATAAATATGCAATTTATAATTGTAAATTATACTTTAATAAAGGTCATTTAAAAGATGGATGACAAAATCAGCGTCAGATCCCAGCTTAGTCTAGCACTACTCTTCTGCACGACCAGTGGGGTGTCTTCCTGGAAATATGGCTACTGATTCGGGAGCTATGGTCAGGCAGGCTTTGGAATTACTGGTAGAGCTTCTTCCTTTCAGAAATTTCATTGATTTTTCTTTTCATGAACATCCATTTTTGTCCCAGTGACTATGATAGCTCCTGAGTTACCTGAAGATACTAACTGGAATTTTATAATAGTTGTCTCCAATCCCTGATTTATCTCTATTTGCTTGATGGCTGTAAGGATAGGGAAAAGGAGGAAAGTCCTAACTGGTCAGTTATTTTGTTCTCCTTTTCTCCATTCTCCTGCCATTGAAGACCTTGCCTTGAAATTATTGACAAAGGATCCCCTAATAGATAATATGCTGACCTGGAATATAGTAATGGTTTCCAGGGTCAAAATTTTTTTTGCCCAGGGTCAAATTATAAGCCAGATTTCGAAAGTAAAAAAAAATAATAAGAAGAAAATAAACCAAATTTCAAGTTCTAGAAAGAATAGAGGATATTAGAAAGCTAAAAAAGCAATGTTTGTCACTGCTTTATTAATTATGTTTGAGAATTAATCACAATTTTTGTTTTTATTTGAGCTGTTTCTTGTTCTCATTTTTCTGTTATTCTCCACTATTGCTTTTACAATTAATTTATAATTAATTATATTCACCAATCATTTCTTTCTTAGAAAGGTCTTGTGTAAATTAATCATGAGAATATTTTCTTCTGCTTAACTTTGCTTACATTTTCTTAAACAGGTAACATTTTTAGTTTTCATACTTAATTTCAGTTCTGCCAAGAATAACAAAGTGCCTGCTATTTGTTCTGTACTGATCCTGGAACTAGAAGAGTAAAGATGGTAACTGGACATGTCCTTACAGCCAGAGAGACATATAAAGAACCAATTTGATAAAATGCAGTCTTCCATCATAGAAGGACATTGAAAAGTGCATCAAAATCAGTTGGAAGAAAAAAAAAATCAGTTGGAAGGAGGTCCCTGGGTGGCTCAGTGGTTGAGCGTCTGCCTTTGGCTCAGGGCGTGATCCGGGGTCCTGGGTTCGAATCCCACATCAGGCTCCCTACAGGGAGCCTGCTTCTCCCTCTGTCTGTATCTTTGCCTGTCTCTGTGTCTCTCAGGAATAAATAAATAAAATCTTTTAAAAAGAATCAGTTGAAAGAACAATAGATGCTGCCTTTTGAGAGAGAATTAAAGAGAGCAAGTGGCTATCAAAGGCTAAATTATCTAGAAGTGAAAGAAGGAAGGATAGTTTACATAGAGGGGAGTGGAGTAAGTAAAGAATCAGGGTATTTTTTTCTCCCATTGTCTTGTAAAGTTGAATCAAGGAGCAAATTATTCCAACAAACTTCCCATGATTTTTTATTAGGATCCTTTTTTTTAAAAGATTCATTTCTTTATTTGTGAGAGAGAGTGCATGCATGTGAGGGAGTATGCATCGGGGGAGGGGCAGAGGGAGAGGGAGAGAGGGAATCTCAAGCAGACTCCCTTCTGAGCACAAGCCCGACGTTGGGCTCTGTCTCAGGACCCTGAGACCATGACCTGAGCTGAAATCAAGAGTCGGGTACTTAACTGACTGAGCACCCAGGTGCCCCTACATGGACATTTTTGAATTGCATTCTAGATTTTCACAAATATTCATGAAGTCAACACCTCCAGACTGGGCTGCACTAAAGAATGGAGGTGAGAGCATTTTATACCCAGTGGAGTGGGCTTTCGGAGCCCATGAGATCAGCCCATGCAAGGGTTCACTCATGGAAATGTCAGCCATCATGTACATCTTAATGGGAAAAATGTAGAACCTTGGATTTGGAACATCTAGTCATTGAAAGCATCACTGACATCATAATTAAGGAAAGCATTTTATAATGTGGGGAAAAGCGAAGAAAATGCATAAAAGGTGAATGTTAATAGGCACAGTACAGTTAACAACTTGGCGCTGGATTAACTTCTTTCCTTCCATACCCACACCACTGAGGTCCTCCTTCTGAAAGAAGAAAAAGATTCATAGGTCCTTGGCGAAGGGTGGTTTAGAGCCAGGAAGAGGCCCGTTATTTCGCTCACATTAGTACAAGGGCAGCACAGGGCCAGGCAAGCAGTTCCGGACCTGAGGGTATACCTAGTGGGATAGGTCACACCCAGACGCAGTGGCTTCAAACGACAACATTATCATATTTCTCAGTGTTGGCTGAACTTTTCCTCTGCTTCCTGTGATTGTATCTAGGGTCATTCGTAAAGCTGAATTCTGGAAGCTCAGCTGGAGCTGGGACATGCACGGACTTTGGTACCTCAGGGCCACTTGCCACGTCATTCAGTGTTTGGCTTGGATGGCCTTACACCACAGTGGCTGGACCATAAGCACTTTGGTCTCTCTTTTCATCCAACCTTTGTTTTATCCCTTCATCCATTTCCTAAACTCTCAAGAAATATATCTTATGGACATGCTCATGGAGTTCTCTCTTGCTCATCTGCTTTCCTTCTGCCCATGGAAATCCCCCTCATCTCACAATGCCCATCCCTACGACAGCTCCCTTGAAGAAACCCTAATGACCCTTTTCTTTTCCACCCTCTGATGGCAGCATGGTAGCTTCTCTCAGCTCTCACAGAATGTTGTCATTCTGTCTTGTGTTTTGTTCAGCTGTTTTGTTCTGAGGAAAGCTTGGCTCCATCCATGAGTACTTATTCTGTGGACTTACACTGTGTTTTCTCTTCAGACATACATCCTAGTTAGATGTCTCAGCTTTCATACGAGACTGTCAACTCTCTCCATTTTGACTGACCAATGAAACATATGAAATTGAGCATTGTAAAATAATTTGTGCTCCAAGTTCTTGTCAGAGGTTATAACCTAGAAATCTATGCTGCCCAGTACCTATCAAAAGCTCAATTGTGAAAAGTAATATATATGGAGAATTGCCTGAAGGATATGCAGTCCATCCATTCTCTAGACACTCAATTTTATTCCTGGATTAAGCCAAACCAAGAAAGAGCTGCAGCCTGAAATACTTTTATTTCTGTCCCCCAGAGAATTACTTTTACAGATTTGCTCTTGGCATTATGCCATTGGCTTTCATTTTGATGGACGTTATAAGGCAGAGCCTGTTCAACTTTTTGCCAACGAAGTTGAAAATCTACATTTTCTAAAAAATATATAAATTATCAAAATTGACTCAAGTACATTTAGGAAAACCAATGACTGTGGAAGGATTTGAAAAATGTTGCCAAAGATTTGTTCCCCTCCAGAGCTAAGCCCATATTTTTGGGAGCAGATATCTACGGAGTTTTTTTTTTTTTTTTAAACCTAACAACTATGTATCTGCCTGTTGTCTTTCTCTCTCTCTCTTTTTTTTCTTTCCTGAATTGGTCAGTACCACTCCTTCTTTTGGGGATGAATCCTCCCTCACCTCCATTATATGATACTACGATAGCAGGAAATCACAGTATGCTGATTTCTGGCCACAGAAACAAATCCATCATGTTGAGCCATATTTGCAACTATCTTTGTATATATTAATTCAAAGTGGGGCATGTGACCCAAATGGAGTTCTTTCTTTGTATTTGTATCTGTGGGAAAAGTTCTCTTCTAGATTGCTAATGGGGATCACATGAATCCATAACAGAATGGTCACAGCTATTGCTTCCCATACAAATTTAGCCCCTCACTCAGATACAAATACGAAAATCAAAGAAAAGAGAACATTTTCCAACATTGCCGGAGTCCCTGGTGCAATAAATTTTTTAAATTTTCTTTTTCTTCTTCCTATTCTTTTTCTTTTTCTTCTTTTAAGCTAAAGCTAGTTTAATTTAGGTATCTTTCACCTGCAAGTGAAATACTTTTGATCATACTGGTTTTATAGGTGAACTTAAAAAGTAATTAAGGGAGAGATAATTCCTTTGTTCCTCTCACTATTCCAAATCATGGGGGGGAACCCATAAAATTTCTCTACCCATCTTTAAGGTTAGCATAACTAAGATAAAAACTGAAAAACCATAGAACAAAAAGAAAACAATGAGTGCACATGAGTATAGATGCCTACATCCTGAATATAACCCAGAAGACATCTGTCTCCTTGTCTCCACAGGATGACTCTCGTCCTGCATCACTGAGTATAGAACTCACCCCCTTCCCTGGTGTGCTCAGAAAACCCAACCACATTTTATCTGTTAGGATATAGAAGTTTTACTGTGGTAACAACCCCAAATTCATAGTGGTTTAAGACAATGAGGGCTTATTTCTTGCTTCCTCTACTGAAGGTCAGCTGGGGACTTTTTCACACAGGAATATAGGCTTTCAGAGTGTCAACCATTTGGAAAATTATTTAGTGACTGCTAGCTCTTAATGCATTGTCACAGAGATTCTATTATATATATAATAATAAATTATATAAAATATAATATTATAAAATATAATATATATTATTTATATATAAAATATAATATATATCATATATAACATTATATATGATATATATATAATTTCTATGTAGAGACCATTGGCTAAGGTAGTCATATGTCTACATCTAACGTTTACAAGTTGGGTAAGAACAATCCTACCTTCATCCTGGGAGTAGAAAGAAATGCAATATTTGCAAATAGTCCTAATGATTACTAGATAACTCCTTTCTGGTCACCAATTATTTGGTTTACTCTTTCTACATTCAAAGTACATTTTTTTCCTATCCAAGGGAGACTATTCAAAATTTCAATAGTCTAATAAAATGAGTGTCAAAGTCCAGGATCTCGGTAATGTGTGGTAGTCTCTTAACCAAGAAGGAGGTAATGCTTCTTAATCTATGGCAAGCCTGGGTGTAGCTTCTGGAGACTTCTGAACTAAAATGTTACCTGCCCCTCACACACTCAATATATACAGGGATTGGGTAATAGGAAAAGCTCCCCTTTTCTGGATGTAGGGATTTTTCTTTGAACTAGCACTGAGTTGGCACATTTGACCATCCATTATTCATCACTGTTCCTACCTTCCACCTAGATTCTTGTTCTTTTCCTCCCTTTGGTTATATGTGAAGTGGGCATCAAGGACTATGTCCTTGATTGGAGCAGCTATATTCACCCACTTTCCATTCCATAGAAGTTTGGGACCTATGGTTGTCTTAAATCTAGAACAGCCATAACTGTTTTTAGTCTCAAAACCCTCAAAAAATTGATATCTTCTTTCCTATGTGATTTCAGTCAGTTTCATGTACCAGAATAACCACAATTCTTTTCTGGACATAATTCTCATATTTGCTGTATGTCTTTGTTTTCTTTACGTTACGTTAAATGATTTCTCACTGCATAAAATAGATTTTCATCTTTTCATGCTCTAACAGTGTTTTCCTCACCATCCACCTCCCATTACTTAATCCAGAGCCAAATATTTTAGTGTTCTTCTTGGTTCTTTTTAATACAGCAACACACTACTCCATACTATCAATTTCCATATTGGTTAGGATAGACTGGGTTACGTTGCAGTAACGATCTAAAAATGTTAGTGGCCTAAAACAACAGAGATCTGTTTCCCATGCACACTGTGCCTTACTACGGGTGTGGGCTCTGCTGTATATAGTCCTCATTCAAGGTCATACATGCCAGACATTCCATTTTCTGGAACATGACCAACAGCCATGGCAGAGAAAAGGAAATGTGGAAAACCATGTATACACACTAAGAGCTTCCACCCATGTTACTGTCACTCACATTTATTGGCTAATGCGAGCCATTGTAATTTCAAGAGGTTGAGGAAATTAAATCCTACCACATGTCTAGAAGGACATAGAAATAAAATGTCTGTGAAGACATCCAATAGATAAAACACACATGCACACACACCTCACAACATTTATAATCTTTATGGACTTTACTGAAAATGTGTGGAGACCAAAACAGGAATTATATCACATGATATAATGTGGTATCATTATATCCCATTATTCTATAGAATAATGCAGAATCCTGCAGAAAAACCTCCACCTGAAATTTCTCTTCTTCCCAATTCCTTTTCTATAGTGTCACTAATGTTTTATTTTGTTCTCTTTCTCCCTCGTGCAGTACTCAGCCTCTCTGTCTCCACTCTGTCCCTCTCAGTTTTTCTGTTTGGGACTTAATATTCTATACCCTTTCATTATGGAGAGCAAATTCTATTATCCTTGTTATTTGCACATTTCCTCAAGGTCCTATATACCACCCCAAGAGACGCATGAAGCATTTCTTCTATACAAATATAGTGCTTTCCCTAGGAATCTGGGTGAATGCAATTTTCTCCATCTTATTACATTAACAATATATTAGCAAGTCAAATCTAGCATTACCAAGTAGATTTTGTTCCAGAGATGGTTTAGCATTACTATACCTATTATTTCAATATCTTATATCAATTAAAAGAGAATATCTGTATAATCATCTGGTTTTGCTCTGTCCAACATGGTGGGCATTAGCCACACATAACTATTCCAACTGAAATTTGAATGACTGAAGTAACATTATCTTAAAAATTTGGTTCCTCATTCCCACAAGCCACATTTTAAGTACTTAGTAGCCACATATGGCTAGTGGCTATGAATTAGCACATCACTGTAGAAAGCTCTGTTGAACGGTGCTGATCTAAATAAATGCTGAAGAATCATTTGATGAAAGTAATTGTCATTTCTGATTTTAAAATTTTCATCAATGAGAGTTAGAGGGAAACTTTGTTAAATTAAGAAACAATATATGTGAGAAGCCTATGATAAATACTATACCAAGTAATGAAACACAGGTAGTGTTTCCATTATTTTCAGGAAAAAGGGTGATCATCACTATCACAATCATATCTGTTAGGATTAGATTTGGCTTTATTTCTCTTATTCAGGAAAACTGGAGAAAGTCAAGGGTGGTGAAGTGGATCTACTCCATGGCCTCTTCGGGTACCCAGACGTAGTCTGGCATTCCTAGGGTGTGGTTTTCCTTCTAAAAAATTAGGATGGCAACTCAAGTTCCAGATATCAGATCTGTATTTAAGGCAGAGGATGGCGAAAAGGACAACGAGTAAGGAAGAAGGGAGACAAATGTGGTATTTGCTGTTTTTAAAGAATGCTATGGACGTTGCCATATGATAATTCTGCTGATGTTGACTAATAATTGGTTCCATGGCCACCCTTTGTTGCCAAGAATGCCGGAAACTGTAGCCCTTCTTCTGAGTAGTTATGTGTTTATGTAAAAATTAGGGTTTTCTATGGATGAAGAAGAGACTAGATAGTTGGGGACGACTAATCCTTTCTGCCTTACTGCCTTATTTAGTATTGTTGTTGAGGTCGTAATCAAAGCAATGCCACAGGAGAACTAAAGAAATATAGATACTGGGAAAAAATGGATATGATTATCTTTCTCCTCAGAAGATTAATATCTCAAAATCCAACTGAATTAACTGAAAATCTTCTTGAAACAAATTAAGAGAATTCAGTAGAAATGTGAGAAATATGCATGAATACAGAACTTTCCAATTTATATTTTTCTTGAAAGAGGCAGAGACTATAATGAAAAAATATGGAATAAATATAATGCCTATGGATAAATTTAGCAAGAATAGGAGACTTATATGAAGAAAACCTTAGCATTCTTTCACAGGGCGTAAAAAGAAGATCCACATAAATGAGGAGTTTTGGCATGTTCCTGGATGGAATGATACAGTGCTCTAAAGATATCAGTTCTGCCTCAAATTTGTAAATTTCATACAGTTCCATTCAAAGTATATTTTTTAACTTCTGAAGGTAATGATGCGATTTATGTTAAAGATTGAGAACAGCAAGAAAACAGCAAAGAAATAGTGAAGGGTATTTTCCCTAGTAGATGTCAAAATGTAGGGTAAAGCTACAGTAATTATGTGATGCCAGCTGAGGGATTGAGAACGGGACAGAACAGAGTTCAAGACGAGGTATACACAGCAGAAGACAGCACTGTAGTGTATGACCTTGGGAAAATTCTTAAACCTTCTGTATTTCATATTTCATATCCGTCAAACAGAGGTAAGCTAGTCTGTACTGCACTGACTTGCTGTACGGGCGATATGTGTATTTAGGATAATGCCTGGCCTGTCGTAAGCGCTGTGAAGGTGTGAACTATTAATGTCAGAATTTAGTATGTGGTAAAGTTGTCATTAAAATCAATGGGAAAGAATATATTATTATTTTTAAAGATTTATTTATTTATTTTAGAGAGTGGGAGGAGGGGCCAAGAGAGAGGGAAAAAGAAACTTCAGCAGACTCGGTATTGAGTGTGGAGCCCCAGGCAGGGCTCAGTCTCACAACTGCAAGATCTGAGCTGAAACCAAGAGCTGGCTACTTAACCAGTTGTGCCACCCAGGCGCCCCGAGAATGTATCATTTAATACAAAGTGTTAGAGTAATTGGCTTATATTTGGAAAGAAAGAAGAAAGGAAGAAAAGGAGGGAAGGAAGGAAGGAAATTAGAACTCTAAGCTCACACTCATAAGTTAAGTGGTATGGATTAAATAATTATAAGAATTCCCACAAAAGTATTAGAAAAATGAGGAAGGATTGTAAAAGTACTCTTGGAGTATGGATTCTTATTCTTATTTTTAGCATGATAGCAATAAAATGAGCCATAAAAGAAAACACTGTCAGATTTTACTGCCAACCTAAAAGGAAGTGGAGGTAAGGTGACGACGGGTGGTGTGATGGTGTAGGAGTCACTGGCTGGTCAGGTAAGAGATGGTGGATCTGAGAAAGCTTATTTAAATACCATAAAAACTTTTACGTCCAATTTCTTCTGTAAACTGTGCTACTACTTCTATGGTTCAGTTTTCTGTTTTGGAGTGCTGCACTTCGGTAGCAGAAAATGTCTATGGACATAATAGCATTCACTTTTTAACTTTCAGGAATATCTACTTACAGCAGCTTCCTTTTAAATGATTGCTTCTACTTTGAACCAGATATTCCATGATGCTTACAGTTTTAAAAATTAGATGATTATGATGGATAAAACATAACTATTGTAAGTCAAATGTATAAGATAGTAATATTAGAGCAGTTTGGCTGCTTCAGATTCTAAATTGGATGTGGGTTGTTTTGGTGAAAGGAAGGCAGCAATATTTTTAATATTATAATTGTTTCTATAATGCACATTTAATCTGATGGAAATAACCGTTGCAAGAGTGCTTTTTTTTTTACCTTTATAGAAAAGTATACGCTTACAAAATTACATAAATATAAAAAAATTAAAGCAAAAAGGGCAGAACTTGATATTGCATCAAATATACATTATTCATTATGAGGAAGAGAGCTATAAAAATGTAGAATTCCACAGGGTATAGTTTTTATGCAAGAATTGATGTAGCAGATTGAAAATTTAGTTGGCAAATAGCTACTGACTTTTTAATTTAGAAACATTAAGATTTAGTGTGTCAATCTGGCTGCTACATGGATTGTGCAGTATTCAAAGCTCTAAGTTAAAGCTCTGTAAGATTTAAGTGTGATAACATGCAATACAAAATCATCTTTACAGAAAAATCTGATTACTTGGATCCCCCTCTATGCCCAAGAGTTTGAACCCCATATGAAACATTAATGGACTTCTATATTTCATTTAAAAGTTCTCACTGAGACGGGGCACCTGAGTGGCTCAGTGGTTGCGCATCTACCTTCAGCTCAGGGCGTGATCCCAGGGTCCTGGGATCGAATCTCACATCAGGCTCCCTGCAGGGAACCTGCTTCTCCCTCTACCTATGTCTCTGCTTCTTTTTCTCTCTCTCTCTTTCTTTCTCTCTCTCTCTCTTTCTTTCTCTCTCTCTGTCTTTCATGAATAAATAAATAAAATCTTTTAAAAAATTCTCACTGAGAATTATTAGAACATCAAAGTGACTGGAGCTACTAATATGTATCTTCTTTAGCTGTACACATGAAAGAAACTAATTTTTTAAATAAAAGTTATAAGCAAGACGGTCAGGTATATTTGATATTCTTTGATTTATGAAAGGTTACAAACTAGTTCAGGGTTCGTTCCCCCAGGATGATAGTGGAGCTCTTCGAACAATGAGTTCTAAAGGGAAAGGATTGGGTGCCATGTGTCTCTAATTAGAACTGTTAATTTACTAATGTGTTAAAAGCATTTTCTCTACCGCCCTCTACCCCGCCACCCCCAACAAATCAGACACTCACTGGTGATGTCGTCATCTTATTTACCCTTCTCCCTCCTTCTTCCACATACATAGAAGTTTTGGGTCACATCATGGTAACCAACACTGTGGCAGCTGCTACCCACTGTTCTGCGTCAGGAAAAGCTTCCATCTCTTCAACATTTCAGATCTGCTTTCCCCATGGACATCCTTGAACTGGCATGTAGGTGATCATCTGGAGGCTTGTGTGTGTTATAGTCCTCTCCATTTTTTTTTTCAGGGAAATAGGGAAGGTGTAATGTGCGGGTGTGATTTTCTTCTAACCCCCATCTTTAGTCTTTCTCCAAAAAATAAAGAGTGGCAGTTCATCTCTCACCTTTCTTGCCCTACGTGAAGTTCCTTCTCTGAATCTCACCTCCATGCCTTGCCTCACAGAGGTCTCACAGGAGACTGCTTAAAACTGCCTCCCATTGTCCAGAGCCCATGGGCAACACTATTCTCAGTATTGCCTTTGCCCCTGGCACACCATCTCTCTTTTACCTTTACGCACCCCCCCCCTCCATTTTGGGCACCGCCTTCTGTCCATGCTACCGTCTAGCTTGTCCAATTGAGGTCACTCCAAGTTTGTTGAGGATTTGGCATCTGGATCATAGTCTTTCATGTCATGGCATGATCCTGGATGACTTTATTATCTACATGGATGATAAATTCAACACTTTAGTCTTAAGGGTTAAGACTTGGGTTGGGTGCCATGTATCTCTAATTAGAACTGTTAATTTACTTGGACCTTCTTCTTGAAGGTCCCATATTACAACTACCTGCATGGCTACCTGCTGGACTCTGAAATCTTTAATATAATCTTTGCCCCTAAGCTTTAGTCACCCAAACCTGATGCACTGCTTCATATTGCTCTTTCCCATACTTTCCTATTCTTTTAATTCAGTTCTTCCCTGCAGTCTTAATATGCTCAAATCTTTCCTTTTTTTTTAAGATTTTATTTATTTATTCATGAGAGACAGAGGAGAGAGGCAGACACACAGGCAGAGGGAGAAGCAGGCTCCATGCAGGAAGCCCGATGTGGGACTCGATCCTGGGACTCCAGGACCATGCCCTGGGCTGAAGGCAGGCACTCAACCACTGAGCTACCCAAGGGATCCCCTCTTTATATACAAAACAACTTCATCTCTAGTCACAAGTCAACCTCTAGCTGTCTGTTAATATCTCCTATTCACTTCTGAGTCAAACGCCTCATGAGAATTATCTTTAAAAACATCTTTTTTTATTTTGAGGGTAGTTGACACACAATGTTACATCAGTTTCAGGTGTACAACATAGTGATTCCACATCTCTATACATTATGCGATGCTCACAACAAGTGTAGCCACATTCTGTCCCTAGACAGTGCAGTTAGTGTATCATCAACATATTCCTTATAGCTGTGCCCTTTATTTCTGTTACATATTCACTCTGTAACTGGAAGATTATCCTTATTTTCTTCTTTGACTCATTCCTCAGGAGTGGGGCAACTGATTCCACCAAGTCAATGAAATTGCCATTTCTGGCCATCATCTAATTATCCGATCTAATGGACTATTTTCAGACTTCATTATGGTTTATCTCCGCAGCATTTCATTCTCTGTAGTCGGTTTTCCTTCTTTGGATTTTCTGGCACAGTTCTCTCAGGGTCATCTCGTGATTTCTTTCCAGTCTCCTTTGCCAATTCCTACTCTTGTTTCCATTCTAAAATGTGAATGATCAATTTTTCTGTTCTTTTTGTGTGCTTTCTGGACATCTCATTCTCTTCTGTGACTCCTATTTATAGGCTGAGGATTCATGAAGTCTAAAGGGAGGTAAATGAATAAATACTTTCTAAACAATACATCTTGTCTCAGGAATGATTTAAAACTGCTAATAAGGATATGAGAAAATCCAACTGAGTAGCATAAAATCAGTATGAGACAGAAGGAACAAAGAAAAATAAGAGAGAAAATATCACCCAGGAGAAATGAGCTAACTACACTGTAAGTCCTAAATTTAGTCTTAAGCTTTTGAGAAATCAGTGAGAAGAGGGTGAGATCTCATCATGGTCATGCATTCAAAAATGCCCGTAGGGTACCAGTTGTTTAGAAATCCAACCATTGCTACATATCATAGTAAACACTGTGGAACAAGCGTTTGTCTTGGGTGGAATGAGACGGAACAAAAGTTCCCCTCGGGGGTGGATGAGGAGGCCTCCAAAGAGTATGGATCAGATCTTCAATGTCATCATTCCAGAAGATGAACTCATGAGTTCCCAGAGTCTGTATCTTCTAAACACCTTCCATTTAGACAATGGCATCCGAATAAGATTCAATTTAGTTAAAGCAGTTCTGTGACAGGCCAATGTAATATAGTTTACATTCCTAAGGAAACATTTTAGTGTATCTTGAGGTGAAGGTAATTTTGTCTTGCAAGCCATTCTCCCTGAATATTCTCATAAAACAGCCTTTGCTACCCACTGAGGACATTGAGATTCTACTCTGTGGCAAGTATTTAACCCAACAGACTTATATATCTAGCTTTAATCTAAATACTTAGTAGTTACCTGCACCTTGATGTGCCATAGGTATCTCAGTTTCCAAAATGTATCCATTATTTCCCTCCAAACTGATTTTTTCCTAGCGCTCTGACAGGGAATGATAACATCATGTACCTAGTCTTATCCAGAAATCTTTTTTTTTTTTTTTTTATCCAGAAATCTTGAAGGCACCCTAGACTTTTGTTTCTTTTCCCCCTGAATCTTGCACACAAAAAATACCCACATCCTTCTAAAAAAATGCCCACAATCCTTCTGATATACTCTCCTTTTATCTTGTGTCTCTGCCCTGCTTCCTAGCTCCACTGCCCCTATTTGGGTTCTTTTGGGACCTTATCATTATTTGCCTGTACTACTACACTATTGCACTATTGTCTTACCTGGCTTCCTTGGTCCTAGTCTGGCCCTTCCTCCTTGAATCCACTTTCCATCTGATTCCCTTTTGTATCTCTGGCATTACCACAGTGATTAGCACATGGCAGGCAAATCAGGTATTTTTATTGGATGGATTCATATATGGATGAACGTTCACACATGCGGGTCTTATGAGAGGCACTATTGTAATGTTCCTTTCTAATAACGGAATAATTATATCTATACTCATTTATGCACTGTCATGATTAAGGCAAGTATTTGTTTAGAGTAATAAGTAATGAAATATTGTTTCCCAGATTCTGAGCTTTTTCTTTTTTCTTTTCTAATTTTTCCTATGGGCAGCCACTTGAGGAGAAGACCAAAGAACTCACTTCTCACATCATTGTTAGAAGAAACTCCAAGAGAGGCCTAAAGAGGAGAGAGGGAGAAGGAGGTGGAGATGAGGAGCCTTACAGCAGCTGTGAATCCACTAACAGCCTGGAGGTGGGAGGTAAGGGATTGAGTCAGAAAGGCAGTCAAGATTTAATTAAAGACCCTGGTATGGAGAAGCTCATGTGAGGAGAACAAAGAAAACTCACCTGCAACTGGCTGGTATTTGTGGGGAGAGGATGAAGGGAGGAGATTTATATGAATGTTAAAAATATGTCACAATGTGGGAGGGAGCCCATAGGGAAAACTGTAAGATAAGTGCATGAAGCCTGATTGGTTGAGGGCTTAAGTAACATTAGGAGAGGCTCTTGAGGGGAATAATTGCACTTAGGCAGCTGATTGCTACAGCCTCTGGAAGTGTGGTGGCTGTTTTATCCAAGTAGAACTGTGCTATGAGTTAGCTAATGGAAGGGTGTTGGAAATCCATGCAAACTTCATCTTGGTCTCACCTCTACTCTACGTGGGTGAGAGAAGGGAATGAGTCATAAGCATCACTTTATGATGCTGGCCCTGGAACTCACAGGAAGCAGTATGAATACTTCAGTAGCAGTCTTACCAAAGAACTAAACCGGACAGGACAGTAGATTTTGTACAGGGTAGTAATTCTGGATAAATAGCCAGATTATGACTTTCAGAACAGGTTCTGTCCTACAGACCTGTGTACTGATCAACAGAGAAGATCTCCTGGAGAAAGAACATTTAATTAAATCTCTTTAAGTCATGAAGCCACCTATCTGTTTCTATTTAAAGGCATATTGCATCTCTTACTTCCTTTTGGCCAAAGGACAAGAGGAAATAAAAAGGAAAGGAAGGTAAGATTACTATTCTTATTAAATCTCTAATGACAATAATTTCAATAACAGCCAACGTGTATTAAACACATGTGTTTAGGGCATCGGTCTCAGAGCTTCAGTTGTATTGTTATTTTTTATTTATTTAATCCTTGCAACAACTTTGGGATTTGTATAATTTTGTTACCAGGACAGACCTCCTTACAGTAGAAGATTATAATTATGGAAAGATGGGATTCCAGCTGAAGATGCTGCTTCTGTGGCCCATCAGGTGCTCTAGGGAAGACTGTGTTACTTAAAGCTTTGGTGTGCTCGACTTGTAATTTACAGATATAATAGCTACCATAAAGAATTATATTGATGATTAGAGATAACTTTATATAAAGGGTCTAACATGATGGTCACCATGGAGAAAGTGGGTGATAAAAGGGAATTAATGTCAGGTCCTCTTTGATTAAACTCTCTTTGTTCTTGTATTTTATTTTATTTTATTTTTATTTATTTATTTTTGTTCTCATATTTTAAAGTCAGGATAAAATTAGTTATCACTGTTTTCTTTTTCAAGCCCTGCTATCTATCTATCTATCTATTTATTTATTTATTTAAATAGTGTTTTGTTTTTTTTTAATTTTTAAAGGGAGTTCTAAGGAGATAAACAGACCAACTCATAATGAGAATGGGGAGATGTTCTTGACTCTGGCTAATGATTTTTAGTCAGTTCCATTCAATAGTAGACAAACTTAGAGCCCAAAGAGTTAATGTTATAGCCAGGTATTCCCAGTCTTTCCCAAGTTCATGACCCAATGTCTGGTAAAGGGCAAAACAGAAAGAAAAGTTCCAGGAATGCAGGACTGAGCCAGGCCAGATTATTTTAACTTATTATTTGGCCTTCCAAAGAGCAGAGCAAAGCACCAGTAACAGAGAGATTAAGCCACAGGCAGTTCTGATAATATATTTTCCCAAACTAGACTCAGGCAATCTTAGTAAACTGGCATAGGTTGGTTTTTGATAACTTCAGATGGTCAAAGCATATTTGAGTGTTTTCAGAACAGCAAAAGATGTAAGTGATAAATAGTGGGGATACTGACCTCTTGAGGGAATGGTTCATGAGAAAACTAATAACACTACCAGTTTCTATCATTAATGTCCTGGGGAAGCTATAGAATTATTCAGGGGCTTGATCTTAATTATCTTCTAATGAAGATTTGATTTCATTTGCTCTTTGTAATCTCTCATTCTCATTCCTCTTTCCATACACATCCCTTGTTTTTAATTTCATAGCGTTAACATGTTCCATGCTTAATATTCTCAGTACAACAGCTGAGCTCTTCAGAGAGAGACTGTGTCAGTCTCACAAATAATATAACGAGTTATGTGAGGGCCTCACTTTACTACCGCTAGTCATATTTTTATGTGATGCGTCTACTCAGCAGGAAGGAGGAATGAAGGATTCAGGGAGAAGCAATGTGATATCCACTCCTGTAAATCTTTTTAACTGCTGCTCTCCCAATTTGCTTTAGCCTTATTAAAAACTATCTTTTAGGCTTTTCCATATTTTTTTAAAATAAAATTTTCCTTATATCGAAGTGCTACATTGAGATTGTATAAAGAAACAAAGTTCTGTAAGGCTCATTGTGAAAAGGCACCAATAACTTTAATGGGTTGTTACTTCTTAATTTTTCAGTTTTAGATGTTATCTACTACTTTCCGACTATGGGAGGTGAAGGCTTAGCTCTCTTTCCCTCCCCTCCTCGCCCACCCCAATCACACACACACACACACACACACACACACACACACACACACCATCCATCCATCCATCCATCCATTCCGCCATCCTCTCAGTAAAGTTTCATAGTACTGAAAAATTTCATTGGATCTATATGCATTTAAAGAACTACAACTATGCAAATGCTAGTTACACTTGAGTAATGTAATATAATTATTTTTATGGACAAATTGGGATTTTCCTGGAATTCATAATTATCTTTTTGTTGATGATTATTCTTTTTTTTTTTTTTTTTGTTGATGATTATTCTTTTAATGAGTTTATCACAAATTCAAGCCCCAATTCGCACCCAGCTGTCTAAATCTCTCATGAACACATCCGATATTCTATCAGTTTCATCTTTGGGAAATAACTTCCCCAGGAACTTCTAACTCACTTAAATTTAGGCAGTGGCTTTCAAAACTTGCTTTCAATCCCTGCTGCCCAGCTGTCCTTGGATCTTATCCTGGTATTTCCTTCCTCTCCTTTCTTGTGTAGGAACCTCTGGTTCTTCAGTTCTGAGTCTTTTTCTTCATCTGCTCTGGCATTTTATCGGATAACATCCATCAGTAGCTGCCTGAGAAAGAAAGGATAAGCGGCAAAGTTTTTGAGACTTGCATATTTTAAAATGTATTTATTCCACCTTCAGACTCAATTATAGTCAGGAGTGATAGTTTGTTGGATACAAAATTCTAGGAGGCAAACCATTTTCCTGTGCAATTTTAAAGGCATCGTTCTGTTGTTTCGCAGCTTCTGCTGTTGTTAATGAGAAGCTGAAATGCCATCATTATTTTTGATGGTTTGTGTGTAAAACCTGTGGTCTCTGAAAGCTTTTTTTTTGTATTTGTTCTTCCTAGTGGCCTGAATTTTTACAAGAATGCACCTTAATGTGGGTCTGTTTTCACCCACCCTGTTGGACATTCAGCCTGGAAACTCACATCCTTCAATTCTGTTCATATTTTCTGAAGTTGATTTTTATTTCCTCTTTCTGCATGTTCTTCTGGAACACCCCTATTTAATGAGGTTGGATCTCCTGAATTAATTCTCTGATGTTCCTATCATTGTTCTACTATAGACCAATTCCGTATTTTTCTATTTCTGAGTGATTTGCTTAATATTTATTTCAGGATTTCTATTGTGTTTTTAATTTCTACAATCATTTAAAAAAATTTTAAACATCAGCTTCATGGTGATGTTTAAACTATATGGTGTGTATAATTTATATACAACAAAGCACACCCATTTAAGTGAACAGTTTAGTCAATTTTGACAATGTATGTTTAATCAGTATATGAACCACTTCAATTATACCAAAACATTTTTTGTGCTCTTGGCTGGCTTTCATCATACATCTTTTTTCATCCTTTTACTTTAAACCTATTTTTACATTTAAAGTGGCTTCTTGTACACAACATATACTTGGATCTTTCTTTCCCAATCAATACAGATGATAACCTTTGCCTTTTAATTGTAGTGGTTAGACCATTTTCATGTAATGCATTTATCTATCTGGTTGGGTTTAATTGACCATTTTACCATTGACTTTTTGTTTGTCCCATTTAGTCATTGGTTATTTTTCATATTTTCTGCCTTCTTTTGGATTAATTGGATTTTTTTTTTTTTTAGTATTTCATTTTATTTCCACTGTTGGCTTATTCACTCTAACTCTACTATCATCTTAAAAAATTTTTTTCAAGAACTCTTTTATTTCCAAATAGCCTTTTAAAAAATCCATCCTATTGGTTCTTGGATATATTTTTCTCTTTATTTCTGTGAGTATATTAATACATTTTGAGCTTTTCTTCTCACTGCAGAGTTTTTCCAATTTGCTTTCTTCCATCTGTTTGTTTTATCTCTTTCACATCAGAGGCTTTCCTCAAATGTTTTTTAACATACTATAGGAGGGTTCCATTTTGGATAATGACCTACCAACTATAGTGGATCCTCACTTTTTGGGAATTTTTAAGGTGAGGCACAGCAAGAGTAGTAGCAGTGATAGAGGGAGAACACAGTCAACAGGTGCTGAGATGAAGGGAAGCTGAGTCACAAGAATGAGTAACAGCTGACCACTGCATTTCAGGGGATGCCTGTTGCTTGAGTGGGGATGAATGACCTACCAGATTCATGAGGGCAAACCACATGGCTACTGGAATAGGTTTCTGAGTCTTCCAGTTCCAGTGTATCTGTGGTCAGAGCACTTGGATTTGAATCCTGGCAATGTGACCTTGAGCATATCACCTAACTTTTCAGTCTTAACTCCTCATGTGTGGGGATAATAACCAGAGATTGTTTCAGAATTTCTATTTAGAGGTGGCTTGTGCTGGCAAGCTGATTGGAAGGGGAATTTATAGTGAGTTGGCCTAGCACATTTCAAAAAAGTCAGCTTTTCATATCAAACAATGGAGAGTGGCTGAGAGAGAGAAAGAAAGAGAAAGTTAAAGATACCTGTTGGCACCATTATTCCTAATGACACTGGTTGGCTTATTATGACTGTTAAATGAAATTACTTATTCTATATTATTCTATTTATTCTATTTATTATTCTATTTATTCTAAATATTCTATTTATTATTATTGATGATATAAATTATTATAATATTTTTGTTGCCAAGCATATGAATGAAGGAGATATGACAAAGAGGAACAAGAGTTTATTGAAGTGACAGGCAGGTCCTGGTGTCTTGGATCTTACTAACATTGGATCTTACTAACAAGCTTGATCAACTTCTACTCTAAATCTGGAGTTAAATGAGTGTTGGTCTATCCATTGTGTCCAATTCTATCTCTTTAGTGCTCTAGAGCACTCCTCTCCTATGGTTACTGCCTGTAGTTAAAACTGCTCTCTCTGTCTTTGCTTTATCACTGCATTATGCCCTCTAACAATTGCATTCCCAGGGAACTCTGTTTATATCGTATACAATGACTTGCTCCGAAGATGCTGTTTCTGGTTTTTAAATTTGTATCTTGTCAGCAAAGTTCAGTTTCAAGTCCCAGTAGCCAGGCACCCCTTCCCCCCTTCCCCCGACTGTTCCCTACATCCAGTCTTTATTCACTTTGCAAATCTCATCACGCCTAGAAGATGGGCTGAGACAGTACATGTGGAAACACGACCCTAAATAAGATACACCAGTAAATATTTTATGATTTTCACAGACAGTTGTAGCTGAGGGTCTTGTGAAACCATACTGTTAATCAAATCTTATAAAGTGTATTTTTCTCTTCTGCTTATTTGAAGCTTCCCATGTGTTCTTATCTGAGTTGAGGCATAGTTTTAAAAAGCCATTGTTGCTGAGGCTTAAAGAAGTAAATGCTCTTTGAGGTGGACTCAAGCATCCATTTGCCTGCCCCGGCTAATGCCTAAAAGCTTGGCATTCCCACGCTCCACACATCTAAGGGCCTGAATTTGCTTTGAGTCAGTCTCCTTCCTCACCACCCTGACTCATACTTCAATTATTTGCTCCTCCCTTTCTCCTTGCTAGATGTAATGCTCTTGCTCTGATTTGGCTTTTCTGAATAGGTTTTAGCCTTGTTTGAATCATTATCGCTATGAAATGTTTACATGAAACCCCTTTGTATAAGGGTGTCCACAGGTCTGACTTTTGGGCCTTAGAAAGGACACCACTCTCTGAGCCTTCAGTGAGTCATTTGTTCTTCCCTGGTTCTGGATTGGAAGTGGGTGAATTGAATATTCTACAGGTATTAAGGGCTTTGGATATCACGAAATCACCAGTTGTCAACATTTATTCCCATCAATACTTAACGAAGGAGAACTTTCATATCAATAACACAGTCCCATGAATATAGCTGGATTTTGTGAAATTCCTACTACACTAGTAATATCATTATTCTTTTTTTCTCTCACTCAAAAATGCAGCTGGAAATGTCAGTGAGAGTGACATTATTAATGGGATACTCTTAAATCCACTGTAGTTTATGGAAAATTTATAAACCACATTGCTTTATGATGCATAACAAATTACTTAAGTTATAATTCATTATTGATTAAGACACTTCAGTTAATTCTAAATATTTTTCTTTTTTTTAAAAAAAAACTTTTTTTTCTTAACTGTAGAATTCTTTTTAGTAGGGACCTGTTTCTGAGAAGCCCCCATGTAAAACAAATTCAGAGGATATCTCACTGGATGAGGGTAGGTACTCAGACCTCAATCTCTTCAGCGTTCTTTGGACCCTGCTGCCCCTCCATGAAGTCCTTAGGGCTTTGCAGAGCACAGTTTGAAAGCCCGATACCTTTGATTATGTCTTACGCCCCAAGCAGTGATTCCATGAAGTTGAACCACTGTGAGAGTTCCTCCAGGATAAGGCATCTAGGAAAGTATTTTTAGGAGGACGCTGTAGAACTGTGAAATCAGAGTCCCACTTGGAGTATTGGAACCAGACTCGGATGCATTGTCCTATTCCATCATTACCACGTCCCTCCAGGCCCTGAGATAATTTTCTGACTCTTCTGTGACTCAGGATTATCAGCCAGAAGGCAAGGACGCCTTCCTTGGCCTGCCATCCTTTCCCAAACTCTCACTGCCATTTCATCTCGATCCATGCTGACCTCACCTGCCTGGCCCTTGTCTTACTGATTGCCCCTCTTTCCATTGTGGCCTCTGGAACCCCCCTTCTCCCATCGACACACTCCATTATATATTCCATACCATTTTTCTCTTTGCTCTGTGTTTCCTTATCTTGGTTAGTGACTGCACTATCCTCCTCCTCTTGCTTTCTGAGTCATCTCTGATTACTCCCTCTCACATACCCTCCACTTCATGTTCAGTCACCAATTCATGTTGATTCTAGGCTCAGAAATGTCTCTAGGGAGGCACCTGGGTGGTTCATTCTGTGAAGTGCCAGACTCTTGATTTTGGCTCAGAGCAGGATCTCAGGGTGAGACTGAGCCCCGCACTGGGCTCTGTGCTAGGTGTGGAGGCTGTTTAAGAGTCTCTCTCTTGTGCACATGCCCCCTCAACCTCCCCCATCTCTCTCTCTCTCTAAAGAAATGTCTCTCAGATGTGAGGGCAATCTGGTTGTGACGTCTGTCACTCCATCGATCACCAGGGCTGATTTGGCCCCTCTGGCTGGCTAGGTGGGTGTCCCCTTCCTCTCTCACTGCTCCATGTGTGACCTTCCCAACGATTGGTCAAAGAGGACAATCTTCCCTGAAAAAAGAGGACTGTTCTTCAGTGGAGGGTGTTGGAGTAGCTGTGTCAGAACCTCCAAACAAGCTCTCAAGGTTCATTTGTAGGGAGCACATTTGTTCTGGAGTCTGTGAATGAAGCTTCCCAGACTCCAGACACATCCAGATGAGGTGCTGCGTGTGGCAGTCTGCCTTTATTAAAAAAAAAAAAAAAATAAGGCTCTCAGATCTGACATCATCATAATCCCTAGGCTCTTAAAATAACTTTTTGCACAGAGCTCTGAATATAGTCTACAGTCAAAAAAGTTTGCTGAGTGCAGTATGTATTAGTTTTAATCTTTCCCAAATGCGTATGCCCTCTTTCTTGTCTTTTGTCCTGTTTGTTCATATTCCTTCTGGCTTCAGTCTCATATTTGGATGAAGATATTTAAGATTTCTTTCTATCCAATATTTCCCATGGGCAGTCTTTTGAAAAACTAATACTTGTAACCTTAAGGTGGGATTTTCATGAGGTATTTTTCAAACTTGAGTAATTTTAGTCAATTTTCGTATGTAGAGCAGCAGTTTCCAACCTTGATGTTGTTTTGATTGGGCATTTCAGAGGTCCCTGGGGTGTAAATGGGGGAAATATGGGTAAGTGAGACTAGCACTGTGATGGAGGGAGACCCGTAGGGGAATATGTGTCAGGTGGTCACTTCTACTTGAGGTTATGGAGGTGGGAAGGTTGTAGAGGGCTTCAAAGAGAAAATGGCTTCCACATTTGGAACTTGAATGTTGAGTTGGTGTTCAGATAAGGAAGAAGGGATGAGAAAGTTTAAGATAGGTTAAACCAAAAATAGTAAGATGTGTTCATTGTATTTTATAGAAAGGTTAGGATTTTAATGGTTGAAAGTGGAAATGGACATATCAAGTGGAAAGAACAGTAATAGTTAAGGCATGTGGTTTAGGACATGTCCAGGACTTACCAACAACTCTTTGATCTCATGACAAGATGTATCAAGAGAAAAGAGTAGATAGGCAGGTGGGTTTTAGTTATGGAAAGTCACAAGAACCATAGTAAGTAGTTCAACTTTACAAAATGGGGAGTGCCAGAGTGTTCTTTACATGGGAAAGATAGCACCAGAGCTACGCTGTAAGGTCAGAGTTCTGGTGGACTGCGTGAGGACCTGCAGCAGGGAGAGACTGGTAGGATGCATTGACCAGACTTGGGACTGACAAGTCTCTAATGGTTATTGAAGATTTTGGTGAGCAGATGTCATAACCTTATCTTCCATTTAAGAATGAAAGTTATGGGGAAAGAGGAAAACTAGGCAGATAAATGTTGTGCAGGGCCCTTAACAGTTTGGGTTTGTTTTGTTTTGTTTTTAAGATTTTATTTATTTATTTGACAGAGAAAGAGCGCACGCGCACAAGTAGGCAGAGCTACAGGCAGAGGAAGGGGGAAAGGGAGAGGCAAGCTCTCTGCTGGATCCCATAATCCTGGGATCATGACCTGAGCTGAAAGCAGACACTTAAGGAACTGAGCCACCCAGGCATCCCTAAGCTTGATTTTTTGAGGAGATTGCTGTTGCTAATGAACCTTGCCTACAGTGAGGAGGTGGAGTGGCAGGAGAGGAGAAATTGGTGTGGGAGGATTGCTACCTGTTGCAGCGACTATCTAATCATTTATATATTTCTTCCCCTCATCAGCTACCTTTCCAGCAACTACCATCTGTAACAAAAGGAGAGATTTTATGGAAGAAGATTTAAGAAGAACATTAGGTAGGCATTTGTTCATGCTAGCAGTACTTGACATTTTACAGGTTCTAATTCATTGAGTCCTCATATCAATGCTACGTGTAGGGTTTTTTTATTCCTCTCTTACAGTTGGGGTAATCAAGTCTCTGAGAGGGTAAGTTACCTATGCAAGGTCACACCATGAATAAATGCAGAACCGAGATCTAAACTCAGGAATATCCAGATTCAAAGCCCATCCATCTTCAAACAAATGTTGTTTTGCATTTTTGTATTATCTTAGGAAATGTTTTTCTTCTCTTATGAAGTATGGTTGTTGGGGCTGTGCGCTCTGGGAGCAGCTCGGAGGGGCTCGTGCGGCGGCTCCGCGGAGGGGGCTGTGCGGCTGGGAGCCCGAAACCAAGCGCAGGCCCTGGAGCACAGGGCGCCGGGACACAGCCCAGGATCCGGCCTCCCCCGGGACAGGCAGAGGCCGGGAGGGCCCAGGACAGCAAGGACGCTCCTGCCCCAGCTGAGCAGATCAGCGGCCCCGCCCCGGAGCCTCCAGGCCCTGCAGACCGAGAGCTCTGGAGTTCCTGCGGGGGCTGAATCCAGGGCTGCAGAGCTGGCCGCCGCTACTGGGGTTGTTCCTCCTGGGGACTCACGGGGTAAACAACCCCCACTGAGCCCTGCACCAGGCAGGGGCACAGCAGCTCCCCCAACTGCTAACACCTGAAAATCAGCACAACAGGCCCCTCCCCCAGAACACCAGCTAGACGGACAAGTTCCAGGGGAAGTCAAGGGACTTAAAGTACACAGAATCAGAAGATACTCCCCGGTGGTTTTTTTGTTTTGTTTTGTTTTGTTTTTGTTGTTGTTGTTGTTTTTTGCTTTTTGATTTGTTTCCTTCCCCCACCCTTTTTTTCCTTTCTTTCTTTTTCTTTCTCTTTTTTCTTCTTTTTTTTCTTTTTTCTTTTTTTTTGTCTTTTCTTTCCTTCTTTCTCTCTCTCTCTTTTTCTCCTTTTCCCAATACAACTTGCTTTTGGCCACCCTGCACTGAGCAAAATGACTAGAAGGAAAACCTCACCTCAAAAGAAAGAATCAGAAACAGTCCTCTCTCCCACAGAGTTACAAAATCTGGATTACAACTCAATGTCAGAAAGCCAATGCAGAAGCACTATTATACAGCTACTGGTGGCTCTAGAAAAAAGCATAAAGGACTCAAGAGACTTCATGACTGCAGAATATAGAGCTAATCAGGCAGAAATTAAAAATCAATTGAATGAGATGCAATCCAAACTCGAAGTCCTAACGACGAGGGTTAACGAGGTGGAAGAACGAGTGAGTGACATAGAAGACAAGTTGATGGCAAAGAGGGAAACTGAGGAAAAAAGAGACAAACAATTAAAAGGCCATGAAGATAGATTAAGGGAAATAAACAGCCTGAGGAAGAAAAACCTATGTTTAATTGGGGTTCCCGAGGGCACCAAAAGGGCCAGAGGGCCAGAATATGTATTTGAACAAATCCTAGCTGAAAACTTTCCTAATCTGGGACGGGAAACAGGCATTCAGATCCAGGAAATAGAGAGATCCCCCCCTAAAATCAATAAAAACCGTTCAACACCTCGACATCAAATAGTTAAGCTTGCAAATTCCAAAGATAAGGAGAAGATCCTTAAAGCAGCAAGAGACAAGAAATCCCTGACTTTTATGGGGAGGAGTATTAGGGTAACAGCAGACCTCTCCACAGAGACCTGGCAGGCCAGAAAGGGCTGGCAGGATATATTCAGGGTCCTAAATGAGAAGAACATGCAACCAAGAATACTTTATCCAGCAAGGCTCTCATTCAAAATGGAAGGAGAGATAAAGAGCTTCCAAGACAGGCAGGAACTGAAAGAATATGTGACCTCCAAACCAGCTCTGCAAGAAATTTTAAGGGGGACTCTTAAAATTCCCCTTTAGGAAGAAGTTCAGTGGAACAATCCACAAAAACAAGGACTGAATAGATATCATGGTGACACTAAACTCATATCTCTCAATAGTAACTCTGAACTTGAACAGGCTTAATGACCCCATCAAAAGGCGCAGGGTTTCAGACTGGATAAAAAAGCAGGACCCATCTATTTGCTGTCTACAAGAGACTCATTTTAGACAGAAGGACACCCACAGCCTGAAAATAAAAGGTTGGAGAACCATTTACCATTCAAATGGTCCTCAAAAGAAAGCAGGGGTAGCCATCCTTATATCAGATAAACTAAAATTTACCCCGAAGACTGTAGTGAGAGATGAAGAGGGACACTATATCATACTTAAAGGATCTATCCAACAAGAGGACTTAACAATCCTCAATATATATGCCCCGAATGTGGGAGCTGCCAAATATATCAATCAATTAATAACCAAAGTGAAGAAATACTTAGATAATAATATACTTATACTTGGTGACTTCAATCTAACTCTTTCTATACTCGATAGGTCTTCTAAGCACAACATCTCCAAAGAAACAAGAGCTTTAAATGATACACTGGACCAGATGGATTTCACAGATATCTACAGAACTTTACATCCAAACTCAACTGAATACACATTCTTCTCAAGTGCACATGGAACTTTCTCCAGAATAGACCACAAGCTGGGTCACAAATCGGGTCTGAACCAATACCAAAAGATTGGGATCGTCCCCTGCATATTCTCAGACCATAATGCCTTGAAATTAGAACTAAATCACAACAAGAAGTTTGGAAGGACCTCAAACATGTGGAGGTTAAGGACCATCCTGCTAAAAGATGAAAGGGTCAACCAGGAAATTAAGGAAGAATTAAAAAGATTCATGGAAACTAATGAGAATGAAGATACAACCGTTCAAAATCTTTGGGATGCAGCAAAAGCAGTCCTAAGGGGGAAATACATTGCAATACAAGCATCCATTCAAAAACTGGAAAGAACTCAAATACAAAAGCTAACCTTACACATAAAGGAGCTAGAGAAAAAACAGCAAATAGATCCTACACCCAGGAGAAGAAGAGAGTTAATAAAGATTCGAGCAGAACTCAACGAAATCGAGACTGTGGAACAGATCAACAGAACCAGGAGTTGGTTCTTTGAAAGAATTAATAAGATGATAAACCATTAGCCGACCTTATTAAAAAGAAGAGAGAGAAGACTCAAATTAATAAAATCATGAATGAGAAAGGAGAGATCACTACCAACACCAAGGAAATACAAACGATTTTAAAAACATATTATGAACAGCTATACACCAATAAATTAGGCAATCTAGAAGAAATGGACGCATTCCTGGAAAGCCACAAACTACCAAAACTGGAACAGGAAGAAATAGAAAACCTGAACAGGCCAATAACCAGGGATGAAATTGAAGCAGTCATCAAAAACCTCCCAAGACACAAAAGTCCAGGGCCAGATGGCTTCCCAGGGGAATTCTATCAAACGTTTAAAGAAGAAACATACCTATTCTCCTAAAGCTGTTTGGAAAGATAGAAAGAGATGGAGTACTTCCAAATTCGTTCTATGAGGCCAGCATCACCTTAATTCCAAAACCAGACAAAGACCCCACCAAAAAGGAGAATTACAGACCAATATCCCTGATGAACATGGATGCAAAAATTCTCAACAAGTTACTAGCCAATAGGATCCAACAGTACATTAAGAAAATTATTCACCATGACCAAGTAGGATTTATCCCCGGGACGCAAGGCTGGTTCAACACCCGTAAAACAATCAATGTGATTCATCATATCAGCAAGAGAAAAACCAAGAACCATATGATCCTCTCATTAGATGCAGAGAAAGCATTTGACAAAATACAGCATCCATTTCTGATCAAAACTCTTCAGAGTGTAGGGATAGAGGGAACATTCCTCGACATCTTAAAAGCCATCTATGAAAAGCCCACAGCAAATATTATTCTCAATGGGGAAGTACTGGGAGCCTTTCCCCTAAGATCAGGAACAAGACAGGGATGTCCACTCTCACCACTGCTGTTCAACATAGTACGGGAAGTCCTAGCCTCAGCAATCAGACAACAAAAAGACATTAAAGGCATTCAAATTGGCAAAGAAGAAGTCAAACTCTCCCTCTTCGCCGATGACATGATACTCTACATAGAAAACCCAAAAGTCTCCACCCCAAGATTGCTAGAACTCATACAGCAATTCGGTAGCGTGGCAGGATACAAAATCAATGCCCAGAAGTCAGTGGCACTTCTATACACTAACAATGAGACTGAAGAAAGAGAAATTAAGGAGTCCATCCCATTTACAATTGCACCCAAAAGCATAAGATACCTAGGAATAAACCTAACCAAAGAGGTAAAGGATCTATACCCTAAAAACTATAGAACACTTCTGAAAGAAATTGAGGAAGACACAAAGAGATGGAAAAATATTCCATGCTCATGGATTGGCAGAATTAATATTGTGAAAATGTCCATGTTACCCAGGGCAATATACACGTTTAATGCAATCCCTATCAAAATACCATGGACTTTCTTCAGAGAGTTAGAACAAATTATTTTAAGATTTGTGTGGAATCAGAAAAGACCCCAAATAAGCCAGGGGAATTTTAAAAAAGAAAACCACTTTAAAAAAAAAAAAAAAAAAAAAAAAAAAAAAAAAAAAAAAGAAAACCATATCTAGGGGCATCACAATGCCAGATTTCAGGTTGTACTACAAAGCTGTGGTCATTAAGACAGTGTGGTACTGGCACAAAGACAGACACATAGATCAATGGAACAGAATAGAGAACCCAGAAGTGGACCCTGAACTTTATGGTCAACTAATATTCGATAAAGGAGGAAAGACTATCCATTGGAAGAAAGACAGTCTCTTCAATAAATGGTGCTGGGAAAATTGGACATCCACATGCAGAAGAATGAAACTAGACCACTCTCTTTCACCATACACAAAGATAAACTCAAAATGGATGAAAGATCTAAATGTGAGACAAGATTTCATCAAAATCCTAGAGGAGAACACAGGCAACACCCTTTTTGAACTCGGCCACAGTAACTTCTTGCAAGATACATCCACGAAGGCAAAAGAAACAAAAGCAAAAATGAACTATTGGGACTTCATCAAGATAAGAAGCTTTCGCACAGCAAAGGATACAGTCAACAAAACTAAAAGACAACCTACAGAATGGGAGAAGATATTTGCAAATGACATATCAGATAAAGGGCTAGTTTCCAAGATCTATAAAGAACTTATTAAACTCAACACCAAAGAAACAAACAATCCAATCATGAAATGGGCAAAAGACATGAACAGAAATCTCACAGAGGAAGACATAGACATGGCCAACATGCACATGAGAAATGCTCTGCATCACTTGCCATCAGGGAAATACAAATCAAAACCACAATGATATCCCACCTCACACCAGTGAGAATGGGGAAAATTAACAAGACAGGAAACCACAAATGTTGGAGAAGATGTGGAGAAAAGGGAACCCTCTTACACTGTTGGTGGGAATGTGAACTGGTGCAGCCACTCTGGAAAACTGTGTGGAGGTTCCTCAAAGAGTTAAAAATAGACCTGCCCTACGACCCAGCAATTGCACTGTTGGGGATTTACCCCAAAGATACAGATGCAATGAAACGCCAGGACACCTGCACCCTGATGTTTCTAGCAGCAATGGCCACAATAGCCAAACTGTGGAAGGAGCCTCGGTGTCCAACGAAAGATGAGTGGATAAAGAAGATGTGGTTTATGTATACAATGGAATATTACTGAGCCATTAGAAATGACAAATACCCACCATTTGCTTCAACGTGGATGGAACTGGAGGGTATTATGCTGAGTGGAGTAAGTCAATGGGAGAAGGACAAACATTATATGGTCTCATTCATTTGGGGAATATAAATAATAGTGAAAGGGAATATAAGGGAAGGGAGAAGAAATTTGTGGGAAATATCAGAAAGGGAGACAGAACATAAAGACTCCTAACTCTGGAAAACGAACTAGGGGTGGTAGAAGGGGAGGAGGGTGGGGGGTGGGAGTGAATGGATGACAGGCACTGGGGGTTATTCTGTATGTTAGTAAATTGAACACCAATAAAAAATAAATTAAAAAAAAAAACAGGGATCCCTGGGTGGCGCAGTGGTTTGGCGCCTGCCTTTGGCCCAGGGCGCGATCCTGGAGACCCGGGATCGAGTCCCACGTCGGGCTCCCTGCATGGGGCCTGCTTCTCCCTCTGCCTGTGTCTCTGCCTCTCTCTCTCTCTCTCACTATCATAAATAAATAAAAATAAAAAAAAATTAAAAAAAAAAAAAAAAAAAAAAAAAAAAAACAAATGGTGCCAAAGGGGGGTGCGAATGAAGTATGGTTGTTAATATATGTCTCCTAAATTGACATCAAATATTCCAAATCTAGGTAGTAATTTAAGGAGCAAATTAAAGAAACCCACACAATCAGACACATCCTTTTCCATTTTCATTCATGCAGTTTAGTTTCTATGCACTGAAAAGCCTGTTATCACAAAATTAGACAGCCACGAATGTAAGTGACATTTTTTTCCCTTTTCTTTTCTGATTACCAAGAGGATCTCACCTAAGATTAGAAAGTATTTTGGTGCATCACCTCTCACGGGAATGTAAAAAATAAATTGATAAATTTATGCACCACTGTGAATTCTTCATGACTGAGTTGTCAATTGCTTCCTTCAGGCAATGAGCCAATGTTTATTAAGTTGCTACAATGGGCATATCGTTTTGTGAGGTTTTGTGCAAAGTGTCAAAAGAAATAGCAGTAGATATGATTTCCATCAAAGACAGTTGTGATCTAATGAAGGAGATGAATAAAATATATAAGAATAGAGGAGAATAAAAGTATATATATATATATATCACTAGAGATCATGTATGTATCACTATAAAACAATGATTATAGCAATGATAGATACATGTCTAGAGACTGTAAAAATAGCCAGAATTAAGTGGAATTGTTCTCCATAGAAATATGGTAAAGTAGAAAGAACAATTTTCAAATTTTATAAAATTGTAAATCAAAGAAGTCTATGATATTCAAATACTCGTTAGACATTTTTTTTTGTATTTGGGATTTCAGTTTCTCAACCTTATCATCAAGACTCACTGCCTCCCATCATCAATATTTATTGAGCATTTACAGTGTACTAGGCACAATAGAACATACAGAAAACATTGTTCCTGCTCTTGTGGAGCTTACATTCTAAAAGAAAAAAAATACACCTCTTTTAAAATGGTATTTTTGTTTGGTGTTTTCTGCAAGGTACTGAGGAAATAGTCTGTAGGGTGAGCTTTGGGTATAACTTAGCCCCATCATTATTTAAAGAGAGGAAGAGGAAGGATTTTAAAGGCAGACAATGACCTTTCAGGATAGGTAGGGCTTACAAGGAGATAAACACAATCTCATCAACTAAGGAGAGATTTGCTGCAGTAAATAGGATGAGGGAAATAGTTTGTGGGATGCAAGCAAAGGAAGCAAGGTATCCTTAGACATTGAGTGGAGCCAGAAAGATCATGCAGCCTTTTATCCAAGTACATGGCCACCAAGTAGGAATGGTTGGTGACAAGAACAGAAGGCTAAAAAAGGTAATCCTGTGCACCTGACAGAAAGAATAAAGGATCAAAATTGAAGGCAGGCTATAACAATATCAAGAAATTCTTAAAAACAAAAGTGATTTGGAAGCACAAAACTTAGTTAATGCTACCCAATGTCATGATGGGCCAAGAACATTGTGGCTTCCTAAGTTAGGAAATACCATATACCAAAATTTTAAATGGAACACATTACTTTTTTCCAGTCAATCCCCTGTCTCTGAAAAAAAGCTTTTTTTTTTTTTTCCCAGGGTAGGGGAGGAATATGGGACATGGTTGGGAACAGTAGTAGTTATATTAGTAGTATTTTGTTATGATAAACTTTGTATTTAAACTTGGTAAAAGCCCATTAGCTGCCAAGAGGGAATAAGGAATAAATTTCCAAAAATGTACAATTTCCTTTAAAGAAGTTTCAGAACCAAGAAACTAATTTACATGAAGAGCTGTAGAGAAAGTAGTTGAAAAGTCCATTCATAAAACTTTCATTCCACTTACATGAACTTAATACACGTGTTCTTAACAATTATGCTTGGATTGTTCATGAAAATTTCATAAGACATTAAACAAAGCTAGCCATCATCTCAAGTTATTTCCCTGTTAACTATTTTTACAGCACATGCATGTTAGGCAAGTATCAAAAAAAAAAAAAAAAAAAAAAAAAAAAAAAGAATCACAAAAGCAAAAAACCAAACCAAACCAAACAAACAAAAAAACCCTAAAAATAAAAAAGTTAAATACATGGGATTTTTGTTTTGCTGCTATGCTTGATATACATAAAGTAATGGATATTAAGCAATTCATTTTTACTGCATCTTTACTTGTACATATGTTCTTAGGTTGTCTAAAACATTTAAATACAAATAAAAGGAGTGTAGCAAAAATAATGAAAGCAAACAGCAGGTAACTTTACAAATAATGGAATGTGAACCGTTTCTGCCCCTATCCAGAGTAAATTGGGTCACAACTAAAGGAACACTTCTGCAACTGTACTCAAAGGTGTGCACATTGAGAATGAGTATTCCACAGATACTTGTGGTTCACATGTAGTATCTACGGGATACCCATTTCTACTACAGCCTTGTAAGTGCTCTAAACCTTAAAGTACCCACAATAACTACACCTGTATCTGGAACCAATTTTCTCTTTTACTCCCCACCAGGACAAACCAAGATGTGGGCAGTTTTCTTTGCTTAGACATGGAAGCAGTTTTAACACTGGCCCTTGTGAAGCCACAATGTACCAAAAGTACTATGCCAAACATTTATAACTAGTATAAAAATTCCACATCCCCATATTAGCCACCTCAAGATGAAAACAGATAACTCCCTAAATGTTAACTGGTTCTGCTCCCCTAATATTCAACATAAAAACCACATGGGAAATATAGAAATTCAAATAGAAGTAACATAAACCTGTCATAAATCGTAAACAAAAAACTATTTGTGGGACAGCATGAATGACAAATGGTCTACTGTGTAAATTTTAGAATGAGGCAGACAAAAGTTGGAAGGCCGGTTAATTTTCCCCTCCTTCTCCTGCTTCAGCTTCGTCTCCTTGGGTGTCCGATGTCCACAATGTCAAGTTGTCTCTCAGTAATTGCATTATTAGCGTGCTGTCTTTGTATGACTCTTCACTTAATGTATCAAGTTCAGCAATGGCTTCATCAAAAGCTGTCTTTGCAAGAGAGCAGGCTTTCTCTGGGGAGTTCAGAATTTCATAATAGAACACAGAGAAGTTAAGGGCCAGACCCAATCTGATAGGATGTGTTGGTTGCATTTCCTTTTTGCTGATTTCAAAAGCTTCTTGGTATGCTTGTTGTGACTGATCCACAATCCCTTTCTTGTCATCACCAGCAGCAACTTTGGCCAAGTAACGCTAGTAGTGTCCTTTCATTTTCAAATAGAAGACTTTGCTCTCTGCTTGTGAAGCATTGGGGATCAAAAACTTTTCCAAAAGAGATAGTACATCATTGCAGAGATCTCTTAGCTCATTCTCAATTTTCTCTCTGTATTCTTGAACCATCTGCTGTTTTTTCTCAGCACCTTCCGTCTGTTGCTCAATACTTGAGATGACCCTCCAAGATGACCTAGGGGCTCCTACAACATTTTTATAAGCAACTGAGAGAAGATTCCTCTCCTCATTGGGTAATTCAGCTCCTTGCTCAGTTACAGACTTCATGCAGGCTGGCATGTCATCATATCGCTCAGCCTGCTCGGCCAGTTTGGCCTTCTGCACCAGCTCATTTTCATCCATGACTGGGTGCTCTGTGTCTGGAGTGGGTGGCGGCGGACAGAGGGGTGCTCAGCAGTCTCTGGGCGGCAGCGGCGAGGCTGAGACTCTGTCCGTGGATCTGGCTGCTCACAGGCTACAGCGGCTCCACAGACACCCTCCTTAGACATTTTTATGACTTCTTGCAAACATTATGACTTTAGTTTTTCCAAGTTTCCAAGTCTGTGATTAATAGGTGATGTAAAATTGAAAAACTTCAATTCAAACCAATTTAGCACACATCTTTGACTTTTTGGAAGCACATAAAATTCATTCTTTTTCAGAGTTGCTCACATTTAAACACAAAGATAACTAAAAGGCTACTAAGCACAAATGAAACAGTACACAGAATCACCAGAAAAAATATTTATGATATTATGATAAAAGTTACTCATATTAACTCTCCATTAGAACGTTCATTATTTTGAATTTAACAGTAAAATAAGGTATCGTATTGATGTTACACATCAGTGAAAAATACATTGAAGTAGCAACTATTCTCTGGGTCTTTTGCAATTTGAAAATAACCGTGAACAATTACTGATTAAGAATTAACAATCACATTCAAAAGAGCTGAATCAATAGTGGTGATGGTATGTGGTTCATTTAGTTATGGAATGCAACAGCCTTGGAGTCAGGGTTTTGAATTCTGAATATCTTTAATTTTTATACTTTCATGCCACAAAAACCTGCAATAATTCATACTCCTTTAAGAAAAGTGTGATAGGGACACCTGGGTGGCTAGTGGTTGAGTCTCTGCCTTCGGCTCAGGGCATGACCCTGGGGTCCTGGGATCCAGTCCCACATTGGGCTCCCTGCATGGAGCCTGATTCTCCCTCTGCCTGTGTCTCTGCCTCAATCTCTGTGTCTCTCATGAATAAACAAATAAAATTGTCAATAAAAAAAGAAAAGAAAAGTAGGATAGAAGTGCCTGGGTGGCTCAGTCAGTGTCTAAATCTTAATTTTTGATTGGGTCATGATCTCAGAGTTGTGAGATGGAGCCCTGTGTCAGATTCCCACTGGGCGTGTAGCCCGCTTAAGAGTCTCTCTCTCTCTCTCTCCCTTTCCTTCTGCACTCCATGGAAAGAAAGAAAGAAAGAAAGAAAGAAAGAAAGAAAGAAAGAAAGAAAGAAAGAAAGAAAGAAAGAAAGAAAGAAAGAAAGAAAGAAAAGTATAATAAAATGGCTCAAATGCTAGGTGGGAACAGAGGATTATGATTCTAGTTCTGTTTTAGAAGATTATTAACTCCTACTTTGAGCAAATATTGTATATCTTTGAGCCTTGATTTCTTCATTTGTACTTTCATTCATTCAACAATTTTGGGTATGATCTATGGTGTGATAGGTATGGTTATGAAGTGATTAAATGAGAAGCAGTCTTTGCCTTATTAGGATGTATATAATAGGAGAGAAAGCAGTAAATGCACATAAGAATGTAGTTTCAGATTGTCAAACGTCTTTAAAGGAAAAAAATGGGGTGCTATGAGGGAGAACCAAGGGGCTGATGGCGAGCCATTTTTAAGTTTTCTGGTGACACCAGACTCTCTGGGAAAGTGACATCTGAGCAGAGACTTGAAGGTTGATGAGGAGATGGCCAGTTTTGAGAGAAGAAAAGGGAAAGGCTGTGCCAGGACAATAAACAACACCCGTGAGACCCTGGCGAGGAAGAATGCGGCATGTTTGAGGAATCTAGGGAAGCTGATGTGGTTGTAGCTGAAGAGACAAGAGGAGAGTGGTCACAGGGTGGGCTGAGTGAGAAACCGAGATCAGTGTAGGGACTCTCAAACCTCCGTCTTGTTCAGGGCATTGGGTTTTATCATAAGTGACGTGGGAAGCCATTGAGGAGTTTTAGATGAGTGATATGAACTTTCAGGCCTCAGTGTGGAGAATGGACTGAAGGGACACAAGAGGAAGGAAGAAGGAAAATGAAGAGACTTAATAATTGTCCACTTGACAATGATGGTGGTGGACTTTCCTTTAGGGTTGGTGATACAAAGGGACAGAAGGGGAAAGAACCAGCATGTATTACAGATGCAGAGTGGACAAATGTCATTAATAAATTGACTATGGGGGGATCCCTGGGTGGCTCAGCGGTTTAGCACCTGCCTTCAGCCCGGGGTGTGATCCTGGGGTCCTGGGGTTGAGTCCCACATCGGGACTGCATGGAGCCTGCTTCTCCCTCTGCCTGTGTCTCTGCCTCTCTCTCTCTCTCTCATGAATAAATAAATAAAATATTAAAAAATAAATAAATGGACTATGGGGATGAAGGAAAAAAGCAGTGTCCAGAATGACTCCTGGCTTTCTGGTTTCAGTAACTGGTAGACTAAGGAGGGGCCATTACTGAGGTGAGGAAGGCTGGGAATAATGATAACACCTATACCTCTGTGCTGCTTTGGGACTGCCTTTGGAAAGATCTATATATTTCCTGGGGTTGGTTCATATATAAACAAAAGCCATTTATAGAAATTGCATTCTGGTTTAGCATAATATAATATATTTCAAGGGCAACCTTGAAAAAATCAGATAATGGATTCTTTTTTTTTTACTAGGAAATAATATCTTGGGAAAATATGAATATTAATATACGCTACTGCATTGTGAGGGAAACAGAAAATCTAAGGAAAAAAACTTTACGTTTTTTTAAGTGGTATGTAGCAAACATTGAAAGAGTAAGATACATAAGTTGCAATGTTAGAGGGAGGAAATTAAGATATAAATAGATTGGTCTATAAAGCTCCCTAGGGACCATCTTCCTCATTCCTTGAAGAAAACTATTTATTGTTTTCCTATCTTCAGCAGCTCAGTGGTTGGGGTGGGCAAAGAGGATTTAGTGGTTGAGTCAGGTTTGGTATTTTTATGAAATGAGTGTAGGGAAAGAACCAGGATGCTCTTTGTAGACGTGGGTGGGAGAGTAATTAGAATTTTCTTGTGGCTGAAGACAAAGGAAAAGTGAACTAAAATTTAGGGATCGTGCATAGGAAACAAACTGAGGGTTGCTGGAGGGGAGGGGCGTGGGGGATGGAGTAACTGGGTGATGCGCATTAAGGAGGGTAAGTGATGTAGTGAGGTCTGAGTGTATTTTTTTTTTAAGATTTTATTTATTCATGAGAGACACAGAGAGAGAGAGAGAGAGGCAGAGAGACGCAGGCAGAGGGAGAAGCAGGCTCCCTGCAGGGAGTCCGATGTGGGACTCGATCCCGGGACCCTGGGATCAGTACCCGAGCCAAAGGCTCAACCACTGAGCACCCAGGTGCCCCAGTACGGTGTGTTGTATAAGACTGAGGAATCACTGAACTTTATCTCTGAAACTAATAATACACTCTGTTAATTAATTGAATTTAAGTTAATTTTAAAAATCTAGGGATTGTAGCAACAAGCAGTTAGTTACTCCTTTCTCATGATAAAAACCTAAGACAAAATGCACCATGCAAGTTCCTAAATTCATCCTGTTGTTTCGTGCTGCTAGGACATTTCTGTATGACAGATCTGATCTGGATAGTGCTAGAAAAAGCACCGGGCTGGGGACAAGTGCCAGACCTGCTGCATACTCAATGTGGGACTTTGGGCAAGTTCCTTAACATTATTCAGTCTGTTTCTTCATTTATAAAATAGGAACTGTAGTACCTGCCGCAAGAGTATCCTTGAAGGCCAAATAATATTTTCTTTTCTGAAATGCCCGCTATTATGCCTGGAGCTCTGTGGGCTGTCAATAAATAATTATTGAAGTAGAATCATGTAATTGCTCCTTTAAAAATAACAGATATAGTAAATATTCTGCTAATGAAATCATACTACTTTTAGATCGAGATTTTTCACTTTTAAATTGGTATTTTAGGGGCACCTATGTGGCTCAGTCAGTTGAGTGCCCAGTTCTGGGTTTTGGCTCAGGTCACGATCTCAGGGTCCTGGGATCAAGCCCTGCATCAGGCTCTGCACTCAGCCGGAGTCTGCTTGTTTCCCCCTCTCTCTGCCCTTGCCCCCTACTTGTGTTCTCTCTCTCTCTCAAATATATAAATAAATCTCTTTAAAAATTGGTATATTATATAATATTTTATGAAACTTCTTATGTGCACCTCTTTCTTGTAAAAATTTTTACTCTGAAAGAATTGTAGATTCACATGTAATTGTAAGAATAGAGATCCTGTATGTCTTGGACCCTGTTGCTCCTAATGATAACATCTTACATAAATATAATGCAGTATCAAGTGGGAAAGTGGGAGATTGCTACTGATAATCTTACTGATATTTTGCTGTCAGCTTTACATCTACTCCTTTGTATGTGTGTGTACTTGGGTCTAAGCAATTTTATCCTATGTGTCGATTCCTATGAAACCAGTACAGCCAAGAGACCAAGCGGTTCCATCTCAGAGATTCCTTGTGCTACTATTTTGTAGCTACCTCCCCTTAAACTCCTTCTTTTAACCTCTGGTAACTACTAATCCATTCTCCATATCTAGAATTTTCTTATTTCAAGAGATTTACATAAATAGAATTATATATATAATCTTTTGAGAATGACTTTTTTTTTCCACTCAGCACAATTCTCTTGAGAGTCATCCAAGTTATTGTGTGTATCAATAGTTCATTCCTTTTTATTGCTGAAGTAGTGTTTAATGATTTGGATGTACTGTAGTGTGTTTACCTTTTCAGTCTTTTTTTTTTTCCTTTTCAGTCATTGAAAGAGAATTTGGTTGTTTCTAGTTTGGGGCTATTAGAAATAAAGCCTCTATGAATATTTGTGTGCATGTGTGTGTGTGAATCCAAGTTTTATTTACACATTTTTGTTTTGTTTTGTTAATTCATTAATTTAATTCATTACCTCAGTATTTTTAAGTAATAGATAAGGAAATATAAAAATTAGCAGTGAGTAGGATTGTCTACGTTGGAGGTATTCCTCTTGGTCAAAATGGGGATAATTCTAGGACGCCTGGATGGCTCAGTGGTTGAGCATCTGCCTTTGGCTCAGGGTGTGATCTTGGGTCCTAGGATGGAGTGCCACATCGGGCTCCCAGTGAGGAGCCTGTTTCTCCCTCTGCCTGTGTCTCTGCCTCTCTCTGTGTGTCTCTCATGAATAAATATATAAAATCTTTTTAAAAATGGGAATAATTCTGACATTTATGTCAATGGACTATAATTAAATAATATAGCCTGACACATGGGAGCTCACATGTTGGCTACATATATATCTAAAATATTAGCACCATATAACTATGCCAGCTGCTGGTGAAAATGCATGGCTATATTTACATAGTAAAGATATTTATATGCCAATAAAACATGTTTGCTTGTAAACTGTCTCCCAAGAAAAACACTTCTAATTGTGACATGTACTAAAATTTAATGCCTTATTACAAATAAGTACAAACATTTGCACATATGCATCTCCCTTCCTTTGTGCAGAATGCACAGAAGTGTTAAAATAAGTAAAACCCTTGGCACATGCTCAGACCACATCAATTCTTACTCATCTAGTGTCACTAAATGAGAAGCCCTTTGCCTGGATGATTGGTAAAGTTACAAGGCTCAGCAATTGTTAAATAATTTTAACAGGGGGAATTGGGTGATGGGCATTAGGGAGGGCACTTGAAGTAATGAGTGCTCGATGTTGTATGCAACTGATGAATCACTAAATTCTATCTCTGAAACTAATGAGTCTATATTAATTAAATTGAATTTAAATAAATAAAAAAATAATATTAACAAATCCATATATAGAGCTTACTATATATTAAGCACTGTTTTTTGCCAGTAGTGCTTATTAATGTGAAATAAGTTCCACTAAAATCCTGTGGGGTATACGCTGTCAACGTCCTCCTCCTATAGCTAGGAACACTGAGGCACAGACAGTGATTAAGTAACTTTTCCAAGGTCTGACAGCCAGTAAATGGCAGAGTGGCGAAACAGTCTTGTTCCAAAGCCCATCCCCTAACTACATATTCTTTGCAAGTGTAGAATCAGTGAATTCAAATAAGTCAACATGCCCAAATAAGATGTTTTAATTAAAACTGGGATTCTGGGTTTTTCACTTCTGAAAGTGAAACAAGAACTCACAACTTTCCTTCAATTAAACTAAATTCTTTTTTTTTTAAGATTTTATTTATTTATTAATGAGAGATGCAGAGAGAGAGAGAGAATGAGAGGCAGAGACACAGGCAGAGGGAGAAGCAGGCTCCATGCAGGGAGCCCGATGCGGGACTTGATCCCGGGACTCCAGGATCACTCCCTGGGCCGAAGGCAGGCGCTAAACCACTGAGCCACCCAGGGATCCCCTAAACTAAATTCTTAAATAAATGTGGTATCATCATAGACATTTCCAAGCTAAAGCCTCAGTGCTACTTACCTTAGAATTAAACACATCAGGGTAGGTTCACTCAGGGTCTATTACAAGAACTTCTTTAAAAAAAAAAAAAAAAAGAAAAAGACTTTTTGAGAATGAGCTTATTCTAAGAGGAAAGAGAATTAACAAGCAAGCTTGGTAATCAGAAATGAGGACCAATTTTGAGTACAACGTGCTGTCTGCTTTTGAAATTTGCTTTTCAGCATGATGCTTATGAGTTTATCTCTAGGAAGCCGAGGTCCAAAGATAAAAATGTAAATATCCATTTTCACAAAAGAAGAATTAGTAATATATACGTCAAAAAGAGTAAGCAGAATTGCATCGGTACCCTTTAAAAAAGAGTATGGTACAAAAAAATGGAGGGATGAATAAGGTGAGTACAGAAAATATGAAACCTTGCTGCATTTAGGGCACTGACACATTAGTAATGCTTGAAGTTTCAGCCATACCCTGCCCCTACCACCATGGGAAGGCTCGAAACCTTTCATGGCAGCACCTGGCAAAATGCAAGTCTGAGTCTCTGGCTTCACTATCTGGGCTTAATGGATTCACCAGTGGCATGGGGCCAGCTTTGTGTCAGGAGGAGGCAGGGTGGCTGGCACAGAAATCAGCACCATGGACAGCAGGTGCTGGCCTGGCGCTGGGCACCATCCGCAAAGGGGTGCTGATGTGTGGGGAAATGTGGCGGGCACCAGGCGGAAGCAGGAAAAAAAACATGTTTATACTCATTTGATTGAAACCTCAAATAAGGCATTCTCAGAAAAATTGAGTGATAAGGAAGGGAAGGTTTTAGAGAAAAAAGTTGTGTAAAACAAGGTAGAGCTACGGCTAAAGAAATACTGCTCATCACTATAATGTTATATCATTATTATTTGTGCAACTGGCGCTTTGATACAACAGGGGAAAATCCAGGTTACAAATCTAGTTGCTTTCTCCAGGAATAGCTTTTGTCTTGTATATTTTTAATATAGTCTTGACTAAAGATAGAAAGATGTCTTTTAAATTTCAATCTCTGTGATGTAATGAATGATAATGTGTTCAGAGTCCAGAATGTGGTCTACTTTCTCTATATTTTGCCTAAAATATGTGAGCTCTGCGAAGTACATACAATCAGCATTTTCTTGTGATTTAGGGAATTCTATTGAAGTTGGTTAAATAACAGGAAGAGTTCTGGTTGCCTGTTGGTGCATAAAAAATAATTAAATCTTAGTGGTATAAAAATGCAACCATTCTATTAAGCTATGTTTCCTATGGGCAAAGAATTCAGACAGAGCATAGCCAGATGGTTTATGTATCAGGACTCCACCAGAGAAATAGCACCAGCAGGATGTATGTGTATTAAGAAACTTATTGCAGGGATCCCTGGGTGGCGCAGCGGTTTGGCGCCTGCCTTTGGCCCAGGGCGCGATCCTGGAGACCCTGGATCGAATCCCACGTCGGGCTCCCAGTGCATGGAGCCTGCTTCTCCCTCTGCCTGTGTCTCTGCCTCTCTCTCTCTCTCTCTGTGACTATCATAAATAAATAAAAATAAAAATAAAAAAAAAAGAAACTTATTGCAAACAATAGGCTTACATGATTGTGAGGGCTAATTAAGCTAGTCTGACACCTTCAGGGCAGGCTTTCAATAAGGGCAGGCTTCAATATCTTGGACGGGGGCTGCCACTGGTGGAATTTCTTCTTGTCTTCAATTGTATTCTATTGTTTCTCTGTAAATTCCACCTGTGGAATTGCAGGCCACAGGTGGAATTTCTTCTTCCTCAAGGAATCTATTCCATTCTGAAATCTTTCGACTGATTGGGTTAGGCTAACCCATATTACCCCGGATAATGTCTTTTACATAAAGCCAACTGATTGTAGATGTTAATCATGACTACAAAATTACCTTCTTATATAGATAAAAAACTATGTATCTATCTATCTATCTATCTATCTATCTATCTATATCTATCTATCTATCTATCTATCTATCATCTATCTATCTATCTATCTATCATCTATCTATCCACACTAGATATAAAACTTATATAGGGGGACAAGGCAACACCTTAATTTGTGTTTGATTGAATAACTGGGTGCAGTGGCCTAGCCAACTTTGACATATAAAACTGACCATCACAGTTTGCCTCTGCTCCGCAATGTCTGGAAATTCAGCTGGGAAAACTCGCAAGGTTGGGGTGACCCAAAATGCTGGGGAACTGTAAGGAGATTTCTTCACTCATGGACTGGTACCGAATTTAAAGGCTGGGCTCAGCTGGCCCTGTCACTGGAGTAGGATACTCATGCCCTATTTATTTGGCTTTGGCTTCTCACAGCATAACAGCTGGGTTTGGGGAAGGAGCAAGCTGAAAGGAAGTGCCCTGAAGGAAAACTGCCAAAAGAACAGGAAGACACTGTGTGGCTTTTACTGATCTAGCTTCAGAAATTATGAAGCCTCACTTCTGCACATTTTATTGATAACATGCATGTCACAAGGTCTGACCCAAGAGGAGGGAACAAGACTGCCTTTGATGGAGGAGTGGCGAGGTCACATTGCATGACAGCACATAGGATGGAGGATATTGTTGCAGCCACCTTTGAAAAATATTGTCTGCCACAGGTTATGAAAATGCACAGTGTCTCTGCCAACTGAAATAAAAGAAATGTTTAGAAGTTCACTAACTATTCATCAGCTCACCTCAGACACTCAAAAATGGCAGAATTTAATAGAATTAAAACTGATTTCTATAAATATGTTGCTCTTTTCTCCTATTCAAAAACCTATCAAGTTAGGGCTTCTTATTAAAAATATGATAATTTATGATTGCTCTGAGACTAACCCACTTAAAATTTCAGTGACCTTCTGGGAGTAAAGCAGATATTGGAACCTGTATTAATGATCTATTGCTGTGTAACAAATTACCACAAACTTGGTAGCTTCAAGCAACATACATTTATGGTCTCACAGTTTCTGTGACTCAGGAATCTAGGCATGGCTTAGCTGGGTTTTTTGTTTCAGGTTCTCTCACAAAACTGCAATCAGGATTGTTGGCCAGGGATGGGGTCTCATCTGAAGCTGAACTGAGGAAGGAGCCTCTTCCAAGTTCACATGATTGTGGGGTGCCAGGATTCAATTCCTTGTGGGCCATGGGACTGAGAGTTCCAATTTCTAGTTGGCTGTTTCCTGGAGGCTACCCTTAGCTCCTTGCTATATGGGCCTCTCCATATGGAAGCTTGCTTCACAAAGCTAGCAAGGGTGAAAGTCAATGGGGAGAGTCTGCTAGCAAGAGGGAAGTTAGAATCTTAAGCGATGAAATCACAAACATGACAGAGTGTCCCCTGGTTGTAAGCAAGTCACAATTTCTGTTCACACTGAAGGGAGGGAATTCCACAGAGTTATGAATACCAGGGGGCAGGGCTAATTTGGAGCCATCTTAGTGTCTATCTATCACAGAAAGGTTAGATGCAATTGCCACAGCTTGAGATAAGGTAGAGGCACTAGGTAGCCAAAAAGTGGATGCCTAATTCTACATCTTCTCAGCTCATCTCCCTTCTGCTATTTCTGCTGGGCCACCAGCTGAAAGTGGCTCGTTTGAACACCATTTTTACCACCTAAATACACTGATCTAACATTGATAATTGATCTGGTTCTTATTTTTTTTAAATAAAGATCTTTCAACATAAGCTCTTTCCTGACCTCCAAGACTAGGAAAAAATCTTGGAAGCTGTTGAAATATTTTTCCAGCACTTTGAAAAAGCACAGAATTGCCTATGCAGTCCTTGTCTGTATCAAAACACGAATGTGAGAAACCTGGAATGTCTTCTAAGTACTCATACACAGTGAAGCATTTTGTAAAGAGACAGAGTTACCTATTACAAAGTCCAGGAAAAGCCTTCTAGCAGCCTCAGTCCAAACCATTCATCAGATGCTAAAACAAATGAAATTGAATAGCATCTCCCAGGTGATGTCAGCTGGAAAAAAATCGAAAACCATTTTTGATTTGGGCTTTCTCTGAAAAATATAGCATATTTTATGGAAAGAGATACTTTCTTATTGTGTCCAAATAATATTTCTGCATGAGTTCCTTGTGGTAGTAAATAATATGTATGTCTTGGACACTTCTCTGCGGTTGATAGTTTTCCAGTAATTTAGTGGTAATAGGTTTTATTTTTTTAATTTTTAAAAAATATTTATTTATTCATGAGAAACAGAGAGAGAGACAGACAGACAGACAGATAGACAGACATAGGCAGAGGGAGAAGCAGGCTCCATGCGGGGAGCCCGATGTGGGACTCAATCCCAGACCCCAGGATCACGCCCTGAGCCAAAGGCAGATGCTCAACTGCTGAGCCACCAGGGATCCCATGGTAATAGGTTTTAAGGAGTATACACTGAGCTATACAGCTTCTCAAAATTGTTTCTCTAAAACATAGCTTTATATTTCTATCCCCTTTTCAATTGTACATAATACTATTTTCTATTTAGATACAGATGACATTTTTTCCTTTTTTTAAAAAGACATTTTGTTTTATTGAAATATAACATATATACAACACATTGCATGAATTATAGGTATACAGCTGGACAAATGATCGTACCATGTATACCTCCAGGTCAACACTAGTCAGATCAAATATTAGAATATTACCAGGATCCAGTTCTTTCTCTACAAAGTCCACTATCTGGACTTTAAACATCATGCATTTGTTTAATCTATTTTTGTACTTCATATAAATGAAGTCTTACAGTATGTCCTCTTGTATGTGGCATTTTCATACAAAGTTTACTTAGAAAATGCATTCATATTGCTGTGTATAGCAATAGTTCACTAATTTTCAGTGTTGTATAGCAGTCTATTGTGTAAGTATAATGTAAATCATTATTCTAATAATATCAGTTTCTAGTTTGGAGCTATTGTGAATAATGTTGTTAATGCACATTCTTCTACAGCCTTTTGCTACACATTTCTATGGAGCAGGTACCTAAGAGTAGTATTGCTTGTTTATAGGGTATGAGCAGTTCAGCTTTAGTAAATACTCCCAAATGGTTTTCCAAAGTGGCTGTACTAACTTATATTCATACCAGAAAACGCTTTGAGGGGAAAATTGAGCTCGCCTTTCCACATTTCCCTTCTTTATTGGATATTTGTCACTTAAACCCTCACTGTTTTGGAATCTTTCATATGCCTTCAATCAAATATTTAAAAATATTTTGTCTGCCTTTCTTAGTTCTCCTCTGCCCCAGCAGGAGTTTGCTCTGCAGAAGTCTAATAGACTGTTCTCAGAACAGAAATCCGGTCTGCACGTCCTTTGAGCCTCAGGAACAGTAAAAGCTAACTTTTATTTTGTTCTCCTAAAAAAGAAATGAATGAGTAAGAACTAAACAGGCAAGTGAGTACAAACAGAAAAAACAAGAAGGAATAGCATGCATAAAGACAAGGGCATAATGTATGCAGAGAATCATAAGTAGTTTAGCATAGCTGGATCGCAAATTATGAGATGGTAGTAGAAAAATTACAGAAGCCATGTTATAAAAGACCTTAATGCCATACTAAAGAGCTCGAATTTTCATTTAAAAGCTGAGGGGGATCATTGGTCATTTAGTGCAGGAAAGAATAGGATCAGATTTTAATTTTCTAAAATTTATGTTGAAAGCAGTATGGGATGTATCTGAGGGCCAAGACTGGGATCTAGAAAATTAGTGTCGTGAAGAGGTATAAAAGAAAGGATAGAGCTTAAATGAGAAAAAAGGGAACAGATTCAAAATATGTTTGGATGGTTAAGTCTGTAAGAAAAATGAAGAAAAAGTGAGAAATGATGCCCAGTGTCTTGCTTGGGTGAGCAAGTGCACAATGGTGTCAATACCTGACACGTGGATGAAAGCAGGAGGTCTCTTGGATTGGTAAAGGATGGAGGCAATGATTGAATTCACTCTGGACAATGTCCATTTAAAGGTGCCTTTGGGAAACACAGGTACATGTATGAGTGTGGAACCTGAAGATACTGGGAGGGGCTGGCGATAAGATTTTGGTGTTATCAGTGATAGGTGGTTGTAAAAATCTTGAGATCAATTAGATAACTCAGGTGATGCTACTTATGCAGAGCAAGAAGGGAAATGGACCACAGACAAAGCCTCACCCTAAGAATGACAAGCAGAGGGAGATGGAATAATAAAGCAGATCAAGAAAGCATTACCAGAGAAGCAGAAAGAGAATCAGGACAGAGAAATGTAATCAAACCAATGAGATGCATACTTTAAGGAAGGAGAGGTTAACGGTGTTAAAGCTGGAGAGAGGATTTCTGAGATAACAAATGTGTTTATTTGGACATTAGAACCTTATGGCTTTAGTTGACTAGAAGGGAAAGAAATCAGATCATAGTGATCTGAGAAACAAACAAAACTTACTCTTGAGATGTTCAGATGAGAAAGAAATGAGAGATAATTGTAAGGCTAAAAGATACTGAAAGGTCAAGGATATTTTTTAAATTATGAGGGATGTTTGCACATGAACTGGAGGGTAGGGCTGTAACACAGAAGGAGGAACTGGGCTGATCTTGAGAGGTCAGGAGAGGGTTAACAGATTGAGAAAAGTGGAAACTATAGCTGGAGACTGTAGAAGTGTAGCAATTCTGAGTAATTGCAGGATTCTTTGCTTTCTGTGTAATGCTTTTCTGAAATACTTGAATTTTTATGGTTAGCATGCGTTACTATTATAACCAGAAAAAGCAATAAAGATTAAAATAAAGATGCAATGAAGCATTGGATTTCTGTAAAGATTCAAGAAAATCAGAATGAGAAAAGTCCTCAAAATATGAAATTAGATTATTGAATATTATTCTCCCTGTACCTTTGTTATTTAAATGAAAACACTTATTTGAAAACCAAGAATTTGACTATTTGTGGGGGGCATCATTCGGATTTTTTCCCAAGTAAATAAAGCAGCGTTCCTCTCAAGAGAAAAATAGTTCCCTAAATATACACGTCATATAATTCATTAGAAAACATTATCCTAGGAAGACTGCTTGTAGGCACTTAATCATCTATTATTTTCTTTCTCTGAATAGTTCTTGTGATATTATTCGTAGCATAATTTGCCTGATTCAGTACTATGTTTAACGATTCCAAAAATAACCTATTGATTCCAGCAAAAATTTGACAAGGGAAAGGATTTGGCAGAGAGAAATGTTATACTTCATGAATTAGTGCCTGTACCACTCAATCTTCCCCTTTTGCTAGATTGTCCCTTTTGGTCTAGCTCAGAAGCTAGCAAGTGAAAAATGAAAAACTATCTATTATAAGTGAGTGATGGGAAAAGCAAGATGCTTAAGTGAAAGTCATCGAATATTATAAATTCATGTGAAATTCTGAGGATTCCTCTATCCTCGCTCCCTCCCTGGATGGAAGTGGGGCAGATTATCTATTATATTGCTGAGCGTTGTACTAAGAAAACTATATTAAGTTAGTAGTGGTTGGGTAGGCGTGGCCGGATCCAGTCTGCTCCTCGGAGATGGACAACACGATTCCTCCGTGTTTGCTGTATCCAGGGTGGCAAATAGGCTTCATTTTGACTGCACCTCTGATCAGGTGGTCCTGGCTGCTTGGAGCTCTATCATAAATAGGCTGGAGGCACGGAGTGGGTGAAAGCAGAAATGTCTGCTATGGCAGGTGGAGTAATGATAACCTGGGAACTAAAAAGGTAAAGGTGTTGGAGCCTCTGCCTTTGAGGGTGGCCCACAGTGGAGATCCTACTCATTGGCGTGGTGCTAGCAGAGCAGGAGTGCCAATGAACTGAGTATACTTGCAGGATTCTTTGCTTTCTGTGTAATGCTTTTCTGAAATATTTGAATTTTTATGATTAGCATGTATTACTATTATAACCTGAAAAAGCAATAAAGATTAAAATAAAGATGCAATGAAGCATTGGATTTCTGTAAAGATTCAAGAAAATCAGAATGAGAAAAGTCCTCAAAATATGAAATTTTTCATATTTTCAAATTTTTCACTGGGAGGTTTGGAGGTCAAGGGTTCATGTAGGGAGGTTATAGGAGGAACTAAGTGGGTGAGAGAACATGTGGGAGCAAATTCCCTGGATCTGGGCTCAAGCCTTGATGTGGTGTGACCTTGGGTCACATTTGTTCTTTCATCAGCAGGAAAGAATGAGAATAATAATAATTTTCTTGTTTTTTAAAAAATAATAAGTCATTAATAGGATTGATTTATTCTGCACATACATAGATGAGAATTGTTTGTAAACTCTAGAGCACTATTACAATTTTTTAAAGATTTTATTTATTCATGAGAGACAGAGAGAGAGAGAGAGAGAGAGGCAGAGACACAGGCAGAGGGAGAAGCAGGCTCCATGCAGGGAGCCCGATGTGGGACTCGATCCTAGGTCTCCAGGATCCCTCCCTGGGCTGAAGGCAGTGCTAAACTGCTGAGCCACCCAGGCTGCCCACTATTACAATTTTTAAAAGTTGATTGGTAATGAGTGTGTCTGGATGACTCAGTAATGCCTCCAACTCTTGATTTCAGCTCAGGTCATGATCTCAGGGTCTTGAGAGGGAGCCCCACGTTGGGCTCCATGCCCAGCATGAGGCCTGCTTCAGATTCTTTCCTCTTCCCCGCCTCTGCTCTCACACACTCTACACACTCTCTCAAAAAAAAAAAAAAAGAAGAAAAGAAAACCGATCAGTAGTGACATAGTTATGACATGTTCACAAATAGCATTTATTGCATTTTTCATTGAATCCTAGTGATATGAGAGTAATATATCCAGTGCTGAGAGAACGGACGAGAGAGAGATTATTTCCTGCTGGAGAGATGGCTCCTCATGAGGATGGCTTTATGAGGAAAGCAGTGTTTCAGCTGGGCCTCAAAGGTTAGATAGGAATCTGGTAGTTGAAGATAAAAGGACTCTTCTAGGAGGAGAAAGCTGGGTGAACGAAGGCCTAAAATGAAGAAAACAAAAAAATAAGAAAATAATAAATAAATCCTGTAGTTTTCCTGGTGCTTTATGATTTAGAATGTCTTTTTTTTTTTTTTTTTTATAACTGGTTGAGAATAACCATACCATTTCGCTGTAGCATGGGATGTGCTTTGGGGGCTGGAGAGAAATAAGATTGGGGATCCTGACTGAGATAATATTTTGGAGGAATTTGAATTCTTTCTTAAGGAACATGCGTAGAGATGAGCAATCCACATAGATGCAAAACATTTCATGAACAGAGATTCCAATTCTCTGTTGTCACAGAGGAGCATACTGCATGTACTTGGTATGTTAATAGATTGTGCATTTTATAGATTTTATTTATTTCCCTTCCCTGGATATTTGCTTACAACTCTACATTTTGCAGGACTTTAATGATGCCTTCTGTGTACAACTCTTCTCTGACCCTTAATACCTCTCCTGAGCAATTGTACTCCTTGCCTGGGCACATAGCTTTTAGTGCCTTCATGGTTCGTGCAGGAAAGGACGTCCAAATTCATCTCTTATTGCACCCCTCCCTTGTTCAGAATCCCACAGTGCTTCTGCCTTGCGTTCTGGATAAGGTTTGGACTGCTTGGCCTGGCATTCATCTTATCTGGCTGAAAATCACCTTTCTAGTTCTATCTCCTATTATTCTTTGATATATGCCCTATATTCCAACCATCTTTTTTCTCTTTCTCCTCTAAATATAGTTTGAGCCACTTTGACCTGCCCCTGTGCTCCCCTCCCATGCATTCAAGTTGTACCTAATCATTCACTAGTAAATTCAAATGCCAGTTCCTATACAAAGTTTTCTCTAAACCTTACATCTGGAAGTGATCATTCATGCTTTTAACTCATAATAGGTAATACTTTTATATCGCTTACTATGTCTTAGACACTCTCTTCAACCTTTTACATAAATTAACTCATTTCATTCTTACAACACCACCTGTAAACCAGGTATAGTTACTGTTTCTATTTTACAAATGAGAAAACTGAGACATATCCTTATTTTGCCAAACATTACGTAACAAATAACTGGCATAGTTGTGATTTGAACTGAGGAACTCTGACATCAAGAGTTGGGCTGACTGCTATGTTATTATATGGCCTCTTGCATCTTATAACAGTTGGCATCTGCCTGTGGCACTTAGTATTTTTAATTTGATTGCTTGTAGATTTACTCTACTTGCCCGCTTTGCCTGACCCTGGGCCTTTAACTCTTGGGAACCCACCTACTGTAATTGGAAATACATGCATTAAGAGAGAAATCTGGGTATCCTGTTTCTGACAATGGCCAAAGTCCCAATTTTTTCCCTGGTCTAGCCTTGGTCGTTAATTCTTGCTCCATTACTATTTACTTGACCTTTGTCTTTAACTAACGTAACTTCTCCTTTTTCTCTTTGTTTCCCTTGCATGTGTTTCTGTCCTCCTTGGGTTCCTACTATATCTGGCTTTTAACCCTGAGATCCTGGACCAACATATCTGGCCACTCTTGCTCCAGCTTTTCTTGGGAGAAAGAGTCAGAAACTACAGTATTAGACATTCCTAAGGGCAGAGATTCTTATCATCCTGTATCCTATAGAACGAGGATGTATCTTCCACATGGGAACTCTGTAATCTTTTATTGAATAAAAGGATGAGCAAATGAAAGTGGCCACCATCTGCTTATTGTCCTTGACTGCTAGTAATGTCTTTTCTGATGATTTTTACTATTATCTGTTTCTCGCACTATCCTTTACGTTGAATTCGGATTTCAGCCTTGGCTCTCCAAATCTTATGGGTCCTGCTATGACTCAACTAGTTAAAATGGCAGGTGCTTATTGGGCACAGAGAGGATATAACAGAAGATGCAGACACTGATTTTAAAATAATTTCATTATCATTTTCTCATAAAGGCTCACATATATAAAAACTTGTTATATTAAAAATACCAATTTAACAGTTTCAGATGAAAGTAGTTGTTGCAAGTAGACACACAACTAAATGACAAGTAACAGGACAGATGATAATTTGGGAGAAGAGGACAGGATCATCTCAGGCAGGATGGCTAGCAAAGGATTTCAGAAGAATGAAGAATTTAAAAAATTTATTTCTTTTTCTTTTTTTTTAGAGTTTTTACTTAAGTTCCAATTAGTTGACATACAGTGTATTATTAGTTTCAGGTACAGAATTCAGTGATTCATCACTTACAGAACAACACCCAGTGCTCATCACAACCAGTGTCCTCCTCAATCCCCTTTACCCACTTAGCCCATCTCCCCATCTACCTCCCCTCCAGCAACCCTCAGTTTGTTCTTCATAGGTAAGATTTTTTTTTATGGTTTGCCTCTATTTCCTCCCCCATGTTCATTTGTTTTCTTTCTTAAATTCCACATAGAGTAAAATCATATTATATTTGTCTTTCTCTCACTGACTTATTTTGCATAGCATAGTACTCTCGGGCTCCATCCATATCATTGCAAATGACAAAATTTCATTATTTTTTGTGGCTAATATTCTGTTATATGTATGTATGTATGTAAGTGTGTGTGTGTGTGTGTGTGTGTGTGTGTGTGTGTGTGTACCCCACATCTTCTTTATTCATTCATCAGTCAATGGACACTTGGGCTGTTTCCATAATTTGGCTCTTATAGATAGTGCTGCTATAAACATCAGGATACATGTATCCTTTTGAATTAGTATTCTTGTATTCTTTGGGTAAATACCTAGTAGTGCAATTGCTAGGTTATAGGGTTGTTGTATTTTTAACTTTTTTTGAGGAATCTCCATATTGTTTTCCAGAGTGGCTGCACTAGTTTGTATTCCTAGCAGCAAAAAATGCAGTTCAAAAATGTTCCCCTTTCTCCACATGCTTGCTGACACTTGCCTTTTTTTGTGTTGTTGATTTTAGCCACTCCGACAGACGTGAAGTGATCTCATTGTAGTTTTTATTTGCATTTTCCTGATGATCAGTGGTGTTGGGCATCTTTTTATGTGTCTATTGGCCATCTATATACATCTTCTTTGGAAAAATGTCTATTCATGTCTCTACCCATTTTTTAATTGGATTATTCATTTGGGGGCTTTATAAGTTCTTTATATATTCTGGATACTAACACTTTATCAAATATGCCACTTACAAATGTCTTCTCAAATTTCATAGGTCGCTTTTTAATTTGTTGATGGTTTCCTTTGCTATGCAAAGCTTTTTATTTTGATGAAATCCCAATAGTTTATTTTTACTTTTGTTTCCCTTGCCTCAGGAGACATATCTAGAAAGAAATTGCTATGGCTGATGTCAAAAAGGTCTGTGTTCTCTTCTAGGATTTTCAGGTCTCACAGTTAAATCTTTAATCCATTTTGAATTTATTTTTGTGTTTGATATGAGAAAGTGGTCAGTTTAATTCTTTTGCATGTAACTAATACCATTTGTTGAAGGAACTGTCTTTTTCCCATTGAGTAGGATTCATTGACCATAAGGTTGTGGGCTCATTTCTGGGTTTTCTATTCTGTTCTATTGATGTCCATTTTTGTACCAGTACCATACTGTTTTGATCGCTACAGCTTTGTAACATAAGTTAAAGTCTGGAATTGTGGTAAAAAATAACATGAAATTTACTATCTTAACCATTTTTAAGTGTATGGTCAATAGTGTTAAGTATATTCACATTACTTTGTAACAGGTGTCTAAGACTGTTTTGTCCTGCAAAACAGAATCTCCTATACTTATTAAACAACTCTCATCTCCCCTTCCTCCTATCTCCTGATAACCACCATTTTACTTTCTGACTCTGAATTTGAATACTTTAGATCCTTCATATAAATGGGGTCACACAGTGATTTGTTTTCTTAAGAAGAATGTAGATTTTGAGCTGTGTCTTTAAAGATGATTGTGACTGAATAGGCAGAGATGAAAGGGGCTACATAAGGTAAATTGATTAACATAGTGTAGTGTGAAAAGGAATTATTTCCTTAACGTGTACTGAGATAGATAGAAGCCAAGACATGTTCCTTATTTATTTACCTTGGGCCAATTCCTCTTAAGTTATGGATGTTTTGAGGCACCTGGGTAGCTCAGTTGGTTAAGCACCTGCCTTTGGCTCAGGTCATGATCCCAGGGTTCTGGGAATCAAGCCCCACATGAAGCTCCCTGCTTAGTGGGGGGCCTGCTTCTCTCTCTCCCTCTTGCCTGCTGCTCCCCCTGCTTGTGTTTTCTCTCTCTCTCTCTGTCAAGTAACTAAATAAAATCTTAAAAAAAAAACCTTATGTTTTGACTGCTGTTCACTGTGTATATTTATATCTGACTTTTTTTTTTATATCTGACTTTAGCTGTGGTTTTCAACTAGGGAGGATCTTTGGACATTAGTTATATAGACTTATCAATGTAAATTGTGATCCAGAAGATAAGTAGATTGTTGTCTAAAAGCATGGACACTTGGGGTCATTGTTTTCACTTTAACTGTGATGGAATGGAGTATTTAGGTTTGGCTTTGAAACAAAGGTTTTCTGTTTGTTTGTTTTTTTAAAGAACCAACCCATCAAGATAGGAAATCTACATACTGGTTTGTGTAATAATGAACTTAGGCACATAGATAACACATGTTTTATTGTTGTATTGCTCTTTTAATCAACAATTCTATATCATTAGGAACTGGTAATTTTTTTTTTTTACCTAAGAGACAAGGTTCTGACACAGTTCTGAGCCTTTTAGGTGCAGTCTTCTTCTTCTTCTTTTTTAAGATTTTATTTATTCATGGAGACACAGAGAGAGAGAGAGGCAGAGACATAGGCAGAGGGAGAAGCAGGCTCCTCTCGGGGAGCCCGATGTGGGACTCGATTCTGGGACCAATATATGCCCTGAGCAGAAGGCAGATAGATGCTCAACCTCTGAGTCACCCAGGCATCCCTTAGGTACAGTCTTCTTGAGTTTTGTGTTAATCATCCTGGACAGGTCACATGACTCTCCACATTTGGACAGGACTAGACCTCACATAAGGGATCAACCACAAGTCCATGTGGTACCTTAGGGTGAATGAGGAAAAGGGACCTTTTCTCCAAGACAGTAACTTCTATCTGATGGGATATGGTCTTGATATCTGCTGCAATCTGCTAAAACATTATAATAATTTGGTCAACTATATGAACAGTGGCCTGTAGGGTTGTGCAGGACAAAGACTATGGAAGAGTCTTTCAGAAGCACAGTGGCCATCGACAGAAAATGGAGCGGAGCACCTAGGTCACTCTCTGTGAAGGCAGAGGAGTTAACAGGTATAGATTTTTCCCTGTAGATGTGTCACAGGGCAAAACAAGATGGAAACCTAGAACTTGAGTCTCGATACTATGAGATAGGCAGAATGAAAATTAGGTATAATACCAAAGTCGAGAAGTGGAAGGTTGGGTTTGCCAAGAGTCAGAACTTAGGGGGACAAGCGAAATGCATGTATGAGGATTTTGGATAAGAAATGCAGGTATTTGAAGCAGCTTTTTACAAAATTATAATGCAAGTTTGCACAGGAATATATAGTTAACTTAAAGGAACAAGAATGGGGCAGATAACAGTTTATGTTCATAGTAGTAGTAATAATAACTCACATTTATGCAGTGCTTCAGAATTTATAGGACATTATTTTTTTAATAATAAATTTATTTTTTATTGGTGTTCAGTTTGCCAACATACAGAATAACACCCAGTGCTCATCCTGTCAAGTGCCTCCCTCAGTGCCCATCACCCATTAACCGCCCCCCCCCCCCGCCCTCCTCCCCTTCCACCATCCCTAGTTCGTTTCCCAGAGTTAGGAGTCTTTATGTTCTATCTCCCTTTCTGATATTTCCCACACATTTCTTCTCCCTTCTCTTCTATTCCCTTTCACTATTATTTATATTCCCCAAATGAATGAGAACATATAATGTTTGTCCTTCTCCGATTGACTTACTTCACTCAGCATAATACCCTTCAGTTCCATCCACGTCGAAGCAAATGGTGGGTATTCCTCGTTTCTAATGGCTGAGTAATATTCCATTGTATACATAAACCACATCTTCTTTATCCATTCATCTTTCGATGGACACCGAGGCTCCTTCCACAGTTTGGCTATTGTGGCCATTGCTGCTAGAAACATCAGGGTGCAGGTGTCCCGGCATTCATTGCATCTGTATCTTTGGGGTAAATCCCCAACAGTGCAATTGCTGGGTCGTAGGGCAGGTCTATTTTTAACTCATTGAGGAACCTCCACACAGTTTTCCAGAGTGGCTGCACCAGTTCACATTCCCACCAACAGTGTAAGAGGGTTCCCTTTTCTCCGCATCCTCTCCAACATTAGTGGTTTCCTGCCTTGTTAATTTTCCCCATTCTCACTGGTGTGAGGTGGGATATCATTGTGGTTTTGATATGTATTTCCCTGATGGCAAGTGATGCAGAGCATTTTCTCATGTGCGTGTTGGCCATGTCTATGTCTTCCTCTGTGAGATTTGTGTTCATGTCTTTTGCTACAGGACATTATTAATACATATCTTATTTTGATATTTTTGAGTACCTTTTAAGGCAAGAAAACCATTTATCATGATTTTATAAATAAAGATAAATAAGTTTCCATGACTTGCTCAAGTTCATATATATGATAAAGCTAAATTTTAAGAATATTTTATTTACTTACTTATTTGAGAGAGAGAGAGAGAATGGGTGGCAGGAGGGGCAGAGGGGGAGAGAGAATCTCTTAAGCAGACACCAGGCTGAGCATGAAGGCCCACACAGAGCTCAGTCTCACCACCCTGAGATCATGACCTGAGCCGAAGCCAAGAGTTGGACACTTAACCGACTGAGCCACCCAAGTGCCAAATACTTCTCAAATACTTCTGAGTCCATGATATTTTTTAATATACCATGATTTATTGTTTTTTTTCTGATAAAGTTCCACAAAAGTTTCCTGGTTAAACTGTTCCCTAGACTTCTACTGCAAGTCACCAAATTTATTTCCTTTTATTTCTGGGCACAAAATATAGACTCCATTTCCAGCCACATTACTAAATGATAGAAAATGATGTAGATCACTTCCAGGCCTGAGCCATAATGCAGTGCTCATCTCCCTCTCTTTTACTGTCTTGATGTCAATAACCATGGCAGCCTTAAAAACTACATTTTAAAAAATTCAATTAATTAACATATAATGTATTATTCATTTCAGAGGTAGAGGTCAGTGATTCTCAGTCTTTTTTTTTTTTTTAAGATTTTATTCATTTATTCATGAGAGACACAGAGACAGAGAGGCAGAGACACAGGCAGAGGGAGAAGCAGGCTCCATGCAAGGAGCCCAATGCCGGACTTGATCCCAGGGCCCCAGGATCATACCCTGAGCCCAAGGCAGGTGCCAAACTGCTGAGCCACCCAGGGATCCCCTATCAGTGTTATATAATACCCAGTGTTCATTACATCACGTGCTCTTCTTAATGTCCATCACCCAGTTGCCCCATCCCCCTCCCCCCATCCCCTCCAGCAACCTTCAGTTTGTAGAAACCATGTGTTGAGGATGGAAGAGTCTCTATCCACTTGAGTATTTGAATAACTACATGGAAAAGAGCCCTTCCTCTTCCAAGGGATCATTTCTATTGAGTTTATTGAGCAGGAAGTTCTATTAAGTTAAGCCCCTGAGCATTTGGGTGGCATCTATTTCTTACAGCGGCTAATGTTACCTTAGTAATGACCTCTCTTTACATTATTTACATGTAGTCTCTACTATGTAAGCATTTCGCTCTTGGTTGCTTATCTGTGACTGAAGTTATTTGGGGTAGGTGTCCAACTTTTGCTTTAAGGCTGGATTTATACCATTACTTCCATTTCCTCTTTAATCCTTCTGGTCTTTGAAGCACATGGAATTAGGTTATATACTTTGCCATCTCCTCTCCCCCCCCCCCCCCCCCCCACCTTTTAAAGCAATCTACTCTCCTCCACATCACTCCCCCCATGCATTATGGATTTTAGCCATTAGTTTACTAAATTTCTCACCATCACTATTTTTGTTTATTCTTTGACCGTCTCTTCCTACCTCTCCAGTTCACTTACTCTAGTGTAACTAAGTGAGAGTAATCTACTCCAGTAATTCTTGGATGCCATTAGGAACCCTAGTCCATTGACTCTCACTGGTCAACATCCATCTTTACCTTTACCTGGTTAAAATTTCTCGGTCTATTGTTAAATAATTTCCATGTATACATATTCAGCTCCTTTGCCTTATTCCTCCTACTGTTTTGATCTGGGAGAAATCCAACCTTGAGTAAATTCAACTTTGTTCCTATTCCATCATTGGATCAGTACAACTGAATATAGCTGGGAAAAAAATGCAACAGTGCTTTCTAGGCTAACTTTAAATTTATGTTCACAAACCTCAACTGGATTTGGTGTCTGGCCCTCCTCTACTTTCCACATATGCTTTTTCCAGTGATTCCATCCAGGTCTGTGGCTTTAAATATATCATATGTTATTAACTCCCAAATGTCTATACCCAGACTTAACTCTTCCTGTGTAATCCACACCTGGATACTCTACTCTCCATGTGCCTACCCAACAGGCATTCAAACGTCTCAGCAGCCAGGGAGACTGGATGCAATGTCCAGTGTAGTCCTTGTCCAGTTTCCCAACCATACCTGCAATATTGGTGAAGGAATAAGTACCACCAACAACTAATGTTTATTCAGTGCTTACTTTATGCTGGGAACTTTGCACATAAAATGATCTAATCTTCACAGAAAATCTATTAGACAACATAATTATTATCATCTCTGCTTCAGAGAAGGGGAAACTGAGATTCAGAGCCCAAATGGCAGAGTTGGAATTTAAATCAACTAAGCAGGGCTTAGCAGACTTTTGCTGTAAAGGACCAGATAGTAAATATTTTCAGTTTTGTGGTCTATATTGTCTCTGTTACAACAAACCACCTCCACTCTTTTAGCGTGGAAGTAGTCACAAACAGTGCATAAATAAACACATATAGGTGTGTTCCAATAAAACTTTATTTACAAAAATAGGTGATAGGACATATTTTTGACTTCTTTATTTACAAAAATAGGTGATAGGACATATTTTTGACTTAACAGGTGATAGACTGCCAATTCCTGCTTATTGCTGCATTGCCTGGGTTAAATGAATGACTGAACAAATGAATGAACCAATAAATGAATGAATGACACCCTCTTTGGCACCAACTCCCCCTGTTTTGTTCCCTCCCGGTTCTCTCGTGAGTATTCATGAGACTGCTGGAAAATCATGTCACTGCCAAGGAAAAAACACCACAATTACTCCTTAGGGCTGAGTGAGGAGCGCAAAGGGCAAAATCTTATAAGAATTGTGTTTTGCTCCTAAGTTGGGTTAGGTGAGCAATGTCCTAGCTCCCTTAGACTCTAATTGGATGGCTAAGAGATGTAAATCATAAGTTTTTGGTCCGGGAGTATGTTCCTTCTAGGATGGAGTCCTAACATTTCTCACCAGAACCTTCATGATCTGTTTTAACTGTCCAGTGTCATTATTTTCTACACTTACTCCCTCCAGCAACACAGGAGACCTTGCAGGATTTGGAACATGCAGGTTCCCTCTCACTTTTCGGTCTGTGTGTATCCTGTCCTTTCTGCCTGGAAAACTGTCTCACTTCAATGGCCAGGCTCACCAATTGTTTGTTCTTTAAAACTCTGCTGGGATGCACATGTGAACACACACACCCCACAGAATTTCTCTGTTGCTAATTAATTTTCCATTGATTAGGAGCACATGAGACATGAGAAACAGATTACTAAATTAGGTAATATTTTCAACAAAATAGCACTAGGGTAAATGCTGTCATTACTTCACACCGAAATTTAGCCAGAAGGTAATTGGTTGACGGAAGAGCTAAGCACTGCCGAGGAGAGTGTTTGAGCAAGGGTGTTCCTTTGCTGGTGGTTAGCTGTGAAGCTGGGGAGGAAAGCGTTACAGGTGTTTTCCGTGGCTGCCAATTTCCCTACTGTCTTGGGTGTTGCAAACTGATTTTCCTCTGCCAGTGCATGTAGTTTACAAGACGAACCTCACATAAAACACAGTGGTTACATTCCTGAGAACATATGCAAAATTAAACCACTGACCCAGTAATCAAATAAAACTTCTCATAAATTATGGAGATTGTTCTTTGCTTTTCTTAAAGCAAACAAGCCCTTTGTCCCTTAATTTTCCAAATAAATGCTCTTGCAACAAATAGGAACTTTATGGGTCCAGAAGGGGATGCAAGCAATAGCCCTGTGGCCTCCCAGTGAAATCAAAGACTTCCCTCTGCTTCCTGGACACGGATTAGGGCTCTCGTGCCTGGCTCTACTAACACAGGCCAGGCATGCATGGCAGCACGGTGGGACATTACCTGGTAAACCAGAACTCAGGGTAAATTGGACATAAGGTCTCACAATGACTTGGACTTCACCCAGGTGGGCCTCAGGTAGAACCTGATTTTTCTCTATCAGTGATTATTTCTACATTATCACATGCAATTAAATATCAGCATAAACTGAAGGAACAAAGAATGCAGTGACTCTAAAATCATGATTATATGGTCTCAAGAGTACATTGGCAATAGCACCACCTTACTTTCCTGGTAGGCTTGATTAATATTAATTAACGTCTCTCTCCTGAATGCTTTTCAATTAATGGAAGGGAAAGCAACTCTCAGGTGTGTTGGATGAGGGACTGGGCTGTTGTTAACATTTCAATTGAAGAGTTTACACACGGTTGAAAATCTATACTGCTATGTATGCTTTGATAGAATAAATGTTTATCGTTTTCGATATTTATTGACTGCCTACTGTGTGCCAAATACTCTCTTGGCAGGATGTTTCCTGAATGAGCTCATAATTTACTTCAGGGTTCTGGCTATGGATGTAATTTAACATGATTGGAGAGAAAAATGGCTCCATTAATCAAACTGATGGATTTGTAAATTAAAATATATGAATCAGGATTTATGCTCCTATAGTACATTTATTATAATAAATATTAAAGTCTAGTGCTTGCTTCGGCAGCACATATACTAAAATTGAAACGATATGTTAAAGATGAGCATGGCCCTTGCATAAGGATGACACACAAATTTGTGAAGTGTCCCTTATTTCTAAAAAATATGTTAGAAATTTACATCTAGACTACATTAAATTAATGCATATTTTAATAAAGAAAAGGTCATTTGAAAATTCAGTTGCAAATTATTTATCTTATAGAATTTGTCCTAAGCCTACTGATAATTTGAAAACGTATTTAATGTGTAGGCTATGTTTTCTTTGGAATTTGACGATTGTGTAAAATGATTATTTAGCAGTTGAAACACTGTGGAACTTCCTTTACTTTGAAGTGCATGTATGTTTGGGCACATTTCTCCTGATGTAGTTCGGGGTGATTATTTTCTTTCCTCTTCCTGTATTTATACCGCAGAATCTTTTTCAGTTAGAGAAGCTTGTTGCAATTTCAGCTGTAAAATAGGCAAAGAACTTTCAGTAAAAACCAACATGCTCTTCTACGTAGTTGACCAGAAGGAGGCTCCCTTCCACCTCACTGTATTAAGTTCACTAAAAGCTTCCAAACGTAATTCTTCCCAGGCGTTCTAATATTCCCCAGGCTCTCTCCATCGTTGGTGGTGGTATGGGCAGCACTCTGAAATTTTCCTTTCGGGAACAGAATTTAAACTTGCGTCATAAAAAGATTTCAGTGAATATAAAACATCTTCACACCAACTCATTTATTTTTCTCCTGCTTGAATGACAATTAACAAAGATGTTGGGATAAAATTTTCCTCACTTGGGATATCTCAGTAGTCCTTAGCTTAATTCTTAAGCTTTGTTTTCTTTACAGCTTTGTTTTGTCAAGCATGTCCAATACATTTTTTAATAGCATTTTGTTTTATTTTGTTTTTTAAGTAGGCTCCATGCCCATCGTGGGGCTTGAGTTCATGACCCTGAGGTCAAGAGTAGCATGCCCTACAGACAGCCAACCAGGCACCCCAACCGAGTCCAATACAATATTTTAAAAATTAATATTTTAAAATGTATCAGTAAGGCGTTTGGATTCCTTAAAAAGCGTAGCTGTCTCTGCCTACCTATTCATCTTAGTCTCTATGCATCTATAGGTAGGAGACACGTGTTTTAAAACAGAGGGTAATCACAGTTCACCACAGAAGCCCTAATTACATTGCATTTGACAATGAAAAAGCCACTAGTAGATTCAGAGCAGAAACAAAAAGTGCAAAATGTTTGCAGAGTGAAGAGGGATGTATCCGCCGCTGTAGGTACACAGTCCATTAAATGATGTCATGGGGTCATTTTGAATACTTGATTTTCAGGTTTTGTTCTTCATTGTCAAGGCAGTTTATGGAGTTCTTGTAAAAACAGCATTGCTGCTCGTTGGAGGAGACTTGCCCTTTAATGATGAAGCAGAGCTGGTTATGAAATACCCAACTGTGACTAATTTTGGAGGAGTAACATCTCAAATAAATTGTCTCCTCAGAATGCTGTTGGAGCTAGTGAGCAGCAGAATGATGATGCATTTATCTGTGCTAATTGCTCCTTTGAGGGTTTATTCCTAGACAGGGCACAGAGTAGACTAATGCTGTACTTCTCACCTCTCCTTGTCACAAAGATTTCAGTTTTGGAGAAATATGATAAGCAGAATAATGAACCTCGGAAATGTCTGTGCCCTAATCCCTCGAACCTGTGAATATGCATGGTTTGTGGCCCCTTCCTGCATTTTCAAAGCCACCTGTATAACATCTTCAAATCAGTCTTACTCCTGCCTCCCTCTTACAAGGACTCTTCTGATTACATTGGTCCCTCCCAGATAATCCAGGCTAATCTTCCCATCTCTACCTTAATCACATCTGCAGTCTCTTTTGCGTGAAGATAATATATTCACAGGTTTCAGGGATTAGAGCATGGCTATCTTTGTGGAGGCCATTTTACCTACCACAATAAGTGTTTGCATGCCAGGTTTATAGTCTTAGAATGCTCACTCTTAGAATGTTTCTTCTTGGGACACAATTCCAATGCTATGAGGAAGTCCAAGCGACCATGTAGAGAGGCCTCCATAGGGAAGAACCAAAGCGTCTGGCCAACACTCCCAACTGAGCCCCAGCTGGCTGCCAACACCAACTCCTTGCCGTGGGAACAAGGCCCCTATATAAACCTTCCAACTAACCCAATGCCCAACCCATCACCACAGAGCCGAACTTTTTGATCAATCCACAGAATCATGAAGGATAATAAATAGTGGTTGTTATTTTAAACTCCTAAGGTTTGGACGTGGTATGTTATGTAGCAATAGGTAATTGAAATGCTACTAGTCTCTTATAACTACTACTTGAAATTGAGGAATTCCGACTAGAGGAAGTTGGGTTCTTCTATCACGTATTCAGTATGAAACAGATGACATAGGTCAAAAACATAGCGTCCCTAGCTCAGCACCTGGCACATAGTAGGTACTATAAAAGTATGAATTATATTTTCCCAAGTAGTCTTCTTGCTACAAAGATTAATACCTACCTCTGTATTGAAAGAGAAGATTTTTCCCTGTTAGAGAAATTTATTTAATAAGGCACGTAACAAAAAATTTTCTGATAATTTTGCTCGGTGGTCCATAATTTAAAGTTATAAAGCCTTAACCTGAATAATGTCTGTATTCCAAAACGATCTTTTCTCAGAAAGTACATCTTAACTAAATTTTAGAATATGAAGTGGAGTCTTGCAGTTCATATTGTTTAATTGCGCTGTCACACAAGAATCTTGGAATTTTTCTTAGTTTGTTCAATTGCTGTAAATGACTTCTGAAAGTAATATAATTACAACTTGTTACGGTTTATGCATTCATAGAATTCATGGAGCAAGCTGAATATGTAACTATTCATTTGGAGCCTAGTTGATTACCATTTGAAAACAGTTAATGGAGTAGCTGATTAGAATACATTGCAAAGAGGCATGATTTAATTTCACATCACCTAGAAAAATTTGATGCCATGTGTGTTAATGGCAGTTTTGAGGGGCATAAGGATTGACATGTTTTCCTGAGCTAAGCGATATGGCCGTGCTGACTCAGTGAAAAACTCACATTTCAAAATACATGAAGTAAGTAATACAATGCAACCTTCTGTGATTAAATTCATCACCTGAGTATTAAAAATGTGAGTGAAGTTCATAAGTAAGGTTTAAAGTGGTGCACTGTGAGATTTGGATGGAAATCCAGCTCAGTGGGGGTTTTCAAATTTTTATAGCAAACTATTTGAATGGATTATGTTCACTTTGTGTTCAGCCTGCTTTTTTCCCCCTCCTCACCTTGGAATCACCAGACTGAAGCTAGAGAGATTTTTTTAAAACTCACAAATCTGTCATGTCATTCCCCCACTTAAAGCTCTTTAGTGGTTCCCTGTTGCCGCCACATAAAAATCCAAATTTCTTAGCTCAGCAGACAGGGTTCTGTGTGATTTTCCACTGCTGATTTTGCAATCTTATCTCTTGACCATTTCCTTCAATGGCTCCAGACATGGAGAAGGACTTGTAATTATTTTCTTCCCTAAGCTACTTTTGGCCCAATGGCCTAGTTATTCCCTACATATCCCTAGCATCTTGTTTAAATGTTACTTCATCTTAGGAAGCTTTTCTTGACCCCTATCCTCAAGGAGCCTAAAAGCAACTTCATGTGCACCTCTGGTACTTCAGTTTTACTCATTTGATGGCACTGATGACGCCAAATCACAATTGCCTGTTGAATTGTCAACTGCCCTCCATTGAGCAGAAGTATACTGCAGGGAGTACTGTGTCAGGTTAATTTTTGACTCTAATGCTAAGTATGGTACCTGGCACATAGAGGAACTAGATATGAATTCACTACATGAACAAAGATGTATTTGCTCAAAGTAAGCAGAGTATAAAAGAACAATTATCAATGCCTCACATTTAGTAGGCACTGGGTATGGATTCATTCATTCATCCCTTATCATGGATCAACACCACAGGATTCATCATTAGTTATATGCCATTTCCCACTGACTTGCCATGTGTTATTTACAAAGGAGTAAGCTGTTGAACTGTATGGTAACATCATATAGAGCAAAATTTTCTTAGAATGGAATAGGCTGGATTCTATAAAAGCTGAAACAGTAGCTTCTCATTTTTAGGACTTCGTGCCTTTTTTTTTTTTTTTAAAGTAGGCTCTGCGCCCAGTATGGAGCTCAGTGTGGGGCTTGAACTCCTGACCCTGAGATCAAGACCTGAGTTGAGATCAAGAGTCAGACACTTAACCAACTGAGCCATCCAGGCACCCCAAGACTTTGTGTCTTATGATCTTTATGCGTGTCTTATGCACACTCTGTATGCATCCTTCTAATTTAGGTCTCAGACTAGAAGGTTTCTCCTTGGAGAGCTTTTCTTGACCACTCAATCCAACATCCTCCCTATCCCCTCTCTCGTTGGGGATCTCCAGTAATTATCATATCAAGTAGCTTCAGTATCTTCCATTACACCTATCACTCCCTAAAACTATCTCACTTATGAATTTCTTTTACTTATTGACTATAAGCATCTTCCAGAATGAAAGTGTATGAGAACAGAGACTTGCCTATTGCTCTAGTGCTTCGAACACCACCTGTCATGTGGTGGGTGAATGCATGCACAAAATAATCTAAGAGAGCTTCCTCCAATGATGACATTGGCCAGTATCCCTCAGGATCATCTCAGCTGCCATTAATCAAGTTTCTTGTTAGACAAATATTCAAAAACACATGAGGTGATATAATTGATAAAATTTGCACATCCTATGATGACTTTCTATCAAGTCAATAGAACAGATGGCTGATTTTATCATAACTGTTAGTGACTTTTATTGGAGAAGAGAGATATTGGCCAAATAATCTTGTGTAATCTATTAATTTTGGAAAGTTATTATGGCAAAACAATAGGTTTTCTTTAAAAAAAAAAAAGCATGAGTAATATGAAATCATTATAATACATTTCCATAAAATTAGTTTCTGGGGGACTACTTTGTCATCTTTTCTTTCATTTTCTTGAGAGGGACTGCACCCAAACCCTGGAAGGAAGACAGAATTGAAAGGAAAATGTGCTAATTTTCTCTGTACCCCTCACTGTTTTTTCCATGTGAAAGAGAATGACATGTTGATTGGGGCAGGAGGTCATTCACTGGCTCAAGTTATGCGTTGGGTAAAGTAACTATGCACATCCTCTTTCTGGCATTCCACGGGAGATGTTATAGTCCATGATGCTTCATGCAAGTGTTTGGGTAAGAGAGTTTTATGGATTTAGCCTTTTCCAAGGTAGGCCCCAGGGTCTAAATTCTGGGATAGAGTGAGACCATATTAGGGATCTTTACTATTGCTCTAATGCAGCCAATACCAGAGAGTTCTACATGCATTTCATAGTTTAAGTTGATCCCCATTATTTGAAAAACAGGTAAAGCAAACTTTACCTGTATTGGAACCCACAGGAGAAAGGGCAAGAGAGTAGGCTTTCTAGAAATGCTAGCACCAATAATTGTTCTTCATGAATGAGAATGTTTCTTTGGCTTTTTATACAAAGAAAAATTTAGAGAATTATGAGTATTGCATGTTACTACCATCAGAGAACAGCAATGTAATATTAATTTTTCTAAGTAAATGAAATGTATGGAATATAGAAATGCCTTTAATTTAGAACCTGAAGTTGTGATATTGAAATGATGTCCAGGGACGCCTGGGTGGCTCAGCAGTTGAGCATCGACCTTCGGATCAGGGCGTGATCGTGGGATCCAGGATCGAGTCCCACATCGGGCTCCCCCCATGGAGCCTGCTTCTCCCTCTGCCTGTGTCTCTGCCTCTCTCTCTATGTGTCTCTCATGAATAAATAAATTAAAACAAAATGAAATGATGTCCATAGCACTGGTCTTCCGCCAAGTGAAATCTGGAGCCAGGCTCAGTAGAAGACTCTATTTGACTAGAATCAGCAAAGGTTAACAAGCAAACATTTTTAGCTGTCAACAATTAAGCAATATACTGTTTCTCTTTATTTTTACTAATTCTATACACTTCTACAATGTAATGGTAGCAGGTGTTAGTGTTAACTGGTAAGTTTCTATATTTATTTTAGAAATTGACACTTCGTAAACATCAAAGCAGTGTTGCATAGGTGCTATGTTCCATATGTCTAGAAACTTAGTCATCACTATCATCATTTGACATTCTTTATAGAGAGATGGGAAATAAAATAGGATTAGCTCTTTATTTTCACTTTAATTTGATAGCACTCTAAACTACTAGGACTCTTATAATCTCATTTGACTGTAACCCAAATTTAAACTATGGACTAATACACCTTGATATCTAAGAATATAATATAAGATCCTGTTGTAAGTTGATATTAAACTCTTCTTGTTTATGAAGATGTTTAAGAAAAAGTACCACTTAACCAATGAAGGGGCACTCCCAGGAGAAGACGACAAAGGAATACAAAGCAGCAAATACTACCTTGTATTAGCAAAAAGCTACTGATCTTTTATATTTCAAGAATGGCATATGTGGAAAATTGTCAAAAATTTTGAAAAGCGAAAGATGTCAACACAAATTGTAGTCTTGGTTATTTTAGTTCAGCCTGTGACATTTCTTAGATAACCTCTAATTCTTACTATCTTCTGAGTACGATATGCAAGAAGACTGATAAATAAGGGTGCAGATCTTTGTTTTTCATTTGCGTAGGCTATTAGGATCATAAGTGAAACCTGCCCATTTTGTGATCTAATCAATTTTCTTTGGTTTAACACCAAGACTAATGCATCCCTTTCTTAGGCTCTTCCAGCTTATCTGAACTTAGAGTTTTTAGTCATTCATGTAAAGCCTTTCATGTCAGTTTTAGATTTGAAAATGGGTCCCAGCTGCTCTGGTTTCTTAATCCCTCCCAGAAAGGCATATGTGACAGCGTCTCCCTCAGGGAGATTGCAGCTCCAAAGCTTTTTCTCCTAGGTGAGGAAGTACTGGGCCAGACTCTATTCATGCTTACTTCCCTAGCTGGCTAATTAGATTAATACATGTTTTATGTTTTTTATGAATAGACATAAGAATATAAGGAATATAAGAATAGTGTTTTATAGATATATAGTTATATATAATTATATGTATGAAATGATTTTGTAAATTGCTGTATGCTTAGTATTTTTGAAACTTCTTTCAGGTGCTAGTATGTAGTAAGGGTTCAATAAATATTGAATAAATGAATGAATGAACATGTGAAGAAATAAAAGTTGGCTTAATAGCCGACTCACGAATTCTGTTAGTTTCAATGTTTTGCCCCAGTTTATTGGGTTTTTTTATTTATTTACTTGAGAAAGAGAGAAAGCGAGTACAGAGGGACAAGCAAGCTCCCCACTGAGCAGGGAACCCCATGCGGTGCTCAATCCTGGGATCCTGGGATCATGACCTGAGCCAAAGACAGACACTTACCTGAATGAGTGCACCCAGGAACCCCATTTGTACAATAATTTTGAAAGCTGTTAAGTATTTGATTTATATTTTTTATCTAATTAAAGAACTAAACACTTAGAGGCTTGTTTGCTGTCTTCTTAAAATTATATAACCTTACTTCTGAACTTACTCCCTAAGAAGTTTTAAGAGATCTCTTATCTATATTTTATTAAATCACCCAATTTCACATTTAGAAATTTCTTACCCAAAGAATTCATAGGACAAGTTTTCAATCTCAACACACTTAGCTATACATGCCATATGCTAATTTGTTCCAGAATTAAGTTAGAACAATGGACTCCATTCCAAGATTCTAGATTACATCAGTGCTATATAATATATGCTTATTTATACTCAGGGTGGATTCTTATATTCTTCTAGTAAGTGTGGAAAAGATTAAAATAATCAGTTTGGAATAATGGAATTCAAATTCTACTTTTGAAGCTTAAAGACAACACTGGAACTTTGGCCAAAAGTAGTAGATAATATTGTGAATAGAATTTATCAAAATGTAGATAAAGTAAGCATCCTGAAGCTATCCACCTTGAAAATATGACAGACTTTTTGCCAGTGCTACTTTGTCTTATTATATCAATTCAGGTTTTATTAAAATTCTGTTGTCTCTTCAAGGGTGAGCATAAGTGGTGGTATATAGAATAGTGAAGTCTTGCTCAGGATACGGTTACGGTCGTGGATCACACCACATACAGGCTGCACTGCTTTGACAATGCAGAACCTAAAGCAACTTTTCCACATATCTTAGCAAAAGGTATCTTTCCCTGTAAGTGCAAGTTGAGACTTGTTTTGATACTGGCTCCTTAGTATAATTGCATTTGAAAACTTTTAAATGTACTCTTCTATTTTATTTTATTTTTTTTTTGTACTCTTCTATTTTAAATATGTTTCTTTATAGCTGAAAAAGACTCCCCAATCAACATAATCTTAAAACATAAGTCATCTTTTCTTTGACACTTTGAATGAATAAAAAATGATCAGTCTCCCCATTACTACTTATGGCTGCCTGTCTGTCTCTAATTGAACACCCTCTTTAAATACACCGTTGAGTGAGGATAAAAAGGAGTGGCATTATATTTGTGCCACAAAGGCATCAGAATATTATATGTTCAAGACAGAAAAATTTTTGAAGACAAATGGAGTGGTGATCTCATTTTTCATCCTTATTATAGGTTAACCATAACAGTCACGGTATTTCCAAGACCGTCTGAGCAACTGATTTACATTTCTTTACTACATCTATTGCCTTGGTTGAATGACATAAAGGGTATTTGCCAAATTCACTGCTCTCAGGAGAGTCAGCTTCCTATTTTCTCTGCAGTTGGAGACACCAAGTCTTGCTTTTTTATATTAATATCTTCTAGTAGGTGTCAATACAAAGCCTGTAAATATAGTGCTTTGCAAAAGAGTATTTCAGATACATAGTTTCTAGAGTTTAGAAGAGGGTAGCTTTATGGGAGCCTGTATAAAATTTACATTTGTTGCTTAACAAGCTATTGACCATAGCTCTGTTTTATTTTAGTAAACCTTAGGTGAGAAGGGAAAATAAGCTGAAATTCTGATGCCTAACCCCTTTGTTTGTCTTTTAAATGGATTGAATGAGGGAGGTCTGTTGGTTAGTGCAACAGTGTCAATAGAACAGCAGGATGCCACAAAAGCTGAAAAATGCGTTCTTAATAGCTTCTTGATGGGGTCAAAAACAGGTAATATTCTTTCACTGAAAAAGAAAATGAGAGATCATAAATGAAATTCATGCTATCCAGTTAGAAGTATCTGTTATTATCTGGTATTTTCAAATGTAAATAATTGTTTGTTTTGAATGTGTCACTAAGCAGGTAAAAAAATTTTTTTAAACCAATAACCCTTTTCTTCAGTATTAAGATGAAAGATGAGCCAGTGTTCTTCTTGCTGGCTAAGTCATTTTACTAGTGAACACCCTTGTTTGATTGCCCAATTTGTTAGATTTTCACCTTACTAATAATGGAAGGTGTTCTCTTTTTCGTAAACGGAGGAAACTGTAGGTTTATCTTTAACCAAACCACAGGGAGGCTGAATAGAATGACTTTTAACCACTCCCTTTTCAACCAGGCAGCACATATAGACTAAAATGTGCATCAGCCAGTATGATGGATAAATACGGAGGAGGCGTGGACAGGAAAGGAAAAACAATCTGAATTTTCACTAATTTGCTATCACTGTAAATGACAGGCTTTAGGATCACAGAATATTGATACCGGGTCACTTGACTCAACCCACTGATTGAACAGAAGTGAACCCTAATCCAAAAGAGATTAAGGGGTGCTCATTCAATATGCCGGTGAAACTTGCTATTGGAGCCTGGAGGATGGAGGGCAGTGCTCTCTTCTCAGCTCCAGCTTGTCGTTGATAGGTAGGAAAATGGGACCAGAGCCATTATGTCTTCAAGTGAATGTAGAAGTCCAGATTTTAATGTGAAATCTCCCAATCTTTAAATATTGGCAACTGCATAATTAAAAAATTTTGAAACATTTCGCCACTCAACTATATATCTGTGGGTTTCCAATTTGTAGCCTTGGGTTAAGACATATAATATAGTTCACAAAATGGTTCTTTAGCCAACAATTGTAAAAATGAAATGTGTTTTTGAATAATTGTAATTCAGTGAACCTTTGTTAGTACCTGCTTGAGTGTACTGACCTTTTCCAAAAGTGTAGGCGGTACAATTCCATATCTCAAAGTTATGAAGTAAATATTTATTTATGATATCTCTGGTTATTTCATGGGTACTCATACACTTCTCCCTAACTAAATTATAATCCCCTAGAATTATTTATTCTATATCTACTGTAGCATCTTCTGATTGACCTCTACTAATTCTGCTGCAGACATTCCAGGCATCATCTCCTAACAGTGTTCAAGGGGAAATGGGACTGTTTCTTTCCATTTTTCTGTTTTAAAACTAGGGAAATCTCTCATGGAAGCTCTCCAGGATGTTTGTCCTACTTGTCAGAACAGAGTCATACCTTTATTCCTGACCAAATCATTGGTGATTAGAATGAGATTATCATAATAATTCTAGGCCAGGACTTCTCAACAGGGGTATATTGGTGCCTCAGGGAAGAGCAGGGAGGACATTTCAAACCTTTGTTCTGTGGGACTGTCCCATGCATTTTAGAATGTTCACCATTTAAGACCCTTAATGAAAAATACCTTTCGGTCACTAGGAAAACCCCAAAATTCCCCACCTGGCATTTCCCAAGAGCCTGAGAGTGGGGAAGAACATGTCCTGTTTAGGACAACTGGCTTAGGTTAATCATTTTGAAGGAATGAATTGGGATTAATCACAAAGACTGTAACACTCTCCCTTCATGTTTCCCCATTTCAGCATCATTTCTCTTATTATCCAAGCCAGAAGCTAAAGTGATATTCTTCAAACATGCTTCTTCCCCCGCTACAATAGCTAATAATGACCAAGTCTGCTAAAATACAAATTAACTCTAATGCTCTTGGTCACCTCTGTCATCATCATGGCCCAGGCCATCATCTCTCTTAGACAATTGTTATAGCTTCCTAACTGGTCTGCTTACTTTCTTGCTCCTTGTTCTTCCAATAGCCACAAAAATGACCTTAAAATATATTCGGTATATGTAGCTCTCTTTAATGAATTCCCACTAAATTATGGGTGCATTTATTTTTTTCCTCTCACTTGAACTCATGAGTGTAAGTCATACCTTTTTGGTAGATTGGATTGTTTTTCCTAATTCTTCTCTTCCTCCTTACAAAGGAATTACATATCTTTTGCTATGTGAGCTTTTAGTTCCTCCCACAAGAGTAAGCAGGTTTTATTTCCTTATTGCATTGATGTTGTACTTGGTTATATGCCTTTCTTTGACGTACAGAAAGCTGTCTTGAGAGACATGATGTTTCCACTTGCCCCTCTCTCATTCCTCTGTGTGAAGATTGTATATTAGTAGCTCCTGGTCTCAGAAGGAAAATTCTTGGTGCAAACCAGAACTCAACACAACCTTGATTCAAACCCAGCTGAATCCTTAGTAATAATGTAGAAAAAATACATATTTGCTGTCATAACTGGGATTTCGAGTTTATTTTTCTAATGCAGAATTATTGTATCAATAATACACTAATTATAATTAGCAATAGTTGAATAATTTTATTCAGGGTTTCAGGCTAGTACTGTGTCATGCAGCAGATATTAAATAAATATTCAATAAAGATGCTAATGGTTAAATTAGTTTTATGATAGGTAACTACATTTGAACTTATTCTAATTGTTTCTTTCTTAGTTGCTCTTGTATTAAGCCATGTCAGATTTCTCTCATTGATCATATAGGTCCTTTTGGAAAGCAGGAATCAAAGACACTCTTCAATTAAAGTTCATTTCCATTTTCAGGTCTATAATCCCAGTGCCAATCAAATAAGGGGTGTAGTTTATTAGAGCTTTGTGGAAGTTGGTGAATTGGGTGGTTATGCAGAAAAATGAATTTATCCCATGTTGGAGTTCCACCATTCTGCATGCCAGTTTCTTAGCACAGACTGTATACCCCAGTGCAGGCTTTGGTAGACACTTCTATCCTTCCGCTTTTAAAGATGATGGAATAAAGACCAACCATATAGTCAATCCACAAACATCTTGTCAAGAATATATCAAGTGCAAACTGTGTGTCCATGTCTGGGCAAGGTAGGAAAGTGCTAGGAAATTGGGAAGTTAGAAGGAAAAGAAAGAGCTAGGAAGTGATTGGGAAGTAATGGGAAATCCTGGCTCTGGTCTCAAAGAGCTTACAATTTTTTTCATGGACTCTGAGACCAGTACCTAGTAAACCATTGTGAACAATTATGGACAGTTTACTTACAAAACAAAACAATCTTTTTTTTTTTTCATTTGGGTGCAGCTTTTTAATTTGTGTAATCTTCATCACTCCAACGCTGATGACTTTGTTTAAGAGGGCCCACTGTGTTGATGGCTGTCTTGTAGACAGTATCAAAGGGATTTCCCTATTTAATGTTTACACTGATGGTTACAGATGGGGTTCCCTGCTTCAATGAGGCTGTTGGGAATTTTGTTCAAATGGCTCCATTCAGGCATACTTATTATCTAATTGAAGGATCAAGGGAAGCTTCGCCCAGGGGAAGGAAGACAGAGGGAGCATGATAGCTGCTATCAAGTATTTTAAAGCTTGTCATCTGGAAGAAGGATTGAATATGAGGCAGGGAAACCCGATCGGAGTCTATAAGACCCAAATAAGTTGTATTCATCATAGGATTCAGGGTTGCCCTGAATGGTTTAGATGACTTCACTTGGCATGGGGGGCAGGAGGGAAGAGTAGTCTCCAGTGTCTATTGGTAAGAGCATAGTCACGGTTTTCAACCATCTCTGCCCTTGGTTTAGAAAATACTAGTGTCCTGAGTCTGACCCTAGGGTTCCAGACTTTCTCACCATCTGACAGGTGGAGCAGCATCTCTGATGTGTGCCTCCATTCTTCCATTAGATGTCTAGAAGTGTAGCTGCAGACCAGCATATTCTCCAGGGCTCAAAGATGATTATGGGGCATGCTGGAAGTAGTGAGCAGAGAATCACTGTGAAAGGCAGTTGTTCTTTCTAAACTAAGGTACAGGGAGGGGTCCTCTAGGCTGGCCTCAGCTCGTCTTGTTCATGGCAGTCCTTCCCATTATTCATGGCCTGGATATCTCCCCTACCCTAAAGGGATCCCAGAACTGGGCTGAGGTTGTCTGCTGCCTCTCAGACCCAGAGCACCACTCTCTTTGCTTTTTCCTGTCTTCCTCCCTGGCTACCACCATGCTACTCCTGATCAAGCCTTACTTGTAATCAATCCTCATTCTATTTCTTTTCTCTAACAATTGATCTACTTATTAGAAAAAGTACAGACATTAGAAACCACACAAAATCTTATTACCTCTCTCCTTATTGGGAGGATATCTTACATGCTTCTCTATAGTTATAAGGAATTTTTGAAATTTCCTTACTAAGCAAGGGGAAAAAGTACCAGTTAAGCCTTCCTCTGGAACTCCTCCTTCCACTGAATACTTTCAATGCTTTGGGGAAAAGAACTCCTTCCCAGAGAAGATAATTAAGTTATTGACAATATCTTACGGGCAGGATGATATGGCTGGGGAGAGTTACATGGAAGGTTTAGCTAGAAGACTTCTAATGTCTGTTAATGAATTAACTCATATTCTGTCCCATAGATTTCTGTGTGTCCCAACTTCTACAGACTAATACTTTTCTCAAATCCAGTGAGTATCTTTATGATCATTACTTTAAAAGTCTCTATCAGACATATTACTTATATCCATTTCACTTAGGTCTCTTGCTGTGGTTTAGTCTCATTCTTTCATTTGGGACATACTTCTCTGTCTTCTCATTTAGTCTAACTCTGTGTCTGTTTCTCTGTTATGAAAGTCAGGTTCTTTCCTTGCTCTTTTTTTTTTTTTAAGATTTTATTTATTTATTCATGAGAGACACAAAGAGAGACAGAGACACAGGCAGAGGGAGAAGCAGGCTCCCTGCAGGGAGCCTGATGTGGGACTTGATCTCAGGAGCCAAAGGCAGACACTCAACCACTGAGCCACCCAGATGCCCCTCTTTCCTTGCTCTTAATGGTGAAGACCATTAAGTCTTAATAGACTTGTGAAGAAATGTCCTGTAGTGTCCTGCAGTGCAGTGTCCCCTGTTCCCCAGGGCCTGGCATGTAGGAAGAATCTCCTATGTGTATCTCCTGTGCTTTGCTGTTGAGTCCTGGCCTCTTTTTCCTTCAGTCCAATTGTCTTCAAAGACTCCCAGAAGGGGCAGAGTGCATTTTAACACAGTGCACAGTGTCCTGCTTATGAATGAGACTTCCACTGCTTGCCACAGGAATGGAGATCCTGCAAAATGCGTGGGTTGAGAGATGTGGTGTTGGCAAGGTTTGTGCCAGTCTTCTGGGGGAGGGGCCCCACGGCGTGGGGACTAAGGTGAGACTGGGAAGAGTAGATCCACTTCAGTGCAGCGTGGAAGGGGGTGCTTTATGTGAGCAAGTCAAATAGCAAGCGTCAGTGCTGCAGGTGGCTGTTGTTTCTGGTGGGGGGCAGGTAAGGAAATGGAGCCTGCTAGCTCCTTTGTTCCTGGAGGGGTCTCCCCATGATCCCTGTCTCTCTGGGCTGTCTCTGAGACAAGCAAGCAACTCTCCCTACCGTCTGCCCACCTTGCTCCCTCCACCCCATCTGTGTTTTTGAAACTGCTGGTTCTGGACTGTATCTGCAAGGGCTGTTTGTCATGCTGCCTCTTTATAGATGGAAATTCTGATTCTTAATGCCCTCCAGGCTTTACCAGAGCTGAACCCACTGATTTTTTAAATTCCAGGCTTTGTGTCCTGCTGGTTATAAGAACTCATGAAATTCAGCTCTTCTTGCTTTCAAAGGCAAATATTATGGAGATTCATCCTCCCTGACTCCTGGGCTCCTTGGTGTGAAAGTCTGTTTTTGCCCTTCTCTGAACCACTGGCTCCCTCCCAACATGGGTAGCCATAGTCCTTTTCTCTCCCAGATGGCTGTTCACCTTTCCTACCTTCTTCAATGTGGCCTCTTCTCTACCTTTAGTTGTGGAGTTATTTATGCTGATGTGAGTGTTATCTAGTTGTATCCATGGGACAGGGCAAGTTTAGGATTTTCCTACCCTGCCATCTTCCCGGTAGACCAGTGTCCACTTAATACATTCTCTCATTCTCATTATTCAAGAAATGATACTGAAATGGCACTCATTCAATTCTCGTAATGTCTTTTTGAGGGGTGTATTATCTTAATTTTATGGAGGAGAAAATTGGAGTTAGAATACATACACGTCAGAATGAGCTAGAAATGATGGAGACTGGACTGACATGCTGATTTCCTTGAATCCCAGAACACATTCTCTTTCCTCTCTCCCACAATCTACAACCAAGAGAAGGCAAAGTCCTCTGGGAATGAGATACAAGTTGAGTGTTTGGGGGAAGTAAAGGCAGGAAAAATATATTGAGATTGAAATTGAAATTATCAAATTCATAACATTCAAGGGTCAGCCTTATGAGGGACATGAACTGGTTTATATTACATGGAAGTGGGGTAAATAGGAAATCAGTATGCTTTTCTGTTTCTCCTATGCAATAAGAGCTGCCTCTGACATTTCCTGTATGTACCAGCTATGCAGTCCTTCATAGAATCGAAAGTAAAGGACTGTGAGTTATTTACCTTTTTTGTTGTATCTTCTCTACATGTGTATGTTTCGTGCCTTTAAAAAACTTTTTTGTTTGTACAATTTAAGTTATCTTCTACAATGATTTGGAATCCAGTCTGTGATTTGGAAGACATGTAAACTGTAGTTCAACTACTGGTTACATTAAAATTGTAACCAATTTACCTGGAAATATGGGGATTGGTCCTTTAATTTCTTTCTTCCCAATCATTGTAAATTCATATCAGTGTTATAAACCTAGACTCTTGCTTTCTTTCCTTCGTTTTGAATTATTTCATGTAAAATATCCCTATTACTATAAAACATTGTATTTGGTGATGAGTTTTGTGTGTGTATCTTATACAACTACCGGTATTTAGATATATCATTCTAATTTTAATATTGGCTAATTGTTTCTTATAACAGTTTTCTCATAGTTAATCCTTAATCTCTCATTCTCATGCCATTGTTTCACACTGGCTTAAAATAGATGTTTTTTTGGAAAGATATTTGAGTGGCTGGTATATTTTCTGAGTTCTTCCACATTTGAGATTGTCTTTTTTGTTGTTGTCTTCACACATTGATAACTTTGCCAGATATTTAATTCTGGACCCATTATCTTCTAATTTATAATGGTAAAGATGCTATTTTGTAGTGTTCTATGATTTTAAGTGTTATTGAAAAAAAAAAAAACTAGGGCACCTGGGTGGTGCAGTTGGTTCAAGTCTAATTCTTGGTTTTAGCTCTGATCATGATCTTGGGATTGAGCCCTGCAATGGGCTCTGTGCTCAGTGCAGAGTCAGCTTGGGACTCTCTCTTCCCCTCCCTCTGCAACACCCCTCCCCCAATAAATAAATAAATCTTTAAAAAAAAGAAAGAAAGAAAATTGTATTTGGGGTGCCTGGGTGTTTCAATTATTTATTTATTTATTTATTTATTTATTTATTTATTTATTGTTTCAATCATTTAATGTCAGACTGTTGATTTCAGCTCACGTCAGGATCTTGGGGTGGTGGGATCAACCTCATGTTGGGCTCTATGCTCAGCAAGCTGTCAGCTTGAAGTCTCTCACCTTCTCCCTCTGCCCTTCCCCTCACTTGCATGCACACACTCTCTGTCAAATAAATAAATAAATCTTTAGAAAAAAACAAAGAAAGAAATCTGTGGTATATAGTACTCTATGATTAAGTGCTATTGAAAGAAAACTATGGGGACGCATGAGTGGCTCAGCAGTTGAGCATCTGCCTTCAGCTCAAGGTATGATCCCGGGGTTCCGGGATCAAGTCCCGCATCGGACTCCCTGCAGAGAGCCTGCTTTTCCCTCTACCTATGTCTCTGCCTCTCTCTGTGTCTCTCATGCAATAAATAAATAAAATCTTACAAAAAGAAAAACTGTGTGCAACTTGATTTTATTCCATTTTGGGCCATCTGACATCTTTGTTTTTATAATTTGAAAATTATACTAAGTATGATTTTAATTTGTTTATTTGTTAGAGAGAAAGAGCAGGAGGAGGGAGTCTGACATCGGCCTCAGTCTCAGAACACTGGGATCATGACCTGAGCCAAAGGCAGGCACTTAACTGACTGAGCCATCCAGGTGCCCCTATTAATTGAGTGTTCTTAGGACATAAAGTATGTGAATTGAAGTATATTGAATTTTCAGACTCAAGACTTTATTCCTCTTATAACTTTTAGTTTTATTTTTATTGATGTATAATTTATATATGGTGAAATACAAAATCTGTTGAACATTTGGGTTGTTTCCAGTTTGGGGCTATTGTAAACCAAATTTTTATGAACATCTTTATACAAGTCTTTTTATGGACACATATTTTTATTTCTTTTGAAAAAAAACATGGAGAATGGATAGGTATATTTTTAACAGGGTAAGAAAACATCAAACTATTTTCTAAAACAGTTGTACCATTTTGTACCACCATCAAAAAGGTATGAGAATTCTAATTGCTCCATATCCTCAATGACATTTGGTGTCAGTATTTTTTATTTTAGTTATTCCAGCATGTAGTATGTACCTGCTGTTTGGTTTTATTTCTTTTTTTAAAGATTTTATTTATTTATTCATGAGATACTGAGCCACCCAGGTGCCCCTTATTTTGCATTTCCCTAGTGTCTAATGGTGTTGAACGAAATTCTCCTTCTTATTGCCATTTGTGTATCTAAGTCTTTCCCCATTCTTATTGTACTGTTTGTGTTTCTATTTTGAGTTGCAGGAATTTCTTATGTATTCTGGATATACATGTCTTGTTATAAATTGTTACATGTATATACATATCTTGTTATAAACTATTATTGTGAATGTTTTCTCCCAGTCTGTGCTTTCCCTATTGATTTACTTAGGTATTTTGAGCAGTGGTTTTGTATTTTAATAAAGACTAATTTTCGGGGTTTTTTTTTTCTAAATTCGGGTTTTTTTTTTTAATGGTTAGTGCTTTGTAAAAAAGTATTGGCTTACCTCAAATATACTTGTGAAAATATTTTTCTATCTTTTCTTGTAGAAGCTTTATAATTTTAGCTTATAAAATTTGGGTTTGTAATCTATTCTGAATTAATTTTTTGTATGGTATAGCATGTAAGAGTCAAGATTCATTTTCTCCATATGACTAGCCAGTTATTTCTGCTCAGTTGTTAAAAAAGAATTTCCTTTCCTCTATTGAATTGATTTTTTTTTTTTTTTTTTTTTGCTTCTGTCAGAGTCTTTAGAACATGTAAAGATGAATCCATTCTGGACCTTCCATTCTGTCCCAATGCATTATTTGTCTAGCTTTTCACCAATGCCACACTGTCTTGAATACTGTAGCATTAAAGGAAGTCTTGTGATCAGATAGCGTTAATTATCCAACTTTGTTCTTTCTCAACATTTTTGGAGGTGTTTTAGGTCCTTAGAATTTTCATATAAATATTATGAATAGCATGTCAGTTTCACAAAGAAGTAAGGTCTTTCTTCAGCAAATTTTCCCTCTATTATTTGCTTTGATTCCTTCCTTCCTTCCTTCCTTCCTTCCTTCCTTCCTTCCTTCCTTCCTTCCTTCCTTCCTTCCTTCCTTCCCTATTGATCCTAGGTTGAAGCACCTATTTCTTTCTCTTTTTCTCTTATTTTCTCTCATAGTAAAATTTCTTAGGGCTTTCATGGGAGTTCTGGCTAAGTTTCCCAAAGTTATCTTAGAGTTTACTGATCTGATTTTTTGTTTCTAACTGCCTCCATTGTGGTTTTAATTTAGTGATAATGTTTTCATTTCCAACTAATTATTAATCTTTGATTTGTCCCTCTTAATTGTACTGTCAACTCAGTCGTTCCTTGAATCTTGCTCATGCCTGGATTAGTCATTTTCTAAAGGCTTATTTGATTCTGGCAGTAAATCAGCATCAGAGGCAACCAGTTTCTTTCACAATGGAAGGAAGTATTAGGGTTGTTTTGTTTTCTCTTTTTAAGCTAATATAGTGCTTAGAGCACAAGTTCCCCAAAAAAGTACCTGTTGAGTTAGTGGATATATGTACTTTTTCTAAGTGCTTCCCTTTAATTATACTCCAAAATTTTTTAGGTTTCATGATTTTTCAGTTTTCTTTTACTTCCAGAAGGTTGCCTGTGCTTGCCAGCCTTTGTAGGAGTTGAGTGGGTTCTGTTAGAAATTGGTATGCTTCCTGTTCTTGCCAAATGTTATGCGCAGGTCCTTTGAATCTAGATAGAAGGAAGTAGGGAAGAAGCAAAGGACCAGATCAACAAAAATACAAATTACCAGGATAAGAGGATCAGGGAGGGAGCTGATGCTGTAGGGATTATGGCACGGAACTGTGTTTCTGTGCCAAATTATAGATTAATTGTCTCCCATATTCCATGTGTGTAATTCCATGCCCACTTTGGCTCTACCTTTGCTACAGGCAAACCATGGAGCCTTCCAGTGTTGGCCTGTGGTCCTGTGCTATTAGACCGCAAAGCAGGAAAGAAGAAATCTACCATAGTCATGCTTTCTATCCTTGTTCTGGATGTGTCCTTTAGTTAATAAGGATTGGCCAAATTATCTTCTTATTTATTGTCTAATATTTTGATTCCCACAGGAAGCCTTCTACTCTTTTTTATTTCTGGTATGAAGCAATGGAGATCTCTTCTAGTGTCTGGTGTGAAGGCAACATTTCCAATTTGAATATCCTATTGGTCACTTTAATGAGATTTTGGAAAGAAACCTAGACTTGTGTGTTCATGTAGCCATTTTTCTCAGACGTCACATAGACTTTAAATGCTTTAGTCCAGCATGGTATCTTATTTCATAGCTTGAAATAAGGGTGCGATTATCAACTTCTGTTGGGTCCCCAGTTGTGCCAGAATGACTGAGAGAAGGGTTTTCCTTTGCCTTAAATCTAAAAGTATCATTCTTCTAATGATAGGACCCAATGTTTTTAACCAAGCTTGTCCTGGGTTCCTAGCTTGAAATGTGCCTTATTCCTTTTTTTTTTTTCCCCTCCATAGACTATTATTTCACTTCTGAAAACACAGGTATAGATGAATCACTGACCTCTGTCACAGAAATATACGTTTAGTGACATTCATCTGATGTAATGGAAAGGAAATGTCATTCTTTGCTAGATTTCTCTAGTCAAGAAAGATTGAATATTAAAACATTGGAGTTCTAGCTGTTTTTCTGACTTTTTAGCTCTGCTAGTACATCTGTGCCTGAGGCAGTAGGAGCAGCAACAAAATACAATAACTGTACTTTGCAAAAGAGGAAGATGTCCTGTACGGATTCATCCTAAAAACCAATAGATTGATCACCTTGTAAACTGTTGTTCCTAGGAAAGGCTCTGATTTTATGTTGCTATACAGCTTTTCTGCCCATCAGAAGTATTCCTGAGAAGAGATTAACTTTATTATTTGTTTCCAACACCAACAAATTTAAACAATTAGAACTTAAGCTGGTAATCTAATTACCTGACAACTAAAGAAGATTGTATATTGTAAGGAGACCAATATATCTATTTTATGTGGCAAATGGATGGTCCTATTTACCATGATTCATTTACCTGCTGTTTTGTGTGCACATTCTTTTGTCAGATTGATGAGTGACACAAGCTGTTCCACTAACACCAAAGAGAAATCACTGTTTTGCCACGATATTCAGTGGCAGTGTTTTCACTTTGTGTATGTAAAATTTCATGCAGATAAATGAAGGATCAGTCAGTAAATATTTCTTGAAACTCCTAGCTTATGTTCAGTGCCTTGCTGGGTCCAGTAGAGGACACAAAAATGTATAAAATATGGTACTTACATGAAAGTTTTAGAGAAGAAATTTGATCGATAAGCTTTATCTGTTCTAACACATTTCAGTAAGTTCAAATATAGGCTGGAAATCTTTTTATCAAGCCCTCTTATTCTCTTCAAAATTTTATTTAAATTCTAGTTAGTTAACATATAGTGTAATATTGGTTTCAGGGGTAGAATTTGTTTATTTTTTATTTTTTAAAGATTTTATTTATTTATTCATGAGAGACACACAGAGAGAGGCAGAGACACAGGCAGAGGGAGAAGCAGGCCCCATGCAGGGAGCCCGATGCGGGACTCGATCCCAGGACCCCGGGATTAAGACCTGAGCCGAAGGCAGATGGTCAACCGCTGAGCCCCCCAGGCATCCCTCAGGTGCAGAATTTAGTGATTCATCACTTACATACAACACCCAGTGCTCATTACCAGGGCCCTTCTTAATGACCATCATCCATCCCCCCACTTATCTCCCTCTATCAACCCTCAGTTTATTCCCTATAGTTAAATAGAGTCTCTTATGGGTTTTTTGTTTGTTTGTTTGTTTTTTTAAAGTCTGGCTAGAGAGAATGACTATCTGGGTTTTTTAAAAGGCCTAGATATGGAGGGAAGCAAACCATATATATATATATTTTTTTTTTAATAGGGAGAATTAGAAATTTGTACTTAACAGATAAATGGAACTGGTTTTATTCATGAGCTAGACCTTCTTGTTAGACTAATGAATTGAATATGTCAGACATGGTAGTAGATATGCAATCCCTGCCCTTAAATCCATTATATTTTAGTGAGTGAAACAAAAAATAAACCAATAATTACAGCTTGATAAGTGATTTAATAGAGGTTTGCAGACTATTGTCTGTGGTCACATCACCTAACTTAGATTGGGAAAGGTTCCTGGCAAGGAGGGATAGTTGATCTGTGCCTCAAAAGTTGAGAATCCCGTATATGGATCTCAGGGATTTGAATATACTATAGTCCCTTTTATCTTAAAAAAGAAACCACCCAAATCTTCCTGGGCACCTCAAAGACCTCCCTTCAGGTTCCTCTAGTTCACAGCCAGTCCTCGTCATCTCCCGGAGACTCTTCATTGTAGCACCATTTACTTCCACTCACACCATTTTATTAATTAGCTTTTGCCAAGACCACCAGGGACCTAAAGATTTCAAAGGACAATATTCAGTTCCCACTTTACTTGAAGTCTCTTTAGTTTTGGGGTTATTTTATCAACTCCTTTTTGCAAACATGCCTTTTCCTTGTCTTCTATGAAACTCAAATTCTCTGATTTTCTTATCTTTTTACCTACTTCTCATTTTCCTTTGGAGATTTCCCCTTCTCTTTTTAATCTTTAAGTGCTGAAGCTCCTTATGGCTGCATCCTAGGATGTTCTTGTCTTGTCCCCTGGGCAATTTTACTTTACTACCAGAATGTCTCATATCAGGTGTATGTTTAAGACTCTATCCCAGACTTCTTCTGAGAACCTTAACAACTGTCCAAAGGCTCACTTGACATCTCCATTTGGATGTCCTATAGACAACTCAGATTATACTACTCAAAACTGAACTCACGATCTTTCCCTTGAAATACATTTTTTTTTCTCCAGAAGATGGGAATGGGCCATATCCCCAATTTCTCAAAGATAAACCCTGGATTCATTTTCAATGCCTCCTTCTCCTTTACTTCACACAGCTACTCACACATTGAGTCTTGAGGATTTTACATCTAAAATGTTATTTGAATCCACCCTCTTTATTCCAGGTCTTTACCCTTAAAGTTCCTCTTTGACTCAAACCTCCATGACAGCCTGCTGAGTAGTACCTCTGCTTCTACTCTAACTCCATTCTGATCCATTGTCCTTGCAGAGGAAGTGTGATCTTTTAAGAAGACAAGTCAGATCATTCAACTTCCTTCATAAAATGCTTCACAGGATTCCCATTACTTATGGGTTTGCATAATCTGGTTTGCCCCAACTCCCCCTCTCCTTGTGATGCCAGCATACCCAGGTAAATGCTAAATCTTTCATCCAGATTTTCATATATAGAACAACAAATGGTCAGATTGAACTTTTGGGGAACTTCCTCTGAATTTGCCGTTTGGAAATACTGGGAGGGACTAGCCATGTGGCTTCACATTCTCATGCCTTTCATCATTATTTTTGCCTCTGCCAGAAACCTCCCTCTTTTTTGCCTGGCATCCTCTTCCCCATAAGTGTTCCTTTAACACTCATGTGTGGTAAAGATTCTCACTTCTGTGTTTCCAAAGGACTCTACAATTTATAAAAATCACCATAGCTCGCAGTTATTGAGTATTTACTCTAACCAGGCTTCCTTTTGGATGATTTAACTATATTTCCTCCTTTAATCCTCAAAACAGCCCCCTAAGGTAGGTACAAGTTATTATTCCCATTTTACAGATAAGGAAACTGAGGCACTTGGAATTTAAATAACATAAAAATAAAACTGTCTAACCCAGGCACTTTTACTACTTCCCTGTTGCTGACTGCTGTGCCATTTACACATTAAAATGATTTGTTTCAAGGTCTATAATCACCAAAAGTCTGTAAGTATGCAGACTTTAGGAACTGTAACTTAGTGCTGTATTATTACCTACCCTACTGGCTGGCATATAGAACTATTCTTAAATTCTTGTTGAAACAAATTGAATCAGTTGGCTGCCTTGACATTGTATAGACAGGATTTCACTCCTCCTCTTGGCTTAGAACCCAGTGGGTATTTAGTGGTAATGGAATTTATAGCCATTATGGAACGTATGTGGTAGAAGAAGCCCCAGCATCCAAAGATTACACATTCTTTGTGAAACATTATCCATTTGGCTGTGGTTTGCTTACCCATGTTCAAAGGTCTGTGATTAATCCCTTTGCTCATCTCTTAGGCTGGTTTAGGCTGATATTACAAGGACTTTAAAGCAATCATCTTTGGCAGCTGAGCTCTTAGCAGCTCATCTTCATGCTATTAAGAGATACGTACTTGTCCAGATAAGTATCAGAACAGAGGGAAGAAGTTATCAAGTCTCTTGGATTTCTAATACGTATGGAAGGAAATTGATATGATTCAAGAAGATACTTCTATGATATATGTGTGAGTCTTTTTTTTTTTTGACAATTTCAACTACACTTAAAATTTTTTCTAGTATTTAGGGTGGATACAGAAAATTAATAGCAATAGTTATTTTAGTGCTTGTAATTACTAATGACTTGATTCTACTCCTGGAAGCAATAAACTTTTACATTCTTGCAACAGAGCAGAAATGGAAATAGGTTCCTTTCTTTTCTTCTTCTTCTTCTCCTCCTCCTCCTCTTCCTTCTTCTCCTCCTCCTCCTCCTTCTCCTCCTCATCCTTCTCCTCTTCCTCCTCCTCCTTCTTCTTTCTCTGTAGCTATGGAACATGAACCGTAGATGGAAAAAAATTCCAAGTTTTTCTTTTTACCCCAAAGAAAGTAGAGATATATGCACTGTAAAACCTCCATTAGGAAGCACTTTGGGTCAAATCAAGGTTCTGACATGCACTGCATTTTATTATAGTCAGCAGGGTTCATGCGCATGTGGCTGTGATTGCAGTCCCATAGCATCAATGCTGTAATGGTTATTCACATACCAAAATGTTTAGCAAAGCCACTTGTTTCCTTACCCTTTCATCTTATGCACAAGGGAATGGTCAACTGTGAGTTGAGAAAAGAAAGATCTCCATAGCTGCATTGCATTTAACTTGCTTAATTTTAATTTATGGAATAGAGATTATGTTTAATTGGAAAAAGAAAGAATTACTTTTGGAACATTTGTTCAGTATGATTAATAAAAAAAATAACCTCAACTGCAATTTTGTCAATAACAAATGTGAGTATCATAGACCACAACACAGCTGTTTTATTTTATTTGTGCTTCTATTTAGGTAGTGTGTCAGAATGAAAACCAGCATGACATTATTTAAGTACTACTGAAAGGCCTCATACCACTTTACAAGCAGCACATTAAACCAAGGTCTGACCTTTCTATGCTCATTAGAATTTGCTGTTCCTTCACGTAACGCTGAGGCTCCCATTTCTGCCATTGTGGTAAAAATGGCCAAGCCATCCCCCTCTCGTTTCTTCTTACTTCTGTTACTGCTGAGTAGCTATTATATTTGGCTGATGTGATTGAATGTCAAAAAGCTCAAGTGAGAGGTACATGAAGCACTGTTTCTTTTTTCATGAGATATCCTCAGCACAACCCAAGGTTGAGGATGACTGGCAAGAAATTGTGTGATGTAGTTGAAAGTGCCAATGGCCATGTTAGTTTGAATGCAGGGCTGGCTCTTCAACAAAGTCCAAGTAATGGTCCCAAGGGCAAGCAGACCAGGGCTAAAGGCTGCATGTCATCCAGGACCCACACTCCTTCTACACTGTTGCTCTGCCATTCTCAACTTGTGGTTTCCATGTATGCTCTAAAGTAGCTGCTTTGACTCTCACCATCATGTCTACTTTCTAAGTCAGCAGTAAAGGAGGAGAAGTTGAAGTGGAGAGAATACTTTTTTCTCTTTCTTTCTTCTTTCCTTTCTTTCTTCCTTTCTTATATCATGACATAGAGGTTGTACCAGTTATTTCCACTCACATCCAATAGGCCAGAATTTTGTTACGTGAACCAAAGAAATTGGAAAAGTAGTTTTTGGCTGAGTGGTCATCTGCTTAGCTACATATCAGAGGTATTACAATTGAAAGAAAAAAGGAAAGAATGGATTTACAACTAATAATGCTATAATCACTGCTGGTGAAACCTGAGGGACAAAGTAGTATGGTGCAGGAGTAAGTAGATGATCATCCTTTAGCTCTCTATATAAGACGCAGAGACTGGTTATGGTTAACTAAACTTAACCAAGACCAGTTTGGAGAACAAGGCACAGAACTAGGCTCAAGACAATGCAGCTACAAACATGTACATCATATCACGGAATGATCTACCTATTACAGTGTCACTAGTGACGTCACCTCTGGACTCTTAGATTCTTAATTCTGTTGCCTATCTCATTACTGGAAATTGGGTATTAGAGTGCCTGGGTGGCTCAGTGGTTGAGTGTCTGCCTATGGCTCAGGTCATGATCCTGGGGTCCTGGGATTGAGTCCCGCATTGGGCTCCCTGCATGGAGCCTGCTTCTCCCTCTGCCTGTGTCTCTGCCTCTCTTTCTCTCTGTCTCTCATGAATAAATAAGTAAAACCTTTTTTTAAAAAAAAGAAAGAAAGAAACTAGATACTGGATGCTGCCAAAATTAAAAATGAATATTTTTTTATTGAGGTAAATTTGTGTATAGCATTATATTAGCTTCTGGTGTATAACATTATATATAACAAACAATATAATAATTTGATACTTGTATGTGCTACAAAATCATCATCAGAATAAGTCTAGTTACCATGCATTACCATACAGTTGACCCCCTTCACCTATTTCACCAACACCCCACAGCCCCCTTCCTTCCCTTCTGATAGCCACCAATCTATTCTCTGTATCTATGAATTTTGTCTTGTTTGCTCGTTTGTTTTATATTTTAGATTCGATATAAGTGAAATCATAAGAAATTTATCTTTCTCTGTCAAGCGTTTCATTTAGTCTAATACCCTCAAGGTCCATGCTGTCACAAATGGTAAGATTTCATCCTTTTTTATGGCTGAGTAGTATCCCTGTGTGTGTGTGTGTGTGTGTGTGTGTGTGTGTTTGTGTGTGTGTGTGTGTGTGTGTATACCACAATTTCTTTACCATTCATTGATCAATAGGGCACTTAGGTTATTTCCATATCTTGGCTATTGTGAATAGTGCTGCATAAACACAGAGGTGCATGTATCATTTCAAATAATAATCTCAAATTATTTTTTCAAATTATTTTCTTTGGATAAATACCAAGATATGGACTAGATGGATCATCTGGTAGTTCTATTTTTAAGTTTTTGAGGTACCTCCACAGTTGTCTATAGTGGCCACCCCAATTTACATTCCCAGCAATAATGTACAAAGGTTTTCTCTTCTTCATATTCTCTCCAAGACTTATTATTTCTTTTTTTTTGATATTATACATTCTGATGGGTATGAGGTGATATTTCATTATGGTTTTACTTGCATGTCCCTGAAAATTTGTGATGCTGAACATCTTTTCATGTGCCTGTTAGTCATCTATATGTCTTCCTTGGAAAAATGCCTATTTGGATCCTCTACCCATTTTTTAATCAGATTGTTTATGTTTGGCTGTTGAGTTGTTTGAGTATTTATATATAGTGGATTTTAACTCTTTGGATATTTTGGATATTACAAATTTATTTTCTCAGTCAGTAGGTAGCTTTTCAATTTTGTTGATTTTTTTTTTTATTGTGCAGAAGTTTTAGTTTGATTTAGTCTCACTTGTTTAATTTTGCTTTTGTTACTTTTGCTAATGGGGTCAGATTAAAAAATTCAGCCCTAAGATTAATTGTCAAGGAGTTTACCACATATATTACCTTCTAGGAGTTTAACAGTTTCTTACATGGAAATCTTTAATGCGTTGAGTTAATTTTTGTGTATGGTATAGGATAGTGACCTAGTTTCAGTCTTTTGCATGTGAATGCCAGTTTTCCAAAACCATTTATTGAACAATCTGCTCTTTCTCCATTGTATTTTCTTGCCTCTTTTGTCAAAAATTAATTGGCCATATAGGTATGGGTTTATTTCTAGGTCCTCCCTTTTGTTCTTTTGATCTGTGTGTCTCTTTTTATGCCAATTCCATACTGTTTTTATTACTATAGCTTTGTAGTATAGTTTGAAATTAAGAACCGTGACACCTCCAGCTTTGCTCTTTTTCTTAAGATTGCTTATGGCTATTTGGGATCTTTCCTGGTTCCATACACATTTTAGAATTATTTACTCTAGTTCTGTGAAAAACACCTTTGATTCCAAAGGGTTTGCCTTGAATATATAGATTGCTTTGGGTAGTATGGACATTTTTAACAATATTAAGTCTTCCAATTCATGAGCACAAAATACCTTTCCATTTATTTGTGTCTTCTTCAGTTTTTTCCATCACTGTCTTATAGTTTTCAGTATACATTTCTTTCACCTCCTTGATTAAATGTATTACTAGGTGTTTTTTACACAATTATGAATGGGCTTGTTTTCTTTATATATATATTGCTATTTCTTTCAGATAGTTCATTTTTAGTGTATAGAAGTGCAACTGATTCTACATATTAATTTTGTTTTCTGCCATTTAATTGACTTTGTTTACTAGTTTTAGCAGGTTTTGGTGGAATTTTAGAGTTTTCCATATATAAGATAACATATACAAATAGTGACAGTTTTACTTCTTCTTTTCCAATTTGGGTGTCTTTTATTTTTTTCCTGCCTAATTGCTGTGGTTAGGATTTTCAATACTGTGTTGAATAAAAGTGGTGAAAAGGGCATCGTTGTCTTGTTCCTGATCTTAGTAAGTATGATGTTAGCAATGGATTTGTCATATTTGTCCTTTATTATGTTGAGGTACATTCCCTCTATATCCCCCTTTGTAGAGAGTTTTTATCATAAATGGAGTTTAAATTTTGTGAAATGCTTTTTCTGTATCTATCAGGATGATCACATGTTTTTTATCCTTCATTTTGTTAATGTGATATATCACACTGATTTGTGAATGTTGGACCATTCTTGCATCTCTAATATAAATCCCACTTGATCATAGTATATTACCCTTTTAATGGATTCTTGAATTTGGTCTGCTAATATTTTACTGAGGATTCCTGCATCTTTGTTCATAGGGATATTGCTTGTAATTTTCTTTTCTGGTAGTGTTCTTGTCTGCTGCCGGTATGGGGGTAATGCTGGCCTTATAAAATGAGTTTGGAAGCATTCCCTCCAGTCCAATTTTTTGTAGGAATTTGAGAAGCAAAGGTATTAAATCTTTTTTGAATGTTTGGCAGAGTTCACTAGTGACATTTTCTGGTCCTGGACTCATTTTGGGAAGGTTTTTGATTATTGATTTAATCTCCTTACTAGTAATCAAACTGTTTAGATTTTCTATTTCTTCCTGGTTTAGTCTTTATGATTGCATATTTATTGGAATTTACCCATTTCTTCTATGTTGTCCAATTTGTTGCTGTATAATTGTTCATAATAGTCTCTTGCAGTCCTTTGTATTTCTATAGTATCAGTTGTAACTTCTCTTTCATTTCTGATTTTATTTATTTCAGCTTGCTTTCTTCTTTTGTTTTGATTATAGCTAAAGGTTTCTCAATTTTGTTTATCAAGAACCAATTCTTAGTATAATTGACATTTTTAATTCTTTTTTCTTTTTGGTTTCTATTTCATTTCTTTCCAGTCTGCTCTTTATTATTTCCTTCCTTTTACTAAATTTGGGCTTCATTCTTTTTTAAATTCCTTTAGGTATAAACCTAGATTGTTTACTTGAGATTTTTTTTGTTTCTTAAGACAGCCTTGCTGTGAGGTTTCTTCTTATAACTGCTTTTTGTTCCCGTACATTTTGAATTGTTGTATTTATATTTTCATTTGTCTCAAGGTATTTTGTGATTTCCCTTTTGATTTCCTCATTGACCCATTGGTTGTTCTGTAGCATATTGTTTAATCTCTACATATTTGTAATTTTTCCAGTTTTCTTCCTGTAATTGATTTCTAGCTTCATATGCTTGTAGTTGGAGAATATTGATATGGTTTTAATCTTGCTAAATTATTGAGTTTTTGTTTTCTGGCCTAACAAGGGATCTATCTTGGAGAACATTCCATGTACATTTGAGAAGAATGTTTATTCTGCTGCCTTTGGATGGAATATTGTGTATATATATATTAAGTCCATCTGATCTAATGTGTCATTTAAGGCCAGTGTTTCTTTATTGATTTTTGTCTGGATGATCTGTCCATGATGTAAGTGGAGTGGCAAAGTCCTCTATTGCTGTCAATTTCTCCCTTTAGGTCTGTTAATATTTGCTTTATATATTTAGGTGCTTCTATGTTGAGTACATAAGTATTTACAAATGTTATATCTTCTTTTTACTTCTTTTTAAAAAGATTTTATTTATTTATTCATGAGACACAGAGAGAGACATAGAGAGGCAGAGACACAGGCAGAGGGAGAAGCAGGCTCCATGCAGGGAGCTCGGTGTGGGACTAGATCCCAGGTCTCCAGGATCAGGCCCTGGGCTGAAGGCAGGCGCTAAACTGCTGAGCCACCCGGGCTGCCTTTATATCCTCTTTTTGGATTGACACTTTTATCATTGTATAATACCTTTATTTGTCTTTTATTACAGTCTTTGTTTTATAGTCTATTTCATCTGATGTAAGCATAACTATCCCAGCTTTTATTTTTCATTTTCATTTGCATGAAACCTTTTTCTATCCCTTCCTTTTCAGTCTGTGTGTGTCCTTAGCTTTGACATGAGTCTTTTGTAGGCAACATATAGGCAGATCTTTTTTTTTTTTTTAAATGCTTTCAGCCAGGGGATCCCTGGGTGGTGCAGCGGTTTGGCGCCTGCCTTTGGCCCAGGGCGCGATCCTGGAGACCCGGGATCGAATCCCACGTCGGGCTCCCGGTGCATGGAGGCTGCTTCTCCCTCTGCCTGTGTCTCTCTGTGACTATCATAAAAATTAAAAAAAAAAAATGCTTTCAGCCATCTATGACCTTTGATTAGAGCATTTACATTTAAAATAGTTATTGAAAGATATGTACTTATTACCATTTTGTTCATTGTTTTCTATTTTTGTAGCTCCTTTCTACTCTTGCTCTCTTTCTTTCTGGTTTGATCCCTTTCTTTAGTATTATGTTTAGATTCCTTTCTCATTATCTTTTGTGTATCTGCTATAAGTTTTGCTTTGTGGGTACCATATAGTTTATATATATATATATACATCTATATATATATAAAATGTATATATATATCATGTATATATATAAATATATATATGCACATACATAATATATATATACACAAAACAGCCTATATATGTAACAGTCTACTCTAAGTTGATAACAACTCAAATTAGAACACCTTCTAAAAACTACATATTTGCTCCTCCCTCCACCATGTTTCATTTTTGATATCATATTTTACTTGTATCCTTAAATTAATTATTGTAATTATAGATAAATTTACTACTTTTATATTTTAACCTTCATGCTAGATTTATAAGTGGTTAATCCACTCCTTTTAATATATATAAGATAATATGTATATTAAAGATATGTGAGATATATATGATACATATATATATCTTTGCCTTTTTCCAATGAGATTTTTACATTTACTTTCATATTATGTTTTCTTGTTATTAATTAGTGCCTTTTATTTTCAGCTTAAAGAAGTGTCTTTAACATTTAAGGCCAATTTAATGGTGATGATCTCCTTTAGCTTTCACTTTTGCTTTTCTAGAAAAGCCTTTATTTCTCCTTCAATTCTGAATTATAATTTTGGTTGGAAGTTTTTTCTTTCAGCACTTTGAATATATTGTGCAGTGGCCTACAAAGCTCCTGCTGAAAAATCAGCTGATAGTCTCATGGAAGGTCTCTTATACATAAAAAGTTGTTTTTCAAAAAAAAAAAAATGTTGTTTTTCTCATGCTCTTTAACCTTTGACACTTTAATTATATATTTCTTGGTATGGATTTCATCAGCTCATCTTGTCTGGAACATTTTGTGCTTCCTGAACTGGATATCTGCTTCCTTCCATAGGTTAGGGATGTTTTCAGCCATTATTTTTTCAGATAAGTTTTCCGCCCCTTTCTCTCTCTCTCCTCTTTCTGGGATCTTTATAATGAAAATGGCATCACACTTAATGTTGTCCTATAAGCCCCTTAAACTCTCTTCACTTAATTTTTTTTTCTTTACTCTGCATGAGTGAGTTCCATTGCCCTGTCTTCCAGGTTGCTGACTGTTCTGCTTCATCTAATCTCCTGTTAAACCCTCTAGTGTATTTTTCAGTTCCATTATTGTATTGCATTCTTCAGCTCTGTGATGTCTGTCTGATACTTTTATATACTTTCTATGTCTTTGTTGAGTTTTCACTGTGTCCATCCATTCTCCTGAGTTTGGTGAGGATATTTATGAACATTACTTTGAACTCTTTATCAGATACATTATTTATCTCTGCTTCATTAAGATACTTTTCTGAGTTTTTTGCTTGTTTTTTTTTTGTTGTTGTTGTTTGGAACATATTCTTCTGTTTCTCAATTTGCATGACTCTTTGTGTTTGTTTCTATATATTAGGTAAAATGGCTATCTCTCCCAGTCATGAAGGAGTGGCCTCATATAGGAAATGAACTTTATTGTTCAACCTTACTCTAGCTTTTGGTTGTCTCTTAAACTTCTGTGATTGTCTAAGTAGCTTGATTAATTCTTCATAGATTCCCATTGATGAGAATGTGCCAAGACCAGTCAGCATCCCCAGGACAGTGATTCCAGTCACATCTAGTTTCAGGATGATTGATAGCCAGGTCCTCAGGCAGCAGAGCTTAAAGTATGCAAATATATACAGTCCTGTGGAACCACAACTGTAAACCTTGCTGACCTCCAGACTAGGAGATCTGAAGGTATCCTCTGGGCATCAGATGCAAAATTTAGGGATTCAGATGAGTGTGTAAGTTCCTTTCTGGAAGCTATCATTGTTGTGTAGAGGCCATAGGAGGGCTCAAAGATGGTGTGTCCCTCCTATGTTCCCTGAAAGTTCCTCTGTAGCCCTAGATGTGGGGCAGACCTGAAGCCTTTCTCTCACCTTGAAGGTACAAAACAAGAATCGGGGCCTATTTTATAGGTGGGCTAGGGGATGTTTCAGTCTGTTGTCTCTGCAGTGCCCTGGGTTTGGTAGCCTGCCAAGAACTGTCTTTCTGATTGTTATAGTCCTGTGGGGACAAGAAATGCAAGACCCTCTGGCCACCAGGGTCAGGGAATCAAGAGGTGGCCCCTGGGTGATTATGCTCATGTACCAGCTTTAGCAAGGCTATGGAAGAGTGTTGAAGACACCCATGGCTTTACTAAGGCAGGGAAACTGTGCTGGGAGCAGGGCATGCTTATAGCTTTAGCAAGACTATATCTGGGTGTTCCCACTTGCACTAGCAAGGTATAGGAAGAGTGCAAAAATCACCCTCAACAGTACCTGTTCCCCAAAGAGAGTCCCAACTGGTCCCTGCCCCTCTGAGAGATACTTTGCAATTAACAAATGAATTTTCCTCTTAAATGATCCACTCAGTTCTCAAATTACTGCCTTTGTGCTAGGTCCCATGATACATGAGTTTGTGTGTAAGCCCTTCAAAAGGAGTATCTTAGATCTTCACAGCCTCCTGGGTCCTGAATGAAATCCCCATTGGTTCCTAAAGCCAGATGTTTTGGGGCCCTCATCTCTCCGGTGCAGGCCCAAAGTGTTGAGATGCCAAACATGGGGCATAAACCCCTCACTTTTAGGGAGATGCTGTGGACCATGATATCACCCCACCATTGTGGGTCACCTCACTGGGGACGGGGTTTTTGACAGACTGCATCTCACCTATCAGCCTCAATGTCACCCTTTTATTCCTGGTTGTGAAATAGCTCTTCAGCTACTTTGCACTCTTTTTTAGTGGGAACTACTCCATATGTAGCTGTAGATTTGGTATATCTGTTGGGGGAGCTGAGTTGCATCCCAGCTTGGACTAGTAGCCACATGGAAATGAATTTTTTTAAAAGATTTTATTTACTCATTCATGAGAGACACAGACAGAGAGAGAGGCAGAGACACAGGCAGAGGGAAAAGCAGGCTCCACGCAGGGAGCCCGATGTGGGACTCGGTCCCAGGACCCCAGGATCATGCCCTGGGCCAAAGGCAGGTGCTAAACCACTGAGACACTCAGGGATCCCCGGAAATGAATTTTAAACTGTCTTTTCTTCTTTGAATTTTTGTGCCAGACTCAAAATCCCGGGGCGGGGGGCGGGGGACACCAATTTGTCGAGTTTAGCACCAAAGGCTGCAGCCTAGCTGAATAAATATTTGGCCTTGTAGACATCAGCAGTGGGAGGTGAAATTCTGTCTTTCACAAGATTGACTTACACAACTGTGGACCCAAAGTATGAAGAAGGTTTTTTTTTTTTTTTCCCTCCAGGCAGCCATTTTTTTAAATGCCAAAAACATGCACTATAATCACCAATATATTTTTCAAATTGGTCAAGCATAGCCTAAGTGCTTAAGTGTATGGTTTTAGAGTTACAGAAAATTGGGCACTAGTCATTGTTCTGTAAAATCAAGGTATTCCTCATGCCTACCTCCTAGGGTTTGTGGACAATATATGTAAAGTAGATGCTTAATAAATTGAGGGAAAAAATGGGAAAGGTGTGGACACTAACTTTGAAATATAATTTGAAGATTTTAAAAATACTTTCTTACTTTCTAGGCAGTCTTAATATTATCCACCCACCCATATCATCAACTAGTTAGCAATCAACTCAGTTCAGATGACACTCTATTTTTTTTGTGTGTGATTTTATTTATTCATGAAAGACATAGAGAGGGGCAGAGACATAGGCAGAGAAAGAAGCAGGTTCCCTGCAGGGAGCCCGACACCGGACTTGATCCCAGGACCCCGGGGTCATGCCCTGGGCCAAAGGCAGATGCTTAACCGCTGAGCCACCCAGGCATCCCTCAGATGACAGTCTAAAATCAATTTGGAATCCCTTAATAAGCAAGGGGCTCATCCTAAACTTATCCAGATTTATAAGCTAGATAAGAAATACTGTGCACTACTTTTTGTAGTGGATTAAAGACAACAAATTTGTCCCTATAATCTAGAAGTACAAATAATAACATCTCAAAAACATATTGCAATTATACTTCTCTTTAAATATTAAATGAACAGCTTTTGTTTTCCTCTCTCAAAAGTGAATTCTCCTTGACAGTGCTTTTGTGCTGATAATATAAGCATTTAAAACTTGTTTCTACCTACCACTTCAAACTTCCTCCTCTTAAAAAAACATCATAAGAAGTATTAGGAAGAATGACAAAGGCAGGCTTAAGTAGCTCTGTAGGCTGCCAAAAATACAGGTTGGATGGTGTTCAGCACCTGGAAAATTCGTTAAGACCATATGGACTGTCAGAAGTTCAATGTACTGGAGAAGAAAACTCCCTGCGGTGCCAGCATTTGAATAAAAAAATCATTGTGAACAATGGCTCTAGGAGATTACTGTGATCATTCAAAAAGTTGCAGATTCTGCTGCTAATAGAGAAATTATAAACTAAGTTATAAAATCAGTTGTGGAACAGGAACCAAACAAAGAGACAGAACTGAAAAGAACTCTTTGGGTAAATAAGATCAGTGTCCCTTTACTTGACCTTAGTTCTTAGGGGTCTTAGACTTAACTATATACTATGTCCATGCATACGAAGAAGTGAAGTTAATGTAGTAAAATAAAATGGAAACTTTTCTGTTTGTTTGATTTCTATTTTTGTTTGAAGGACAGATTAATATTTGTCAAAATTTCTATATTAATAAAATTAACATAAAGTATGAAATGACCTGTTATGAAAATATTTTAGGGGTGCCTGGCTGGCTCAGTCCATAGAGTATCTGACTCTTGATTTTAGGATTATAAATTTGAGCCCCACACTGAGTATAGAGATTACATAAAAATAAAATATTTTAAAAATCTATAAGTAAATTTAAGGGGCCACAGATACTGTTTTATAAATTAGAACTGTGCACTGCTTTTCAAATAATCATTTCTGAGCTTTATGGAACAAAAGAGTAAGCTCTATGAGTATTTCTTTTATATATTTCTAAGATAAAATTAGTTTTATTCCTTTTCCTTTAGGTTCATTAGATGAAACTTGCCAACTGATTTAACGAAACCTAGGATAGGCTTCCCTGACATCAAAGGGTAAGCAGAGGAAGAGTGATGAGACATTTATAAAATGAAAGAAAAGAGACAGGGGCACCTGGGTGGCTCAGTGGCTGAGCATCTGCTTTTGGCTCAGAGTGTGATCCTGGGGTCCTGGGATCAAGTCCTCCCTGTATTCCCACAGGGAGCCTGCTTCTCCCTCTGCCTGTGTCTCTGCCTCTCTCTTTGTATCTCTCATGAATAAATAATAAAATCGAAAGAAAGAAAAAAAGAAAGAAAGAAAGAAAGAAAGATTATAAAATGAAAAGAACATATATATATAATTTGTCAAAGAAGATTTTGACAAAAAGTACTTGATTTGTGATTGTCCCACAGAGAAATCCTAATTTTAGAATTAAAGACACTTGTGTGGGTATGGCTGGGTGGGTGGTTAAAGTGCTAGGTACTCTGCTTCTTTTAGTGAAGTGACCAGCATCTCATCTTGCTCTTTATTCTCAGCACAAGAAGCAATAGAAGATTTGCAAAATCCTAATTAATCTTATAAGGATCTATTGTAGGACACTGTGACCTGTGAAGAGCTGATCCCTCAGACAGTGAAGAGTGACAATATTTTTCAAATTAACTTTCTTTTTTCACGTATAAAAACAGTTCACTCTAACTTGTTGAATATTTGTAAAATACAAAAAATAAAGATGCAAATAAATACCATAGTAAATGTGCCCCTCAGGGTTAATCATCATTAACATTTTGGTTCACTTCATTCTAATCCCCCCTCCTTTTTAAAAAAGATTTTATTTATTTATTTGAGAAAGAGAGAATGAGCAGGGTGTGTGTGAGGGAGGAACAGCAGAGGGAGAGAGAAGCAGACTCCCCACTGAGCAGGGAGCCTGATGTGGGGCTGAACCCCAGGACTCAAGATCATGACCTGAGCCCATGACCTGAGCAGATGCTTAACCAGCTAAGCCACTCAGGCGCCCCTCCCAACCCCTTTTATATTTCCTGGCATCCATATGAGGACACGGAACATCCATTTCAATGATGTTTTGGGGGAAATTTGGAAGATATGAGAAATTGCTTGGAAAAGAAAAAAATACACGATTTATAATATGATCAAGTTGTTGCAAAGTATTCTTAATGTTTAGTGAACATTAAACAGCAGCAGTTCTTTATTAACACACCATCAGCAGGGTCCTTTTTATTAGGCATTCCCATTTCATCAAACTCGCCTGTGGTAGCTGTTGAGTTCCTCTTTTGCTTTCAGCTCTGTGATGGGAGGACCATAAAATAATCATAAGATGGGATGCTTGTTAATTTGGGGAGTCAAAGGCATAACTCATGACTCCAAAGGAAGACAGACTATTAAAATGTAGTGTTGATTAACCAAAAGTGAGTATTCATTGTGGATCTGAATATTTGAAGGAAGAGTCTATGGTTGAAGTAGAGACTGAGCTGGGTGTGGAAGAAGGGGCAGAGAAGGCATAGAGAGGACCAAAGAAAATTTTGCTGGACACGTGGGCAGTCAGGGTATGTTAGATTTTATTTTATTTTTTAAGATTTAATTTATTTATTCATGAGAGATGCAGAGAGAGGCAGAGACACAGGCAGAGGGAGAAGCAGGCCCCATGCAAGGAGCCCGATGTGGGCCTCGATCCTGGAACCCCGGGGTCACACCCTGGGCTGAAGACAGACCTCAACTGCTGAGCCACCCAGGCATCCCAGGATATGTTCGACTTTAGAGGCTTAACTCCCGAAGGAATTTGGACTTGGTGTTGTAACTCTAGGATGTTAAATAAGGTTCAACTTCCATGTCAACTCTTTTTGCCTGGTTGTGGCCGTTAGGAAGTGGCTGTGCTGACAAAGATTCCAAGCCTAGTCAAAGGAAGGACCAAGATGCTACGGATAGTGATGTCAGCTCTGATCAGGGGAGGAGCAGGCTTGGCATACTGCTATGTAGTTGTCTACAATACAGTAGGCAACACAGCAGTGGGTTGACTTTTGGAACCAAATTATCATTAAATGTGATAAAAAAGATATACATGCAACAAACATTTTGTTCCTATAGTTTTTTTATGTAGAAAATAAAGACGTGGACAACATTTATCAGTACAAATGCCGTTGAAAATGATGCAGTGAAACTCAAAATATATTTCTTTAGCTGATACAGGGAAATTTAATTTGTTGTTAAGATTTTGTTTATTTATATTCATGAGAGATACAGAGAGAGAGGCAGAGACATAGGCAGAGGGAAAAGCAGGCTCCCTGCAAGGAGCCCGACATGGGACTTGATCCCCCAGATACCAGGATCATGCCCTGAGTCACAGGCAGATGCTCAACCACTGAGCCACCCAAGTGTCTCAGGAAATTTAATTTGAAACAAAATTTTTTTCTAGGAAATAGTATGTTGGATATCTCTAAAATAACACGAATAATCTACTTAAATTCATCATACAGGAAGAAAGTAATCCTTTCCAACATTTATTAACACTAAGATTTTTTTTATCTATATATTTAAAATATTAAGTAGTCTTTTAGCTTTTTACTTTGTTAGAGTGATCAGTTGGGAAAAGATATTGTTTAATTTCCCAAGCTATTTATTTATCTTGTTTCTGATTGTTAATTGGTAGTATATAGAAATTTGATTGATTTTTGCATTTGAATTTGTATCCTATGTCCTTCCTCTACTAATTTTTTAGTTCTAGTAGCTCCTTTTTTATTTGTGGATCCTTTGGGATTTTCTACATAGCCAAGAATGTTTTCTACAAACAGAGACCGTTTCATTTTTTCTTTTTCAATCTGTATGCTTTTTATCTCTTTTCCTTGCCTTACTGCTTTGCCTGGACCTCCAGTATGATGCTGAGTAGGAGTGGTGAAAGTGGACGTATTTATCTATTTCTTAATCTTAGGGGAAAAGCATTCATTCAGTCTTTTACTATTAAGCATGATGTCAGCTATATCTCTACTCACTTTGTGTTCACTATTTCTGTCAATTATTGATTAAGGATTATTAAAGTTTTTATAATTGGTGATTTATTTATTCTTCCTTGACTAAGAATTAGACATTTTTTATTGAATTAATTTTTAGAACAGATTAAGGTTTATAGCAAAATTGAGAGAAAGATACAGAGATTTCCCATCTATCTCCTATCCCCACACATTCACAGCTTTCCGCATTATCCACATCCCCCACATTTCTTATAATTGGTGAATCTACACTGACACATTATTACCCAAAGTCCGTAATTTACATTACAGTTCACTCTTGGTGTCATACATTCTATGGATTTGGACAAATACATAGTGACATCCATCCATCGGGGATGTTATGGTATCATGGAGAATATTTTCACTGCCTTAAAAATTCTCTGCACTTTTATAACTTTTGCTTGGTGTGTTTTGAAGCATTTTTGTTATGTACATTCACATTTAAGATATGTCTTCCTGTGATATGACCCTCTTTTGATAATATAACACTCATCTTTGGTAATATTCTTGTTTCTAAATTTACTTTGTCTAATTTTAATATTGTCCTCTCCAGCTTTATTTTGACTAGTGTTTTCATGGTTATCTTTACCCTCTTTTTCTTTTAATCTATATATAGATTTCTATTTAAAGTGAGTTTTAAACTAGGGATCTTGCTTTCTTATCCAATCTGACAGTTTTTTTAATTGATGTATTTAGATTCTTTACATTTAATATAATTATTAATATGATTAGATAGAAATCTATCATGTTGGTAGCAGTTTTCTATTTGTTACATTTGTTTATTATTCTGTTTTTATTTTTCTGCTCCATTTATTGATTGATTTTGTATATTTGAGAGAGAGTGAGCTAGAACAAGAGAGCACAAATGGGAGGGAGGGGCAGAAGGCAGAGAGAGAAGGATAAACAGATTCCCTGCTGAGCAGGGAGCCCCACACAGGGACTTGACCCCAGGACTCCAGGATCATGATCTGAGCTGAGGGAAGTTGCTTAAACAACTGAACCACCCAGGTGCCCCTTTATGCTCCTTAAAGATTGAATTTTATGATTCCATCTCATCTCCATTACTGACTTATTTCTTATACATCTTTTAAAATTTTTTGATTGCCTTAGGTTTTAAAATATACATTTTAACCAATTCCAGCTTACATCAAATAATATTATATTACTTTATGTGAAGTGTAAGGATCTAATAGCAGTGTATTCCCAATTCATTGCCCTGCTCAATACTTTGAGCTGTTGTCATATATTTTGCTTTTATATATATGCAATAAACACATCAAACGTTGATCCTATTGTTGCTTTAGACAGTTTTTATTTTTAACTTTTTTAAAGTTTTAAAAAGATTTTATTTATTTATTTGACAGAGAGAGTGAACCAGAGAGCACAAGTGGGGAAATGCCAGAGAGAGAGGGAGAAGCAGGTTTCCCACAGAGCAGGAAGCCTGACATGGAGTTGGATCCCATGATCTTGGGATCATGACCTGAGTTGAAAGAAGATGCTTAACTGACTGAGCAACCCAGGTGCCCCAGACAGTTTTTAGAGTAGATGAAGATGAAGGACAAAGAATTATGTACGCATCTCCATTTATTCAGTTTCCTTATCTCTGTATTTCTTGGTATAGATCGAAATTCTCTCTGGTATCTATCATTCTCTTCTGCTGAAAGAATTCCCTTTAAAGTTGTTTCTGTTGGAAATAAACTCTCTTTTTTAATTTTGTCTCAGAAAATATTTCTCCCTTACTTTTGAAAGTTATTTTCACTGTGTATAGAATTATGGATTGACAGTTATTTTGTGTTTAGTACCTTAAAATTGTCATTCTAGATTATGCTTGGGGTTTTGACTCACATAGTTTATGATAAATCTGCTGTAATTCTTATCTTTGAATCTTTATGTAATATGTTGTTCTTTTTGATTGCCTTCAAGAACTTGTCTTTATCTTTGGCTTTCATCAGTTTGAGTATAATATATCTAGGCATTTAAAAATACCTATCCTGGGGATGCCTGGGTGGGTCAGCGGTTGAGCGTCTGCCTTTGACTCAGGGCATGATCCTGGAGTCCTGGGATCGAGTCCCACATTGAGTTTCCTGCATGGGGCCTGCCTCTCTCTGTCTGTCTGTCATGAATAAATAAATAAAATCTTTAAAAATAAAATAAAATAAAATAATAAAATAAAATAAAATAAAATAAAATAAAATAAAATAAAATAAAAATATTTATGCTGCTTGGTGTACTCTGAGCTTTTTGGATCTATGTTTCATGTCATTCATAAATTTGGGGAAATTGTTGGCCATTATTTTTGCCAGTATTTATTCTGTTCAATTTTCTCTTTCTTCTCCTAAGATTCCAATTACCTAAATGTTAGATTACTTAATATTTTACTACAACTTTTGGATTCTCTTTTCTGTTTTGTTCTGGGTTTTTTGTTTTGTTTTGTTTTGTTTTGTTTTTTTGCTTTTTGTTTTTTACAGTCTTTTCCTCCTTGTGTTTTTTTGAGTAATTTCTATTGACCTATCTTCAGTTTCACTGATTCTTTCCTCAGCTGCCTCAGGTATGCTGATTAGTCCCCTGGGAATACTTCATCTCTGTTACCATATATATATTTTTTATTTCTAGCATTTTCATTCGATTTGGTTTCATAATTTTCATCTCTCTGCAAAAATTCCCTAATTGTGCGTGCTGTCGACTCCATTAGAACTTTTAACATATTAGTCATTTTTAAATTCTTTTATAATTGCAACATCTAGATCATATCTGTTGATTACTTTGTCTTTTGACAGTTTATTATGTTTTTTCTTTTTGTGGTTTATATTTTTTGTATGAATGTTGGGCATTTAAGGTAGTATGGTAGAGACTGAAATTATAATTATTTGTGCTTGGAAATGTCCACCTTTTTTTCTTGCTTGGTTTTAGAAAAAGAGGGGATATTGAGTCAATCTAATCAGGATTTGAGCTGGATGTGTTTTCATTGCTGTTGTGATACTCAGCACACTATAGGCTTTAAATTCCTTGTCCTTAGGGTGGTGGCTGGGCTGCTGGGGATTTTTCTCCGTATCTCTGCCTCAGCTTTAGGTCTTCCCTTTGTGCCTAAGTGTTGGACAGGGTCTCTTTCCAATCTCTTGTCCCTCTCTCAGCAGCAGCCTGCTGTTACTTGTTCCTCGTGCTTGCTATCATAGTTGTTCTGGGTGAATGTATAGGCCATTTTCTGTGTACTCATTAAGTAACAATCATAGGCAAGTATTTTGTCCCTGAGCTTGGGGTAAGACTTTCTCAATGATTCTTTTCCTCCTTGATCTGCAGGAGATCACTAAACATCTGAGCCTAGGGTGACTTCCTGCCCTTTCTGGAGGGACAGCATTAATTCTTTTCTATTTCTTTTCTCCAGCTGCAATAGGTCTTGCCATTTTATCCAAGAGTGACAGGGTTTGTTGTATCTTCTCTCATGAATTTAAGAAAGGGAAGATGAGGAGCAGAATCCATTGTTCCAGTGGATGTTCTCTACAAGAAAGGCTTTTTCCTAATTCCTTTCTTGTCCCAAATCTTTCCTGTGAGTACCTGATAGTGTCCCTGGAGAAGAGCCGATGAGTGGGTGAAAGTTCCCTTTGTGTTTGTGGCTCCAAGGGTTACTATATTCTCATACTAAATAGATTATAGGTGGATTTTGGCAATTTGCTAAAAATTTTAGATGCTTTCTTCTTATCATCTTACATGATGCCCAGTGTCTTCTTTAGGAAAACAAGGGCTTAATGGACTCCTTATCACCTGTGTTTCTTTATATTTTGAGTTCATGTGTTGCCCGGAGACCTCAAATTTTCCATAACAGTAATGAATTTGCAGATTACTTGACATTTTTTGTTGTCATTGAAAGGATGGGAACAATGCTTCTTCCAGATTTTTAAATTCTAGATAGAAGCTTAAATTCCATTTATTGTGAATTATTATTATACAAGAAAAGTCTCTTGTTGGATTAATATGGCTTGGGAAAGGGCAGCCCGGGTGGCTCAGCAGTTTAGTGCTGCCTTCAGCCCAGGGCCTGATCCTGGAGACACGGGATCGAGTCCCAGACGGGCTCCCTGCATGGAGCCGGCTTCTGCCTCTGCCTATGTCTCTGCCCCTCTCTCTCTCTGTCTCTCATGAATAAATAAATAAAATCTTTTAAAAAATATATGGCTTGGGAAAGATTTAATTTTGTGAAGTTGTGTTAGCACCAATTTAAGCATTGTTTGTTTACTTTTATTCAAAATACAAAATAATGTATAATCATATATAATAAATGACAATACTACATGTCACAAATATACAATAAGTATAATTGGGGATACCTGAATATGTATTAGCAAGATTATTGCTTTCGAATCAGATCAGGGTTTGAATCTTTGACTTGCCATATTCTTGCTATGTGATTTTGTAAACATTTTTTCTCTCCAAATCTCAAGTTTTTTCATCTTTAAATGGAAAGAGAAGTACTTAAACAATGGGGGGCTTTTATTTTTATTTTTATTTTTTTATTGGAGTTCAATTTGCCAACATATAGCATAACACCCAGTGCTCATCCCATCAAGTGCCCCCCTCAGTGCCCATCACCCAGTCACCCCCACCCCCTGCCCACCTCCCTTTCCACCACCCCTTGTTCGTTTCAATGGGATGCTTTTTATGATACTACAGACCTTGATATGTAACAGATGCACTAGTAAATGTTCTCATAGTCAGAGATTATCTGGTTACAAGAATAGAAACCTCTTCTGAGCATTGAATAAAGAGCTTATTGCAAGAATGAAATAATCAGGCTTCCCTTGGAAGGGTGAGGAGCAGAGTCACTCCAGCTGTAATACATGCGTCTTTATTCTTATGCTCTACCATGAATGTGACTCAACTACCAATTGGTTCTGTTGCCATAGTTCTCTAAATTTTAAGAGTGGATATCTGATTGATTCATTTTAACCTGTGGGCTGGTTCCTTTTGGATCAGTTCATCTCTGGGTCAGCAGTTGTGATCAGGGGAAGGAAGCAGGTCACGTGGTTCAAACAGAGTCCTAGAGGCTTTGGTCAGAAGAGCTTATTTAGAAGAGGCTATGAGCATGTAGAAAACTATTATAATCTCTAGTTCAAAGCTAATTATTTTCACTCTCTCTTTTCATTTAATTTTTCCTAAGGAGAAACAAGATATTATTTAACATCTATGAAAATTATTGAATTTATTTTATATTTCTACCTAATTTTCCCACATGAACATGGATCCTTTTCTAAATACATAATACCTATTACATTCAACACTAATGGCCACCTTCTCCTAAACCATCACTCTTCCACTCCCAAAATATATTTTAATTGCAAAGGAAGACATTTTTTCATTAATTTTCATAGACTAGGACCACTTGTTACTCTGTGGATGTCTCAGATTGGATAAGTAGACAGATATGGCATTTGAATATCATCTCTGCTGCTAACTACCTGTACAGTTTTAAGTTACTTATGTTCTCAGTTTCTTTTTCTCTAAACAGAATAATAATGATGCTTACCTCGGAAGGTTGTGGTGGGTTAACCTATGACAGTAAGTACTTCATGACACCTATGAAGTACTTACCATGTTGTTAATAAATCATAAATATTTAATAATAAATGTTTTTATCTTATGGTAGTGATATGCCTCACCAGAGATTGAATTTGATTTTGTGGGAGTTTTTCATGAGAGAGAACATGATGGTAGGATCATCAAAGACAGTCCACCTAGTTGCTTCTCACTCCATAAATGAAGATGTGGAGTGCTTAAAGGTGCATCTTTAGGGAGACTTCTTCGGGGAGTAGACACCTTTGCATCATAGAAGTCTGCATCCCATTCTGAAGTCTCCCAGCCTGAATGAGATAGTAATCTTCTTCAGGATTTGTAGGTAACCCTATTTTCTAGGGAAATGAGGTTATTATCATATCCTTCGTGTGTCATGAACTGGTGACTAAAAAAAAAATTCATGGAGACATTCTCTGCATGAATCACTTGAAAGGTTTGAAAGGTAACTATCTGATCCACTTCTAATCAAGCACTGCGGATGCTGGCTCTTGTTCTATAAGGTACTGGAAGTGATCTTTAAAGAGCTGATGAGTCAAAGCTGAAACTCTGGGTGGGTAACTGGGGGATATCCTTTGCAACCTTAGCCCCTTAGAGACAGTAGGATAGTCCTACGCTGGAGAACTGAGGTGACCTGCATGGTAATAGCTAGTGGTGGATCATCGTAGAGTAAGCAGCTTCATCTGCCTGATTTGGGAGGACAAGCTTTCAAGGATAACACCTGTGGCATCTAGAAGCATCCAATTAATAGTCGACATTCATTGTGCACTTACTGTGATGCACTGTACTAAGCTCTTATGTGAATAAACTTATGTAATTCTCACTATATATCTGACAGGTAAGGCACTGAAGCCAAGAGGGGTAGAAAATTACTCAACCTAGAAATTGGCAGAACTAGAATTCAAACCCAAGTGGTCTTACTCTGGAAACTACATTATTAGCCCACCATGTGTGTTGCAGATATAAATAATATTTCCCATAGGGAAGAGAAGGCAGACAGATCTCCTTTTGTAATGTAAAGTAATGTAATGTAATGTAAAGTAGAACAGGATTTTAAATAATTCAGGGGAAGACTGGGAGCTCCATGAGAGAGATGTTTTGCTTTTGTGTCACATGAAATGTGACCATATTGATATAAATATTATAATTTCTTTTTTTTAAAGATTTAATTTATCGATTCATGAGAAACACACACAGAGAGAGAAAGAGAGAGAGAGAGAGGCAGGGACACAGGCAGAGGGAGAAGCAAGCTCCATGCAGGGAGCCTGACATGGGACTCGATCCCGGGTCTCCAGGATCTGGCCCTGGGCTGAAGGTGGCGCTAAACCGCTGAGCCACCGGGTGCCCTATTATTATAATTTCTAAGTAATTTTCTACATATGCTCTATTGTTCCCTGTGAGATGTTAACCTCCTTGAGGAAACGGACTGCTGCTAATTTGTTTTATAACCCTGCCTGCCCTACTTCCTCCATACACTTTATAATACTCTGCAAAGAATTATTCTTATTCTTAAAAGATCATTGGCAAGGGTTCTGGGACAGAAAAATAAGACTGGACCTAAAAAATATATTTAGACAAATAAAATATGGAATAAAACCAAAAACCTCATTATTTAGGCTTCTGGTGATTGAAGCCTTCAGTTTTACTATTGCTAAGAAATCATTCATAAAGGAAATACTTGAAGTATGCTTTACAAATTACCCTCATGAGAAACCACTTAAGTGAATGGTTTGGGCAGTACACACTCAGTCTCTTTTGTGAGTAGAGATGACCAAATGTAAGATGACAGTGGCTATTTTTCAATATGAGTCTCTTCAGAATAGAGACCTAGCAGTGAGAGATGAGAACATTAATTTCCATGTGCCCTAAACTCTTCTGTCTCTTGGGAACATATCTGCTGACATAGGACTTGACACCAAGGCCACCTGAAATAGTTCCTTATAAAATGACAGTGAGAAAACCTATTATCCCTGCTCTTTCTGTGTACGAAAAGGTAATGCCCTTAACTATCAATATAGCCAGAGTAATGTAGAGTTTTGTGAGAATTTTCAAAAGAATGACCAAGATCAGTAGCAGAGCAAAAATAAAGCATGATCATCTTTTCCAAAGAGATGACAGAAATTAAAAATGGATACTTCTTTTTCAGAATGAATTTTTTTAAGGAGAAAGTAAAGAAAGAATGACAATGCTTTACTATAGATCTTCAGCGAAAGCAGCAAATGTCACCATGCTCTAAAAAAGAAAATTGTTTGAGCTTTTTATAGAACCTTATTATTTTCTCATCATAAAAATTTTACTTAATTTTGAAAGGCATAAATCTCTCAAAGCTGTATAATGTGAAAAAAATAAAACTATCTGCAACCTCACTATGCATTGATAACTAGTTATTACATAATTCCAGATTTTTTTCTCAATTCATTTAGATCTAGAACCATATATACATTTACATTTCTTTCCACAAATGAGCTCTCTGTATGGATCATGGAAGTAACATCATACTTTACATATTTTATTACAGGTTTTCTTATGTAAGGCTATAAAGGGAAACATTTCTCCATATTGGCAGAAAAGGCTCATTAAGTTCTAAAGATCTGAGCTCTTTTTACTGGTGTAGAGTTGATGGGAAGCAATTTCCCAGCCAGGGATTCTCAGCTCTTTTGCAGCTATGTGGGTCCATATCACTGGTTTTGGTGAAGTAGAACAGGAGCTGAAGTGATCTGCCAAATGTAAAGTAAGGAGGTTAGGTATCTGTGTGCCTTTCCTACCCTTTCACTCCCTTCCAGGTTGTACTTGGAAGCCATGTTTGCACTTCTTCCATTGTCATCCGTGAAATATGGCTTCTGAATAGCTTGCTGGTGCCAAGAGGAGAATAAAGGACACATGGAGTCAAGCCACCCCAGCTTCCCTATAACATGAATCTGCACAGTGAAGTAGAGCTGCATCAATGGCCTGCAAACTTGTGATTGAGAAGTAAATTATAATTATATTGCATTAACTATACTTCATAGAAGCCGATATGTCTGAAGTACATATAATTGAGCCTAGAAAGAAAGATATGTCTCAGAAAGAACTGTGGATGTGATTTTTGACAAATGGTCTTGGTTGGAATCAAAAACATAGATTTTGGAGGAAATTGTATTGGCAAAAATAATCTCAGCCTAGACTAAAGGGGACTTAGACTATGTGAAATACAAAAGTTACCTCTCAACATTCTGTGGGCAGAAAGCAGACTGAGAAAACAACTCAGGATTCAAGAATGGTATCTTCTCTAGTGTCCTTTTGAGAAGTGGCCAAGGAAGAGCATGGAAAAGAAAGGATCTTGACCTCACCACAGAGGGCTTTGCCAACAGTTCTTGAGAATAATAGACAAAGCAGAAACTTCCAGGGATTGGGATTTAGGCCAAATCAAGCAGCAACTTCTCTCAGAAAGACATGGCAATACATCTACAGGGGCTTTCAAGAACTGCTAATGGACTGCTGATTGCCATGCCTCTCAATCTCCCCCTTTTCCAACGGGACTGTTTATTGTGGTTATCCAGTCTTTGTTCCGTTATTATATTTTGGATGAGATAAAGGAGATAATCTGTATATTTAGATCATGGGTCTTTGAATCAAGAGGTGGCACATGGAGACCTGATGTAGGTCATGAGATCCTGGACTTGAAGTCTAATGTTATCAATAGATGAGATTTGGAGAGAGGGGAGATTTGACATGGGGTTCGAGTATTACTTGCATACGAGAGGAATATGGATATTTGTAAACAAGATAGGGAGGACCGTCGTAGATTAGATTATTGTTTAAAATGATTCACTTTCTCCCTTTATCTTTACCTTTCCATATGAATACTTCTTTGCACTTTAACCTTGGGGTTGGCCATATGCTTTGACAAGTGATCTGTTAGCAGGCATGGTGCAAGCCAGGGCTTAATATATGCTTGAGTTGTGGCTCTTGCCTTTTGGGCTTCTGCCATTGTCATAAAAAGCCCTCAATGATCCCACTGATCTCAGGAGAAGAATAAGGGATATATCGAGGGGAACCACTCCAGTGGTGGCTACCTAAAACAAAGCTACCACAGGTCACCAACAAAACTGAGCAAGAAATAAAGACTTATTTTTGTATTTCATGTTAGTTTGAGGTTCTTCTATGAAATATGTCTGGCCTTGTCTCTTACCCTTTTGCTAAAATGTCACCTTCTGGGCAGCCCCAGGTGGCTTAGCGGTTTAGCGCCGCCTGCAGCCCAGGGAGTGATCCTGGAGACCTGGGATCAAGTCCCACATCGGGCTCCCTGCATGGAGCCTGCTTCTCCCTCTGCCTGTGTCTCTGCCCTTCTCTCTTTGTGTCTCTCATGAATAAATAAATAATTTTTTTCTTTAAATGTCACTTTCTTAGTGACTGACTTACCCTAATTAAAATGACAACCAGGGGCCCCTGGGTGGCTCAGGGGTTGAGCTTCTGCCTTCAGCTCAGGTTGTGATCCCGGAGACCTGGGATGGAGTCCCATGTCGGGCTCCCTGCATGGAGCCTGCTTCTCCCTCTGCCTGTGCCTCTGCTTCTCTCTCTGTGTCTCTCATAAATAAATAAATAAATAAATAAATAAATAAATAAATAAACAAACAAACAAACAAATAAATAAATCAAATGACAACCAATACACCCTATCCCTCTTCCTTGGTATATTTTTCTCCATAGTAATTCCCATATTCTAATTTTCCATATAATTTACTCATTTGGGGGCTTTATCCTTTGTCTTCCCCAACTAGAAAATAAGTTCCATGAGGTAGAATATTTTTGCCTGTTTTCTTTCTGTTATATCCTTAACACCCAGAACATTACCTGGCACACAGTAGGTATTCAATAATTTTTGTTAAACGAATGAGTATATATATATATATGTATGTATATATATATATATATAGTATCAAAAGAAGTACAGAAAAATTAATAGTGGCCGTCTCTAGTTTCTGTGAATATGGCTGATTTTTCTTTATATTTTCTTTATTTTTCAAATTATTCAAGGTAAGTATACAGGATTTATTTCATAAAAATAAAAGAACCTTAAACATTGTTTTGACTAGACATAGACATCGCAGGGCTTTTTTTTTTTTTTACCTTTGCTTATTTTAATATTGTTGAGATTGTCCATTTATCAGTAATCACAATTTTGTCCTATCATCTACAATCTGTAGGCAGGAGACAGTTCAAAACAGAAGGTAAGTGGGTCAAGAAGAGAAAGTGGAGTAGCTGAGAGTTGAGAATTGAGTCTGGGTATAACAACCAGAACCTGGAGACAGACTGAACACAACAACTGAGACTCACAACCCAGAAATCGGTCCCATGAGTCTCTGTATGAATCTGAGCAATCTTTATTTTTTAAAAAATGTTCCTTTCTCTCAGGTTAAAGCATTGCCAGTTATTCTCATTTCTAATTATTTTTGAACTTTTAGACAAGTTCAAGTTATGCCTCTTTTAAGACATTTTAATGAATTATTTTATTATACCTATACATTTATGATAAAGGTACATTAAAGAATCAAATAAACCCTGGTTAAGAAATCTCATTGTTCTATTCTATAGGGTTCCACTAAGTATGCTGACACAATCAGAACAGTAACCATACCAGTAGGATGGTTTGGTATCTGGCAGATTATTAAACTCCTTTCAGAGGAGCTGGAGTAACTGCATGAAGCTTCTTCTCCTATATTGAATGATAGCGTCGAGACTAAGACGGCCATGAAACAAGAAGGTGCTGGCTGTGCAGGATGAGAGCCATTGGATGTTTCCTCCATTCACCTACCCTCTTTTTTCCTTCCGTCTTCACCTCAGTTGGAGGACTAGAGAGGCTGAGCAGTAAATTCTGAGTCCCAGTGCCAGGTAAGGTTTTCTAAGAAGAAAGTGGTTTATCTTGCTTGATATGAATTTCTTGTGATTCACAGGGTATACCACCAGGACTGTGGTTGAAGGTAGTATAGCATAGGAGTGAAGAACATGGGGACTTGGAATAAGATGAATTTGATTTGAATTTCAGCTCTACTACTTACTAGTAGTGTGCCTTGTCAAGTAATGAAATTTCCTGAACCTCACTTTTATCATCTGCAAATGGAAAAAAAAAAAAAAAAACCACAAGGATTAAATGAGATGTCCTTTACAAAGTGCTCAGTATTGGATCATCATTGAATATTTAACAAATACAGCTGGTATTATTCTGTTGGTTACTATTACTACTATTATAGTTTTCATAGCTAAGACCTGTTTAGTTAACGAGGAGTAAGGCTGGCATGCTGGCCTTCTGGAAAATGAAGAGAGGGAGAACTTGCAAAATATAATTAAAAATGAATATGCCTAAGGTCCTCAGCTGTATACTAACTCACGACTGTTGATTGCATTGTCATTTTGAAATTTAACATCAGGGCATTACTATATAGATACTACAGTGTTATAAAATTCGGTACGTCTTGACCTTAAATGATGCTGCACTAGCTCAAGCTCTTCTTTGACAGTTGTAGCATGCAGTACATTCCTGAGTCCCAACCATGGTGATCAAGTCTATATATTTTATTTTTTCATGAGAAGAAACCAAACCCAAATCCTAGAGCACCACCAGGGTGGAGGATTGAGAAAGTTCACCTGATAAGCATGTAAAATTTCCACCACCAGTGGATGGACAGCAGAGAGTTATAAAACACTATCATAGGCCATGAAAAAATAATATCAGGGGCAAAGCTAACACATTCATATGAGACATTTGCTTTTTATCAAGATTTCCTCCGATTAAATGTAGGGTGATGATTATTGTAAACATCCATGTGATATTGAAACAGCTGTTGGCATCCTAAAGGAATCAGCATCACTCCCTCCATGCTGGGTCTTTACTGCCCTACTGCTCCTTTTTGTTTTTGAATCTAGCCTCATTACATTAATAGCTCAAAACCTTCTCAGGCGTGTTAAAAATAGATTGTAAGAGAATTGAAAGCAGTGTTTTCCTCCTCCCTCCCACTCCTTTTCTCGACTGTAATATAATGGCACTCCTCAGAAACAGTCCACGGAAATCAGAATTTTCTCAGCGGCTTGTGTGGGAAATGTAGACTATTGTGAACAAGTGTTGCAGCCCACTGCTTGTCAGGAAGTCGTTTTTAGAACATTAGTCGAACAAACACCTTCCATTGTCTACAGAGTTGAAAGTCCAATGAAATCTCCTTATTTCTTTTTCTAAGCCAACTTGGTGACACTTAATACATTTAACCCTTTTCATTCTAGAGTCTCAGGTTTATTGAAGGCTTTTCCTCTCAGTGATTCTTAACCTTTTGTGTTTCCTGGACTCCTTTGAGGATCCAATGGGACAATGAACTCATGTGTTCATTTTGCAGGGGATCTTCATTCTTTCCTCTGTTCCTACCCCTCATGTTGGGTTGTCCTGTAGTGGATCTGAGTGATTAATGATCAAGAGAAACTCTAAAGAAGAAAAAGTGAGACTCTCCCTTCTCCCATGGCACCCCATTGCATTTTTCTAATTTTCCTTTGCAAACTTACTTTAAAAAAGGGGTGGGGGCCTGAGGTCTACTGACAATAATTTTAAAAGCTGTTAATCACTTTCATAGTCTTATTTATTAAAGTGATAATTTAGAAACTTAGTTTTCCTGACTGTAATAAAACTAAAAAATTAACATAAGTGCATACAAAAGAGTTGGACCAAGAGGGCAGAGAAGGAATAGGCTATGTGTAGCCAGTTATTAAGTGTCATTGCACTCTCTAAATATTTGAAGGGCATTTGTGGAGATTTAACAACCACATAATCATATTATCTTGTTTCAGAGGAGTTTGCAAAAGAAGGTTTTCTTTTTTAAACATGTTTTGGTTAAACTTAAGATCCTAAGATTTAGTGTTCAATAATGGAAGTTAAGGAGTTTGACTGTCATGGACATATTCAAGAGAAGGATGCTGTACTATCTGACGGGATGGAGTATTGTAGAAAGCATTTCTGTTCTCTGTGTCTAGATAACCTCTATCACACCTTTGCACTAGAAATTCTACAAATAACCCAAGAATTTAGTTGGTCCATAGGAAGAAAACTTTTGAGATGTCTTTCCTCTCATGTTCTTTTTCCCTGTGGGTACACCCAAGAGAATAATTTTAATTCGTGTTGAGATGGAGTTCCAGCTTTCCAATATCAATCATCTTCTGTGTGGTCTTAGATATCTAGGATGCTATTCCATGAGAACCATAGCCTCTTTTCCAATACCTTGAACATAACAAAATGCCCTGTTATCCACTGGGAATTGATTGCTGTCATTTAGAGGGAGTGAAACCACAATCTGACCTTCAAGGAAAGAGTACACTTGAATTAACTGTCTTATCAAGAATGTTCTTTCTTTCTTTTTTTTTTTTCAAGCATTTTCATTAACCACTATCTGAGAGTCTACACTTAAAATTTTGCTTTTCTCATCTAAGACCATATCATCTATTGCTATCTGTGGTGAATGTATAAGCTGGGAATTGCCAGATTGAAAAAAATGTGATGGCATTTAACATCCAGGATTATTTTTCAAGGCTCCGAATGATCTGGAATCCCTTACGCTGAAACTTTCTGACAGCCCTAGCTTTCGTATATGTATGAGTCAGTTCAGGCTGCCATAACAAAATCCTATAGACTAGGTGGCTTAAATAACAGGAATTTATCTTCTTATAGTTCTGGAGGCTGGAAGTCTGAGATCAGGGTGTCAGCATGGTCAGGTTCCAGTGAGAGCTCTTTTCCTGGCTTGCTGATGTCCACCTTCTCACTGTGCCCTCCCATGGCGTGTCCTTGGAGCATATGTGTGTAGAGAGAAAGCAAGACAATTTTCCTCTTTCTAAAATCTTCAATCCTATCAGATGAGGATTTTATGATTTCTTTTAACTTTAATCATCTCCTAAAAGTTCCATCTCCAAGTACAGTCACTTTGAGGGTTGTGGCTTCATCATGGAAATTTTGGGAAGACACAATTAGAGCAATAGAGCATATGTTTATTCTAGACCCTGAACAGACTTTTGGATACATGTTGAAAGAATGGGAAAGAAATTTGTTATAACACGATCTTACCTGTAATCTACTCTTGTGACATGGACTACCAAGACATCAAATTCCAATATAATTACAGAGTTAAAAATGTGCGTGTGTGTATGTGTGAAAGAAAAGTCAATGAAGTCAATAAGCATTTTTAAACTATTTGCTGAGTCAACGTATAGCCAGGTATGACATAGCTCTGTCTTTCCTCCCCTATAATAACAAACAAATACCAGAAAGGCATGGACTTTGCCCTCAGGGGTAAGAACTAAAAACTATCCAGGTGAAAAGTACATTAAAAAGAAAAGCTCATGTGTGTTAAGTGCTGAGTAATTGGATCAGAAAAGGAGTGCAGTTAATCTTCAGAGGATCATCGTGGTGTGAGAAAATGAAGGAAGAGTCCCATATCAGAGGAAGTAGGACATCAGATGAGCTGGGTGGGGAAGGAAGTTTAGGATTTGAGGAGCATCAGAAGTTTTCTTAGAAGACGTGATGGCTGCTTATTTAGGGAAAAGAGCAGGGAAAGGGCAAATCTGTAAAGCCTAGGGGACAGAGGTTAAAAAAAAAAATTGTACACTCAGTGTGTGTGTGGGAGCCCAGAAGCAGTGGCTGGAGGTGGAGGGCCAGGCCGAGGGCGGAAAGGGAATATAAACTAGCTGCTCAGAGCTCATATCACTGAGGGCTCCATGGGCCCTATTTTACTCTGCAGATCAGAGATTTCTAACACTGCCTCTTTCTGTTGTCCCTTGTAGTTTAGACTGACCTTCCTGCCACAGGAATTATAGTAACAACTTCCTCTTTTAGCCTTGTCCCCTCTCTCATCTACCCCCTATCCTGCACCAGAGAGCTTTCTAAAAGTCAAGTCTGATCTTGTTCCTCTGCTTAGGTCCCTGGAATAACCGATATTCCATAGGCCTTGCCTACAGGCCTTGCCTACTGCTTCACCTTCCATTCTTGCCAGGTTCTCCCCATAACACCCAGCTTTATGTCCTAGTCATACTGAAGGGCTTGCAATTTTGTCTCATCCAACCCTTGGTTATGTTGCCACCCCTGCCTGGAATGGCCTTCATACTTACCTCCTTTTAAACCCTTGCTGAAAGATCACCCCCTCCATGATGGCATTCCCAATCTCCTTTGCCCCCAAATGGATCTGGCCATACTCTTTTTTTTATGCCTAACTATGTCTATAGGTACAAATCCTATATATTGTAGCTTAGTATGGGGTTGGATACAAGAGATGTTAAGAATTTCAAAGCAATAGGATTTGGTCAGATAATAGATGTGGGTAGACGAAGGATTTGGAGTCTGGGATGACTGCTGTGTTTCTTTTTTTAAGATTTTATTTATTTATTCATGAGAGACAGAGAGAGGGGCAGAGACATAGGCAGAGGGAGAAGCAGGCTCCATGCAGGGAGCCCGACATGGGACTCGATCCCAGGTCTCCAGGATCACGCCCTGGGCTGAAGGCGGCGCTAAACCACTGAGCCACCCGGGCTTCCCGTCTGCTGGGTTTCTATCAGGAATGACATGTTGTATGTCCTAGAGAATAGAGGAGCAGAAGGGTTTGGAGAGAGAAAGACCAAGTTCCATTTTGGTGAAATTAAGTTGGTGTTGCCTGTGGAGAGCCAAGGTGAGATGAGCTATAGATTGCCAGATATATGAGCCTGGAGTACAGAAAAAAGATCTGCATATACACATTTGGGAATCAATAAATAGGCAGCAGGTAAATCTTTAGGAATGAATGAGATTATTCAAGGTGAGATACTACAAGTGTGAAAGGCAAAGAGATAGGTGGATGTAAGTGATTGAGAAAGAAGGTTGGGTGGAAAATTGCCCCATATCATCGTTCCTATTCTGTTTCCCCCACCATTTTGGTCCCTGGGACCACAAAGAACCTTGCAACTTGATAAAAGCTCTGTAAACAGGAAAGCTTTGTTTGCTCTTCAGGGCTTCAGGGCACTCTAAGGTACAGTGAAATGTGAATCTATCCTGACAATGACAATGAGGAAGTCTCTCTAACCCCATCATATGTGATTGTGTGTAATACCAGTACAGTTCTAATTCAGTATTTAGGGAAAAAAAGGTTATATTAAAGTAGATTTTGACTTTTGGAGTATTTCTGGCTATTAAAACTTGACTCCCTAAATAATTTAGAAAATTTTGAAGCAGGAATATATCTGAATGTTATTCTTAGATGTAGCAATACTTTCCTCCTAGAAATTTCTTTTTCCAAGTTTATGTGTAAGCAAACACAGTACATTTTACAGCAAGAGAAAAGTAAGTGTGGACATATTATTCCAAAGATTCTCTGCTTTCTTTACCAAGAAGAAAGAAATATCTTTTTAGGCACAGGAAGAGCGAGGATAGGGAATGCACGGTCATTAAGTGTTGATGAAGTGGCTTCATTTTGTGATAAATGAAGGTGGATGGAGAATACCCCGGAGTCATGGGTGTGGTAAGTGAAATAGTGCAAGCCACCTGCGATGGCCACCACCTGATTCAGGGCAGCCAGGTCTTCCTGTTAGTATTTTTCATGCCCCCTCACACTTATTCGAACACTGCAGAACTTCTTTACCAGCATAAGAGGGCTTTTTAGCTTGCCAGAGCACTATATTTCACCCAGTACTGATCAGTGGAAATGGGACCATTTTCTGCATGGGAGACGTGAAAGCTGATCTCCGTTGTCTCCGGCCCCGGGTGGGGAGGCCTACCCCCAACCCCCCCGACAGCAGGTCAATGAACAGGCGGAAAAGAGGGAGGAGGAGGCTGCCTTTCAGCTACAGCAGTTAAATCAATCTTGGCAAATCGAGTAACATGCCTCAACCAGGCTACTCTTATCTCTCTGTGGTCAATTAGAGGAAAATCTCATGAGAAGGAAAAAAAAAAAAAGAATGATGTAATTTCTTTTATAGCCTCCTTGGCATGATTCATATGAATATTCATTATTACACATGGGAGGTAAATATCTTATCAGATCTGGGCTCAAATGTAGAGGCACCTTTGTAAAGAAAGAATAATTCGACATAAACCTTGCATTTGTCTTAAGGAGGTGTGAAATATTCGGAGCTTGTATAAATTTGAGACATAGGCATATGCCAAACTGTTTTCAAATGTTTATTTTCTGCTATATACCCATAACTGTCTAATTTTGGCAGTAGCTATTTTTGTCTTAAAGTGAAAATATGCTTTCAATTCAATTAAAAAAACTGTGCGATAACTTCAAGTTAGTTTTATAATAAGAAATATGCATTAGCATTAGGTAATATTAATTCTTATGATTTTCTTTTTTTTTTTTAACTAGAAATCTTTAAGGAGACTATGCTTTTGTCTTCGTTGTACTGCTTAGCTATTTTCATAAAAACAAAGATTTTCCATGTCACATTTTCAGGTGTCTTCAGGGAAGAAATTTTAAAAAGGATGTTAAAGCATTGGCAAATATGTGGCAAATTCTATTTTAAACATATTTTTAGAATATTTTACTGATGAATAAATAGGAGACATTCAAATGACATTTCAAGGTTAGACTAGAACTAGGAAGAAAACTGGGACATACTTTTAAGTTCTCTTTAGCCCCAACCATCTCCTGGATAGCTAGTCTCTATTTTATATGTTACAGGTGGAACCCATCGTTATTTTCTCCCAAACCTACTCCTCCACTATTATTCTCCATCTTGGACTGTGGTATCACCATCCATCCAATTGCTTAGGCCAAAAATTTGGATTCAGCTTTTTTTTTTCCTTACCTCATTTTTCCATCTTTCAGCAAATCCTCCTAGTTCTACCTCTAAAGATGTAAACAGAGCGTTTTTGATATTCTATTACCTTCAACCTGGTCTGGGGCACCAACACCTCTCCCTGGGATCATTGCAATAATTTCCAAATGTCAAGTGTGTGCTAATTTAAATAGTTCAAGTTACCTCATTGTTATTTTCACACTCTACAAACTATTTTCCACTCAGTGACCAAGTGATCTTTCCTGAAATAAACAAAAAAACTAAGAACCAATCACTGGTCTATCTAAAAGTCCCTACATTTAGGGATCCCTGGGTGGCGCAGCGGTTTAGCGCCTGCCTTTGGCCCAGGGCGCGATCCTGGAGACCCGGGATCAAATCCCACGTCAGGCTCCCGGTGCATGGAGCCTGCTTCTCCCTCTGCCTGTGTCTCTGCCTCTCTCTCTCTCTCTCTGTGACTATCATAAATAAATAAAAATTAAAAAAAAATAATAAAAGTCCCTATATTTAGAAGAAGCCTTCTTAACCTGGCCTATACACCCTGCGTGATCTGTCCTCTGCTTTTCCCCCTCTAGCCCTGTTTCTTTCATTTTCTCAGTAGTACAAGTACTTTCTGGCTTGTTCATCACTTTATCCACAGCAGAGTGCTGAGCACAACAGTAGGCACTCAATACATTTGTCAAATGCATGAACAAATATTTTTTATATTTTCTTGAGGGTAACATGAAGTTCTCCTTTGGCTTTGGTGCTAAGCAGAGCTCCGACTAAATCCTTACGTGGTGTTCATTTGAGATTTTCTTTTTTTTTTTTTTTAAGATTTTATTTATTTATGAGACACACAGGGGGGTGGGGGGGCAGAGACACAGGCAGAGAGAGAATCAGGCTCCGTGCAGGGAGCCTGATATGGGACTTGATCCCGGGTCTCCAGGATCAGGCCGTAGACTGAAGGTGGCGCTAAACCGCTGAGCCACCGGGGCTGCCCCATTTGAGATTTTCTGACGGATAATCTCTGAATGAAAGTTTAGGGCCCTCAGGGCCTGCTTTGCAACCTGTGCTATGCTCCCTTCCTTAACATTTCCTGTTGGCTTAGCTACACCTAGGCTCTGAGGTCAATCCTGACTTAAGACAGGGCCTGATTCAAGGGCCTGTGTTTTTACTAGCAGGTGACTCGACTTGATGGTACCTTAATACCAGCTCACTATGACCTTGTGAATAGTCACCTTATTTTGAAGCCCAAGTTCGTATCTTGATCCTTGACTTGGTAACTGAATATCTGCTTACTTCCTTCTGCCCCAACCACTACTCAGTAATCCGTCTTCTTCCCAGTCCAGGACCCACCTTATCCTCATGTCCACTTGAGTTGATCTGTATTCAACATTATACCCTATTGGACACCACCATAGATCTCTTCTAAAACTGATTTAGCATTATAGTTGAGACCCCATAGTAACAAAGCCATCCATGAGAGGATGAATGAACAGCCATAATGTTGGAAGTAAGCCTTCAGAAAACACCCAAAGCTATTTATGCATAAATCATGTGAAGTCTCTCGTAAGCAATTAAAAAACAATTACAACAAAATCCCATGGTGTTCAATATTTGCATAGTTCCAAAATGTTCTATATTCTTTAAAAAAGGAAAATCTGAGTGGGGAAAGCTACATGGCGATATATTTATCCCATATATAATAATTAGTAATTTTATTTTTTTATTTTTATTTTTTTAATTTTTATTTATTTATGATAGTCACACACAGAGAGAGAGAGAGAGAGAGAGGCAGAGATACAGGCAGAGGGAGAAGCAGGCTCCATGCAGGGACCCCGACGTGGGATTCGATCCCGGGTCTCCAGGATCGCGCCCTGGGCCAAAGGCAGGCGCCAAACCGCTGCGCCACCCAGGGACCCCTAATTAGTAATTTTAAACTATTGTCCATTTTTGGGTAAGTTGTCAATACCTCAAAATCTCCAATTTAAGGGAATTAAAAAGAAACTGATTCTACTGAAGGTTTATGATCTATGAAAAGCTAATGTAGAAACCAAATGAACTTATTTTCAGACATAATCCCTTTAAGTATGATGGAAAACCTACCTCGAATTTCTTAATCAGGACCTTCTCTAGAGCTACTGTCCTGACAGAGATAGGAATTTAGGAGAGGATAAAGTGAGATGTCCTTTCTGATGCTACAGCTAAGGTTTTCATCTTGCTAGTGTCTGCAAAGCACTCTCAAGCTCAGCAGGAAAACATCGAAGTTAAGTTTTACTATCCCTTCTGAGTTTTATCAGATATTCATGCCACAGAGAACCGTGAACAAGCTGGAGAGACAGAGATAAATGAAAAGTCCCTTTGGTGAAGGGAAAAAAGCAATCACTAGTAGGATTGTAGTTTTTACTTTTCTGCTGATAACAAAAAGAAATGGTTTAGTAATTTGTAGGTAACTGTGTTCGTAAGGGAAACATGCTATTTTAATTTACTTATTTCAAGGATAAATGAATCTTTTTATCAACCATTGACTATTATTTAGCTCTATCATTTTAAGTTTTTATCTCTCATTTTCTTGAGGAAAAACATTAAGAACCCCAAGAAATAACACTTTGATGCTTGTATTAGTCTGCTTGAGCTGTCATAACAAAATGCTACAGACGAGGCAGCTTAAACAACAGGAGCTTATTGCTCACAGTTCTGGAGGCTGGAGGTCAAACATCAAGGTGCCAGCTGGGTCAATGTCTGGTTAGTGAGAGCCATCTCCTTGAGTTGCAGACAGTTACCTTCTGATATGTCTTCACATGGCCTTTCCCTAGTGTATGCAGGTGGAGACAAAGAGAGAAACAAAACAAGCTCTCTGGTACTTTTTTGAGGGCCCACCCTCATGACCTCATCTGAATCTAGTTACCTCCAGGAGCACCTGAGTGGTGCAGTTGTTTAAGTATTGGTTTTGGCTCAGGTCGTGATCTCAGGGTCATGGGACCCAGCCCCATGTTGGGTTCCATGCTCAACACAGTGTGCTTGTGATTTTGTCTCCCTCTCTCTCTGCTCCTCCCCACTCATTCTCTCTCTTTCTCTCTCCCTCTCTCTCCATCCCTAAAATAAATAAATAAATAAATCTTGAAAAAAAGAAATCTAGGCACCTCCAAAAAGCCCATCCCAAATACTACCACATTGGGGGGTGGGGTCTCAATATATGAATTTGGAGAGAGACACAATTCAATCCAGAGCATTTTACTCCCAGAACCCCCAAATTCATGTCCTTCTCATATGCGAAGCATATTCATTCCATACCCACAGCCCTTAAAGTCCTAATTTATTTTAGCATCAGTTTTAAAGTCCAAAGTCTCATCTAAATATCATCTAAATCAGATATGGATGAGACTTGAGGTATGATTCATCCTGAGGCAAAATTTCTCTCCAGTTGTGAACCTGTGAAACTTGACAAGTTATGTGCTTCCAAAATATAATAGTGAAATGGGCATAGGAGAGACATTCCCATTTTGAAAGGAAGAAACAGGAAAGAAGGAAGGGGTGACAGATTTCAAGCAAGTCCAACACCTAAAAATTTAATTGGATCTGAAGGCTGCAGAATAATTCTCTTTGGCTCAATGTCCCACCTTCCAGGCCCACAGGACTGGCAGGGTCATCCCATGGCTCTGTAGGGGGACCCTGCCCCTTGTGCTTTCTCATTTTCAATAATATGCTCCTCATTTTCATCTGAGACTTCACCAGAATTACCCTTAACATCCATATTTCTAGCACTTCAAAACTCTTCCAGCCACTGTCTATTACCCAGTTCCAAAGCTGCCTCTGCATGTTTAGGTATCTGTTACAGCAGCACTTTTTTTATATAAAATAATTTTATGAGACCTCTTGATAAGGACACCTGAAAAGCTAGTCATCAGGATAATTCTGGAAAATTTCCTATTATTTGTATGTGCCCAGAACCTAATGGACATTGCAAGAATAAAAATTAATCCAAACTTGAAAAAATATTATGGATTTTAAATAAAGTATTTTTGTCTAAATAATAGGACCCGTGCCTTCAGAATGATGTAAAATTGGGGCCACTACTTCTTTTTTATTTTTTTATTGATAAGCATTTAAAAATCAAATTTATATGTGCACATAGTGGAATGAGTCAATTAATCCTATAAGATTATTAAGGAAAAGCAAAGACCTCATTTCTCACCCTCAATTTGGAGGAAACTGGTTATGTTAACAGATGATAATAGTTGACAAAAGGAGGCAGAGCTAATTAACTCATGTTTTGCTTCTATTTTCTCCAACATAAACAGTGGTCGTAAAATGGGAAAGTACTTATTAAACAACATGAAGAATATAGTTTATTGTAGATTAAGATGTAAAGAGAAAACAACAGCTTACTTTAGATGAATTTAGATGTTAAAGTCTTTTTTTTTTTTTTTAAAGGAACCAAATTTTATTTTTTTTTTATTTTATTTATTTATGATAGTCACACAGAGAGAGAGAGAGAGGCAGAGACACAGGCAGAGGGAGAAGCAGGCTCCATGCACCGGGAGCCCGACGTGGGATTCGATCCCGGGTCTCCAGGATCACGCCCTGGGCCAAAGGCAGGCGCTAAACCGCTGCGCCACCCAGGGATCCCCAGATGTTAAAGTCTTAACAATGTATGTCTAAGGATGCGGAAGAAACCTTTTAGGTTCATTTTAGAACTTTTTGAAATTCTAAATAACGACTGAAAAAAAGAGAATGCGAGAAGGAGCTATATGGAGAAAGAGTGTGTGTCAATGATGGGTACATGTCCTAACTTTTTTTTAAAGACAGAAATGTCTGGTTAAATTCTAAATATGATTTTTCAAAATCCTTTAATACATGAGCATTTAGAAACAAATGAGTGGTCACTAAAAGGCAATCTGATTTTTCTCTCTGTGGGTTCCCAGGATATCCAGTGTACAGGGACGTATAGTTGGTAGTTGCTTTCTTTTGTCAACTCTGTTCAAAACCCTAGCTGCCAACATCCTTTCAGCTTCATCCAAGAACTTCTTAAGAAATCTCCTTTCAATAAGTTTGGGAACACATAGTATATTGATGGTATAGCTGGGTTTCAGTAAACCATTTGAAAACATCAGTATGTCTTTACGAATAACATGGAGAAACAAAGGCTGAATGACAGTACAACGTAGTGATCTTGTGGTTGAGTAGTCCTACCTTCTTCCTTCCTCACCTGTAGGAAGATGTCAACCATCAGCACGACTGAGTGAATCACAACTGTTAGATTTCAGGCATCAAGGAGGAAATGGGGAGACTTTTTTTTTTTTTTTTGCAAGGGTATTTTTGGCATCCCCTCAAATAATAACAAGTTGGCAACTTCTTGGTTATAGTTTCTGAGGATCGTATCCCTTGAGTAAATATTTTTAAAGCCACAAAATGAGCTTTGCAAAGAATGAGAAAAGTAAAACAAAGGAGTGTTTCACATTTAAGATTTAAATCTCTGTTCTTGGAGCTGTGCCTAGTTCTAGCAAAGCAGCAATATCTATCCAACAAATCCCATACAAACTATCTACAGAAATGTTGATTTTCCTATTGAACTATTAATACATAATTGAAAAACCACTTTATTCTTCATATACTTTTTTTAAAACAGTTCTTTAAAAAGTTAAATATGCTTTATCAGTGTCACCTCAGAAGACTTCTCATTTTCACCATGGAAGATGGTTTTATTTTATTGTAATATTTTTACAAATGGCAAAGGAACACTGCAAAACACGAGAATTGATCAAGGTGATTGAGTGAAATAAATGGTATGAAATCAACATTTCTCCTCTTCTTTTCTTGTGTAACTCTCACTAACCTTTTTTTCTTAATGAAAACTGTCCTTAACAAATATGTATCTAGGGGACATTGGCATACGAAATGCTCTTTCATTGTGATATTTTGCTAGATTTATGGAAATTTTGCATCTAGGCTCTGACAATTTGAAAAGAGGGGGAAAGAGCAGTTTGGTCCCTGGCTAGGGCGTTACTGTTTGGTCATGCAGTTTTAGTAAATCCTACCATGTTGTGGTTCAGCTTTATTTAGTTTTGTGCTCACCCAAACTCTTGAGAATAAACCAAATGGCTTTCTTTCTCTACTGGTGTATTAGCTCTGTGCCTTGAATGGAAATTAAATGCAAATGCTTTCATTGCACTATCCCCTTGTTAATTTATCACATGTTTAAACACAGCAACATATTGGAAAACATTGTTATTTCGTAATCTTCAGATTCCTTGCACAATGATATTAAGAACAGAATAATAAGTAAAGATAAGCCGATGGGAAGCACATGTCTACGGGGCAACTGGCAGCAGTCCCACAGCCATTAGTCTGTGGTATCTGGTAAAACTGCTGGAGTCAGCATGACAGAGCAAAAAAGAAGGAAGAAAAATATCTCCGAAATTAAAGGAGGTGAACAAAGTACCATTTATGCTAAAAAGAATAGTTTATTGCCTCCTTTAAAATGTATGATCTGATAAAACTCATGCTCTGTAGCTGATTTTCTGTTGAAGGTTAATAACATGATGGTGGTGATGGTGATGGTGATAGTACAGAGGGCCAACTTCTGGGCAAAGGTGAAGCATAAGGTCTTGTACCAAAGGACACCCGATAAATATACGCAGACTTGACTGAGGGTGCGTGAGGGCAGTGAGGAGAATTAAGTGGTTCTACTGTTGTCTTGACAAACCGACGATAGAAATGCTAATCACAGCCAGATGTTGATCATGTGGGATTAAATTCCTGAGCAAGGCTCGGCATTCAGTGATGACTGTACACCTGTGAAGAGAGAGATAAGGAAAAGGTGTTAGAGATTTTTCCTTGTCTTTCTTCTCAGCACATTTTAAAATCCAAATGTGGAGCTCTCAATTCATTAGATTTGGTTTTAAAACCTGTCTTCAAATAAGCAAACATCACCCAACATGTGTTTAGACGATATTTCACAAACGGCTGCACCCTGAATCTGCTGTACTTAATGTGAACTATTATTCTTGACTTTACTCAGCTTTTTAATTTTTTTAAAGACTTTATTTATTTATTCATGAGAGACACACAGAGAGAGAGGTAGAGACACAGGCAGAGGGAGAAGCAGGCTCCATGCAGGGAGCCCGACGTGGGACTCGATCCCGGGGTCTCCAAGATCACGCCCTGAACCGACAGCAGGCGCTAAACTGCTGAGCCACCCAACGATCCCTTTACTCAGCTTTTGTATCATGACAATCATGTTTCCAAAACAGCTAGTAATTGTTTTCAGTACCTTTTTTTTTTTTTTTTGCTTTAGCGGGATATTGATGGGCTTGATTGTGTATCAGGTCATACAGATGTTTTAAAAGGGCATTACTGACTCTATCATCCATTGTTCAAAGTGTTGACTTCTGTGATGCCTGTCTCTCATTTTTAAGATTTAGTTTAAAATCTGGATCAATAAATAAAGCATAAACAATTCCCAAAGGCAGCTTTTGAAAGTGCTTTGTGCACCAAAATCCTATTTAAAATTTTGTTTCTGCTTACATGCTTCTCAATACGACATTATACGTCTGTTAACTGGTTGTCTCTTCAAGCCCTTTCCCTCTTTACCACCTTCCTTCCTTTCTTTCTTTCTTCTCTCCTGCCTTTTTAAAGAAAAAAAAAAAGGATCCATGGATACAACATACAATATGTTTCTTCCAACATGGTAGATGGTGGTGTCATCCACAGAGATGGGCAAGACTGAAAGAGTAGTCTTTGGAGGGGAAATCAAGAGTCCAAGTGCAGACATGTCGTGTTTGAAAGTGACATATCTCCAAGTGAAGATGTCAAGGTGCAGGATATATAACATAGGAGCCCAGAGGAAGGCGTTGGCCTGCAGATATAAATTTTGAAAGTCAACAGAGAATTAATATATTTAAAGCCACAAGATTCCATACAATCACTTAAAGAGTGAGTACAGTGAAAAAAAGAAAAATGGACCTAACTCAGGGTACTCTAAAGATTTAAAGATCAGGAAGAGAAAGAGGAAAAATAATATTTAAATATATTATTTTTAATCTTATTTTAAGGAGTTTCCCATCCTTGTTGATCACTATTGTTATTTATTTTGGAGTTGGCATGGGACATGGTTTTCTCTTTTTAGAATTTAAAAGGTTTGCTGTCTAAAGTCTACAGAGTGTGTCTGATTCAAGTCCAGTACTGTGAAGTGGATCCATATTAGTGCTGGGTGTGAGGCCAGTTCTTAGATAACGAAGTTTCCCAAGACTTAGCCAGGAAAGGAACATTATCAAATACCAGAACTACACAGGTGTCAGCATAGTCAGGTGGAAATGTAAAATGCAATTTAGGAATGAGACAGGAGTGCCTGGAACTGCGAGTCTCAAAAACCTGGAAAGGTAAAGTAGACAGGAGGTAAGATGAACAAAGGTGATACTAGTAGGGTCACGATAAAGCTGTCTGACATGGGGATGGTGGCTTGAAGGCTGGTAGCTTGTATCTGATCTCCGGAATACACTCTGGCATATGCCTTTGAAGCTGGGCTGGAAGCAGCCCTGCTGCATCAGAGAAAACCTACCATCAGACTTTTTTGACATTTCTAACTTTAAAGTGAACAGTCATCTTCTCCCAGATGTTCTCGCTTTCACTTCCGATCATTAGAATCACGTCCACTGCTTCCTTCTAAGGGTAAAACCCAGACTCATATTTCCATATGGCTGTCAGCTACCCACCAGGCACCGGGCTGGTCACTTGCACATATATCAGCTCTTTTGAGATTAAACTGTTGTCTTGGCCAAGGCAGATGTTCATATAAATAACCTCAACGGCCACGCTTTGAAAGCCATGTGTAAATTTCCTAAATCCTCCTGTGTGCTCTATTTGCTTAATAGTTGGTCTCATCTGGAATATTGGAAAATTTAGTTCTGTGTGATTTAGATGTCATGTCAGAGGAAGTCTTCACAGATAAATTTCTTTGTCCATGCAGAGACTTAATAAGTCACATCACCAGGTTAAGAATAAATAACAATTATAAACAAACAAATAAGAAAGCAAGTCATAGGGGCACCTGGGTGGCTCAGTGGTTGAGCGTCTGCCTTCAGCCCAGAGCGTGACCCTGGGGTCCCAGGATCGAGTCCTCCATCAGGCTCCCTGCATGGAGCCTGCTTCTCCCTCTGCCTGTGTCTGTGCCTCTCTCTGTGTGTCTCTCATGAATAAATAAATTAAATCTTAAAAAAAAAAAAACAAACAAGACATAAAATGAAAGCGCACACGAAATGTGGTCAAACACTGTTATTGTGGAGGGTCCTGAGTCTGACATTACATTAGGCAAGTGGATCTTTGACTGTGTCATGCGGGTGATTATCTCCTCTGAGACCAGTTGTTCCTTCTTGGGTCATCTGGGTCCTTAAAGGTCGTAGATGATCTAGCAGGGTCAGAGTATTGTTTTCAAAATTTTAGGAATGGAAAGAACATTTTATCTTGACAAAGCTTTGCCTATTTGCCCTTAGCTTCATTTTCCAACCCCACCATATCATTTTTTGACTGCCTTTTCTAACCCTGAAACTTCAGTGTGTTTATCGAGTCTCAGTTCTACATCACCTTCCTGGTGGGATGGATGCTGGTTATTTTACCATGACATGGTACATGGCCTCAAACCAGAACAGATGAGTCAATCAGTGCTTACCCATTACACGATGTCCTGTCCTACTCCCCACCTAGAGTGAGCCTGCCCACCCCACCCCCCCGTGGCATTCCCCACGCCTCAACGCCAGGAGTGTGAACATCCATCATTCCTCGTCCTGGGTTCTCCAGTTCCCTTCCTGCTGGGGATGATGTTGCATGCACCGGGTGAACCCACAGAATAGGTACCTGCATGATTTCTTTACTTAATCTGCACCGGTAGGAGAAACAAAGCTTCCATGGGCCTCAGAAATCCTGATGTGCACAAGCTTAAGTTAGCTCCTTTGTGTAGAAGTCATGTTCTTCCCCTTCTTCAGCTCTCATAAAAACTTCCCTCAGAATACTCCCAAGGCTAGTAGTTTTCAAGTTAGGGTACTCGTTAGGATCACCTGGGGGACTTACAAAAAAATCCACATTCTTAAATCTCCCAGGTGATTCCGATCTGCAGGCAAGTTGAGCAGCACTGCCCCAGTCCTCCTTCCAAGTTCAAGCTACCAAGTCGAAGAGTAACCATGCCTCGAATCATCATTTAATTCTTCATTTGCTTTTTCCTCGTGTGAGGCCATTATGACTAGGTGGAGGCGACCAGGAAGGGAACGTGTATAACTGAACTTAAGACTTTTGCCTCTACTCGGTGACATTTCCCTCTGTGTCCTTGGCTGCTGTCACTTTTGAGGTCAAAAGAATGCAAACCACTCCGCATTTCTTCCAGTTTGCTCTTCTTGTTTTGTTCTTTTTCTACAGGTCTCTAGAAACTCTGGCTGATGATCTGTGAAGTTTCCCCAGAATTTACTGCTTAATGCTTTGATGCATTTCCTACCTCTTAACCACTTGACTTCTCTTCTGATCAATATTCGCCTCTCCATAGTAGATGACATTTCACAAAACAGAGTCACTGGGGAAAGAGAACAAAAGAGACATTGGATGGTGGAAGGGTTGGTGATTTGAAAAACATTTGTGCTTTGGTCACAGTGAGGGAGGTTGTAACCACAGATGGTGATGGTTGGTGGCAGCCTGGGCTGACTGCTCAGGATAGCAGAGACTGCTCGCTGGCCTGAAATTTCTACTCAGAAATTTGTATCAGTCCCACCCAGGACCTTTACCTGAATCAACCTCAGAACCCACAGACCAACTGACCAGGCCTCCATCCTTGAGGATTGGCTTGCTTTGACCTTGTTCAAATTAGGTCAAATATTGCTGGTTTCACAAGGCCTCCTACTGTAGCTGAGACCTCGACTTATATCCGTACTGAAGCCATTTACACCATAATTCCCTTCGAAATGTCAAAATTGGCTCATCCCTTATGCCTTCAGACGTATTCATTTCTGTAGTTATCTCTTGCCTAGTGTCATGCTCTGCGCTTCCTATTATGAGAGGGGCCCCCAGCTCCGCTGCTTCCCCTATTCAAACCTCATTCCATCATAAGCCAGCTCCCCTACATCCTCCCTTTATGGAGTCTCCTTGCTGCTGCTTTACCACAGCCAACAGGCTTCTCCATGGAGGTATCATTTCAGCTGCATCCCCTCAAACGCAGAGAACCACAGAATTGTAAGATGAATTCTCTTAGAAAAAGGCTTCTCTATAGAAAAAGGCATCTATAATTCCTTTTTTTTTTTTTTAACTTCATGAAAAAAGATCCTGTCACTCGGAGGGTTCTGCGCCTGGAATGACATACCCTGGCCCTCCTTATCCCCGTCTTCTGCTTTCCTATTGGTTTCTACTTCATGTTAATGGAAACTGCATGCAGCTGCTTTACCATCACCCTCTTCAACTCAGATCCCACCATTATCCCAGCTCTGTTTCTGAGGACATTTGTTTGCAAGCACAGAAAAGTGAAAACTTGTATGGTATCGTTCACGTGTGCAAGAACGAGAATGTGTTTTCATTTTCTACAAGTGATCTCATTTTGCTCTCCAACCTCCATTGCCTTCATAGTGGGAAAAATAGAGCCAGAAAACAAAGCCCTTGAAAACCTTCAGTTTATCCCCTTGAAGTATGGAGTCTTTCCCAGCTCTTAGACGTATTTTTGTTGTGGTGGTTCCAGAGTTGTCGTTTGGATAAATGGTCATTCAAGTCAAAGTGATGCTCCCTATCAGGGCAATTTCTCCCCATTCTTAAGAACAGTTCTCTCTTTTCCTCTTTTTCAAGAAAACTGCAGTGTAGGGGGTGCTAGCAGACCCTGGCATGGAGGCAGGGCTCTTGGTCTGAGTTTTCCCAGAGCCATTTCTAGTTTTAAATGCAGCACACCTAAGCTGATCTTACCCCCGGGCATTGGCGTTGGCTGGGGTGCAGCTGGTGGTGTCTGGTTCTTGGGGAAGGTTCCCCAGGCCCACTTCCGGTTCACTGCTTCTCTCAGGGCCTCTGTGTACCCTTTGGGGGAAAGCAGGGGAGCCCTCCAATGTGCCACGCTGGAGGGGTGCAGCTGGACTCCTTTACCTTCCTTCATCCTTTCTAATCGCTTATCACAAGGTCTCCATACAGACTTCCAGCCAGAAGGCAAAACACAAGCCTCCCCCTGCTTTTAACTTCCCCTTCAAACCCTCTGACTTCTGTGGGGATTTCTGCCTTCGACCCCTTCCCTTCTTCACATCCTTACTTCTCAAATGAGTGGCTTCTGCTCCCACCATGTTACTAAGACTACTTTCCATAAGGTCAGGAGTAATCTTATTTTTTTAGTACTTTCATTATTTACTTACTGGGCCTCTCTGCCTCATTTGACACCCTCAGCCCTTTGTTTTCCCAATTCTGTGCTTTCCTGGTTCCACTCAGAACTTTTTGCCTATTTCTTATTTTGTTTTCCCCTTTAGTCCTGCTGTTCATGAGAATCTGTCCTTGAATTGTTTCTCCTCTTATTAGGGCTAAGTCAGGAAGAGGGGACATTCTCCTTTTATTCCCAAGTTAAAGTACGTTCTATATACTGCTGCTGGAAAAAGAAAAAACAAAAACCAAAAAAGTATATCTCGAGCTCAGGACATTTCTCCAAGCTTTAGATGCATATATTTAACTACCTCCTGGATACTTCCAGGCCTTTCAAACTGAATATGTACAAACTGAACTCATTATCCTTCCCAGCTTCTCAGGCTATATTTTTCAATCTTGACTGATACCATTTTTTCCCTAGCCACTGGAGCTGGAGTACTTGGGAGTCATTTTTGGCTCTTTTGTTCTTAAATATCCTTATTCTCACAATGAATCACCAAAGCCTGCCAAGTTTCTTCGTATTCTATACCAATATGTCAATGATCTCTCAGTCATCACCTAAGTATCTGTGAGTCTACATATCTATCAAGGTATCATCGTATATCAATCATCTTCCATTATTTGTCTATGATGAAAATTTTTCTCCCAAAAGTTACATATTTTTAAATGATTAAATGTAAATACAAATATAAATTTAGAAATAGGGTAAACCCAGGATTTCAAAAAGAGAAAAAGAAGTGAGTATGTAGTCTGTAAAGACCCACATTGTAAAAAAAAATAAATAAAATAAAAAAAAATAAAAAAGACCCACATTGTAATTATTATTGCTATAATTAAGCCTCAAACTCAGTACCAAACTTCTGGGTAGCCAAAGTGAAAGTGAGGCTGGGTCAGTTACCTAATTTTTCTTATCAGAGAAAACAAAGGAATTTTCACAATTTAAGTTGTAAACTGTGATTAGCTGAAGCTTTGTGTTGATGAAGCTTTTCTTATCTTTCCCTTTAACTTCTAGGTCACCTTAAATTCCTCTTTTAAAAAACTCTCCCTGCAGGGCAGATCTCCTTGGGTACTTAATGCTCCCTGAACATTTGAAGCCCTTTCTTTCTTTAAAAAAAAAAAAAAAAAAAGATCCTTTTCAATTTTTCCCAGTCTGTCCCAAGCTTCGGGCCTATATTCTTTTTATATGGGAGCCCCCAATCCTTCTCTTCTCCTACAGCAGTGCTTTGTAACCTTGTCTTCCTTAAAAGTTCAGGTCTCTCTGCAACTCAGCATTTTAAAACTGTCAAATGAGATTTCAAGCGGATTTATACATGTCAGAGATTTAGCTGGGGTCTAAGTTGTATTCTTTTTTGGTTTCAGACATGCCTAGACTAGTTTGTGGGTCCATTGGGCCTGGATCTCTGGTGCCTTATTTCATAAAATGGTCAAGAAGTCTTTGATGAAGAACCGTGCTTGCATTAATGCCAGGGATAGGATGCGAAAATGCCACTTACAGTTATTATTTGTGAATGAAGCAAATATAGTAACCTTTACAGCAGATGCCTGTTAGCCTACCCTTAGACCCGGAGGAAGATAGCAGGGTCTCCATGCAGTACGGCAAGGGAGCCATGCACACAGCGTCTGCTGCAGGAACAGAGCTGGCCGTGATGTGCCTTCGCAGAGGCTTCCAAGTATGGTGCAGTGGTGGTGAGGCCAGGTGGGGTGCCAGCCGGTCGTGGACTGGAGTCCTGGCTCTGCTCCCTCCTTCTATGTGGACTTGGGTCTCTGACCCTGTTGTTCTGAGGATTAAAAATAAGTCCTATGGAGTACTCAACATTATATTTAGCATACAGTAAGGGCTCAATAAATGGGAGTTGATATTAATAGTATCATCATCATTATTATTCTCAGACATCACTGTAGGAAGGAAGAGCAAGGGAAGAGGAAATGATGAGCTGCATGGGAGATGAAAAGATGACTTTGGGGGCTCAGGTAAGACACACATAGAGGTTTCATCATCTAATTAGGAAAAGAGGCTGAGGAAGATTAAGATTCTTGGATTATATGATGTATGAGAGCTGAAAAGGCTTATGTCATCTCATTTCCTATCTGTAGAAATTGAATTGTTGCCAAACTTATGGGTATGATGGCTTCTTTATAAATGCTAGGATGGAAAAAATATCCCATGGATTGTCTTCTATGTCAGATAGAGTCTTATAATCAGGAGGGCTTATTGGTTTTGTTTTGTTGTTTGTTTGTTTGTTTTTTCAGGTTTGGGACTGTTTCTGAAGTTGGCTTTTATCCTGTTAATACTATATAAGCTAAAATACTTTGTAATGGTATTTGACCTTTCTGTAATATTTTACAGAGTTGACCACTCCCTCTTTCTTGCAAATGTTTCATTTCTGGAGACTTCTACAAAACCAGTTTCTTGGGCAGCCCTAGTGGCTCAGTGGTTTAGCGCTGCCTACAGCCCAGGGCCTGATCCTGGAGACCCAGGATCGAATCCCATGTCGGGCTCCCTGCGTGAAGCCTGCTTCTCCCTCTGCCTGTGTCTCTGCCTCTCTCTCTCCTCTCTGTGTATTCTCATGAATAAATAAATAAAATCTTTAAAAACAAAACAAAACAAAACCAGTTTCTTCTGGTTTTCCTTCTACCATTCAGATCCTTCTTTCTGGCAGCCAAGTGTCTTCCCGAAGGCTTCTCCCTCTCAATGATCTGTAGTACATTCAAAATCCATGGCTTAAAGCACCATTTACAGGCATATGGCTTCCAAGTCCATTCCAGAGCCCAGTCATTCTCCTGAGCTATTGGGCCAGTACATCCAATCATGTCAGCCTCAGCAAAATGGCTTTATATAGAATTGATGACCCTGAACTTCCTTCAGCTACTGAAACAAATGGGGATTTCCTTTCATACAGGTGTCCATTTGGCCCCTGACATATTTCAGCCCCAGGTCTAGGTGGAGGCCTCTCGGTAGAAGTGTACAGATACTGGTCCTGACAGCTCTGTCAAATGATTTTTACCCCTCGTTAGCTGCATAACCTTGGGAAAGTTATTTAACCCCAGAAAGTCCTTATTTTGTTATCTTTAAGAAGGAGAATATATATACACTTTTAACTTTGTGTCTCTTGGCCCAATGGGTGCATCCAGGATCTATACATGTTTTTGTATTGTTAGATTTTATACATTTTCTTCTTAGAGTATTTTATTTTAGAGGGGGGAGGGTTCTATATACAGTTATGACCATGCTGAGTAATATCTTTCATTGGCACTATTTTGTTTTAAATTATTTCTTCCCTATTGGTTCAGTCTAGTTGTCTAGAGCATGCATTGTGTTGTTACCTTGGAAACCCAGCCTTTATACTATTGGTTAGAATGTCCCAAGGTTGTCCATTATATTCCATCACCTACTTACCCTCAAGAAAGGAAGTATCCAGCATGTTAGAATGAGCCTATAACCTCTAGCAATCTGTTACCTACATTTAAAAATTCGATGTGGCTTTTCATTCCTAACTTGTTTTTTAGCTTTTTCTTTTTATCCTTGGCACGGAAACAGACTTTTTTCCTCCATAGTTTTGCTCTGAATGCTAGCCTTTGTGGTCTCTAATATTTATGACCAAGAAGTGTATTTTCTGTTGATAAAAGAAATAATCCAAAGATGTTCCCTTCTTTTAAGCATGCTTGCTTCAGCAATTCAAAGTGGGTGGGGAGACTTTCTCTCTAGAGTTGCTAGTATGCTCAAACAATGAAACAGGTTGAAAAGAAAATGTTAACCTGCTGTCTTCAATTTTATATAAGCCTGTTTTTCCCTTTCCTTACCACCCTGCTTTTTAGGGAGTCTGGATTCCTTGACCTCAGTAAAAAGATGGTGATAGCCTTTCAAACTCTCAATATTAGTCTTCTTAATGCTTATTTACTATTAAATCTGTTGGCTTCCTCTGGCTCTAAGCCCTACAAATATATGATGCACATGATGTAGACTTCATTGCCCTTGAGAAAATCACTTTCTGCACTCTCAATAATCAGTACATGAAGAAATGGTTGTTGATAAAACAAAAAACTGATTTAAAAAATAATGTTCCACTGGGATATGCCATTGAATTATGTTAAAATTACAAGTATGTCTATTCCTCTTTCCTTGTAAATGTAGTCTGTTCTGCTTTTTTTCTAGTAATTTTTCATTTTTTTCCAAATGAACCCATAAGTTAATCTACATATATAATAAGTTTCCAAATACGTCTTTTGTAATCATTAAGTTAACTTAAATAGATATACATTTGAGGCATAAAAATGCTATGGGTGGATTAAAAAATGTGATATTTATACTTTAAGCCAGATTCTCTTTTGAAAGTATATAAAGGAAATGTAAGACGTGCATATGACTATTGCACTGGCTTTTGAAGTCCTCTGTGTTTTTCTGTCTTGTGGCCTAGAAAAGAGAGTCAACGTAGTGTCAGAGAAAGAGCATTGCACTGCGAGTTGGCGTAGCTGTGTGCTCTCAGCTGGGCCATGTACCAGCTATGTGCTTGGCTCACTTACATCCCATTCACGGGTGTCAGTTTCCTCACTTCTGCTTGGCTTGTGATCTAGGAGTCCCGGGATGCAGCCCCGACCCAGTAGGGATTCAATCCCTACTCATTGGGGGTTCTGTTCCTTTCCTCTTCCTCTGCCCCTCCCCTGGTCCTTCTCTCTCTCTCTCTCAAGTAAATGAATAAAATCTTTAAAAAAATAAAATGGGCATACACTAATAACATATTTCCTATTCCCTGACATGTTTATTATGAAGTTTTAAGGATAAAAACTATCGAAAAGTATACTCTACCTCAAACAGAATATGGGGAAAAACAAGAGATCTTGGCTATCAGCTAGCTCATGTACTAAGGAGTTCAACAAATCCAAGGAAGAGTTACCATATTACCCTTACCATGTAAGTGTTCTCGGAGCTAGCACCATGGCTTCCATTTGCAGCATCTCAACCCTTCTCAAGCTTTAAGGAGTTTCTCACATACTTTGAAACACAAAGCTGTCTTTTGAATCCTTTTTTTTTTTTTTTTTTTTTTTTTTTAACAGGTTGGCCTATCATGGGAGGGGCAAATGCCATTTCTGGTCTTGCCTATTCTCAGCAGTAGTTGGGGAGAATTTTGCCATATTATATGTCCATGCTTTCCCTCTCCCTATACCTCCCTACACCTAAATCCATACTTGGAAGGCAGGATGATACTGTGAAAGGAGCACCGGACTGATTGAGATGCAGGAAGTAGGTTTCAATCACAGTTCTGGCAGTAACTAGCTTCATAACACTCATACGTCATGTAATCTGTCTGTGCCTCATATTTGTAAAAGTATAGAACCTCTGAGTTTGAAAGACAAAAAACAAGAACAGCATAAGATCATTGATTTACCTATCCCTTGGAAAAATAAAAGCTGCTTAAATCTTTCATTTGGGGCACCCGGGTGGCTCAGTCGGTTAAGCGACTGCCTTCAGTTCAGGTCATGATCTGTCCTGGGATCAAGCCCCTCATTGGACTCCCTGCTCAGTGGGGAGTCTGCTCCTCCCTCCCCTTCTCCCTCTGTGTGTTCTCTCTCTCTCTCTCTCTCTCTCTCCCTCCCAAATAAGTAAATAAATCAATCTTTTTTTTTTAAAAAAAATCTTTACTCAACATCTCTAATGATAGAGATGTGATAGGCATGTGATATGATAGATTTAGGAGTCAGAATTAAATTTAAAATCTCTGATTAGCTACATACAACCTATATGACCTCGGGAAAGTTATTTATATTCTTCATGCCCCAGGTTCTTCTCTTTTAAATGGAAATAATAGTATACAACATAGGGTTGTGGTGAGGACTGCACAAAATAATGCATGTAAAGCACTTAGCATGGAGCCTGGGACATGATAAGGAATTCAAAAAATGGTGATGGTTGTTCTTCCTCTCCTTCTCCTCCTCCTCCTTCTTTTATTATTCCTCGTACTATGTGGTTGTTCAGACTTGATTTGAGCATTGCCAGTGATGGAAAATGATTGCCTTCTAAAATAGCCTACTCTTAATTTTGTAGAATCATGATCATTAGAGAGTGTTCCTTCCAGTCAACCCCAAATCACAGCACTTTATCTCTAGACATCCTTTTGTTCAAGTTCTGACTTCTCAGCTCATGACTGCCCTTTGTACATTTGAATATGGCTGTCATGCTCCCTATGTTACCCTATTCTCTTCTAACTTCTTTGGTTTTTCTCTTTGATCCTTTCTTCCCAATTTCTTTCCATCAACTTTTATATACCAACTTTCAAATTATTCTTGAAATCTTGCCATTAACTTGACATCAACCCCTTCAATCAACATTTATATACTAAGATGAGTAATCGCCTTTATTTCTAAGACATTCAGTAATTCTTCAGGCTGATCTTCCTTTTCAGTGTCTGGAAAGGACCAGCGGTCGCTCATGGCACAGATCTATCCTTACTTACACCACCGGTTCTGCCCACTTTGATTCTGTGCCAGAGAGCAAACCCTTTTTTATTTAATGTTACAGTGTTCTTTACAGCGTTTATGGGGGAATATCAGGTGGCATTTTCAATCCTATGATAATTTTTATACAAAGAAATGTGTGGAAGCACCCACAACATTTTTATGTACTCTTAAAGAGTCAGATTGACTAACCAAATTCATTTTTATGATGTCCTCATGAAATTTGGGCCTTTAAAGATATCATACAATTTATTGGCAGAATAAGCCTTTAAAACAGAGAGGTGGTAAGCATTATTTCCTCCAGCTTCACAAGGATCTGAAACCAGAGGTTTCCCAGGGGCAATGGCCAAATTACTTCAACAGTATAGTTATTTCCCGGCCAACCAGCCAACAGATAGGTTTACGGGTCATGGAAGACTGGCCAATTTTGAAAACATATTATATCCTTTTCCACAGAATTGCCCATTTATATTTGAAGACACAAGTTTTTACTTCACTTTGATACTTATTATTTTGCCTCAATATCATTGTATTTGCCTCACCTACTCTATCAGACCATAACCTCTTCGAGGGCAGGGAATTTATTTTACTCTCCTTTGCATGTCTTGTTCTGCCTAATATAGCACCCAACTCAAACTTTCACTCAACAAATTTTGTTGAAGAGTGCTTGGGTGGCTCAGTTAAGAGTCCAACTCTTGATTTCGGCCCAGGTTATCTAGGGTTGTGAGATTGAGCCCTGCATCAGTATCCATGCTGGTGTGTAACCTCCTTGCGATTCTCTCTTTCCCTCTTCCTTTGCCCCTAAATAAATAAAAAAAACCAACCAAACAAAAACAAATCTTGTTGAATTGAATTGGAATAAGGACTGTAAGAGCTAAGTGAAAAGGTGAATTTAGTTCTGAAGGAGACAGAGGATATAAAGATCCATAAGGTACATTATGTTACCTGGAGTTGTCAAAAATTTTAGTCCAGGTTGCCAATTTATATTCTTCATTTTTATCTGTTGATTATAGCATACATGGATCAATTTTGATATTTAAAGCCAAAATAATTCTCCAAATTGTGCTACAATTAAATGTTTATTGATGTTAAATAACTAAAATACAATAATTATAATTTTCCATCTTTTTTCTTCAACCATCATTAATGGTTATTAGAGCATTGCTTAGGAATCCAAGATGCCCGGTATTGTTTCTTATTGACAAAATTTCTTTCAACCATTTGTTTCAACATTTGTAAAAATAGTAGTAGGAAAAGACAATATAAAAATAATACTTACTAATTATGATCAGTTTCCATGAGAGAAGAAAGAGTTATCTTTTATATATAGTCAAAGGTAACCTCAAAACTAGGAAGTTTTCCTTTATCTACAACTATTCTTACATAAAGGGTTATATTCCAAAATATATTTGAGTGATTGTCCCGTAAATAATACAAGGATGCTATGGAAATGAAGGGTACATATCTTCCTTAAATACTGGATCCACAGGAGCTTGCTGTGGAGTGTGCTCATTTTCTCAGTGAAAGCTCTTTGTTCCAATAAGCAGAAAGAAAAGAACATTATTTTTTGAAGGACCCTAGAGAGAATTCATTGTACTGGTCAAACAAATTGAATCTAAACAATGGATGTTTTGAGCATGTGAATCATACTTTTCAACTCTTTAGTGCTAATTGTGCTATGATGTCCTTTAATACCTGTGATATTGCAACAGTCCACAGTAAATAACACTAAGACTCTTTTCTGCCATAAAGGCAGGTAATAAAAGTAGGATCTGATGGTCAGTTAAAGAAAAAATAAAGAGAGAAAATGGACAGATATATTTGGCTGAACATAAATAATTGCTTATATCATCTGGCCTAGGGTCAGCCTTCACTAGGGCCTCTGAAAGGCTGAGCTATTACACTCATTCCACAAATATTTACTAAGCACTTACCATGTACCAGACACAGTGCAACTTTAGGAAACAGGAAACTCTGTGTAGTGTACCAGTATAATTTTGGACTATTCAGCATTTCTTTATAGTTCTCAGCAGCATGATTATTTTGTTGTAGAGAGTTCTCTCTCTCCCACGTGTGTTGTTTGGAAAGGTAGGAAAATCCAGGTTTGTACTTCTTCCCATGGAATTCAACAGGGCTAGAGGCTCTTGGTCCTCACCCTTTTTTGCCCAAGAGAGTACATGTAACCTCTGTTCAGCTAGTGGAATGTCTTTACTGGCCTTGAATTTTAATTAATTGAATCAAACGCAGAAGTGATCTTTGGCTCTCACTCATAACGATATGAATGTTTCTAATATGAGGCCACTGCTGACATTTCCTTCCCAGCCCTCTAAACTCTCTTGTCCAGACAGAGCTTTATTTTTCTCATCTTCTGTCAATTCTGTGAATATATTAATCCTACCCTTGTAGCCTTCCAATACATTTCTTATATATGTTAGGCAGGGTTCATTTTAGCTAAGGGCCTTTACTGCTGCACCCTATCCAGACCTGTCACCACTCTGGCATCCCCAAAACTCCAAGGACAAAGCATTGCTTTAGATTGGTTCAAGTGGCTGATGATTACTCTGGCTTGTATTCATACCTGGGCACATCCAAATCATACTAGACCCTGGGTAATGAGGGCTCAGTGTTGCAAAGGATGGTTTCATTGACATCATATGAACTTGGGCAAGTTTAGGCAACAAAGTTGTTTTCAATAAAGAAGATAACAGGGGATAGGAGGCTCTGTGGTCATAGAGTACTGCCAGCAGAGGGAAGAAGGCAGAGGTGAGGATATACCTTACGGGTCTGCGTGAAAGCAAAGAACAGCAAAACCTAGCTCTGCCCCAGGATGGAAACAACTGTAGGAAGTGAACACAGACATTGTGATATTTTCCAGATGGGTCAGAGAGAAGGGAAAAAGAAATTCCCACAAGTCTTGTGTGGAAATGTAAAGGAGAGAACTGCCAAATGTGGATAGTGACATGCCCAAGGCCCTGTCCCTGGGGCGTCCATGAGCCTATTAGCAGTCATGTTTTCTTGGGAATGTTCACTTACACAGAGACTCCCCTTATCTGCCCCCCTTTCCCCCTCCTCCACCCCACCACTTCCCACACACATTGCAGGCCTTCCTTGTTCTAGGCCAGATCCTACAGGGACTGGAGGACGGGGTCCTTCCGTGGCCTTACTTGTGTGAGAGCGAAAGTAGAGAGTGAGAGATAAGACACAGAGATACAAAGACACACTGAGAGAGCGAGAATGTGTGTGAGGAACACAGAGAGGAGCTTCTTATTTCGTCTTCCCCAAATCATCCCCCTTTCCCGTCAGCCCCTCTTGCTACTTACCTGCTTCTTCTCTCTGCTCCTCCAAACCCAAAGTATTTGCTGCTTCCTGTAGCTGCTCATTTTGCTCCGGTCTCCAGACCTTTCCTTCACCTTTCTTGGGCACTTAGACATGCTCAATTCTTGCTCATTTCTTCTGCCGTCTAAGTAATTATCTTAATATTTTATTCAGTGAGAAAGCTATTCTGGAAATCTAATTTTCTTCCCGGGAATTGCAGAGCCAATTTGGGAACTTCAAACATCTGTAATCCCAGGAAAACATTAGGGATTAAAAAAAACTACACACACACAACTCAGACATATAAAACTTTGAAAACCATAAAGAAAGTTTCCAAAGTGAATGTCTTCTCATGCTAGATATTTTTATCTCTCCAGCACAGTTTCACAGTAGCTTTTCCTTACTATTCTTTTCAAAGTACCTCTTTGCAGTTACTGATTTTCAGCCTTGGTGTCTTTTCAAAGATGCTTTTCTGGGGACTGTTGATTTCAGGCCATTTCAACTGCATGAGTTATGCAAGTGTGAAAACTTTTTTCACTCTAAAAAAAGATGCTCCAGCCTATTTTTTGTACTCATAATAGAGGCAAAAGGATAAAGACAGAATTTGAGCATTGGTGGAATCTTTGCAAGGAAAGGAAGAGCTGAGAAAATTTATATCCCAAATCAATACCACAGTCAAAGCTAGAACAGAGGACTGATGACAAAATAAGGCTCCAAGTTATGCAGAGAACCACATTCTTATTACAGTTATATTTACATGTTGATTAGCATCATCCTATTTTTGCTTCTCAGCTTGTTAAAAAAACACAAAAAGTTATATTGACTATGAGCAGGAAGTTATATAAAGACCTAGAAAATACAATGAGTTTTAAAAGTTTCCTCTAGGTCCTTTAATATTAGTTCTCCAGTAAGTACATGGCACTGTGGACACTTACTGCTTTGAGAAATTTAGAATTGGGGGAATTTAAAATTTAACCACAACCTCTCTAGAGATTTCAGTACAGTCTCTCCCTGTGTATCCTGGTGCATGTGGGTACACACACACACACACACACACACACACACATATTTAAATGTAAGCATAAAACATACCTGAGGCTTCAATATATATGAACTATCATTTAGGAAATTTCTAGGCATTACTGAATTCCCTGATGTCTCTTAGAAACAAAATGTCTGTTTCTAATAAACTTATTGGTGTAAGTGCCAAATGAAATAAAATGTCACAGGCAAGACACAGAACTGATTGAAGAGTTGTTGACTATTTTACCAACCATTTTTCCGTCACTGGTGTTGCTTCTAATAATGAAGAACATGTGTCCTCTCACAATTGTGGAACTCAGAGGTAAAAGTAGCACAAAGATGACCCCTGGGCATGGATTCCCTCTACTTTGTTTATCAGCACAACATTTTCTGGATTTCCTCTCTTCTCCCCATGGTTCCCATTGCAAAGTGGACCGTGACTGTCCCACCCTAGAATCATGGAGTTTTCTTACTTTTACAATCTAAGTCTATCAGGATCATTCAGCTGCAAGTAACCCAATTTTTAACAGAGAACTCAAAAATGAAGGGCTTTAATTTTCCTACAGAGTGAGAAATCTGGGAATAGGTGGTTCTAGATTTGGTAAAGAAGCCCAAAGTTCACTTCAAGGAACTAGGAGTTTCCTATCTCTCTTCTCTGCCATCCTCAATTTGATGTTTGGTTCTTAAACTACAAGATGACTGCTGAGGAAGCATTATGGCCTCATGACGCCATGTTTGATTAGGAGAATGAGCTGGGGAACAGGAGTTTTCTTAGGAAGACACATTTCTCCCAGAAGCATCACTTCATGACTCATTGACAAAAAGAGGATCACGTTCCTCCATTCCTACCCAAAAAGAGGATCACGTGTTCCTCCATTCCTACCCCCATAGCTGCACAGAATATCGACCAGATGATTACCTCGAGATTGGATTAAACAAACCAGAGTCATCTCCTGGGGTTGGGCACATTGACACTGCCTCTCCCCATTATGGTTCCTTTGGCAAGGAAGAAGTAGCGAAGGCTGTTGAGTAATTAAGTTTTGCCAGTTTCCCAGCTGTGATTTCCACAGCCTCTCCCTCTGTCTGGAATGACTCAGCAGTGGGAGCCTTTGGATGTTCACCTCCGGTTCTAGCCCTCCGCTCAGAAAACCTCATTATTGGTTCAGAGAGAAAGCAGGTCTCACTTATTGTTCCATAACTTGTCACGTAATTCACAGCTTCATATTTATGTGCTCTCTCAGTTCATTTTTTTTTTTTTAAACCTAAGAGTTTCTAGTTTCAAAATACATCTTTATCAATGCTCTCCTCTCCCAACTAGGGCTACTTTTGTCTGGGTGCAAAATAAAAGGGAGACAAAGCCTATTCATCTGGTAACTTCTGGTTATCTCCTCTAATTTCAGGAACTGTAAGCCTCTGCCAGGATATAGTTTGTGATGTAGGTCATCTATATCCTCTTGTTTCTACTTTTAAACACTCTGCTGGCTGTCCTACCTTTCCCATGAATGTTTAATATGTATAATGATCCTGCCAGAATTGATTTTTCATTTACAGAGGCCATTTTCCAAAGAGGTTTGTCACTATTTTTAAAATCGTACTTTAGCATGTTTACAAAAAAGCAGTTCTAAGCTCAATTTTGTGTTAACAGTTTCTTCACTGATAGAAGAAAGGATTTTTTTTAAAGGACATTTTACATTATTCATATGTTATTGGTAAGTTGGAAGGTATGAAACTAGCCATTTAGATTTTAGGTACATTTTAAACGATTTATAGGGACACCTGGGGGGCTCAGGGGTTGAGTGTCTACCTTGGACTCATGGCATGACCCCGGGGCCCTGGGATCGAGTCCCACATCAGGCTCCCCGTAGGGAGCCTGCTTCTCCCTCTGCCTATGTCTTTGCCTGTCTCTCTCTGTGTCTCTCATGAATAAAATAAAATCTTAAAAAAAAAATACCCTTGAACATGAATAACTTACCAGTTTTTTTCAATTGTTTGTAAATCGTTTGTTTTTCTTTAAAGATTGTATTTATAGAAAATCTGGTAACCATCTAGTGATCAATAATGAATATTCTTGTGGTCCAAAATGAAGAGAAATCAGATGTAATAAAAATGAACATCTTAGTTTTAAAATAGGTGTTTTTTCTTTTCTTTGTTTATTCTTTTTTACTGTTTTTATATTAGAAGTCTTTCTTATTTGGATTTTAATTGCTCTTTCTTCTCCTGTCACTTATTCAACTTTATTATTGCTAAAAGAGTGATTGTCCTTCCTATTACATTATCCCCATTATCTTGATTACCTGAAATCAGGTATAGGTGTCACAGTGGGTTCTTAATTGGGAAACGTTGAAGAGGGAAATATGACTCTAGAGGAAGATCCCAATTTCCCTCCCTGATAATTTAATATTTTAAAAAATTAAGGCTTTTTTAATATGGGGAGGCATCTTTATTCCTAATTTCTCCACACGCCCACCCACCCTCCACACATGAAATTCAAAAGGACTTACAGCAAGAAAAGAAAGATAGCAGTTATGCTTTCTTGGATCTTAAATCTTGTCTGCAGATTTTTATAATGAAATGGAGGAAAAAATAAATTATTATTTCTTTGCTTCATGTTCTTGAGAGCCATGAATCCCAAGATATCATAGAACTTAGCAAAATAGCTTGGATACTGATTGAAAAGGCAGACTCAGAGTCTAGAAATGCAAAATAACAGCCCATATGCCAAACCACATGCATTGTAAGGCTTGGTACTTCTGAGGGAAGATTTAAAAGGCGACAAAGAATTCCAAATTTGGAACCCACAGAGACATCTGGTATCTTAGAACTTTCCACTTTCTCTTGGCAGATATTTTAGCTAATTTTCCCACCTTGGTCAGCGTGTATAATTCTTTAAGTTTATTTTAATTTAACATATTCTCTCTATTCAATGGTTACTGTAAAATGGCCTTACTCTCAGGACCAGCCATTTAATTTTAGCACTTAGATCATTTAGCAATTTCTTAGAAGAACAAAAATAAGGGGATAGGATTAATTAACATAATGGGTACATCATCAACCTTCTTTGTGGCATTTATGTTTATTTCCAACACTTAGTCATCAAACAGATGCATGTAAAAAAAAAAAAAAAAGACAGATGAATCAAAATGTGGAAAAAAACATTGCATTCCAAATGGTGATTTTCATCACCAGTGTGCATGTAGTGGCTCTTCAGCTTCAAGTGATTATTACCAAAACTATCCTGAGAGGTATCCTCATTATGTTATTTGCTTCTTACAAACCAGTAGCTAGTAGCTGATCTGTGTCTACTTGGAGAATTCATTAGTTGGGCCCACATTTGCCCAGTGGGATGGATTGGGGATCAGAGATTAATGAGACTTTGGGACAATTACTGTGGAGAATGTACTAAGGGGTACATATAAGGATTATTGAGTAGTAATGAAGACTTAGTTGAAAGTGAATAGTATGAATATTGAGTAGTGTCAACCATCCCTATTTAATGACACTCATTAATAGTATCATGGAATTATGTTTATTGTAGAGTTGAAAAAGACCATCTTATTGAACTTTTGAACGGACAGATGAGGAAACTGAGGCACAAAGAAGCTAAGTGAGTTGTCTGGGTCTACAAAGCAAATGACAGAGCCATTCTAAATCCTGCACCAGATCTAAAGATAATATTTTGTTTTAAATATTTTATCTATTCATTCATGAGAGACACAGAGAGAGAAGCAGAGACAGGCAGAGGATGAAGCAGGCTCCCGGTTCCTGATACAAGATTCGATCCCAAGACCCCAGGATCATGACCTGAGCCAAAGGCAGATGCTCAACCACTGAGCCACCCAGGTGTCCCTGGAGGATAGTATTTATAGGGATTTCAAAGTATGACTAACTTTAAAATATTGAATTTTAGAATTTTCTCTTTTTTTAAGATTTTATTTATTTATTTGAGAGAGAAAGAGATAGTGCACGTGCGGGGTCAGGGGCAGAGGGAGAGGCAGACTCCCCACTGAGGAGGGCTCCTGACTCTGGCCTCAGTCCCAAGACCCTGAGATCATGACCTGAACTGAAGGCAAACACTTCACTGACTCAGCCACCCTGAATTTTAGAATTTTCCATGGATTCTCTCTCTCTCTCTCTTCCTCCCTCCCTCCCTCTCCTGTCAAAGAGAAGATCTTGCTAGAATTTGATCAAAATAATTTCTTGTCTTTGTGGTGCCATATTTTGAACTACTGTGTCAGGTCTTATCAGAGCCAAGAGAAAATGGCAAACATGGGAATGTATATACCATTGATGCATCTCACCAAAGATTTACAGTGAGCAGATGGTCTCTTATTTTATCTATCAATTGATAAATTTCATTTTATCATGTTCTAAGTTCAATTTTAAAAATTTGCCACTTTCCTGAAAATGCTTTAAGAAATGGGATAAAGAGTAAGTATACTAGAACTCTTGGTGGATCCCTAGTTACCATCATAGTTACCACTCATGTAGCTGCAATACCATTGGATGCATGCCCCCTTCGTACTTAAATATCAGGTGTCTAGCCTGGCGGACATTAGAAACCGTCTAGTGTGGCTGACCCTTTCATATGAAATCTAATTCATTTTCTAAAATGGGATATGCTCAAGTACAAACAATGATGGGTAATCAATGCCACGTTAAGATATGACTTAGAGACTCCCTTGTAATGTCACTTAATGACATGGGAGGGTTTTTTAAATGCCAAAAATACTTCTTAAAATAGATACCTCCTTTAAAGTTATTAGTCCTTATTTTTGGGTATCGAGATAATAATCATTTAGACACATTTTATGTGTATATTTCAAAATTTCTACAAAAATGAATCACATTTTAAACAAGAAAAACATAAATATTCTTTTCATTAAAAGAATAACCAAGGGCAGCCCTGGTGGCTCAGTGGTTTAGCGCCGCCTTCGTCCCAGGGTGTGATCCTGGAGACCTGGGATCAAGTCCCATGTCGGGCTCCCTGCATGGAGCCTGCTTCTCCCTCTGCCTGTGTCTCTGCCTCTCTCTGTCATGAATAAATAAATAAAATCTTAAAAAAAAATAATAACCAAGTAAGTATAAAAATTAAAGCATAAAAAAGGAAATCTGGTTCAAGGTAACAAATAATATTGAAACATATTGTGGTTCAGAGAATGTCTTAATGTCTTTAAAAGAGGGGTGGTGGTAGAAATAACTTTATATTTTTGTGATTGGTATTGCAGAGAATAGTGAGAGAATAACAAACTTCGCAAACAGAATGTACAACTGAAATAATTTTAAGGGCAATAAGATTGAAATACTACTATTTTTTTTTACTATTATCTATAATAATAAAGTACCTCTTCTCTTACACAAGCAACTGAGTTGACATATACTTTCAACACACAAGGAATATAAATAACCTAAAAATTAGATGTATTAATCAAATGTAGCAATAATACTTTTCATTTATGAAACATTTACTTGTCCTTATTATTACTGTTTCTTCACATAGAATGGTTTACAATAGAAAGTGTTTCTATATAGAATCTCGTATGAATTCCATCCCTTACATTGTTACCAGAGAGGCAGTGCGGTTATTTTGAATGTTCATTTAATGAAAGAGGAAACATCTTAACAGGGCGGATGACCTGCTCAGGCTGAAAGGGTGTTGGTATCTTCTATGACTTGATGGTAAAAGTACCTGTTTTAGATCTTTGTGAATAGATTTGTAGTTTGCCCTTCCTCATTCTCTTTTTGTCACCAAAAATGTTACCCTTATTCTTCATATGTTCATGTTTCCAAGTCCTATTTTACTATTCAAACTATTTTGATTAAAAGCAGAGTGATATTTACAGTATTTAGCAATAAGAATGATGTGGGCAACAACTAATCAAAGTGGTTGCTGGAACAGGCACCGTTTCATCAGGATGTTCCTCAAACAAATGCGACACCTGTAGGTGTGTTTTCGCTAGATAATCAACCTTGTGACGGAAAACCCAACTTAAACTATTTTAAGGACTTGTGAGTAGTTTTTTGACACACATATCTGCGCTGTCCAAAGGTGGACCACTTTTAGATGAAAGAGGTGATGTCTCTATCCCTTTGTTCTGCTTTTGATTATATTCTTAGAGGTGCAAGATGACTTACAATGGCTCTAGATTTACATCCTATTTCCTCTGCAAAAATGAGTGTCTCTCTGTTGATTGCCTGGTAAAAGTCTGGGCACTAACTTTGAATTGGCTCTGATGAGCCATCCTGTGGCCAAGGGGTTGTGACACAGGAGCCCCTGAGGTGGGCAGCCAGCTCCACCCAAACACTGGGCTGAGATTGGGGGAGGAGAGCTCCTGAAGGAAAACTGAGGCTGTCCCGAAAAGAGGGAGGATTAATTAATAGTCAGTGACAAACTGTATATGTCCACTCCACTCTCTTTCCTTGGAGATATAATACAGCTTTGTTACTTTAAACATTTATCTAAATTATAAAAGAAATGCACTCTTATTTAGAAAACTGGAGAGTAAAATGTAAGAACAAAAGCAAACAAAAATAAAATTGGTGTTACTAAGTTAGAAATGAAGGAAAATGTTGTAATGTCTGTAGCAGGATAATTGATTGCAAATAATGAGGTTTAGAAGTGTTAGCTTACTATGACTTAAAATCGGCCAAATTGATATTCTTCTCTCTAGTATCTTTAATGTTTTCCTGTATAAACCAGATTGCAGCCACAGGCTTTATTATGGCATTGTAAAATAAGACCAATCATAATAAGAGCAAGAATTGTTTTTCATAGTGTTACTAGAACTTAGTGTTTTTCTTAAAATATAAGGTAGGATAAAGTATATAATTTGTATACTGACTTGTTCCGTAAGTATTAAGTTAACAGAAATACACATATTGTATACTTAATAGAATGTATATGTTATAAATGTGAAACAGAAGATAAGTCATATACAAAAGAAAATTGATTCCCAAAATTTCAAGATGTCATTAAAATCTTTGGAAATTATATTGCCACAATCATACGTGTCTTTGAAAAAAACTCTAAAAAAAAAAAACCCCAATATTAATCTGTATGCTAACTCTCTTAGCCTAATACTTAAAAATTTAAATTAGTGTTTTTGGGGGCACCTGGCTCTTGATCTCAGCCCAGGTCTTGATCTCAGGGTCATGAGTTTGAGCCCCATATTGGAATCCATGCTGGGCATGGAGCCTACTTAAAAAAAAAATCGGTGTTTTGGGGTTTTAATCCAAATGAGTCTTGAGTCTTGAGTCTAAAAGAACTACCATGACTGACCAAGAACTTTATCTTTGACCATGCACTACAGCACTTTGCAATAGAAATGTAATAAAATCCACAAATATGAGCTGCATATATCGTTTAAAATTTTCTACTAACCACATTAAAAAGAAACAAACGAAATTAATTGTGATAATATATTTAATCCAGTGTGTCCAAAGTTGATTTATCATTTTACCATGTAATCAATATAAAACATTTTAATGCCATATTTCACATTGTTCTTTTCATATTAATTTTTAAAAATCTAGTATGGATTTTATACTTATAGCACATCTTAATTTGAACTAACTGTATTTCAAATGTTCAGCACCTACATATGCTTCACAGATTTACTAGGCTAGGCCAGAGTTATTTACTCAATAAGCCAGGATGATGATGATGATGATATTATTAAGACCTAAATTCCTAGTATATTCCTTGACAATTTCAGTCCTCAGCCTATCTAAAATTGGATTGACTATATGAGATTTGAGATGCTCTGTTGAGGTTGTGTAAGCAGGCTAGAGGGAATTTTGGCTTTACTATAAATCATTTTCATGTATGTTACTTATGCTGAATTTACACAAAACTTCTATTTGTAAATTTCAGGTGCTAAATGTTGTTTAGCTCAACATTCTTATCATTAATCTCAAAGCATAATGATCTAAAGTGGAAACAAGCATTCACAACACACTTAATAGCGGAAAGGGCAAGTTCAAGGTCTTGGGAGCACAGCAATATGCTTGAAAATAATTAGTAGGATGTTGTTTTCCTGGTATAATGGCATGTTATATACATTATAATCAATAAAGGTGTGTTGGAGGAAGGCTTGTACATCTTGGCTTACTTTAAATGGCCTCTTTTAATGGTCATGAAATCTAAATGGTCACGAAAAAAGAATTTTAGTATAAATCAATACCCAAAAGTGTGGCAAGAAATAAGCATGGTCCTGTAGCACAGCAAATCAAGAAGTATAGGGAAAGTACAATAGGGGTACATGTGGTTTTATATTTTTTAAGTAATAAATCTAAAGGCTAGTTAGGTGGATCGATTACTTAAGTAAATTTACTGGGTTGAACTTTATGTTAAGTGGCAAGAGTAAATGAGACAGGCCTATATTTTAAACTAACGCACCTGATCAATAGGTACCGCGTAACTCTTTAACCTACCGTATCTGCAATGACCACACGTCCCACATTTACCAAAATGGTTCCTGTTCAACTGTTGCTGTTCCATTTGTACCTCATTTTTGGCCGAATGAGGATATTCCAGGTCTAAGATAGATCTATTTCTTTCTCAGCAATAAACAAGCAATACAGTTTAAACTTTGGGAGGAGTTTCCAGGCTAGATCCAGTGGTCATTAAGTTTTCCCACATAAGGTAGAATTTGGAAACAGGGAAAAAATACCTCTGTTCAACATCATTTTTTCTCCAAATTGTCACCATACTTGCTTACCAGGCCCTGGTATAGATTTAGATTGTTAGTCCTTAACTACAAGAGAGTACATTGACATCATTTCTGAATTGGGAAAGGCACAAGTGTTGCGGGAAGTATGTGTGTGTTAGCATTTATTATGAATATTTCCCAGGCTCCTTGAGGAAAACATTTATGATAAAAATTAGGAATGCTGGATATTATATTGACTCAAATATATTAAATCTCAATAGAAATAGGGATTCATTGTCTCATAATTTGTGGCACTTTCTGAATGAAAGGATGAAAAACAAGAATCCTCATCGATTATGGAAAATTATCCCTCATCAGTAAATACTACCTCTTTGCAATTCTCTTTATTTTCCCCACCTGGAATTCCGATAATACAGACTTTAACCTTTTCTTCTCTTTGACTTTTGTCCTCTCTTTAAAGTGCCATGGTGTTGCCTTCTCAGTGATTTCATCAGTTCTATCTTCCAGTCTACTGATTCTTGTATTTCTTTTATTTTGGCTCTGCTTAATCTACTGTGTAATCCATACAGTTTAAAAATAAACATTTGTGAAGAGCCTGGGTCTTTTAAATGATATCTTGTTCTTTTGAGAGAAGCATGAAATACACATACAGATGAGTGTATAACTTATTAATCACACTGAATATATTTTTCAGTGAGTTTCTTTCGGGTGCTTCTTTTCCATTTTTTATTCTTTGTCGTCTACTTCCTTGTTTTTAGAAATTATATGTCCTCTGGCTAATCATTTAGTGGTTAAAACACACGTTTAATTGTGGTAAAATGATGTGACATTCATCATTGTAATGATCTTAAAGTACATTCAGTGGGATTAATTACGTTCACAATCTACAGCTGGCCCACATTGCACACAATGTGCAATTGGAACTATAGGGTTCCAGAAATTTTTACACCCCAGATGGAAACTTTGTCCCCATTAAGCAGTCATTCCCAATTCCCTTCTCCCCCCAGCCCCTGCAACCACAAATCAACTTTCTGCCTCTATGGATTAGCCTGTTACGGACATTTCATGTAAAGGGAATCATACAGTGTGTGGTCCTTTATGTCCGGCTTGTTCCATTGAGTGTAATGTTTTCAAGGTGCATCCACATTGTAGCACGTTATCAGGAGCATGCTAATTCTCTTAATGGCTGAATAACAGTCTATGGAATGGACATTTCACATTTTGTTTATTCATTTATCTGGCAATAGACATTTGAGCTGTTTTTACCTTTTGGCTATGTTGGAAATAGAACTACTATAAACATTCTTGTGCAAGTTTTTGTTTGAACACCTATATTTAATTCTTTGGGGTATATACCTATGAGGGAAATTACTGGATCCTGTGGTAATTCCATGCTTAACTTTTTGAGGAAGCACCAAGTTGATTTCCACAACACTGTCATTTTACATTTTTACTAGCAATGTGCAAGGATTCCAGATTTTCCACAGCCTTGTACAAACTTGCTATCTTCATCTTCCTTTTCCTATTTTGTAAAGATTTATTTGAGAGAGAGCACCTGTGAGTAGGGGGAGGAGCAGAAGGAGGGACTCTTCAAGCAGCCTCCTCGCTGAGTGTGGAGCCCAACTCTCTCCCACAAGTGATGAGATCATCATCTAAGTTTCTACCAAGAGTTGGCCGCTTAACTGACTGAGCTACCCAGGCACCCCTTCTTTTTTTTTTTTTTTTAAATGGCCATCCCAGTGGATTTCTCCTATCACATACTGCAAGCAGTCTCACAGTGTACTTTCCATTTGCATGTCCTTAATGACTAATGCCATTTAGAATCTTTTCATGTCCTTGGCTATTTGGATATCTGTGTTGGAGAAATTTCCATTTTTGAATTGGGATCGTCTTCTTGCTGTCGATTTGTGAGAGTTCTTTATAAACTCTTGATACTAGACCCTTATCAGATATATGATTTGCAAATATTTTCTCCCAGTCTCTGAATTGTCTTTTCACTTTCTTTATAGTGTCCTTTGATGCATTAAAGTTTTTTATTTTTATGAAATCCAGTTTATCTATTTTTCTTTCATTGCCTGTACTTCTGGTGTCATATTTAAGAAACCATTGCCAAAAAATTACTAGTCAAGAAGATTAAAAAAGAAGAAGAAAAAGATTTTCCTATTCTCTTCTAAGAGTTTTATTGTGGTCGACCTTAAATTTTGATCTTTAACCCATCTTGAGTTAGTTTTTGTACATAGTATAAGGCAAAGATCCAACATCATTCTTTTACATGGCATGTTTTGCCAGACTTTTAGTGTTTCAGGGGAGAGATGGTTCCTGGAGATCCCTACTCTGCTATATTTGCTTGTATCACCCTACCCTATATATTTTAACATACATATTTAATTTTACAAAGTCTAAAAGATTTCACCTTTCTCTCAAAAATATATTTTAAAAATACCATCATTTTAATTGCCTTCTGCCTTTATAGGCTATTTTCCCCATTATTTAGTTCTTAGCTGCTTATAAATCTTCCATAATAATGATGATTATGGGGCAGCCCAGGTAGCTCAGCGGTTTAGTGCCGCCTTTGCCCCAGGGTGTGATCCTGGAGACCCAGGATCAAGTCCCACATCAGGCTCCCTGCATGGAGCCTGCTTCTCCCTCTGCCTGTGTCTCTGCCTCTCTCTCTCTCTCTCTCTCTCTCTCTCAGTGTCTCTCATGAATAAATAAATAGAATCTTAAAAAAAATAATGATGATTATGATAATGGCAATGAAGATGACAATGACTGTTGCTGTTTTATAAAGCAATGCTTAAATAAATTTTCTTATTCATCAAGATATCTCCCCACTATTCCACTGTAAATCACAAAGCCTCCAAATCTTCATTGCCAGTGTGGTAGCCATTAGTCACATACGGCTATCAAACACTTGAAATGTAGTAAGAGGGAGAAATTCAATGTTGTTTCAAGTTTAGTTAATTTGCATTTAAATTTAAAAAAAAAAAAAAGGAGTTGAGGGGCACCTGGGTGGTTCAGTCAAGTTGGGCATCTGACTTTGGCTCAGTTCATGATTCCAGGGTCCTGGGATCAAGCCCTGCATCGGGCTCCCTGCTCAGTGAGGAGTCTGCTTCTCCCTCTTCATCTGTCTGCCTCTGCTTATGCTCTCTCCTCTGTCAAATAAATAAATAAAATCTTTTAAAAAATAAAAATTTTAAAAAGGAGTGGAAAATAGTTTTCTGTTAAATATAAACGTCTTATTTTCATAGGACTACATTTTACTTTAAATGTTAGCATTGCAGCTTCAATGTGTTATAAGTATAAAATACACACACTGGATTTCAAAGACTTATGAAAAAATAAATGTAAACTATCTTATCAGTAATTTTTTATATTGATTACATGTTAAAATGATAATTTTAATACAGTTGGCTAAATAAACTATTATTAAAATTAATTTCACCTGTTTTTAATTATCATAATGTGGCTACTAGAAAATATAGGATTATATATATGCTTCTATTGATAGCACTGTTCCAATCAATGTGATTTTCATCTCTGATATATATATATAAAACTTAGAATTTCCCTTCCTGAAGATCTTTAGGTGATAAACTCTCTGTTTTGTCTAAAAATGTCTATTTCACTTACCTAACTCAAAGATAGTTTCTTGGGGTGCCTGGGTGGTTCAGTTAGTTAAGCGACTGCCTTCAGTTCTGGTCCTGATCTCAGGGTCCTGAGATTGAGCCTCACATCAGGCTCTCTGCTCAGTGGCGAGTCTGCTTCTCTGTCTCCCTCTGTAATCTCTCTAGCTCTCATTCTCTCTCCAATAAATAAATAAAATCTTAAACAACAACAAAAGACACCCAAAGATAGTCTCTCTGGGTGTAGAACACTGAGTTGATATTTATTTACGTTGCTATTTCTAAGTTGATATATTGTTCTACTGTCTTCTGGCTTGTGCGGTTGCCTTTGGCAAATGTACATTCACCCAATCACCTGTGTTTATTATCCTCTGGATGCTTTTAAGCTCTCCTTTAAGTTGGTGTTCTCCTGTGGTGGGTCTAGATGTAGATTTCTTTTTATTTATCCTACTTGGAAGATATTGGGTTTCTTTGAACTGAGGCTTTGTGTTTTTCCAGTAATTCTGGAAATTCCAAGGCATTATCTCTTTAAAGAGATCCTCTCTCCCATTGTTTCTATTTTCCCCTTTTGTAACTCTAAATAGATGTACATGTGACCATCTCTTTCTAGACTTTATATGTTTTCACTTCTCATCATAGTTCTTGTCTCTTTATCTTTCCTGGCTACATGCTGTTAATGTATTGTTTAATCAACATTTTTTTTTGAATTTTATTTATTTATGATAGTCACAGAGAGAGAGAGAGAGGCAGAGACACAGGCAGAGGGAGAAGCAGGCTCCATGCACCGGGAGCCCGATGTGGGATTCGATCCCGGGTCTCCAGGATCGCACCCTGGGCCAAAGGCAGGCGCCAAACCGCTGCGCCACCCAGGGATCCCAACATTGAGTATTTTTATTTCAACTATTGTATATTTTACTTGCAGAGGTGCTGTTAGGTTCTTTTTGGTCATTCTTTGCTCATATATTGAAGCTTCTCATTAAATTCTTTACATATGTTAATTATAATATTTTCTATATTCGAACATTGTCAATGTCTGATCTCTGTGGGTTTGTTTTTGGCAACTGTTATTTCTACTTGCTTTCATTCATGGTACTTTTACTTTTTTAAAATGTATTTTATGACATTTCAATGTAAACTGCATTATTCCTAGGTCTTCATCTTTAGGAATTTTTTGAAACCCATGTTGAAGGTAAGATCCTCAAGGAGGATTCTTACTTCCTTTTGCCAGTAACTTGGAGGATTTTGTTAACCCAGAACCACTTTCATTTTTCCATTTAGGTATTTTTTTTCAATCATATAAGTAGTATGAATTTGCAACAAAATCTGCATGTATATTGGCTTATGGATACACATTTTTAGGAGAGGATTTTTTTCCTCCTCCACCAAATGCAAAGGCTGAATTAGGGAAACGTCCTGGATTTCCCCTTCTACGTGATGGGTTTATTTCTAATTCATTATTATACCGAAGGGGTAGCCTTGAGGGGGTTGGTGTTGCGGTTTAAGAACCTTTATTAGGTTCCTAATTAAGGTGGGCCCAACACTCCAACTTTTGTTTTCTCTTGTACAAGGGTCTCATGTAGACATTTAAATGAAACCTCAAGATCTCCAGGGAGGCAGCAGAAATCCTTAGGGCAATAGCCAGCTTTGGTGTCATTTTTCCTTTTAGGATTTCAATTTTCAGTGCATTTGAAGGACCTGCAGATTCTTTGCTTTTGTGATAGTGCAATGATGTGCTAAAAATATTTTCTTTATATGGTATACAGCATTTTAATTCTTTCAATTAATGGATCATTCGCTGTATTTTGTCTGTCATAATGTTAGAAAATGATCTTTTGTTCCTTTCTCATAGTTCTCGTTCCATCTTTTATTTCTCATGTATTTTTAACATAATTATTTTATAGTTTGTGTCCACTGATTCTGATATCTGAATTTTTTGACAGTCTGTTTCTCCATATTGTGCTATTATTGTCTCTATTGACCTGTGTTCATGGGACTCTTGTTTTCTCACGTGTTTTGTAAGTTGGGATTGTGAAGTCATGGTTAGTGGGGCTTTATATATGGGAATCTTGTGAGTGAGGCATTCCTTCTGCAAGATTATTTTCTTCTTTTAGGTAGCTCAGCCATTTTCCAATCTGGGACTATTTTAAGTTTTGTTGATTTGGGGTTCCTGGGACTGTACATGTACTATAAAATCAAATGCTAAACTCACATGAAGGCAGGCCTATAGTTATTAATTATTTG